>NW_028167180.1:2034516-2677016 GCF_964263955.1 Coregonus lavaretus
AGTTTCTTATGATAGACAATAACTTTTGAACATCAGATCGGGAGTTAGTAACCTCAATTTGGGCTCTTTATGTAATTCCGACCCAATTTTCAGGGAATCCAAGAGGAAACGCCTGCGATACAGAGGCAAGAGAGGGGGTATCCTGGCGAGATAAAGGTGAAGGGAAAACCGGCCACCTCTTGCCTCCATTCAGTCACTTGATAATAAGATGGATGACCTCCAATGGCGGATTTGCTACCAACAGGACACTGCCCACAAAATGAGGTGGAAACTGAGCTGCACTTCTTAACCTCCTGCCAAATGTATGACCATATTAGAGACACATATTTCCCTCAGATTACACAGACCCACAAAGAATTAGAAAACGAATCCAATTTTGATAAACTGCTTTGAGTATTATTGTGAAAGATTGTAATAATGTGAGAGATTCATATATCACATTATAAACTGGGAGGTTCGAGCCCTGAATGCTGATTGGCTGACAGCCGTGGTATCTCAGACCATATACCACGTGTATGACAAAGCATTTATTTTTACTGCTCTAATTACATTAGTAACCAGTTTATAATAGCAATAAGGCACCTCGGGCTTTGTGGTATATGGTGAATATACCATGGCCAAGGGTGGAAGTGTGACATTGGTGAATGCATGGATTGAGACGCATCCAATGCAAAAAAACTTATATATTTAGCTTAAACTGGCTGATTTTTATCATGGCCGGTGTTATGGCCAGGCTTTATGGGGCCTGGCCCACCCTACCCTATCTCCTTACCACTCCAAATAAAATATTGAAATAATGATCATTTATTTGACAGAGAAGTGTGCCAACACAAAGAAGCATCAATCTCAGTTAAAGCATCCAAGCGAGCAAAACTGCGCCCCTCTGTCTCAGTATGTGTAGCCCATGTATCTGGTGCTGTCTGGACCAAAAGAGTATGGGATGTCATACAATTTTTGGCCAGACATTATCAGATACATGGTCTACATACAGAGGGGCGCTGTTTCGCTCGCTCGGTTGCTTTCTCCGGTGACAGAGTTTCAGCAGAGAGGAAGAGGCAAAGCGAGAGGACTCACAAATATGTCCACTAAAAGCCAAATGCTTTTCTATGGGAATAATGTGCAGACCTAAGCCAATTTCTCAGAGATCCAGTTGTATGAAGAGGAACAGCGACTGGCCCACCATTGGCCTGATAACCTGTGAGGTAACAACACACAGTTGTCAATACATGCAGCGGCCAGTCTCTCCAAACCTAGAATATGAACAACACAGAGACTCAGTCCTACTCCTTCCGCTGTGGTCAGTGTTATTAGAGCAGGAGTCTCTTACCTTGGGGTGGTCAGTGGGGTGCTGTCCACCCATTTCCAGGTCCCCTCAGTAACAAAGTCAATCAGATCAATCCAGACATAACTGACTGATTCAAACCCATTGATAAATGTCTGTTGTGACAGAAAACAACATTGTTAATGCAGTCTCCACTTCTATTATCTCTCTCTATCTCTCTCTCTAACCACTAGGTGGCAACATCACTTAACAACTCAGCAGAGAGAGAGAGATAATAGATCATATTTATTGTTTATTTATTTATTTATTTTTCACTTGTGTTTACTATCTACTTCACTTGCTTTGGCAATGTTAACATACGTTTCCCATGAGAGATACAATAGCTCCTCCCACCGGCTTAGACAGGGCTTAGACTGTACATAATGCTACATAATGAATTATAAATCAAAAAACTGTCTGGTCTAAAATGTTGCATCCCAAATGGTACCCTATTTCCCTATGTAGTGCCATTAGAGACACATCTTAAGAGTCTCCTTCTTATAGGTGGATGGCGCCTTGAAACATCCAGCTGTTGGACACAGACAGAGAACAGAGAAGTACAGGGTTTAGACACATATGACCAACTACTTCTCAGTCAGTTAAAAAGGTAATCATACAGTAAGTTAATACTATAAGTAAAAGTAAGTTAGAGTCATAGATACAGTGGGGAAAAAATGTGATTTAGTCAGCCACCAATTGTGCAAGCCACGTTTCATCTTCAATGCCCTTGCTGATGGAAGGAGGTTTTCACTCAAAATCTCACGATATATGGCCCCATTCATTCTTTCCTTTACACGGATCAGTCGTCCTGGTCCCTTTGCAGAATAACAGCCCCAAAGCATGATGTTTCCACCCCCATGCTTCACAGTAGGTATGGTGTTCTTTGGATGCAACTCAGCATTCTTTGTCCTCCAAACACGACGAGTTGAGTTTTTACCAAAAAGTTATATTTTGGTTTCATCTGACCATATGACATTCTCCCAATCCTCTTGTGGATCATCCAAATGCACTCTAGCAAACTTCAGACGGGCCTGGACATATACTGGCTTAACCTCTTAAGGCCCAAGCTGTTTTTTTACATGCATTTTTTATTTCTCTTTGCTATTTGGGCTTATTGGAACCTAATTAGAATAAAAACTAAGTATCATCTTTTGATATGATGTACTTTTAGAGAAAAACGATGTCCACATATGTGGATTCATGGTCCGAATTTCCATAAAACACAATAAAGTCACCTTTGTGTAATAGAATGAAAATCTCTTCATTTCTGCCTTGAACACAGCAGTTTTTTTCCTGACTGTTTTTTAATGTATTAATAACACATACACATATTTTTTGAACATGTTTTGACTATCGGAGAGTAAAAATAATATGGAAACATTGCATTTTTGCCCATTTTGGACAGTTAAAAATAGTGTTTGGAACATTTGATATGCTGCAAAATAGTTGCAGGATGACATTGTATGTCTGTAACAAAATATAAAACATTCAAAGCATTTTAAATAGTCACTCTTGCATTAGGCTAACATTTTCAACACAACTAATTTAAGTATGTATGTATGTATTTAGTGATTTAATTGTTATTTATTTCATTGGGACCATGTACAGCTTTTTAGCTGCATCAGAGCTAGCTTTTTTCCCATTTTATGTGTGTGCATGTTTACAAACATATTAGCTGTTTCGAGGAGCCTCAGTCCATAAGTATACTTACGTGTACTTCATGTTTAGCGACCTACAAAGTTGCTAGTTTTACACTTTTTTTTTCAAATTTGCATGTCATGACAAATATACAAGGCTTTTATAAATATCTAAATCAGAATAAGCCATGAAATATGACAGAACTTCTACAAAATTGTGGACATAAGAGCTAAAAAGTGCTGTCCACGTATGTGACCACTAAGCCCTAGGAGGTTAAGCAGGGGGACACGTCTGGCACTGCAGGATTTGAGTCCCTGGCAGCGTAGTGTGTTACTGATGGTAGGCTTTGTTACTTTGGTCCCAGCTCTCTGCAGGTCATTCACTAGGTCCCCCCGTGTGGTTCTGGGATTTTTGCTCACCGTTCTTGTGATAATTTTGACCCCACGGGGTGAGATCTTGCGTGGAGCCCCAGATCGAGGGATATTATTAGTGGTCTTGTATGTCTTCCATTTCCTAATAATTGCTCCCACAGTTGATTTCTTCAAACCAAGCTGCTTACCTATTGCAGATTCAGTCTTCCCAGCCTGGTGCAGGTCTGCAATTTTGTTTCTGGTGTCCTTTGACAGCTCTTTGGTCTTGGCCATAGTGGAGTTTGGAGTGTGACTGTTTGAGGTTGTGGACAGGTGTCTTTTATACTGATAACAAGTTCAAACAGGTGCCATTAATACAGGTAACGAGTGGGGACAGAGGAGCCTCTTAAAGAAGAAGTTACAGGTCTGTGAGAGCCAGAAATCTTGCTTGTTTGTAGGTGACCAAATACTTATATTCCACCATAATTTGCAAATAAATTCATTAAAAATCCTACAATGTGATTTTCTGGATTTTCTTTCTCTCAATTTGTCTGTCATAGTTGACGTGTACCTATGATGAAAATTACAGGCCTCTTTCATTTTTTTAAGTAGGAGAACTTGCACAATTGGTGGCTGACTACATACTTTTTCCCCCCTGTATTTCTACAATTTGTCTTCTTAAAAGGTCATTTTAAATCTAACCTTAACCACACTACTAACCTCATACCTAACCTTAAATTAAGAACAAAAAGCTATTTTTTTTGTTTTCATGAATTTTTACAACCTCATGAAACACGAAAGCAAAACGTTGTACTGTTTTAAAATGTTTGTAATTTGCATAAGTACAATGTAAGTCTTAGAATAGTAAAATAACATTGTTAACGAATTGTTTCATGAGTTTGAGATCAGATTTGGAAAACGTGTTGAAAACAATGAGTTAGGGGCTTAGCTATCTAGCTAGTGGACAATGAAGGGATGCCAGCTAGCTAGATTACCCACCCTTGTTTAGTAGCAACGTTTCACTCACTAAAATAGTTATTGCTATGAGTCTAAAATGGGGAGTTCAATTTGAATCTCTGTTAGCTGTCAATAAAGTAAGGAAAACTGATTTTTTTAAATAATAGGATTCTTCAGGATTTTCTTGTTTTCTAGAAAATGGAAATTCAATTTCCATATTTCCTTAAATGTGCTGTGTCTGTATTATTTTACTTTAAGTTAGGAATGTTCATAAATGATTTATGCATGGGAAATAAGAAATGACAGTACATTGACTGCATAGGATTTATCCATACCCTTCATGTTTTTGTTATAGAGCGGTATTACCCATTTTATTGTGTGGAGGAGGGCTGTTAATGAGTTACGAAAGAGTTATGATACAACCCACAACTACACCATTGGATCTGTACACTTTACCCTGGGGATACAACCGTGGGGATCTTCATGCACCATTGACCAGTGAGAAGAAGAAGGTAAGAAACAGGCCTATACCTGGGATCGACAGTGGCAGACTTACCATTCGGCAGACGAGGCCTCATGCCTCACATCATCAAGGGGCCTCATGAGCTGGGCATATTAACCAAAAATAAAAATAATACAATAAAATCTCTGCTCGCCCACTGTGCCCAGGTTAATGAGGCCACTTTGTCAACAAAAAAGGCCTACAAAAAAGTAAATGAATCCATACAGCCGAATAATAATTAATAACAGATAAATAATTTATTTACCTACATATACATTCATTTCATATCAATATTAATAAATCCAAGTTTTTCTCATAATAGTAGAAACAAGTGTCATGAATCACCCACGGACTGGTTCATATAATGGACTATTCCACCCTGACTAGAGTTCCCGTGCTGCTGGGTCATGGCTAGAAGGGATCCAGCTTTTGTTCAATTACCGTCAGATTTGACTTTGCGTAGCAGGTTAGGAGAATTTATGCAGCAGGTTAGGAAAGAAACAGGAGCTCAAGCAGTAGAACATTTGAAGTGCCGGTACTCAGCTCCGGTGAGCTCCTGCCCAAGTCAAGCAGCGGTTACCGGAAGAATATCGGGACCAATTTGAAAGCACATGAGCGTTGTACTGAGCATCTCCTGGTTCGAATCCAGGCTCTGTCGTAGCCGGCCATGACCAGGAGACCCATGGGGCGGCGCACAATTGGCCCAGCGTCGTCCAGGGTAGGGGAGGGAATGGCCGGCAGGGATGTAACTCAGTTGGTAGAGCATGGCGTTTGCAATGCCAGGGTTGTGGGTTCGATTCCCACGGGGGGCCAGTATAAAAACAAATATGTATGCACTCACTTACTGTAAGTCGCTCTGGATAAGAGAGTCTGCTAAATGACGTAAATGTAAATGTAAATTTACAAAAAATTGAGCGTTGGTGCCACCTAGCGGAAAGATTGAAAACAGGCACAACCATTGATGAAATCAACCAGACTGACGGCGAGGTGGATCGCATCCTGACAGCCCCTGGGAAGAAGTGCTGGCTTGGTTGCTCTGGGTGTTGCCAACTTCAAAGGTACTAGAGGTCTGGGGTTCAAGTCCTTATTTCATCTCCTGAAATTGTTTTCACCTTTCACCTATCGCCTCATATTTACGTGTGTGTCTGGATAGATGGATAACTCGGTTCAGTCAAAGTAGAGGGATAGAGGATGTCCAGCTAGATGGGGAGGTGCTCACCTGCATTGCCATGATGACCTAGGAACATTACTCAGTGAAATTGGGCATCAACTCAGACCTGGGCTGTACAGTAAGTACAGTTCATTTGTTCTCACAGCCTGGTATAAAACATTTAAAATACTTCTTATTGTTCATAAACATGTTTTCCAATTGATCTGATCTCTCCCCTTCTTCATTTTATTTCTCCCTGTTTATTTCTCCTTTCCTCCCTCTCTCTCTGCAGATTGTTCAGATGCAGGAAGAAGTCAGTATGTTTGTGTTCCTCCCAGATGAGATCATTGCAATGAGCATGTGTTTGGTTTCTCTGTCCTCTTAATGTTGACGGAGCGCACGAGCCAGAGCGAGCATAGAAGTAGGCTAATTGGCCTGCTGCGCAAATGTAGGAAAGTAACCATTACGGGATGTCTGATTTCTGATCCTCTTAACTCAACACCACTAATAAGCTAAGCTTCTCAGTAATTTTTTCTTCACCTCACACAGTTTGAACATCCATTGTGAATGTTAGTTCCTTACAGTATATGAACAATCTTTCCAACACTCTCCCCCTTGATAATCACCAGTCCTCCTGTGAAAGAGCTAAATGTCATAGATTCCATATATCCAGTGGAAATTTTACAAAATACCTGAACACATCTCCCTTTCTGCAAAAACAGCTCTGTCTGTCCCAAGATGAATGCGATTGAAAGGACCTGCATTTTCATCAGGATATTTTCTGATTGTAATTGGCAGCTTCGGAAAGTATTCAGACCCCTTGACTTTTTCCACATTTTGTTAGGTTACAGCCTTATTCTAAAATTGATTAAATTGTCGTTGTCCTGTTGGAACGGGAACCTTCGCCCCAGTCTGATGTCTTGAGCACTCTGGAGCAGGTTTTCATCAAGGATCTCTCTGTACTTGGCTCCGTTCATCTTTCCCTCGATCCTGACTAGTCTCCCAGTCCCTGCCGCTGAAAAACATCCCCACAGCATGATGTTGCCACTACCATGCTTCACCGCTGGGATGGTGCCAAGTTTCCTCCAGACGTGACGCTTGGCATTCAGGCCAAAGAGTTCAATCTTGGTTTCATCAGACCAGAGAATCTTGTTTCTCATGGTCTCAGAGTCTTTAGCTGCCTTTTAGCAAACTCCAAGTGGGCTATCATGTGCCTTTTACTGAGGAGTGTCTTCCATCTGGCCACTCTGCAGAGATGGTTGTCCTTCTGGAAGGTTCTCCCATCTCCACAGAGGAACTCTAGAGCTCTGTCAGAGCGACGATCAGGTTCTTTGTCACCTCCCAGTTCAAGACCCTTTTCCCCCCATTGCTCAGTTTGGCTGGTTGGGCAGCTCTAGGAAGAGTCTTGGTGGTTCCTAACTTCTTCCATTTAAGAATGATGGAGGCCACCGGGTTCTTGGGGACCTTCAATGCTGCAGAAATGTTTTGGTACCCTTCTCCAGATCTGTGCCTCAACACAATCCTGTCTCTGAGCTCTATGGACAATTCCTTCGACCTCATGTCTTGGTTTTTGCTCTGACATGCACTGTCAACTGTGGGACCTTACATAGACAGGTGTGTGCCTTTCCAAATTATGTCCAATCAATTGCATTTACCACAGGTGGACTCCAATCAAGTTGTAGAAACATCTTAAAGATGATCAATTGAAACATCAGAGCTCAATTTCAAGTTTCATAGTAAAGGGACTGAATACTTATGTAAATAAGGTATTTCTGTTCTTTATGTGTAATAAATGTTTAAATGACGAAGAGAGATGATGGAGAACTCTCAGATGAAGAAATGGCAGATATTGAAGCAACAAACAAACTAATAGAGAGAAAAATGGACAGGATGAGGAGAATGTTGAGAGAAAAGGAAGAAAAAGAGAGGGAGCAAAGTGAGGTAAGACAGCGTACAGGCAGAGATCTAGAGGAGGAAGAAGGAGCAGCAGCTGAAATATGGGGAGATTGCAATCAAGGCGTAAGGGAAGAAAGATTGCGCAATAGGAGAACATTGAGAAGACCTGAAAAATACAAGGGACAATATCAAATTCTAATAAAAGGTACCCAGGCTCACTATGTTCCGTGGGGATCACAGGACCTGGAAGGATTAGTTGCTCGTCTGCCAGATTTGCATGATGGGGCAGGAAAATGGATTAGGATTTTTGAGGAACAAACCATGGGGAACTGCTGGCTGTGGGGGATCTGAAGGCACTGTTGGCAAGGGTGGTTGGAAAGGCACAAATTGAGGATATACTGGGGAACAGTGACCTGAGTAGAGAAGTGAGTGACCCACAAGGAGATGGGATGGACTTTGATTCACACCGCCCCGAAGTCTGGAAAGCACTAAGACTGGAATACCCGGCGAGAATTGACCCAAGTCACTGAAAGGGGGGACACTGGGAGAAACTGAGAATCCAGCTGCCTATCTACATGAACAGAGGAAACGATGGAGACTGGAAACAGAACGAGATCCAGAAGGGGACCCACTGATGACAACTCTATTCCGAAACTCCATAATAGAGGCAATGCCCCAATCAGTGAGAAGCAGGCTGGAGGATGTGGTGGGACTAACCTCAAAGACACACAAATAATTCTGTGACCATGTGATACATGCAGTAGAAAAACACAGAAAGGATGAACAGAGACTTATGGAGCAGGGGAGAGACATTCAGAGGAAACTGACTCAACTCCAATTGGAAGAACTGACAAACAGAGGGAAGAAGAAAATCCAGGCCCCAGTAACAGCACCTGCAAATGAAACAGGAATAATGGCTGCAGTCACTCCAGGAGGGCCATATCTGCCTCCTGCGCCACAGCACCAGTAGTGAATGTGTATGCACAACAACCCCAGCAATGGAATAATAACAATAAACAGCAAAAATGTCAGCAAAATAATCAAAAAGGAGGGATTCCCCTCCTTCCTGTCAATGCTCCTTTCCCTGTACATGCCCTAGATAGCCACCCGTTGGGATCGGGGTTGATTAGGGAGGTCACAGCGCCACTTAGGATGAGTTCGCAGGGGGGTCATGAGGAGACTATTCAGTTATATCTGATCGACTCTCCTGCGTATCCAGTGGTGCTGGGGCTTCCCTGGTTGATTACCCATAATCCCTCTATTTCGTGGCAACAGAGGGCTCTTAAGGAGTGGTCTGCCCAGTGTGTGGGGCGATGTCTGGGTGTTTCCGTGGGGGCGACCTCGGTGGAGAGTCCAAACCAAGTGCCCGCAATGCACATTCCCCCTGAGTATGAGGAGGTAGCTCTCGTGTTTAGCAAGGCGAGGGCGACGCGATTGCCACCTCATAGACAGGGAGATTGTGCGATAGACCTCCAGGCAGGAGCAGCGCTTCCGCGGAGCCATGTGTATCCTTTGTCTCAAGAGGAAAAGGGGGCTATGGAGACATACATAGCCGAGTCTCTGAGACAGGGATACATACGGCCCTCCACATCCCCTGCGTCCTCAAGCTTCTTTTTTGTGAAGAAAAAGGATGGAGGATTGCGCCCGTGTATTGATTACCGTAGTCTCAATCAGATCACTGTGAAATACAGTTATCCACTCCCTCTGATTGCGACTATGACGGAATCATTACACGGAGCGCGGTTCTTCACAAAACTGGATCTCAGGAGCGCCTACAACTTGGTGCGCATTAGGGAGGGCGATGAATGGAAGACAGCATTTAGTACCACCTCGGGTCATTACGAGTATCTCGTCATGCCATACGGGTTGATGAATGCTCCTTCAGTCTTCCAATCCTTTGTGGATGAGATCTTCCGGGATATGCAGGGGCAAGGTGTGGTCGTGTACATTGACGACATTCTAGTGTACTCTTCTACCCGAGCCGAGCATGTTGCTCTGGTGCGCCGAGTGTTGAGGAGGCTGTTGGAGCACGACCTGTATGTCAAGGCAGAGAAATGTCTGTTTTTCCAGGAGTCTATCTCCTTTTTGGGTTATCAGTTGTCCGCGTCAGGGGTGAAGATGGAGGTTGACTGTGTGTCAGCCGTGCATAATTGGCAAACCCCAACCACGGTTAAAGAGGTGCAGCAGTTCTTGGGCTTTGTGAATTACTACCGGAGGTTTATCCGGGGCTTTGGACAGGTGGCAGCTCCCATAACGTCCCTTCTGAAGGGGGGTCCGGTGCATTTGCAGTGGTCAGCTGAGGCGGACAGGGCTTTTGGGAGACTGAAGGGCCTGTTCACTTCGGCTCCGGTGCTGGCGCATCCGGATCCCGCTTTACCATTTCAGGTAGAGGTGGACGCGTCAGAGGCCGGTATAGGGGCCGTTCTATCGCAATGGTCCGGCACGCCACCTAAACTCTGCCCCTGTGCTTTTTACTCCAAGAAGCGAAATTATGACGTAGGGGACAGGGAGCTGTTAGCCGTGGTACAGGCCCTAAAGGTGTGGAGACATTGGCTTGAGGGGGCTCAACACCCTTTCCACATTTTGACTGACCACCGTAACCTGGAGTACATCCGGGCAGCTACGAGACTGAACCCTCGCCAGGCTCGGTGGAACATGTTTCTAGCCTGGTTCGTATTTAAAATCACGTACATCCCTGGGTCCCAGAACGGTAAGGCCCCTCCGCCTGCCCTGCCGGAAGCTGGGTCGGCGGTTTGTGGGGCCTTTTAAAGTCCTGAGGAGGTTGAACGAGGTGTGTTACAGATTACAACTACCTATTGATTATAAGAATATTAACCCCTCGTTCCATGTGTCTCTCCTCAGGCCGGTGGTAGCTGGTCCACTCCAGGACTGTGAGATAGCAGAGACTCCTCCGCCCCCGCTGGACATCGAGGGGGCTCCGGCGTACACAGTTCGGTCCATCCTGGATTCGAGACGTCGGATGGGGGGTCTGCAATATCTTGTGGAGTGGGAGGGGTACGGTCCGGAGGAGCGGTGCTGGGTGGCGAGGAGAGATATCTTAGACCCGTCCCTTCTGACTGAGTTCCATCGTGGTCATCCCACGCGCCCTGCTCCGCGTCCTCCTGGTCGTCCCCGAGGCCGGGGTCGGCGGATGGCTGGAGCCGCGCGTCAAGGGGGGGGTACTGTCACGGTTTCGGCCGAGGCTGCTCCTCCTCCTTGTTTGGGCAGGCTTCGGCGCTCGTCGTCTCCGGAGTACTAGCTGCCACCGTTCGTTGTTTCTGTGTTTGTTTGGTTTGGTCTGTTTTGGTACACCTGTTTCTCATTTTGTCTTGATTATGTGCCCTTTAAGTTCTCGTTGTTTCTGTTTTGTGGTTGTGTGTAGTTGTTCCTTGTCAGCTGGTGCTTCCAGTCAGTTTATGCTCTATTTTGTATGAGATAGATAGTCCGCACTTGTTGTGCGTGTTCGCAGTGTTTTGCATTTATACGCTGTGTGCGTTATATTTTCTCGTGCCTCCGGCTCTGGTTGTAGCCGTTCATTTATGTGGACTTTACTAAAGTATTTTTGGACTAGCATCTGTGTCCTGCCTCTGATTCCTACACCACACCTACGCCCGCTCTGACACTGTCCTGCAGAATGTTTATCATTTTTGGGAAATCCCTATCATTACAGATTCTATAATCAAGTAGGATGGGGAGAGTGGTGTAAAAAAATTGATATCAGAATAGAGCCCAGAAAAATGGAAGCACCGGAAAAATACCATATAGACTATAATCTAAATGATGAATGCTACAATAAAACGGATGGGGAGCACGATTTGGGAAAATGTAAGGGAAAGTGTGAGACCACATGGCACCTAAATAAAGACATATCCTGGAATGCAGACCCCACAGAGCGGTTTATCAGGCAGCACGATCAAGTACTGGGGTAAAAGCTACAATTGGAGGGCCGGGTGACCCTGGGGAATGTGAGAAGCAAACGCTGGCAATGCCATTGATTTTTCCTTATGAGGATCAATCGGTGGCAGTGGCAGATTTCTTTTGGGTATGTGGAGAACAAAATATTAGAGCTACTTTGCCTAAAGGATGGAAGGGAGTATGTTCTAGAGTACAAATGCTTCAGGAGGTGGTTATATCAGAGTGGGAGGTAGACAAAATAACAAATAGGGATGCACAGAATAATAATAAAAGGGTAAAAAGATCATATGAACATGACCCCAGTGTATATTTAGATGGAATAGGTAAACCCAGAGGAATTCCAAATGAATATGAGGCAAGAGATTAAATTAAAGCAGGATTTGAATCAACAAAAACCTAGAATGGATCAATTATATTTATTATAATCAACAAAGGTTTATTAATTACACAGACTCTGCATTATCAGCTCTAGGAGAGCAAGTACATGCTACTAGTAGAATGGCATGGCAGAATAGGCAGGCTCTAAACTGGCTATTAGCAGAAAAAGGTGGAGTTTGTGTTATTTTTGGAGATGAATGTTGTACTTTTATCCCCAATAATACTGCCCGGGATGGTTCTTTCACTGAAGCAATGACTAAGCTCAAAGGACTACGAAAAGAGGTTAAGGATAATGCTGGGTATGATACTCATGTTTGGGACTGGATGGAATTAACTTTGGGAAAATGGGGTGCAATGTTTACAAAAATGGCAATAATGATAGGAATGTCACTTGTAGTGATGGGAGTAGTGTTTTGTTGTATACTACCTCTGTTAAAATCACTTTTGATTCAAACCACAGTAAAACAAATTACTGTACAGACCATTGTTACTAGTTCAGCCAAAGAAATACACCCAGTTCAGGGAGCTCCAGGACAGTATGTAAATGAATATGGGAAGTTTTGTAATGTTAAAGGAGGACCAATGGTCTGTCCATTTGGGAATCCTGAATGTTTGTATGGAGTTGTTCCTGGGGGTGGGTGGGCTTCCCATGGTTACAAAGCCCAATAGAACAATTTGGAGGTTAATTTAGAGGAAAACCTTCCAGACTTGTAACCAATTCCTGACTGGGCTCTGGGTCCTCATCAGGATGGGTCAAGTAATGAGAAAGATATATTGGTTTAAATATGTGCATGTAAAATGTAACCACATATGGCAAGGCTAAGAATAAGTAAATGCACATGCTTACATTCATTTTTAAAATTAATCTTTGTATTTTTGGGACTTGTTGGAAGTCCCAAAAGGGGGGATTATATAGGAATATTTTATGTATCATTAAGGCAAATGTAGGGAGATGCCAAAGGTAAAATATAATAAACATGTTTGATATTTTATAATCCAGATACATGCTTAAATAAGGAATATAGCCATGTAGTATATGCTGTGTTTTAAATGAATGAATGTGCTCTTTCACAAAAGCTCTCAACAGTATGCGTTACATTAGTTATTTTTTAAGAAGGGGCCTAAGCCACGCAGCCAATAGAATGATAGAATGAGCGGCTTCATATAGAAAAAAGCATTCATGACCTTTTGGAGTGGACATTGTGTGTCAGCTGGACGTTGAAAAAGAAGGATGGTGTAGAACTAAAATAAGTTAGGAATTTGCCATAAGGGGGTAACTGTATATGCCATGTATGCATGTTTGTGCATTTGTGTGTGTGTATAAAAGGGAATTTCTAAGCCAGAGAGAGACAGTTGTTCCATGGAACATCTCGGCATTTGTTATTAGATAATAAAGGTCTAATTTTTGGATTCACAAGCTCCAGTTTCTTGAGAGATATTTTTGAGTTGATTACTTTTAAGTTAAATATTTCTACTACACTACTCAACTACTGGTCATTGAAGTTAGAATCATACAGTAGATATTACCATTACAAGCCAGTTAGAAAGGTAATCATAAGTAAGTTAACACTATAAGAGGTCAGACAGACTGAATTAGTTGATTAATTGATTGATTGGGGTAATCATTTATAGATTCGGCACGGTTAGTTAAGATGGCCAGCTACCTCAACAAACAAGTGATTGATTTAAACGAAGTTACTGAAGGAAACCGGAACAGAGCAACGAGGAGCGTGAAGACTGAGACCCATCTCTCAGGTAAGAACTAAGAATTCTGTGCATCTTATTCTCTCAAACACAGGAGCTGAGGCACACAGGCAGGTCTGCCACGTACAAATGGAACACATTCACACACACACACTAATACCACATAATGGAAAAACACTTGTATATTTTTGGGGGTTTCTGTCTTCTGTGTGGTTCAGTTGTTACAGAGCGTGGGGTTCAAAACCTGCTGGGGTCACGTACACTAAAATATATGCATTCAATGTATCTTTTCACTTTAGTTATTGGAACTATTTAAATAAGATTAATTTAAAATAACATTTTGAAACAACAACACAGGGGACACCTCACCACTTTTTTTGCTAAACAGCTGAGAGACGGGGCTGGAGAAATATAACCACTCTCAAATTCATAGAGAGAGCTACAGTATGGATGCAAGGACTGACCATTATAAGAATATTCTAAGATAAATAAACAACGCATAGGACTAGAGGTCAAGAGGGAACGTACAATCAATGGAAAGAGTTGTTTTTCAGTTCAACGTCTGTTTAAAATCTGTGTAGGGGTTCCAACCAGGGACTCACAGCTACATGTGGCAGGTTCTCATTGGTCCAAGTTGTCTATACATTGAGCCTGAAACGGGATTCTTGGTATTTGGCCATTGGCCCAATTTTATTGCAAGGAATTCTAATTGGTCAGCCACATGCTAGGATTGAGGCTATAAACTCCATCCTGTCTCTTTGTTCAGTGGAGAAACACTGAGGACAGGGAAGAATGAACATCTGCCATCTACTTTCCAGCATAACGACTATGATTTGTTTTCTTTGAATAAATATATTTTTCTCCCCCTGATTTGCTTTGGGGTCAGTGTTATTGAAGAATAACATTACATTTACGTCATTTAGCAGACGCTCTTATCCAGAGCGACTTACAGTTAGTGCCTACATTATTATTTATTTTTTTAATACTGGCCCCCTGTGGGAATTGAACCCACAACCCTGGCGTTGCAAACATCATGCTCTACCAACTGAGCTACCTCCCTGCCGGCCATTCCCTCCCCTACCCTGGACGACGCTGGGCCAATTGTGCGCCGCCCCATTGGTCTCCCGGTTGCGGCCGGCTACGACAGAGCCTGGATTTGAACCAGGATCTCTAGTGCCTTAGACCACTGCGCCACTCGGGAGACATCAACTGCTAACACCATTCATGATCCAACGAGGCCATTGCGTTCATCCACCTCTGGCCTGCTGGCTCCCCTACCTCTGCTGAAGCATAGTTCCCGCTCAGCCCAGTCAAAACTGTTCGCTGCTCTGGAGACATTTAAAACCCCACCTCTTTAAGGAATACCTGGGATAGGATAAAGTAATCCTTCTACACCCCCTTACCCCAACCCACCCCCCCCAAAAAATAAATAAATAATAATAATAAAAAAAAAACAGTAAAATAAAATAGAAACAAATAATAAATAAAACAATTTAAAAAAATAAACATTGTAAAGTCGTTATCCCACAGGCTATAAGGTGAATGCACCAATTTGTAAGTCGCTCTGGATAAGAGCGTCTGCTAAATGACGAAAAAATTTGAGGCTATACAGTGCTTGTTTACAATTCCATTGTTTATAATTCCATCCGAAAACAAGCTTATATTTTCGGTTCTGATGTGGTTAGATAGTTAAACTTATTTTTTCAAGAATCAATAGGTAAATATCACTAATTTAAATTGATGTAAAAAAAAAATGGATATAGCAATTGCAGATTGCCCCTTTAAATCATGCTACAGCTATATTGTGTATCTTTGGTCCTTTTTTCTTCATTTAGTAGCTTCCTATTTATCAGACTTGCCATGACTACGCTCTTGAGCAAACTGTTGCTGCCAACCCACAATTGGGAGAAAACCAATGACACATTGGAAATGTTAGGTTCTCAGAATTAGTTAAGGATTTGTGGGATGATGTGTGTTCTGTTTTAATCTAAATCATTAGTGATGATGGTGTGTGTGTGTTTGTGTGTGTTTGTGTGTGTGTGTGTGTGTGTGTGTGTGTGTGTTCCTCTGCAGATGGAAAACCAAGACTCTACAGCCTGGTTGCCGTGTGTTTTGGAGTGCAGTGTGTTCTACAAGTCACTCTCAACATCTCCCTGAGGCTGGCTTTCTGTGAGTGAGATTGGGAAAAAGGCCCCTATTTGGCCATCGATGGGCAGTCACAAGTACAAGGCATTACGTCACTTCCTTATGAAAAATGCCACAGACAGGCCTTGCCAAATATTACGTCCTGCTTGAAAGTGATTGGACACTTAAAACATTCTATCAACTGCAGTGCACCACAGACAGACATCAGAGAGGAACCAATAGAGACGCATATCAGAGCAGCTACTCAACTACTGGTCATTGAAGTTAGATTCATACAGTAGATATTACCATTACGAGTCAGTTAGAAAGGTAATCATAAGTAAGTTAACACTATAAGAGGTCAGACAGACTGAATTAGTTGATTTATTGATTGATTGGGGTAATCATTGATATTCGGTACAGTTAGTAAAGATGGCCAACTACGTCAACAAACAGGTGATTGAATTAAACAAAGTTACTGAAGAAAACCGGAACAGAGCAACAAGGAGCGTGAAGACTGAGACCCATCGCTCAGGTACAAAGAATGATCTCTATCTTTCACTCTCTCACACGGGGATGCAGGCAGGTATGAATGCACGCACGCACGCACACACACACACGCACACACACACACACATTATAGTAAAACACATGTTTTTGGTTCTGTCTTCTGTGTGGTTCAGTTGGTACGGAGCGTGGGGTTCAAAACCTGCTGGGGTCACGTACACTAAAATATATGCATTCAAATTTATTTATTTTACTTCTATTTTTGAAACTATTTGGAACTATTTAAAGATGACCAATTGAAAATAACCTTTTTAAACAACAACACAGTGGACACCCCGCCACTGTTTTTGGTAAACAGCTGAGGGACGGGGCTGGAAAAATGTAAAGACTCTCAAATTCATAGAGTGAGATATGTATGCAAGGACTGACCATCCACAAGATCAAAATGATAGTTTTAACCATCTGAGGCTATATGGTGTTTGTTTACAATTCCATCGTGAAACAAGCTGACATTTTGGTTCGTGATGGGGTTAGACGGTTCAACTAAGCTCATGAGGCATTTACAGTAAAAGTTACATTTTCAAGTATCAATGGGGAAATATCATTAATTTAGAAATCACAGATTGCACATTTTAAGTCATGCTGCAGCTATATTGTGTAACTTTGGCAATTTAATCATACATTAGCTTCCTGTTTATCATATTTGAGATGACTGCAAGCTTGAGCAAACATTTGCTTCCAACCCTCAATCTCAATATAGTCCCAAATGCTTCCCTGTTAGCACAGTTGCCTTTACCAGGGCCCATAGGGCTCTGTTCAAACGTAGTGCACCATATATGGAATAGGGGGCCATTTGGGACTACCCCTTTTCTAATGCACTACTTTTGCCTAGGGCCCATGGAGCCGATATACTGTATATCTTTTATTATTTACATTTTAGTCATTTAGCAGACGCTCTTATCCAGAGCGACTTACAGTTAGTGAGTGCATACATTTTTTATTTTATTTTTTCATACTGGCCCCTCGTGGGAAATGAACCCACAACCCTGGCGTTGCAAACACCATGCTCTACCAACTGAGCTACACGGGACTATTATTATCACAATGTAGTTAAGTGATGACAAAGCAAGTATCACAATTCCAGAAATGTTTCAATATTTCTCAACACACAAAAACACACCCATTGTAATTATGTAGTACAAAGAAATGTGCACCCTGTTCACAACGGTCTATTATTTTGTGGCGCGTGAGTTTCAAGTTTGGGGAAGTTTACCCTAGCATTTCTACTGATCTGTGAGCCAGTTATGATTTTCATGTTTATTTTCGTGGAAGAGTTTAATTTCAATAACGTTTTGGTTTCTCAATATCAACCAGCCTCTGCCATATGGACACATTGATACACCTTGATTGGCTTAATAAATCAGCGCATGGAACTAAGCAAAATAGCCTATAGGCCAATGTAGCAGTAGGCCTATTGACAACTAAGTAAAAATGCATAAACCCCACAAATAAAAACAGAAAACATCCTGTTGAAAATGCAGGTTCTTTCAATCTCATTCATCTCTCTACTCAGCCTGCCTGCCTCCCTTTCGGTCTTGACTTGCGCTATCACAAATGAAGTGCAATGTTGTATCAAATCAATCAGTTAGTGAAGGGCAACAATGTATCAAATCAATCAGTTAGTGAAGTGCAACATTGTATCAAATCAATCAGTTAGTGAAGTGCAACATTGTATCAAATCAATCAGTTAGTGAAGAGCAACGTTATATCAAATCAATCAGTTAGTGAAGGGCAACATTGTATCAAATCAATCAACTGGGTCCGGCCCAATGACTGTAAATATGAAGGTCCGCCCGGAAGCTGACGCTAGCGAACTTGCAACATTTAATCAACTAGCCTATTCCGGGCCCTCAGAGTTTTTGTGCCAGTGAGCTCGGGACAGACACAGCTGTTTTCACGCAAAGGGAGATCAGGTATTTTATGACATTTCCACTGGATATATGCTGACTTCAGAACATGACATTTTGCTGTTTCACACCGTGGACTGGTGTTTATCAAAAGGGAGAGTGTTGTAAAGGTCTCTGACCTACTCGCTGTAAGCCGTCTCATCGTCGTTGGTGATCAGGCCTACCACCGTCGTGTCATCGGCAAACTTAATGATGGTGTTGGAGTTGTTCGCGGCCACACAGTCATGGGTGAACAAAGAGTACAGGAAGGGACTAGGCATGCACCCCTGAGGGACCCCATGTTGAGGGTCAGTGTGGCGGATATGTTGTTGCCTACCCTCACCACCTGGGGGCGGCCCATCAGGAAGTCCAGGATCCAGCTGCAGAGGGAGTTGTTTAATCCCAGGGTCCTTAGTTTAGTGATGAGCTTGGACGGCACTATGGTGTTGAACGCTGAGCTGTAGTCAATGAACAGTATGGAGATTGCATCATCTGTGGATCTGTGGGGAGGTATGCGAATTGGAGTGGGTCCAGGGTGTCTGTGATGATGGTGTTGATATGAGCCATGACCAGCCTTTCAAAGCATGTCATGGCTACAGGTGTGAGTGCTACGGGGCGATAGTCATTTAGACAGGTTAACTTGGCATTCTTGGGCACAGGGACTATGGTGGTCTGCTTGAAACATGTAGGTATTACAGACTGGGTCAGGGAGAGGTTGAAAATGTTGTTGAAGACACTTGCCAGTTGCTCATCGCATGCTCTGAGTATGCGTCCTGGTAATTTGTCTGTGAATGCTAACCTGTTTAAAGGTCTTAGTCACGGAGAGCGTGATCACACAGTCGTTCGGAACAGCTGGTGCTCTCCTGCATGGTTCAGTGTTGCTAGCCTCAAAGCAAGCATAGAAGGTACACTACATGACCAATTGTATGTGGACACCTGCTCGTCGAACATCTCATTCCAAAATCATGGGCATTAATATGGAGTTGGTCCCCCCTTTGCTGCTAGAACAGCCTCCACTCTTCTGGGAAGACTTTCCACTAGATGTTGGAACATTGCTGCGGGGACTTGCTTCCATTCAGCCACAAGAGCATTAGTGAGGTGAGGCACTGATGTTAGGCGATTAGGCCTGGCTCGCAATCGGCGTTCCAATTCATCCCAAAGGTTTTCAATAGGGTTGAGGTCAAGGCTCTGTGCAGGCCAGTCAAGTTCTTCCACACCGATCTCGACAAACCATTTCTGTATGGACCTCGCTTTGTGCACAGGGGCAATGTTATGCTAAAACAGCAAAAGGCCTTCCCCAAACTTTTGCCACAAAGTTGGAAGCACAGAATCATGAAGATTTCCCTTCACTGGAACTAAGGGGCCTAGCCCGAACCATAAAAAACCGTCCCAGACCATTATTCCTCCTCCACCCAACTTTACAGTTGGCACTATGCATTCGGGCAGGTAGCGTTCTCCTGTTATCCGACAAACCCAGATTCGTCAGTCAGACTGCTAGATGGTGAAGCGTGATTCATCACTCCAGAGAACACGTTTCCACTGCTCCTGAGTCCAATGACGGCGAGCTTTACACCACTCTAGCCGACGCTTGGCATTGCACATGGTGATCTTAGGCTTCTGTGCGGCTGCTCGGCCATGGAAACCCATTTCATGAAGCTCCCAAAGAACAGTTATTGTACTGATGTTGCTTCCAAAGGCAGTTTGGAACTCAGCAGACGATTTGTACACGCTTCAGCACTTGGCGGACCCGTTCTGTGAGCTTGTGTGGCCTACCACTTCACAGCTGAGCTGTTGTTGCTCCTATACATTTTCACTTCAAAATAACAGCTCTCACAGTTGACCGGGTCAGCTCTAGCAGGGCAGAAATTTGACAGAATCCACTCATTTGAAGGGGTGTCCACATACTTTTGTACATAAAGTGTAACTAGCTTGTCTGGTATGCTCGCGTCACTGGACAGATCGCTGCTGGGTTTCCCTTTGTAATAGTTTTCAAGCCCTGCAACAACGAGTGTCAGAACCTGTGTAGTAGGATTCGATTTTGGTCCTGTATTGAAGCTTTGCCTGTTTGATGTTTCATTGGAGGAGGTAGCGGGATTTCTTATAAGGGTCTGGATTAGTGTCCCGCTCCTTAAAAGTGGCAGCTCTAGCCTTTAGCTCACTGCCGATGTTCCCTGTAATCCATGGCTTCTGGTTGGGATATGTACGTATGGTCACTGTGGGGAAGATGTTGGCGATGCACTCATTAATGAAGCCGGTGACTGATAAGGTAAATTCTTCAATGCCATTGGATGAATCCCAGAACATATTCCAGTCCGTTGTAGAGAAACAGTCCTGTAGCTTAACATTCACTTCATTGCACCACTTCTGTATTGAGCGCGTCATTGGTACTTCCTGTTTTAGTTTTTGCTTGTAGGCAAGAATCAGGAGGATATAATTATGGTCAGATTTGCCAAATGGAGGGCAAGGGAGAGCTTTGTATGTGTCTCTGTGTGTGGAGTAAAGGTTATTTAGAGTTTTTTTCACTTCCAGTTGCACAGGTGACGTGCTGGTAGAAATGAGGTAAAACAGATTTCAGTTTTCCGCCACCACCGTTCTGTCCAACCGGTGTATAGAAAAAACAGCTAGATTCATATTTACCATGTCCTTGTTCAGCCACGACTCGGGGCATACTTCTATTTCACTGTACAGCCTTACCTATGGATTGTGGATCAATGAAAGGGGGTGTCAGTCTACTCAGTTACACACACGGAACACAACTGTGAAGAGTTTACACAAATATTAGGATTGTGGGTTAGTTAGATCACAAACATGTCTAAACTACAGTTATTGAGTGAAAACAGAAAAAAGACAAAGAGATCTGTCAGAAGATGGGAACAACAAGCAGGATCATGTGGATCAACACTGTTAGGAAATCAAAGCATCTCTGAATCATCCATGCTGTGGGTTTCAGATAAATAGAAGCATGATTTACTTTTTTTAAATGTTCACTGTAGGAGGAAATGGACTTGTGGAAGTGACTCAATTCTGTGGAAGAGCCACAACTAATGTTTACTCATAGTGACGCAAGAAAACACACCGATTTCCTTTCCTCACCAAGTTAAAGTGTGCAGAGGGGGTCTTCATAAGGTGATCATGTAAAGGTTGTGATGTTGCAGTTTCTGTGTATGTGTGTATAATTTTATTTCCACTTCAGAGCAAGATGCCCCTTGACACTGATCCTAGCTTGAAAATTACAAAGGTTAAGACAACAGCGTCACAATAATGCAGGTTTGCTAAACACAGAAGCACAACATCGCAAGACTTCCTTGAACACTTGCGAAACAGACCAAACAGACAAGGCCGGCGTTTGTGGAAGTCAATGAGAGATGTGAAAAATTCTTCCTTAGTTGTTAATTTTCTCAAAATCTAAAGGCACAACCTAGATTCAAGCCATGTCTTAAATAGTTCTACATGTTATTACTCCAACCTCATAAATTTGACAAAAACAACTTTATTTGGCCTGTACATGCGCACGTCGCCGCAAGATGACCGTTAGACCCAATGACCTGTTTTTGCTCATGAGCTTCTCTAGCCAATGTCGCCATGACATCGCCTACAAATGTGATCAGGGATTTCTATTGGAGTAGCAGTTTTAGCATCTCTTCATACTGCACTGTCTTCGCAACCGCTCTGAATCAAGCATTGTAGCAATGCTGCCTAGGCAGAAGGGAAGCGGTCCGAGCAATTTTGACAAAAACAATGGATATATTTTTGTTGTGCAAAATTGGTAGAATCTTAATTCGAATGATTCACAGCTGTAATTGCAGCAAAAGGTGCTTCCACCAAGTATTAACTCAGGGGGGTAGAGACTTATCCAATTATGATATTTCAGTTTTCTTTGTTCTATAACTTTGTTTCACTTTGAAAATGTGGAGTACGTTGTGTAGATCTGTAGAAAATAAATAAAATTAAACCCTTTTAAGATCAAGGGGGTGTAGACTTTCTATAAGCACTGTAATGTAGCATAGTAGGTCTGTAAAAACCTACCACGACACCGACGTCTCGCTTCCAGACAAGCTAAACACCTTCTTCGCCCGCTTTGAGGATAACACAGTGCCACTGACGAGGCCCACTAACAAGGACTGTGGCCTCTCCTTCTCCGTGGCCGACGTGATTAAGACATTTAAGCTGTTAACCCCCACAAGGCTGCCGGCCCAGACGGCATCCCTAGCCGCGTCCTCAGAGCATGTGCAGACCAGCTGCCTGGTGTGTTTACGGACATATTCAATCTCTCCCTTTCCCAGTCTGCTGTTCCCACATGCTTCAAGATGGCCACCATTGTTCCTGTACCCGAGAAAGCAAAGGTAACTGAACTAAATGACTATCGCCCTGTAGCACTCACCTCTGTCATCATGAAGTGCTTTGAGAGACTAGTCAAGGATCATATCACCTCTACCTTACCTGTCACCCGAGACCTACTCCAATTTGCTTACCGCCCCAATAGATCCACAGACGATGCAATCGCCATCACACTGCACACTGCCCTATCCCATCTGGACAAGAGGAATACCTATGTAAGAATGCTGTTCATTGACTATAGCTCAGCATTCAACACCATAGTACCCTCCAAGCTCATCATTAAGCTCGAGGCCCTGGGTCTGAACCCTGCCCTGTGCAACTGGGTCCTGGACTTCCTGACGGGCCGCCCCCAGGTGGTGAAGGTAGGAAACAACATCTCCACTTCGCTGATCCTCAACACTGGGGCCCCACAAGGGTGCGTGCTCAGCCCCCTCCTGTACTCCCTGTTCACCCATGACTGCGTGGCCAAGCACGCCTCCAACTCAATCATCAAGTTTGCAAACGACACAACAGTAGTAGGCTTGATTACCAACAATGACGAGACCGCCTACAGGGAGGAGGTGAGGTCTCTGGGAGTGTGGTGCCAGGAAAATAACCTCTCACTCAACATTAACAAAACAAAGGAGATAATAATATAATAATAATCATATGCCATTTAGCAGACGCTTTTATCCAAAGCGACTTACAGTCATATGATTGTGGACTTCAGGAAACAGCAGAGGGTGCACCCCCCTATCCTCATCGACGGGACCGCAGTGGAGAGGGTGGAAAGCTTCAAGTTCCTTGGCGTACACATCACTGACAAACTTAAATGGTCCACCCACGCAGACAGTGTGGTGAAGAAGGAGAAACAGAGCCTCTTCAACCTCAGGAGGCTGAAGAAATTCGGCTTAGCACCTAAAACCCTAACAAACTTTTACAGATGCAAAATTGAGAGCATCCTGTCAGGCTGTATCACCGCCTGGTACGGCAACTGCACCGCCCACAACCGCAGGGCTGTCTAGAGGGTGGTGCGGTCTGCCGAACGCATTACCGGGGGCAAACTACCCGCCCTCCAAGACACATACAGCACCCGATGTCACAGGAAGGCCAAAAAGATAATCAAGGACATCAACCACCCGAGCCACTGCCTGTTCACCACGCTATCATCCAGAAGGCGAGGTCAGTACAGGTGCATCAAAGCTGGGACCGAGAGAATGAAAAACAGCTTCTATCTCAAGTCCATCAGACTACCTCTTTAAGGAATTCCTGGAATAGTATAAAGTAATCCTTCTTCCCCCACCCCTCATTAAAATAAAATATTTTAAAATATATTTTTAAAAAGGAGGTTGTCCTACTGGCTATCATAAGTTGAATGCACCAATTTGTAAGACGCTCTGGATAAGAGCGTCTGCTAAATGATGTAAATGTAAATGTTAAATAGCCATCGCTAGCACATTAGGGGCTACTGCTGCCTATTGAAATCACTGGCCACTTTAAGAAATTGAACACTAGTCACTTTAATAATGTTTACATATCTTGCACTACTCATCTCATATGTATATACTGTATTCTATTCTATAATATTCTACAGTATCTTAGTCTGTCATTGCTTGTCCATATATGTATATATTCTTAAATCCCATTCCTTACTAGTTTTGTGTGTTTTAGGTATATGTTGTGAAATTGTTAGATATTACTTATTAGATATTACTGCACTGTCGGAGCTAGAAGCACAAGCATTTCACTACACCCGCTTTAACATCTGCTAAACACGTTTATGTGACGAATACAATTTGATTTGATTTGATTTGATTTAATATGTTACACCAAAAACACCTCCTCAGTCATTTCTTATCTGAAGAACTCAACAGCACTGTAGGCAGGATATATGCTTTGATTGAAACAAAATAGGCCTACAAGAAAGGCTAATAGTTATGTTAACACCATCTGGGTTGATTACCTCACAAAACAGTAATTCAAGAAGATCTAAATGCATATTCCCATGAAAATGATTGAGATGATTGGCATGACGTTTGGACATTTCACCAGTAAAATGTGAAGAATTATCATTCAAGATTGACAGTGATGTTTGCCTATTTTGAAATTAGGTATGCCTTACTTGGTGTTTTGAGGTTATTAAAACATACGTTTTTCTTGAGACAAACTTTGAGAAATTATGACATCATTCTTTTTTTTTTGCGCTCCATCACCTAAACAAAATATCACTACACCACTAGTTACAGTGGCTCCTAAAGACATGATTGACATCAGGAAAAGAGGGTAGACTATCAGCTAATCATTGATTTTGAAGATTGATGTTAATCTGCTAGTTAGCTAGCATTTTATTATTTACTGATTGTGATTAGTCTTCAATGCTCTTAAATAATAACTTCATAATATAGCCTAATGTTCATAATCTTCTAACTCATGATATATGGCTGGCTTGTGGCTTGTGTGGATATTTTAGTGGGCTATATAGTGGTTAGCTAGAGTCTAGACTACCTGTGTTCTTAATATGTAAAATCGGGATTTTGCCGCAACAAAAAGTGAGCATGAGAGGGGGGTGACCCGGGGAGAGAGGGGAGCTCCCCCCTCCTGGTCAATACCTTTTAGTTTTAAAGTTAATTTCCTGAAATGTTACACATTTTGCCATAAGGAGTAGAGAAAATGTTGCCGTGTAAAGCAAGCTTTCTGCTACTCTAACCATTTTACCATGGACTAGAGAGACATTTTTGCATTTTTAAAGCACATTTCCTGCAATTCTACACATTTTGTCAAGACTTATGACATGTTAATGATATATGAGTGAGAGTGACAAAATAAGTAAATGGGGAACCACGGGAAGCCAGGGCCCCTGGGCAGATATCCTATGTGACCGATTGGTATTCGGCCAAGATTACAAAGAGTTTAGATAGCTGGCTAGACTAACTGACAATCTAAAAATTGTTAGCTGACAAGGAGTGACTGACAAGGAGGGACTGACATAACAAGAGAAAAACTGCTGCCAAATTGCCCATTGTGTATTCCCATTGTGTATTCCCATTGTGTATTCACATTGTGTATTCTCTACTAAGTTGAGAACTCGACTGAGTGGTTGCTTTCTCCGATCTGTATTCAAACAGTTTTAAAGAGTTGTCATTTTTGGGATCTGTATTCAAAAAGTTGTAGTGACCTCCAAAGAAACTATTTCTTCCCCCGGAAAAATAGTTACTTTCCACAAAGTATAAGTAGTAAATCTAAAGATACAGTGGGGGAAAAAAGTATTTAGTCAGCCACCAATTGTGCAAGTTCTCCCACTTAAAAAGAAGAGAGAGGCCTGTAATTTTCATCATAGGTACACGTCAACTATGACAGACAAATTGAGAGAAAAAAATTCCAGAAAATCACATTGTAGGAATTTTTATGATTTTACTTGCAAATTATGGTGGAAAATAAGTATTTGGTCACCTACAAACAAGCAAGATTTCTGGCTCTCACAGACCTCTAACTTCTTATTTAAGAGGCTCCTCTGTCCTCCACTCGTTACCTGTATTAATGGCACCTGTTAGAAGTTGTTATCAGTATAAAAGACACCTGTCCAGAACCTCAAATAGTCACACTCTAAACTCCACTATGGCCAAGACCAAAGAGCTGTCAAAGGACACCAGAAACAAAATTGTAGACCTGCACCAGGCTGGGAAGACTGAATCTGCAATAGGTAAGCAGCTTGGTTTGAAGAAATCAACTGTGGGAGCAATTATTAGGAAATGGAAGACATACAAGACCACTGATAATCTCCCTCGATCTGGGGCTCCACGCAAGATCTCACCCCGTGGGGTCAAAATGATCACAAGAACGGTGAGCAAAAATCCCAGAACCACACGGGGGGACCTAGTGAATGACCTGCAGAGAGCTGGGACCAAAGTAACAAAGCCTACCATCAGTAACACACTACGCCGCCAGGGACTCAAATCCTGCAGTGCCAGACGTGTCCCCCTGCTTAAGCCAGTACATGTCCAGGCCCGTCTGAAGTTTGCTAGAGTGCATTTGGATGATACAGAAGAGGATTGGGAGAACGTCATATGGTCAGATGAAACCAAAATAGAACATTTTGGTAAAAACTCAACTCGTCGTGTTTGGAGGACAAAGAATTTTGAGTTTCATCCAAAGAACACCATACCTACTGTGAAGCATGGGGGTTTTTCTGGAAAGGGACCAGGACGACTGATCCGTGTAAAGGAAATAATTAATGGGGCCATGTATCGTGAGATTTTGAGTGAAAACCTCCTTCCATCAGCAAGGGCATTGAAGATGAAACGTGGCTGGGTCTTTCAGCATAACAATGATCCCAAACACACTGCCCGGGCAACGAAGGAGTGGCTTCGTAAGAAGCATTTCAAGGTCCTGGAGTGGCCTAGCCAGTCTCCAGATCTCAACCCCATAGAAAATCTTTGGAGGGAGTTGAAAGTCCGTGTTGCCCAGCGACAGCCCCAAAACATCACTGCTCTAGAGGAGATCTGCATAGAGGAATGGGCCAAAATACCAGCAACAGTGTGTGAAAACCTTGTAAAGACTTACAGAAAACGTTTGACCTGTGTCATTGCCAACAAAGGGTATATAACAAAGTATTGAGAAACTTTTGTTATTGACCAAATACTTATTTTCCACCATAATTTGCAAATAAATTCATTAAAAATCATACAATGTGATTTTCTGGATTTTTTTTCCTCATTTTGTCTGTCATAGTTGACGTGTACCTATGATGACAAATACAGGCCTCTCTCATCTTTTTAAGTGGGAGAACTTGCACAATTGGTGGCTGACTCAATACTTTTTTTCTCCACTGTATCTCAGGTCTGACACGCACACAGACACACACAAAGACAAATACTTACACATGACACAAAAGCACTGAAAAATGCTAATTAATAGTAAGTCCCAGTGGAAGTTTTTTATAATGATTTTACCTTGAATGTAAATATGCAAATAGGTGTATGTTTTCAGTGTATTTAGATGTATGAATGTAATTTTGTGCTTCTAACATGTTATACTGATATGGTAACCTCCTCTAAAACAGAATGGAGAAACAGTCCTCTTGTATATGGTCATGTACCAACCCCACCCCCTTCTTCGTGTGTTTGTGTGTTTTTGTGTGAGTGTGCGTGTGTGGGTATGTGTGCATGGTTACGTTGTGTATGTGTGTTCTCACATCAGAGTGTATCTCCTCAGGACCTGAGGATTCAGGGAGAAGACTCTACAGGATGGTTGCTGTGAGCTTTGGGATGCTGTGTGTTCTACAAGTCACTCTCAACATCTCCCTGAGACCAGTCTGTGAGTGTATTGTTATCTAATCCTTACACTATATCAGACTTTCACAAGGTCCCAAATTCAGATGAATGTTGTTATCTCAAATCAAATCAAATTTTAATTGGCCACATGCGCCGAATACAACAGGAGCAGACATCACAGTGAAATGCTTACTTACAGCCCTTAACCAACAGTGAATTTATTTGTAATAAAAAAAGTAAAATAAAACAACAACAAACAAGTGTTGAGAAAAAAAGAGCAGAAGTAAAATAAAATAACAGTAGGGAGGCTATATATACAGTGGGGTACATTTACATTACATTTTAGTCATTTAGCAGACGCTCTTATCCAGAGCGACTTACAGTTAGTGAATACATATATATATATATATATATATATATTTTTTTTTTTATACTGGCCCCCCGTGGGAATCGAACCCACAACCCTGGCGTTGCAAACGCCATGCTCTATCAACTGAGCTACATCCCTGCCGGCCATTCCCTCCCCTACCCTGGACAACGCTGGGCCAATTGTGCGCCGCCCATGAGTCTCCCGGTCGCGGCCGGCTGCGACAGAGCCTGGATTCGAACCAGGATCTCTAGTGGCACAGTTAGCACTGCGATGCAATGCCTTAGACCACTGCGCCACTCAGGTACCGGTGCAGAGTCAATGTGCGGGGGCACCGGCTAGTTGAGGTAGTTGAAGTAATATGTACATGTGGGTAGAGTTAAAGTGACTATGAATAAATAATTAACAGAGTAGCAGCAGCGTAAACAGATGGGGCGGGGTTTGGGGGTGCAAATAGTCCGGGTAGCCATGATTAGCTGTTCAGGAGTCTTATGGCTTGGGGGTAGAAGTTGTTGTGAAGTCTTTTGGACCTAGACTTGGCACTCCGGTACCGCATCCCGTGCGGTAGCAGAGAAAACAGTCTATGAGTAGGGTGGCAGGAGTCTTTGACAATTTTGAGGGCCTTCCTCTGACACCGCCTGGTATAGAGGTCCTGGATGGCAGGAAGCTTGGCCCCAGTGATGTACTGGGCTGTACGCACTACCCTCTGTAGTGCCTTGCGGTCGGAGGCCAAGCAGTTGCCATACTAGGCGGTGACGCAACCAGTCAGGATGCTCTCGATGGTGCAGCTGTATAATTTTTTGAGGATCTGAGGATCCATGCCAAATCTTTTCAGTCTCCTGAGGGGGAATAGGCTTTGTCGTGCCCTCTTCACGACTGTCTTGGCGTGTTTGGACCATGATAGTTCATTGGTGATGTGAACACCAAGGAACTTGAAGCTCTCAACCTGTTCCACTACAGCCCTGTCGATGAGAATGGGGGCGTGCTCAGTCCTCTTTTTATCCCTGTAGTCCACAATCATCTCCTTTGTCTTGGTCACGTTGAGGGAGAGGTTGTATTTCTGGCACCACACAGCCAGGTCTCTGACCTCCTCCCTATAGGCTATTTCATCATTGTCGGTGATCAGGCCTACCACTGTTGTGTCATCGGCAAACTTAATGATGGTGTTGGAGTCGTGCCTGGCCATGCAGTCATGGGTGAACAGGGAGAACAGGAGGGGACTGAGCACGCACCCCTGAGGGCCCCCCGTGTTGAGGATCAGTGTGGCAGATGTGTTGTTACCTACCCTTACCACCAGGGGGTGGCCCATCAGGAAGTCCAGGAACCAGATGCTGAGGGAGGTGTTTAGTCCCAGGATCCTTAACTTAGTGATGAGCTTTGAGGGCACTATGGTGTTGAATGCTGAGCTGTAGTCAATGAATAGCATTCTCACGTAGGTGTTCCTTTTGTCCAGGTGGGAAAGGGCAGTGTGGAGTGCAATAGAGATTGCATCATCTGTGGATGTGTTGGGGCGGTATGCAAATTGATGTGGGTCTAGGGTTTCTGGGATAATGGTGTTGATGTGAGCCATGACCACCCTTTCAAAGCACTTCATGGCTACAGACGTCAGTGCTACGGGTCCTTGGGCATGGGGACTATGGTGGTCTGCTTGAAATATGTTGGTATTACAGACTCAGTCAGGGACATGTTGAAAATGTCAGTGAAGACACATGCCAGTTGGTCAGCACATGCTCGGAGTACACGTCCTGGTAATCCGTCTGGCCCTGCGGCCTTGTGAATGTTGACCTGCTTAAAAGTCTTACTCACATCGGCTACGGAGAGCGTGATCACATAGTCATCCGGAACAGCTGGTGCTCTCATGCATGCTTCAGTGTTGCTTGCACAGTCCCTGTGTAACTAAATTCCTCCTCTGTTAGACATGTTCAAGGAACTAGCAAACCACATCCAAGATATTCTGTCCACTTTTAGCAGACTGTGTAGACCTTCAGTTTTTAACGCCTGTCACTTACAGTAGCAGTAAGAAATGACCTTTTCAACAGTAGCTATATGTATCAATCCTTTCTAGATAACAGAGGCATAGAAGATAAAACCAATGTGACTGCAGAGAGAGACCAGCTACAAACCAGTTACAGCACACTGACTAAAGAGAGAGACCAGCTACAGACCAGTTACAACACACTGAATAAAGAGAGAGACCAGCTACAGACGGGGTTACAACACACTGACTAAAGAGAGAGACCAGCTACAGAAGGAGAGAGATGATCTCATGAGAAAGTTCTCTATTCTGAGCATGGACGGCTTGTTCAATAGGGCGATATGGGCGACGCACTGCCAAACGGGAAAAGGAAGGGATTTTTTTTCTAATCAATTATATCACGGCAACAGCAGTTATCAGTGTTCACGTCTGATCTGCCAGCCACTAAATGTCAAATCAGGCTAAAGTCGTGCTTCAAATGGCCCCGCCCGTTTTTTGGGCGATTTCAGTCAGGTTGAAAATCGCCCAGAAGTCTCTCATAGCCTGTCATGTAAAATCTATTTTTTTCACATTTCAAAGCTTTCAATACATTCTCTATGGGTGTCTGTGTGCATGCACTTACGCGCTTTCGTCATACGTGACGTAACGTTGAACGTAACTAAGACAATGGCGGCTACCAGCGTCTATGTTGCGACCTGCAGTGTGGCGTTATTTTATGTTTTTAATTTGTAGACTTAGTTTACAAACATTCTGCAAACATTCTGCTTTGGACTGATCTTCGGTTTTGGACTGATCTTGTTGATCGTGTACATACCCGCTACGAACGGACTAAATAATGAAAACGCTGCTGGCAGCAATATCCCAATACAGCTGGGAGACTTGACTGGATGACAGAGTCCCGGACAGAGAGGTGGAGCCGGCCACCTTCACCCTGGTCAGAGCGGACCGCGATCCTGGTAAGAGAGCGACTCTGTACCCCGACATTGAACTGCTTTCTGTGTCATTGAACCTTACTATTGTTGATAAAACAAGTTTACTGGAGAACGGAGAAAAAGTAGAGACTTTTGGACAAGGTGGATAATTGTATAATATAAGGCAGTTTATTCAGAGGTAAAGATATCTGGAATCGCGTTCACGGACCCGTTCGTCAAACTCGTAGGGAGTTTATCAGAAGAGCCCCTAAACATTGTGTGCTGACATTTTATACAATAAAATGAAGTAGGTTGAATCTAGTAGTTCTGATCTTCTGATTGGTCCTGATGAGTTGGGCGATGTCACCTCCAGGCTAGTGTCACTGTTGCATTGGCTCTGAGTCGGGTTCTCTGTCTTCAGATGTTCAGCCTAAGAGAAGAGGATTTGTGTGTGTGTGTGTGTGTTTGTTATCAGTGTGTGTGTGTGTGTGTGTGTGTGTGTGTGTTTGTTATCAGTGATGATGTGTGTGTGTGTGTGTGTGTGTGTTTATCAGTGATGATGTGTGTGTGTGTGTGTGTGTGTGTGTGTGTGTGTGTGTGTGTGTGGGTGTGTGTGTGTGTGTCCTCAGGGCAAGAACTCGTGAGTTGGAAGAACTGAGAGACCTATGGCGTGGGTGTTATCCTTAGCCACCTGCTGACAAGGCTGACAAGATAGGACTCTTGTTCATTGTATTGAATACAAAGGCCCAACACAAAATGGGTCATGCACAAGATTTTAGTCAGACCAAGCTATAACATTATATATTTACTACGACAGTACATTCAACCAAAAGCTAATATAACAAAGGCATCAGAGATTATTTATAATCTGTCACAGAAACTGGAATCCATCTCCCCAGATCAGTCAATAAATGCTTCTGGTATTGACTTATATGCTGCCCCTGTCTTCATGTTGTTGCTGGACATATCTTTTTTTAAATGTGTGTAGGTCACCTAAATCATCAGAAAAATTGCCCCTCCTGAGAATTTTTTCAGGAGCCGCCACTGATTCTGAGTGAATTCAGCTAATCAATGATCATAACATCACATGCCTAATATGCAGTCAACTTGTGTTTGTATTCTTCAATAATAGGTGCAGATCATGAAGATCATACCTGTCCTGAAGGCTGGCAGAAGTTTGAATCCAGTTGTTACTTCATATCTACTGAGAAGAAATGCTGGAGGGAGAGCAGACAGGACTGTCTGGAGAGAGGAGCAGACCTGTTCATCGTAAACAGTGATAAGGAACAGGTGAGTGAATGAGTGAGTGAGTGAGTGAGTGTGTGAGAGCGAGAGAGAGAGAGAGAGAGAGAGAGAGAGAGAGAGAGAGAGAGAGAGAGAGAGAGAGAGAGAGAGAGAGAGAGAGAGAGAGAGAGAGAGAGAGAGAGAGAGAGAGAGAGACTGTATTAATAATGTTGTTTTCTGTCACAACAACAGACATTCATCAATAGGCTTCAAACAGTCAGTTATGTCTGGATTGGTCTGACTGACTCTGTTACTGAGGGGACCTGGAAATGGGTGGACGGCACACCACTGACCATCCCAAGGTAAGAGACTACTGCTCTATAATAACACTGACCACCCCAAGGTAAGAGACTACTGCTCTAATTACACTGACCAGAGTGTAAGGAGTAGGACTGATTCTCTGTGTTGTTCATACTCTAGGTTCTGAGAGAGTGGCCAGTCTAACTCTGTTGTTTCTACTGCAGCTATTGGGGGAGTGGAGAGCCTAATGGTGGTGTACGGGAGAATTGTGTGCTGTCCGCTCACAGGTCATCAGGCCAAGGAACATGGATGGACTATCCATGTTTATCTAACAGATACTGGATCTGTGAGATATAGTTATCTCTCGCTCTCTCGTAGTTATCATGTTGATGGTCGTGCTGAACGTCATGATGTCACCTACAGTGCCTTCAGAATGTATTCATACCCCTTGACTTTTTCCACATTTTGTTGTTTTACAGCATGAATTTAAAATGGATTAAATAGAGATTTTATTGTCACTGGCCTACACACAATAACCCATAATGTCAAAGTGGAAATATGTTTTTCTTTTTTTTATTACAAATTAATAAAAGATTTCAAGCTGAAATGTATTGAGTCAGTAAGTATTCAACCCCTTTGTTATGGCAAGCCTAAATAAGTTCAGGAGAAAACATTTGCTTAACCTTGACACATAATAAGTTGCATAGACTAACTCTGTGTTAAAAACTAGTGTTTAATTAACATGAACATCTTTGAATGAATACCTCATCTCTGTACCCCACATGTACGATTATCTGTAAGGTCCCTCTGTCGAGCAGTGAATTTCAAACACATATTCAACCACAAAGACCAGGGAGGTTATCCAATGCCTCACAAAGAAGGGCATTGATTGGTAGATGGGTAAGAAAATAAAATAAAGCAGGTATTAAATATCCCTTTGAGCATGGTGAAGTTATTAATTACACTTTGGGTGGTGTATCAATACCCACAGTCACTACAAAGATATAGGTGTCCTTCCTAACTCAGTTGCCGGAGAGAAAGAAAACCATGAGGCCAATGGTGACATTAAAACAGTTACAGAGTTGAATGTCTGTGAAAGGAGAAAACTGAGGATGAATCAACAACATTGTAGTTACTAAACTGATTGACAGAGTGAAAAGAAGGAAGCCTGTAGTGGCTAATAACAAATATTTCAAAACATGCATCCTGTTTGTAACACTAAAGTAATACTGCAAAAACTGTGGCAAAGCAATTAACTTTTGGTCCTGAATACAAAGTGTTATGTTTGTTATGTTTGGGGCAAATCCAATACAACACATTACAGAGTACCACTCTCCATATTTTCAAGCATAGTGGTGGCTGCATCATGTTATGGGTATGCTTGTAATCGTTAAGGAGTGGGGAGTTTTTCAGGATAAAAAAGAAACGGAATAGAGCTAAGCACAGGAAAAATCCTAGAGGAAAACCTCGTTCAGTCTGCGTTCCACAAGACACTGGGAGATGAATTCACCTATCAGCAAGACAATAACCTAAAACACAAGGCCAAATCTACACTGGAGTTGCTTACCAAGAAGACAGTCCATGAGTGGCCGAGTTACAGTTTTGACTTAAATCTACTTGAACATCTATGGCAAGACCTGAAAATGGTTGTCTAGCAATGATCAACCACCGATTTGACAGAGCTTGAAGAATTTTTAAAAGAATAATGGACAAATGTTGCACAATCCAGGTGGGGAAAGACTAACAGCTGTAATCACTGCCAAAAGTCCTTCTACAAAGTATTAACTCAGGGGTGTGAAAACTTATGTAAATTAGATATACGTATATTTCATTTTCAAAAAATTTGCTCAAATTTCTAAAAACATGATTTCACTTAGTCACTGTGGGGTACTGTGGGTAGAAGGGTGAGAGAAAAAAAATCTATTTATTCAATTTTAAATTCAGACTGTAACACAACAGCATTTTTTAGAAGTCAAGGTGTATGAATATTTTCAGAAGTCAGTGTTGTGGTTAAAGTGAGCTATGAACTCACCATAGTGGTTAAATAGGGTTATTAAAGACTCGCCAATGGTCTCTTTCTCAATTCATCTTTCCTCAATTCCTCCTCGCATCCTCTCTCTCTCTTCGCCTCCTTCTCAAAATACATTGGAGAATACAAGCCTTGAATACCCCTTTCCATAGTGGGGTCATAATAGTTTGTCGGTCAAACCGTTCGGACCCTACAGACGTTTTCGTGGGAAGACCGATTTTCGGGATGTCTCATGGTCTGACAAACACCGCTGTAGCTCTGCCACCTTCCACCGCAGATGCGGAAGGCTAACATAAGCGGATGCGGTGGATTGAGCCGCAGCCAATCTCTAAGTTAAACTGATGGATTTTGATGGGGATTTTTGTATTACGTTACTTAGATTGACGCACGGGTGCATAAGACTCTCAAGCTTTCTCTCTGTCACCCAGCATAAGTTGGAGGTAGCTGGAGTTGGATACATGGAATATCTAGTCCAGCCGAATGGGCCAGACAGCTCTCCCTCAGACACTTGCCTGGAAGCCACCAGCTCCATCACACTTCAGTAGCTTCTCTTTGTATGTTTGACATGGAGATTGGAGGAAACATTCCAGAGTGTACTAAGAAGCCAACATTAGAACTGAATATAGCAGGTCTGTTAGTGACCTCTACTGGTCAGGTCCTAACTTCCCAATAATGCTGGGCTCAACAGGCTTTCTGTCGGTCACCCACAGTGGTATAAAGTACTTAAGAAAAAATACTTTAAAATACTACTTAAGTAGATTTGGGGGGGGGGTTTGTACTTTACTATTTATATTTTTGACAACTTTTACTTCACTACATTCCTAAAGAAAATCATGTAATTTTTGCTCCATACATTTTCCCTGACTCCCAAAAGTACTTGTTTGGTTCAGGTCCATACTTCCCCATAATGCTGCCATTAACAGGCTTTCTGTCTGTCACCCAGCATAAGTTGGAGGTAGCTGGATTTGGATACATGGCATTTCTACGGCAGAATCACATCAGTATGCAAATACACCCAAACTCTGGATAGATTGGCTAGACCAATGAGGCCACACCTCTGAACTCACCTTAACACAGCTCACCTTTGCTACCATATCAACTGTGCAGAGTGACATGTCCTAAAATAATTATAAAATCATCATGAAAATTAATATTTATTTTCCATTATGTGATTGATCACTTCAATACCAGCAATAACTTGAACCAGATTGTTCTGGACCAGCTACAGACCAGTTAAAACACCCTGACTAAAGAGAGAGACCAGCTACAGACAGAGAGATTTTCTTAGTGGGAGTCTTACAAATCTCAGTGAGTAAAGCTACAGGAATAAATGATAATGTCATTAATCACACACACCTGATCATAAATCTGTATTCTTTCTTTAAGTGTACAGTGTGATAAGTTGAAGGCAATTAATGTGTTCATCTTGCAGAACAACCTTGTCCTAACAGCTGGCAGAACTTTACTGCAGCTGTTACTTCCCCACTACTGAGACTAAAACCTGGGAGGAGAGCAGACAGACTACTAAGCTATATGGAATTTCTTAAAGAAGGTCATACCAAAAATCATTTTGCTATTTGATTTTGAATTTTAAGACCCCTTGAAGTATAAAAAAAATATATGTAAAAAATATTTAATAAAAAATGTGTTTTGGCCTTACTGCTATTAGCCTATACAGTGGGGGGGGGGGAGTATTTAGTCAGGCACCAATTGTGCAACTTCTCCCACTTAAAAAGATGAGAGAGGCCTGTAATTTTCATCATAGGTACACAGACAAATTGAGAATTTTTTTTCCAGAAAATCACATTGTAGGATTTTTAATGAATTTATTTGCAAATTATGGTGGAAAATAAGTATATGGTCACCTACAAACAAGCAAGATTTCCGTCTCTCACAGACCTGTAACCTCTTCTTTAAGAGGCTCCTCTGTCCTCCACTCGTTACCTGTATTAATGACAACTGTTTGAACTTTTTATCAGTATAAAAGACACCTGTCCACAACCTCAAACAGTCACACTCCAAACTCCACTATGGCCAAGACCAAAGAGCTGTCAAAGGACACCAGAAACAAAATTGTAGACCTGCACCAGGCTGGGGAGACTGAATCTGCAATAGATAAGCAGCTTGGTTTGAAGAAATCAACTGTGGGAGCAATTATTAGGAAATGGAAGACATACAAGACCACTGATAATCTCCCTCGATCTGGGGCTCCATGCAAGATCTCACCCTGTGGGGTCAAAATGATCACAAGAACGTTGAGCAAAAATCCCAGAACCACACGGGGGACCTAGTGAATGACCTGCAGAGAGCTGGGACCAAAGTAACAAAGTCTACCATCAGTAACACACTACGCCGCCAGGGACTCAAATCCTGCAGTGCCAGACATGTCCCCCTGCTTAAGCCAGTACATGTCCAGGCCCGTCTGAAGTTTGCTAGAGTGCATTTGGATGATCCAGAAGACGATTGGGAGAATGTCATATGGTCAGATGAAACCAAAATAGCACTTTTTGGTAAAAACTCAACTCGTCGTGTTTGGATGACAAAGAATGCTGAGTTGCATCCAAAGAACACCATACCTACTGTGAAGCATGGGGGTGGAAACATCATGCTTTGGGGCTGTTTTTCTTTAAAGGGACCAGGACGACTGATCCGTGTAAAGGAAATAATTAATGGGGCCATGTATCGTGAGATTTTGAGTGAAAACCTCCTTCCATCAGCAAGGGCATTGAAGATGAAACGTGGCTGGGTCTTTCAGCATGACAATGATCCCAAACACACCGCCCGGGCAACGAAGGAGTGGCTTCGTAAGAAGCATTTGAAGGTCCTGGAGTGGGCTAGCCAGTCTCCAGATCTCAACCCCATAGAAAATCTTGGAGGGAGTTGAAAGTCTGTGTTGCCCAGCGACAGCCCCAAAACATCACTAATCTAGAGAAGATCTGCATGGAGGAATGGGCCAAAATACCAGCAACAGTGTGTGAAAACCTTGGGAAGACTTACAGAAAACGTTTGACCTTTGTCATTGCCAACAAAGGGTATATAACAAAGTATTGAGAAACTTTTGTTATTGACCGAATACTTATTTTCCACCATAATTTGCAAATAAATTCATTAAAAATCCTACAATGTGATTTTCTGAATTTTTTTCCCTCATTTTGTCTGTCATAGTTGACGTGTACCTATGATGAAAATTACAGGCCTCTCACATCTTTTTAAGTGGGAGAACTTGCACAATTGGTGGCTGACTAAATATTTATTTTCCCCCACTGTACATTGAATAACAGATTCACTACATGGAACAATACATAGTCCCCAAATCTAAAGTTTTTTCTGAAGTGTCTGAGAGATATCAGAAAGATCAGGAGTTATATTGTTGATGTATTTTTTGTACAGTCTAAGCCCTGTCTAAGCCGGTGGGAGGAGCTATAGGAGGACAGGATCATTGTAATGGCTGGAATGGTATTAAAGGCACGGAGTCAAACATGTGGTTTCCATATGTTTGATGCGTTTGATACTATACCATTAATTCCATTGCAGCCATTACAATGAGCCCAACCTCCTATCGCTCTTCCCACCAGCCCCCACTGGTGATGTTGTACTAAAAGATAGGGTGGAAATATGAACTTGTTGTCATAATACATGTGAAGGGTTTTAATTCTTCTTTCTATTCTCTTAAATCTGTCAAACTGAAACTATGGCGATCTTGTCACAACTTCTGCTTTTGGTGAAATTCCCCTGTAAACCAAGTTTAAATACAGCATAAATACAAAAAAAAAAACTGTGGTCATCGGTGGCCGGTCACACTGTGTGGTGACGTTTCCCCTAGGTACAGATCTAGGATCAGCTTTCCCTCCCCCAATCTTAACCTTAACTATTTGTGGTGGAAATGCAAAATTGACCCAAGACAAAGAAAAATTGTGTCACTACAGTAAGTCACATAGACGCAAGGCTGGGGGTGCTGTAAACTCAGTAAGGATATATGTAGTTTATATGTCAATTAACAGGATCCCAATTTATGTTAGCAGATCTAAAATTGGGACCCTGTGAATTCAGATATACATCATATAGCATGTTATAGAGTCATATCATGTATTATATTATCAAACTAAGGCTGGTGGGAGTCACGTGGTGGCCAGTGTTTCCAATCCACTGTGGTTGACTGATAAATAGTTTCACTACCATAAGTCACACAGAGGCAGTACAGTCCAGGGAGAAAACAGGTACAGACGTACATTAGAGCTGAGGTTAGAAGTAGAAGTTACTGTATTTGACCACAAGTGTGTTAAGATGTCAGAGGGAGTCTATGAAATCCCAGATGGATTTGAAGACAACAAACCTAATGCAATGAAGAACACGGACATTGCTGGCCAATTATATGGCAACGTAAGAGCCTTCAAGCCCAGTCCAAGAGATAGCGTTGTTGCTCAACATTCAGATAAGATTGCACACTCACACAGACACACTGTGCGAGCTCCGACACAATTTTGCTGTTTTGTGATTCTTTATTTTCATTAAATGTATCCACTATCATTTCTTATGATAGACAACTTTTGAACATCAGATCGGGAGTTAGTACCCTCAATTCCAGCTTCAACGTTGACTCATCTGCCCTGGGCTCTTTATGGAATTCCGACCCAATTTTCAGGGAATCCAAGAGGAAACGCCGGTGATACAGAGGCAAGAGAGGGGGAGTCCTGGAGGGATTAAGGCAAAGGGAAAACCGGCCACCTCTTCCCTCCATTCAGTCACTTTATAATAAGATGGATGACCACCAATGGCGGATTTGCTCCCAACGGGTCTCAGGTAACTGCAATATTCTCTGCTTTTTCTGAAACATGGCTTTCAGACAAGATACCCCTCTTAAGGAGTTTTCAGCCGTTGTCGTAACTGTTGTATACATTCAAGATTGACAGAGGTGAAGCTGAGGAGAGGATTGTGGATATCTACATAAGTGCAGACACCCTGAGAGACGGTGAGACCATCACCAAGACACACACACACAAGCACATAGACTCACGTAAACGTATATTTGATGTGTCCACAGAGCCTGATAGCTCAGGGTAGAAATGTCCTTTAGGGAAGAGATCCTCCAGAGTTGCTGCAGTGTGTCTGGTGCTGCTCTGTGTTCTCCTACTGGCTGGGATCATAAGCCTGTCTGTCTACTGTGAGTTTCTGTCCAGGTTCATGGCTTATCACCTAGTTGTGAGAAGTGCTGGTTACTAGGCCTATTTACCTGGTGTTTTAGCTAGTAACTATGTGTAGAGAATCAGCTATTAAAGACTACCAGAACCCACTCGATTCTCCAATTACATTGAATGAACTACAGGACAAAATACAAACCCTCCAACCCAAAAAGGCCTGTGGTCTTGATGGTATCCTAAATAAAATGATAAAATATACAGACAACAAATTCCAATTGGCTATACTTAAACTCTTAAACATCATTCTCAGCTCTGGCATCTTTCCCAATATTTGGAGCAAAGGACTGATCACCCCAATCCACAAAAGTGGAGACAAATTTGACCCCAATAAATACCGTGGGATATGTGACAACAGCAACCTTGGGAAAATCCTCTCCATTATCATTAACAACAGACTCGTACATTTCCTCAGTGAAAACAATGTACTGAGTAAATGTCAAATTGGCTTTTTACCAAATTGCCGTACGACAGACCACAACTCAGAGAATCCGTCCTACTCCTTACACTGTGGTCAGTGTTATTAGAGCAGTAGTCTCTTACCTTGGGGTGGTCAGTGGGGTGCCGTCCACCCATTTCCAGGTCCCCTCAGTAACAAAGTCAATCAGATCAATCCAGACATAACTGACTGATTCAATCCCATTGATAAATGTCTGTTTTGACAGAAAACGACATTGTTAATATAGTCTCCACTTCTATTCTCTCTCTCTATCTCTCTCTCTAACCAATAGGTGACAACATCACTTAACAACTCAGCAGAGAGAGAGAGAGAGAGATAATATATAATATTTATTGTTCATTTCACTTGTGTTTACTATCTGCTTCACTTGCTTTGGCAATGTTAACATACGTTTCCCATGAGAGATGCAATGCTACATTATGAATTATAAATCTTAACATAAAAAAAAAAAAAATAACTTTATAAAGAGGAAAAAATAAACCACAGAACAGAATGAACAAGGGGGATGAACAGGGTGTTACCAAAAACTGTCTGGTCTAAAATATGTGTCCCAAATGGTACCCTATTTCCCTATGTAGTGCACTGTATAGAGATTAGGGTGCCATTTGAGACACATCTCAAGAGTCTCCTTCTTATTGGTGGAAGAGCCTTGAAACATCCTGACACCTACAGCCTTCTTATTGGTGGATAGAGCCTTGAAACATCCAGCTGTTGGACACAGACAGAGAACAGAGAAGTACAGAGTTTAGACACATCAGACTAACTACTGCTCAGTCAGTTAGAAAGGTAATCATACAGTAAGTTAATACTATAAGTAAAAGTATGTTAGAATCATAGATATTACAATAAGAGGTCAGACATACTGAATTAGTTGTTTAATTGATTGATTGGGGTAATCATTGATATATTCGGTACAGTTAGTTAAGGTGGCCAACTATGTCAACAAACAAGTTATTGAATTAAACAAGAGGAATGAAGAAAACCGGAACAGAGCAATGAGGAGCTTGAAGACTGAGACCCTTCGCTCAGGTATGAACTAAGAATTATCTATCGTGTAAGCACTCTCAAATTCATAGACAGAGCTATGTATGCTCAGTGTAAGCTTGTTTTACTCTGGAATTGTAAATAATGGAATTGTACAAACTTTATATTGCCTTAAAGCTACAGTACATTTTTTGGGCGACCCAACCAAATTCACATACATGTTATATAGATCTTTCATCCCCATCCAAAGCAAGTCTAAGAAGTGGTAGATCTGTTCTATGTGTGCTATTTCTATGCTTCCCTTTATGAAGTTTCATTTTTGCGTCTTTTACTTTAGGTTTTGTACAGCAACTTCAAACAGCTGAATATACAATATTTATTTTACACAATGACTGCTTGTTTTTTCACATAACATATTAGAATTTTAGCAACCAGGAAATGGCGGAGCAATTTCTGCATAGAGCATCTTTAAATGGTTAAAACAATCATTTTGAGCTCATGGATGGGCAGTCCTTGCATACATAGCTCTGTCTATGAATTTGAGAGTGATGACTTTTCTCCACTCAGTGTGTATTTTGGGTCCTGATGGGGTTATTTATAAGTTACATACTTCAAGAATGAATGGGTAAATATCATACATTTCAAAATCCTAAAAATGTATGCAGCAATCGCAGATAGCCTCTTTAAATCATGAGACAGCTATATTGTGTAATTTTGGTAATGTCATCATACAGTAGCTTCCTGTTTATCAGATTTGAGATGACCACACTCTTGAGCAAACTGGTGCTGCCAACCCACATTTGGGGTAAAACCAATGAGACATTGGAAATGTTAGGTTATCAGAATTAGTTAAGGTTTTGTGGGATGATGTGTGTTCTGTTTTAATCTAAATCATTATTGATGATGGTGTGTGTGTGTGTGTGTGTGTGTGTGTGTGTGTGTGTTCCTCTGCAGATGGAAAACCAAGACTCTACAACCTGGCTGCCGTGTGTTTTGGAGTCCTGTGTGTTCTACAAGTCACTCTCAACATCTCCCTGAGGCTGGCTTTCTGTGAGTGAGTCTGAGTCCCAAATGAGACCCTATTAGCGCAGTACTTTTGACAGTGCACTATATAGGGAATAGGGTGCCATTTGGGACCCTATTCCATTTGGGACCTTATTCCATTTGGGACCCTGTTACGTGTGACGTATTTTTCTTTCTCCCCATTTTTCCTTTGTAGTGTGTTTGTGTGTTCTGGGCATTACAGGTGTGCTGAGTTGCGGCTGACGATGGTGGGCATGGCTTCGGTCCGGAGTCCTGGCAGCTGTCGCTGATTGACGAGAGTATACCTGTTTGCCATGTGAGCTCGAAGAAAAGAGGGGAGAGGACACTTGTTGTTTGGCTGTTTGGTGGTGTTAATTTATCTTTGTTTGTGTTCCAGCCTGTCCTCCTGATGTACTCCACCCTACCTGGGTCCTGGAGAAGGGAAAGGTAGATCTGCCCATGGGTGTACATTCCCACGTAGATAACCCATTGTTTTATACACTAGGTTAGCCGGGCGGGTGTCACCCTTGTATTTTTTTGGTAAACAGTTTAAATTATACAGTACAAAGAAATGTGCGCTCTGTTTACAATGGTCTATTCCTAGACTGTGCATGAGTTTCAGTAAAAATACTTTACAGTATTACTTAAGTTGTTTTTTTGCGTATCTGTACTTTACTGTTTATATTTTTTACAAATAACTTTTTCTTCACTACATTCCTAAAGAACATAATGTACTCGTTACATTTTGAATGCTTTGCAGGACAGAAAAATGGTCCAATTCACGCACTTATCAAGAGAACTTCCATTCCTGGTCATCCCTACTGCCTCTGATCTGGCAGTAGTGTTGGAGTGTGCCCATGGCTATCCATAAATATATTTTATAAACAAGAAAATGGTGCCGTCTTGTTTGCTTAATATAAGATATTTGAAATGATTTATAATTTTGATACTTATATACAGTACCAGTCAAAGTTTGGACACACCTACTAATTCCAGGGTCTTTCTCTATTTTTACTATTTTCTACATTGTAGAATAATAGTGAAGACATCAAAACTATGAAATAACACATATAGAATCATGTAGTAACCAAAAAAGTGTTAAACAAATGAAAATATATTTTATATTTGAGATTCTTCAAAGTAGCCACCCTTTGCCTTGATGACAGCTTTGCACTGTGCACCAAGTCAGAACCGTAGGATAAATAAAGGGGGCATATACAGAGGGGAAAAAAAGTATTTAGTCAGCCACCAATTGTGCAAGTTCTCCCACTTAAAAAGATGAGAGAGGCCTGTAATTTTCATCATAGGTACACGTCAACTATGAAAGACAAATTGAGAAAAAAATTTCCAGAAAATCACATTGTAGGATTTTTTATGAATTTATTTGCAAATTATGGTGGAAAATAAGTATTTGGTCACCTACAAACAAGCAAGTTTTCTGGCTCTCACAGACCTGTAACTTCTTATTTAAAAGGCTCCTCTGTCCTCCACTTGTTACCTGCATTAATGGCACCTGTTTCAACTTGTTATCAGTATAAAAGACACCTGTCCACAACCTCAAACAGTCAAACTCCAAACTCCACTATGGCCAAGACCAAAGAGCTGTCAAAGGACACCAGAAACAAAATTGTAGAGCTGCACCAGGCTGGGAAGACTGAATCTGCAATAGGTAAGCAGCTTGGTTTGAAGAAATCAACTGTGGGAGCAATTATTAGGAAATGGAAGACATACAAGACCACTGATAATCTCCCTCGATCTGGGGCTCCACGCAAGATCTCACCCCGTAGGGTCAAAATGATCACAAGAACGGTGAGCAAAAATCCCAGAACCACACGGGGGGACCTAGTGAATGACCTGCAGAGAGCTGGGACCAAAGTAACAAAGCCTACCATCAGTAACACACTACGCCGCCAGGGACTCAAATCCTGCAGTGCCAGACGTGTCCCCCTGCTTAAGCCAGTACATGTCCAGGCCTGTCTGAAGTTTGCTAGAGTGCATTTGGATGATCCAGAAGAGGATTGGGAGAATGTCATATGGTCAGATGAAACCAAAATATAACTTTTTGGTAAAAACTCAACTCGTCGTGTTTGGAGGACAAAGAATGCTGAGTTGCATCCAAAGAACACCATACCTACTGTGAAGCAAGGGGGTGGAAACATCATGCTTTGGGGCTGTTTTTCTGCAAAGGGACCAGGACGACTGATCCGTGTAAAGGAAAGAATGAATGGGGCCATGTATCGTGAGATTTTGAGTGAAACCCTCCTTCCATCAGCAAGGGCATTGAAGATGAAACATGGCTGGGTCTTTCAGCATGACAATGATCCCAAACACACCGCCCGGGCAACAAAGGAGTGGCTTCGTAAGAAGCATTTCAAGGTCCTGGAGTGGCCTAGCCAGTCTCCAGATCTCAACCCCATAGAAAATCTTTGGAGGGAGTTGAAAGTCCGTGTTTCCCAGCGACAGCCCCAAAACATCACTGCTCTAGAGGAGATATGCATGGAGGAATGGGCCAAAATACCAGCAACAGTGTGTGAAAACCTTGTGAAGACTTACAGAAAACGTTTGACCTGTGTCATTGCCAACAAAGGGTATATAACAAAGTATTGAGAAACTTTTGTTATTGACCAAATACTTATTTTCCACCATAATTTGCAAATAAATTCATTAAAAATCCTACAATGTGATTTTCTGAATTTTTTTCCCTCATTTTGTCTGTCATAGTTGACGTGTACCTATGATGAAAATTACAGGCCTCTCTCATCTTTTTAAGTGGGAGAACTTGCACAATTGGTGGCTGACTAAATACTTTTTTTCCCCACTGTAAGCAGACAATGACAGCTCTTACAATATTTGATGATGACATTTCTCTAAAACAGGCTATAGGCTACATGTGCACCACCAAGTCAGAACATTTGCCTAAGTTCTGAGAGGGAAAGGGACCAAATTATTAGGGTGAAGCATATGGGTTACAAACAGCTTACTACACAACATATACTTAGTATTACTTTTTTAGCTACGGTATACATATCTCCCTGGCATATTACATCATTTATGCAGCAGCATAGAATACATTTTTGGACTCACCTTGTTGTGCTGTGTTCACTTGAACAGGAAGGTGGCGTGGAGGTCCTTCTTGTGGGCAAATTTTGTCATCAAACTTTGTCATCAAAGTCTTGCATTCTCTGGAGTTATAATAATAATAATATGCCATTTAGCAGACGCTTTTATCCAAAGCGACTTACAGTCATGCATGCATACATTTTTTTTGTGTATGGGTGGTCCCGGGGATCGAACCCACTACCTTGGCGTTACAAGCGCCGTGCTCTACCAGCTGAGCTACAGAGGACCATTATGGTTATGTTGGTTTCCAGACAACTGGGAACTTTGAAAAAAACAAGGTCGAATCATGACGTCAGTGATCTTCAGGTCGGAGCTCTAGAAAGAGGCCAGACTTCCCGACTTGGAATTCTGAGTTGGATGACCATTCAAAATGTATTTTTCCAGTCGGAGCTAGTTTATTTCAGTTCCCAGTTCTCTTGAACTCACTGAAGTCTGAGATTTCCCAGTTCAGAGTTTCCAGTTGTTTTGAACGCGGAAGAAGTCATGCTGGATTTACAGCATGGCCAATGTATTCAACCCTTTCTTGCCCATGGTGTTGCATGGGAATGTTTATCCTTTTAAGCTTGGAAAAAAGAGACCCTTAACCCCAGACTTGGACCACATACCGTCTCCACTGAATAGCAGGCTAGTATTGCTTTGCAACGCTTGCAGTTAGCCACTGATTCCTTCCAAACCACTCATTGTTGAATTTGCGATTTCCAACTTGTTGTGTAATGTTTATGTCCAATGGCCGATGAGCACCGATATGTTTTATCTGTAATTTCTCTTCATATGACAAGGATTGAAAAGGATTTGCCAGTAGATTGTCGACTTGATTGATGATGACTGCTTGTCTAGCTTGCTAGCTAAGATTTTGAAAGTATGATGTTGACATGATCAGTCCAATCAATGCTATGGTAGATTTAACGTGATTTGACTTTATTTTATCTGTTAGCTCCCCTTGTAGATTTTGCAGGGACGTAGTGTCCCCATGAGTGACAGAACACTGAGCCAATCACAGCACAACTAGAGAACATTACCAACCCCTACGCGCTGTGTTTTGTCTGGCTGTCCCACCACCACACAAAGCACTAAGCTAGGCTGAAACACCTGCATGTTGGAGCTGCCTTAGTCAATAAAGCAAAAAAGAGACCATGTTTGTATGCGGATTTATTAAGTCAAAGAGTATTTTTTTTACATTGTTTGCAAACTGATATGTGACACGTATTAATGCCAAAATAACATACTAAACAGGTGGGGCTTTAAACAGGTGGGGCTTTACCCAACCTGCCCTGAATGATGGGTCTCCACTGAACACAGTTAGTGTAGACTCTAGCTAACCACCATATAGCCTACTAAAATATCCACACAAGCCACTAGCCAGCCAGCCATATATCAAGAGTTAGAAGATTATAAATATGGTCCTGCTTTAAATGACGTGCAGCTTATAAAGCCTTTATAAAGCCTTCATAAACACTACATAAATGTGTGACAAATCATCTAGAACCATACATCCTGCTTTATAAAGGGTTCATAAATGTGGCATTACCATGTGACATAACCACCAATGTCAAAAGTGACCTAACCCTAAAATATGACACAAACCTGTGCTTTATAAAGTGTGTTATAAGCATTGTTTAATAAAGGCTTTATAAATCATATTAAATTGAGGCGTCACAAAGCATGTACATTTTATATATTGTTTTACTCTAAAACATATCTAGGATGGCCCAACTTCTTTCCCTCTTGTGTGCATAGTCAATATTGGACCTGACTTCAACTTCCCCCAAAATGCTCTGCTGCAGGATGGCACACTCTCTAAAGTGCAGTCATGCACCCAAAATTCAGTTTCCTCTGTTTTGTTTTTCCAGGTTTCAGATTTCTCCAAAATTGTTTCAGATTTTCCCCCAGTTTTCACACTTATTTAATAGAAAAACAACAACATTTGATTTTCTGTGTTAACAATTATGCTTAAACAACGTCAGGGGACGACTTTTGAGTTCTGGGAAAAATCGAAGAAACTTAGATCTTTGACTGTTGTTTTCCATTAATTCAGTGCACATGCCCTGCACTGTTGTTTGGTTAGCAGTGATTCTTTAGTGCTGTAAGCGCACATGTGATGAGTTTGCAAATCAAACGCCCACTTGTGGTGCCACTGGAGAGTGAGAAAACTAGTAAGTTAACCTTAAATTAATTTGTAGTAGTTTAGTGTGAAGTTAGATTACATAGCTACATCAATCGTTATTTCAAATAATTTTGGTGACTTCACAGCAATTGCTAGCAAGCAGACTCAGCTATATAAAAATCCCCCTAGATACAGCCACGTCTTATAGTCACGTCATGAGATTTGTAATTGAAAGAGGAATATAATAATACGGATCTAATGGAGTTTCCCATGTCCCCATTTAGAGTATTTCTGGCGCAGCACAGAAATGACCTTATCCAGATGGTGTGACAAAGGCATTTCCTAACAGACCTGCTAACTTTCTTTGTTGTTACTTTGAAGGTTGGAACCAACATGCAGTACCTCCAGCAGCCAGAGAGGCAAGAACCATTCATCCGCCAGCTCAGGAACAAGCTACCCTATTCACAGCCATGTGTAATGTTCAATGTAACTGCATTGCTGGACTTTTTGAAACTTAATGTATTGATAATGTTTTATAAATGTACAAATAAAATAAAATGTATGGTTTAATCATTTCTTTAATGTTTATTTGTTTTAGCTGTGGTGCTTGCCTACGGAGCTGTGAGGGGAACGGCACCTCCGTACCTTCAGGCTCTGATCAGTCCCTACACCAAAACGAGGGCATTGCGTTCATCCACCTCTGGCCTGCTGGCTCCCCTACCTCTGCTGAAGCACAGTTCCCGCTCAGCCCAGTCAAAACTGTTCGCTGCTCTGGCACCCCAATGGTGGAACAAGCTCCCTCACGACGGCAGGACAGCAGAGTCACTCACCACCTTCCGGAGACATTTGAAACCCCACCTCTTTAAGGAACACATGGGATAGGATAAAGTTATCCTTCTACCCCCCTCCCCCCTTACCCCAACCCACCCCCCCAAATAAATAAATAATAATAATAATAATAATTGTAAAGTGGTTATCCCACTGGCTATAAGGTGAATGCACCAATTTGTAAGTCGCTCTGGATAAGAGCATCTGCTAAATGACGTAAATGTAATGTAAAATTTGATAATTCTTTAAGTATTAATACATTTGTGTTCACATCATTCAGCCTTTATGTATGTGTTATGAATGACAAATGGGGTCTGACTTGATAATAAGTACAGCGTCATATGATACATGGCATTTGCGTATGTTATAAATGACCTAAGGGGTTTGACTTTAAATTAAGTACAGCATCATGCGATATAGAGACTTTATGGATGTGTTATGAATGACCGAAGGTGTCTCACTCCAAACTAAGTATTGGAGCGAAAACCTACAGGAGGGTAGCTCTCCAGGAACAGGCTTGGGCAACCCTGCAGTAGGGTGTGAGAGGTATTTAAATGGCTTGATGGACCTGCAAAGCTTGTGTTTGTGTGTTTGTGTTTGTGTTTGTGTTTGTGTGTGTGTGTGTGTGTGTGTGTGTGTGTGTGTGTGTGTGTGTGTGTGTGTGTGTGTGTGTGTGTGTGTGTGTGTGTGTGTGTGTGTGTGTGTGTGTGTGTGTGTGTGTGTGTGTGTGTGAGAACCAAACTGATTTGGAGTAGGGCTGAGCTCCTGTGTAGCTCAGTTGGTAGAGCATGGCGTTTGCAACGCCAGGGTTTTGGGTTTGATTCCCACGGGGGGCCAGTATGAAAATGTATGCATTAACTTACTGAAAGTCGCTCTGGATAAGAGCGTCTGCTAAATGACTAAAATGTAAACAAAATGTAATAGTGGTAACATTTCAGCGGGGGAGTGGATGAATGTGTCAAAGAGCTGAATGGGCCCAGCACTGCGTGGTATGGCTTGTTGTATTGTTAAAATGTGATTTTAAAATGAACACTAACTAATGTGTCACGATCGTCTAGAACAGGAGACCAAGGCGCAGCGTTGCGAGTGAACATAGTATATTTATTAAATGCTCACACGAGCAAAACAAATAGACAACGAATCCGTGACGTCTGTGGTACAACACGCACACACACGAACAAAATCCCACAACCCGAAAGGAAAACAGATAGATTAAATATGGCTCCCAATCAGAGACAAACAGCCGACAGCTGACACTCGTTTGCCTCTGATTGGGAGTCACACCGGCAAACATAGAAAATAAACCACCTAGAACACCCACCAGAGAAACAGAAAACATAGAATGCACACACCCTGGTTCAACATAATGAGTCCCCGAACCAGGGTGTGACATAATGAAGCCAAGTTTCATGCGTTGGTCCACCAAAACTGTCAAGCATTTGGGCGGAAGTGTCTGGGAACGAGATTAGATGTAATGTGAAAACATATCACCCTTTATAAAGCACATATTTATATCATATTTGACAGTGGGTTATGTCACATTTGACTTGGGTGATTATGTCACACAGTTATGCCACGTTTATGAACCCTTTGTAAAGCATGACATATGCTTATAGATGCTTATAACACATTTATGTAGTGCTTATGAAGGCACTATGAAGGGTTTATGAAGCCTTTATAAGCTGAACGTTTATGAAAGCAAGGTCAGGCTATATTATGAAGTTATTATTTAAGAGCGTTGAAGATTAATCACAATCAGTGAAAACAATATTGTTTTAGCTGACTAGCATATTTACTTCATCAACATTAATGATCAACTGATAGTCCATCCTCTTTTGCCAATGTCAATCATGTATTTTGGAGGCACTGTAACCAGTGGTGTAGTGATATTTGTTTAGGCAAGGGAGCACACTTTTTTTTTTTATGGACGTCATCATTTCTCAATCAAAGTTTGTACTGGCAGATGTCACCTATTGAATATCATTATAGAATATGCACAAATTGCATCCTCCGATTGCAAAATCTGCCTCTATCCATATTGTCTCAAGAAAGTGTTCTGTTTTTTATACCTTCCTACACCGAGTTAGGCATACCTAATTTAAATATAGGCAAACATCAATGGCAATCTTGAATGATAATTCTTCACGTTTTACTGGTGAAATGTCCAAACATCATGCCAATCATCTCAATCATTTTCATGGGAATAGGCATTTAGATCTTGTCAAATAGTTTTTCTGTTTATAAGACCAACACAACTGCAGAGCTAGACCAGCTACAGACCAGCTATAACAACCTGACTAAAGAGAGAGGCCAGCTCAAACCAGTTACAACACCCTGACTAAAGAGAGAAACCAGCCACAGACCAGATATAACACCCTGACAAGGGGCGGTGTGTTCATTAGGGCGATATGGGCGACGCACTGCCAAACGGGAAAAGGAAGGCATTTTTTTTCTAATCAATTATATCAAGGCAACAGTAGTTATCAGTGTTCTAATCTAGACGTCTGATCTGCCACTAAATGTCCAATCAGGCTAAAGTCGTGCTTCAAATGGCCCCGCACCTTTTGGGGCGATTTCAGTCAGGTTGAAAATCGCCCCAGAAGTCTCTCATAGACTCTCATGTAAAATATTTTTTTTTCAAATATCAGAGCTTTCCATACAATCTCTATGGGTTCCGGGAGGGCTTGCACTTACGCGCTTTCGTCATACGTAACATAACCATGAACGTAACTAAGAAAAGAGCGGGTAGCAGCGTCAATCAATTCACGTACTACTGTCAAGATGGCTAGCGTTCAGTGCAACTCGATTGTCTCTTTGAAATAAGTTCCTTTTTGTCGGCGAACAAATCAAGATAAATTGGCAACGAAACAATTAGGACCTCCCAGACCAAATTTAATAATTCAACAGGTTTCTACTAAAGGGGGAAAGTCCTACACCCGAAGATTTTCCAAAAATTGGTACGAACGAAAAACCTGGCTTGCAGGCTGCGATGTAGCTAATGCAGTCTTCTGCTACCCCTGCTTACTCTTTCACCCTGAAGGCGGCACGGCAGACAGCACCGCTTGGACAGCGACTGGTGTAACGGACATGCACCATCTTTCAGAAAAGATTAAGAAACATGAGCTGTCAAAGACCCACATGGATAGCTGTTTGAGATTGTCTGCTTTGGGGAGAGTGAACATTGCCACTCAACTGGATGAGGGATACAGGCTAGCTGTCCGCCGCCACAACGATGAGGTTAGCAAGAACCGCCACATCCTCAGCCGGCTAATCCAGTGTGTGAAGTTTTGCGGAGTGTTTGAGTTAGCTTTGCGAGGTAAAGATGAAACTGAGGGCTCCACCAACCCTGGTATTTTTCTTGGACTTGTCAACTTTGTGGCACAATTAGATGAGGTGTTTTATGGAAATGCATATTGTTTATGCAGTGTTGAGGAATGTGAAAGAACACCCTTGATTATTTTTACTGTGATAACTTATTTTGCTTTTGTAAGCCAACACTTTTGAGATCAGTCAATAAATGCTTCTGGTATTGACTTATATGATGCCCCTGTCTTCATGTTGTTGCTGGACATATCTTTTTTTAAATGTGTGTAGGTCACCTAAATCATCAGAAAAATTGTACCCCCCTGAGAATTTTTTCAGGAGCCGCCACTGACCCTGACTAAAAAGAGAGACCAGATACAGACCAGATATAACACCCTGACTGAAGAGAGAGACCAGCTACAGAATGAGAGAGATGATCTCAAGAGAAAGTTCTCTAATCTGAGTGAGTTCACCTAATAAATTATGAACATCACATGCCTAATATGCAGTCAACTTGTGTTTGTATTCTTCAATAATAGGTGCAGTATAATAATTCATGTTTTTGTCTTGTAGAACAAACCTGTCCTAAAGGCTGGCAGAAGTTTGAATCCAGTTGGTACTTCCTGTCTACTGAGACTAAAACCTGCAGGGAGAGCAGACAGGACTGTCTGGAGAGAGGAGCAGACCTGGTCATCGTAAACAGTGATAAGGAACAGGTGAGAGAGAGAGAGAGAGAAGTGGAGACTGTATTAATAACGTTGTTTTCTGTCACAACAACAGACATTTATCAATGGGCATAAAACAGTCAGTCCTGTCTGGATTGGTCTGACTGTTACTGAGGGGACCTGGAAATGGGTGGACAGCACCACACTGACCACCACAAGGTAATATACTACTGCTTTAATAACACTGACCACAGTGTAAGGAGTAGGACTGATTCTCTGCCTTGTTCATGCTCTAGGTTCTGAGAGAGTGGCCAGTCTAACTGTCGTTTCTACTGCAGGTATTGGAGGAGTGGAGAGCCTAATGGTGGTGGAGTGGAGAACTGTGTGGTGGTACATTTTGTGAGTTCATCAGGCGATAGATATTGGTGGGACAATGGGAGATCATCAGGATATTCGTGGGTCTATGGGTGTTCCACTCCACAGTACTGGATCTGTGAAAAATACTCTTTGTAGTCACTGCTGTTTAAGGAACTCTGAAGACTGATGATATATTTTGGTAGAATGGCACTCTGAACTAGACGTAGGAGAGAAAGGCTCACACACACACACACACGGAAGAATGCACTTACACATGCACGCACACAAATCAAATTAGGTATATATCACTCAATAGCTGTTGTCAATGTTAAGATGTACAGTTCATTATGTAACATTGCATGTAGGCTCTACAAAAATATCTCTCTCTACCTCACTCTCTCCCTCTACCTCTTTTAATTAGCAACATGTCATGTGATTTGCCATGTGGGTTTCTGATAAGTTGATTCATTATTTTCATAAATCACTTTTATAATAAGAAGAACAAAAGCACAGATTAATAAATAAAGGAACAATGTCCTTTAAAACCTCTGACAAAGATGCAGACAGATTTCTTACACACACTTCTGAATATTTCCTCACACTGACGTCACACACAGACAGCACAGATAGAAAAGAAGCCCCCTATTTGGCCATCGATGGCCAGTCACGGAGTGCAAGACATAACGTGACTTCCTTATGAACAATGCCACAGACAGGCCTTGCGAAATATGACATCCTGCTTGAAAGTGATTGGATACTTAAAACATTCTATCAACTGCAGTGCACCACAGACAGACATCAGAGAGGAACCAATAGAGACTCATATCAGAATAGCTACTCAACTACTGCTCATTGAAGTTAGAATCATTCAGTAGATATTACCATTACGAGTCAATTAGAAAGGTAATCATAAGTAAGTTAACACTATAAGAGGTCAGACAGACTGAATTAGTTGATTAATTGATTGATTGGGGTAATCATTGATATTCGGTACAGTTCTTTAAGATGGCCAGCTACATCAACAAACAGGTGATTGAATTAAACAAAGTTACTGAAGAAAACCGGAACAGAGCAACAAGGAGCGTGAAGACTGAGACCCATCTCTCAGGTACAAAGAATGATCTCTATCTTTCTCTCTCTCACACGCGGAGGCAGGCAGTTATGAACGCACTAACTGAACGCATGCACGCACGCACACACACACACACACACACACACACACACACACACACACACACACACACACACACACACACTCACTCACTCACTAACACCACGTAATAGAAAAAACACATTTTTTTGGTTCTGTCTTCTGTGTGGTTCAGTTGATACAGAGCGTGTGGTTCAAAACCAGCTGGGGTCACGTACACTAAGATGTATCAATTCAATGTATTTTTTTACTTCACTTATCCAAACTATTTGGAACTATTTAAAGACGATCAATTGAAAATAACCTTTTTAAACAACAACACAGGGGACACCCCGCCACTGTATTTGGTAAACAGCTGAGGGACGGGGCTGGAAAAATGTAACCACTCTCAAATTCATAGAGAGATATATGTATGCAAGGACTGGCCATCCACGAGATCAAAATGATAGTTTTAACCATCTGAAGCTATATGGTGTTTGTTTACAATTTCATCGTGAAACAAGCTTATATTTTGGGTCGTGATGGGGTTAGACGGTTAAATTAAGCTCATGAGGTATTTACAGTAAAAGTTACATTTTCAAGTATCAATGGGGAAATATCATTAATTTAGAAATCACAGATTGCACATTTTAAGTCATGCTGCAGCTATATTGTGTAATTTGGGCAATTTAATCATACAGTAGCTTCCTGTTTACCATATTTGAGATGACTGCAAGCTTGAGCAAACATTTGCTGCCAACCCTCAATCTCAATATAGTCCCAAATGCTACCCTATTAGCACAGTTGCTTTGACCAGGGCCCATAGTGCTCTGTTCAAACGTAGTGCACCATATATGGAATAGGGGGCCATTTGGGACTTCACCTTTTCTAATGCACAATTTTTTACCAGGGCCCATGGAGCAGATATACAGTATAGATTTTATTATCACAATGTAGTTAAGTAATGACAAAGCAAGTATCACAATTCCAGAAATGTTTAAATATTTTTGACACAAAAAAACACACCCGTTGTAATTATGTAGTACAAAGAAATGTGCACCCTGTTCACAATGGTCTATTCTTTTGTGGCGCGTGAGTTTCAAGTTTAAGGAAGTTTACCCTAGCATTTCTACTGATCTGCGTGCCAGTTCTGATTTTCATGTGTATTTTAGTGGAACAGTTTAATTTCAATAACGTTTTTGTTTCTCAAAATCAACCAGCCTCTGCCATATGGACACATTGATACACCTTGATTGGCTTAATAAATTAGCGTATGGAACTAAGCAATATAGCCTATAGGCCAATGTAGCAGTAGTATAACTTCCATTGTCAACTAAGTAAAAATGCATAAACCACACAAATAAAAACAGAAAATATCCTGATGAAAATGCAGGTTCTTTCAATCTCATTCATCTCTTTACTCTGCCTGTCTGCCTCCCTTTCAGTCTTGACTTGCGCTGTCACTAGTGAAGTGCAACGTTGTATCAAATCAATCAGTTAGTGAAGGGCAACATTGTATCAAATCAATCAACTGGGTCCGGCCCAATGACTGTATATATGGAGGTCCGGCCGGAAGCGAACTTGCAACATTTAATCAACTAGCCTATTCCGGGCCCTCATAGTTTTTTGTGCCAGTAAGCTCGGGAGAGACGCAGCTGTTTTCACGCAAAGGGAGATGTGTTCAGGTATTTTATGACATTTCTACTGGATATATGCTATCTTCAGAACATGACATTTTGCTGTTTCACAAGGTGGACTGGTGTTTATCGAAAGGGAGAGTGTTGGAAAGATTTTTTAAATACTTTGAGGAACTAACATTCACAACTGAAATTCAATAATACTGACTTCTTTGACTTACTGTGTGCGGAGAGAAACAAAAATACTGAGAAGCTCAGCTTATTAGTGATGGTGAGTTAAAGCAATCAGAAATCAGACATCCCCAAATGGCACTTACCTACACTTGCACGCAGCAGGCCAGTTAGCCTACATCTATGCATGCTCTGGCACAAACTCTCCGTCAATGTTAAGAGGACAGAGAAACCAGAAACATGCTCATTGCTGACACGGAGCACTCTAAACAAAACACAATGAAAACATTTACAAAACTCGTAACTGATCGTATGAAATAAAACAAAACTAATCTTGGCACCACACTGCCAGGTCTCTGACCTCCTCGCTGTAGGCCGTCTCATCGTCATAGGTGATCAGGCCTACCACCGTTGTGTCGTCGGCAAACTTAATGATGGTGTTGGAGTTGGTCGCGGCCACCCAGTCATGGGTGAACAAAGAGTACAGAAAGGGACTAAGCATGCACCCCTGAGGGACCCCATGTTGAGGGTCAGTGTGGCGGATATGTTGTTGCCTACCCTCACCACCTGGGGGCAGCCCGTCAGGAAGTCTAGGATCCAGTTGCAGAGGGAGTTGTTTAATCCCAGGGTCCTTAGTTTAGTGTTGAGCTTGGAGAGCACTATGGTGTTGAACTCTGAGCTGAAGTCAATGATGAGCATAGAGATTGTATCATCTTTGGATCTGTGGGGAGGTATGCGAATTGGAGTGGGTCCAAGGTGTTTAGGATGATGGTGTTGAACTGAGCCATGACCAGCCTTTCACAGCATTTCATGGCTACAGGTGTGAGTGCTACAGGGCGATAGTCATTTAGACAGTTTAATTAGGCATTCTTGGGCGCAGGGACTATGGTGGTCTGCTTGAAACATGTAGGTATTACAGACTGGGTCAGGGAGAGGTTGAAAATGTCATTGAAACATTTTCCAGTTGCTCAGCGCATGCTCTGACTATGCGTCCTTGTAATTTGTCTGTGAATGCTAAGCTGTTTAAAGGTCTTTTTCATGGAGAGCGTGATCACACAGTAGTCCGGAACAGCTGGTGCTCTCCTGCATGGTTTAGTGTTGCTAGCCTCAAAGCAAGCATAGAAGGTATACTACATTACCAAAACTATGTTGACACCTGCTTGTCGAACATCTCATTCTAAAATCATGGGCATTAATATGGAGTTTGTCCCACCTTTGCTGATATAACAGCCTCCACTCTTCTGGGAAGGCTTTCCACTAGATGTTGGAACATTGCTGCGGGGACTTGCTTCCATTCAGCCACAAGAGCATTAGTGAGATCAGGCACGGATGTTAGGCGATTAGGCCTGGATTGCAGTCGGCATTCCAATTCATCCCAAAGGTGTTCATTTGGGTTGAGTTCAGGACTCTGTGCAGGTCAGTCAAGTTCTTCCACACCGATCTCGACAAACCATTTCTGTATGGACATCGCTTTGTGCACAGGGTCATTGTCATGCTAAAACAGCAAAGGGCCTTCCCCAAACTTTTGCCCCAAAGTTGGAAGCACAGAATCGTCTAGAATGTCATAGTATGCTGTGGCGTTAAGATTTCCCTTCACTGGAACTAATGGGCCTAGCCCGAACCATAAAAAAACGTCCCAGACCATTATTCTTCCTCCACCCAACTTTACAGTTGGCACTTTGTATTCGGGCAGGTAGCGTTCTCTTGTTATCCGCCAAACCCAGATTTGTCCGTCGGACTGCCAGATGGTGAAGCGTGATTCATCACTCCAGAGAACACGTTTCCACTGCTCCATAGTCCAATGACGGCGAGCTTTACAGCACTTTAGCCGACACTTGGCATTACACATGGTGATCCTAGGCTTCTGTGCGGCTTCTATTGTACTGATGTTGCTTCCAGAGGCAGTTTGGACCGAGGATAGACAATTTTTACGCACTTCAGCACTCGGCAGTCCCGTTCTGTGAGCTTGTGTGGCCTACCACTTCACAGCTGAGACGTTGTTGCTCCTATACATTTCCACTTTACAATAATAGCACTCACAGTTGACCGGGGCAGCTCTAGCCGGGCAGAAATTTGACTGACTTGTTGGAAAGGTGGCATCCTATGATGGTGCCACATTGAAAGTCACTGAGCTCTTCGGTAAGGCCTTTCTACTGCCAGTGTTTTTCTATGGAGATTGCATGGCTGTGTGCTCAATTTTATACACCTGTCAGCAACGGGTGTGTCTGAAATAGCCAAATCTACTGATTTGAAGGGGAATTCACATACTTTTGTATATATAGTGTAACTAGCTTGTCTGGTAGGCTCGCGTCACTGGACAAATCACTGCTGGGTTTCCCTTTGTAATAGTTTGCAAGTCCTGCCTCATCCAACGAGCGTCAGAACCTGTGTAGTAGGATTCGATTTTGGTCCTGTATTGAAGCTTTGCCTGTTTGATGGTTCATCGTAGGAGGTAGCGGGATTTCTTATAAGGGTCTGGATTAGTGTCCCACTCCTTGAAAGTGGCAGCTCTAGCCTTTAGCCCAATGCCGATATTGCCTGTAATCCATAGCTTCTGGTTGGGATATGTACGTCTGGTCAATGTGGGGAAGATGTCATCGATGCACTTACTAATGAAGCTGGTCACTGATGTGGTAAATTCTTCAATGCCATAGGATGAATCCCAGAACATATTCCAGTCTGTCGTAGAGAAACAGTCCTGTAGCTTAACATTCGCTTCATTGCACCACTTCTGTATTGAGCGTGTGATTGGTACTTCCTGTTTTAGTTATTGCTTGTAGGCAAGAATCAGGAGGATAGAGTTATGGTCAGATTTGCCAAATGGAGGGCAAGGGAGAGCTTTGTATGTGTCTCGGTGTGTGGAGTAAAGGTGATTTAGAGATTTTTCAGTTCCAGTTGCACAGGTGACGTGCAAGTAGAAATTAGGTAAAACAGATTAAGTTTTCCTGCATTAAAGTCAACGGCCACTAGGAGTGCCACCTCTGGGTGAGCATTTTCTTGTTTGCTAATGGCCATATACAGCTCCTTGAGTGAGGTCTTAGTGCCAGCATCGGTTTGTGGTGGTAAATACACAGCTACAAAAAAATATAGATGAAAACTCTCTTGGTAAATATTATGGTCTACAGATTATCATGAGGTATTCTAACTCAGGTGAGCAGAATCTTGAGACTTCCTTGATAACACCAGATGTTGTTAACAAAGAGACACACACCACCTCCCTGCCACCACCGTTCTGTCCTGCCGGTTTACAGAAAAAACAGCTAGATTAATATTTACCATGTCCTTGTTCAGCCACGACTCTGGGCATACTTGTATTTCACTGTACAGCCTTACCTATGGATTGTGGATCAATGAAAGGGGGTATCAGTCTACTCAGTTACACACACAGAACACAACTGTGAAGAGTTTACACAAATATTAGGATTGTGGGTTAGTTAGATCACAAACATGTCTAAACTACAGTTGTTGAGTGAAAATGTGATCGAGATGTACAGTGGGGGAAAAAAGTATTTAGTCAGCCACCAATTGTGCAAGTTCTCCCACTTAAAAGATGAGAGAGGCCTGTAATTTTCATCATAGGTACACGTCAACTATGGCAGACAAATTGAGAATGGTGGAAAATAAGTATTTGGTCACCTACAAACAAGCAAGATTTCTGGCTCTCACAGACCTGTAACTTCTTCTTTAAGAGGCTCCTCTGTCCTCCACTCGTTACCTGTATTAATGGCACCTGTTTGAACTTGTTATCAGTATAAAAGACACCTGTCCACAACCTCAAACAGTAACACTCCAAACTCCACTATGGCCAAGACCAAAGAGCTGTCAAAGGACACCAGAAACAAAATTGTAGACCTGCACCAGGCTGGGAAGACTGATTCTGCAATAGGTAAGCAGCTTGGTTTGAAGAAATCAACTGTGGGAGCAATTATTAGAAAATGGAAGACATACAAGACCACTGATAATCTCCCTCGATCTGGGGCTCCACGCAAGATCTCACCCCGTGGGGTCAAAATGATCACAAGAACGGTGAGCAAAAATCCCAGAACCACACGGGGGGACCTAGCGAATGACCTGCAGAGAGCTGGGACCAAAGTAAAAAAGCCTACCATCAGTAACACACTACGCCGCCAGGGACTCAAATCCTGCAGTGCAAGACGTGTCCCCCTGCTTAAGCCAGTACATGTCCAGGCCCGTCTGAAGTTTGCTAGAGTGCATTTGGATGATCCAGAAGAGGATTGGGAGAATGTCATATGGTCAGATGAAACCAAAATATAACTTTTTGGAAAAATCTCAATTTGTCGTGTTTGGAGGACAAAGAATGCTGAGTTGCATCCAAAGAACACCATACCTACTGTGAAGCATGGGGGTGGAAACATCATGCTTTGGGGCTGTTTTTCTGCAAAGGGACCAGGACGACTGATCCGTGTAAAGGAAAGAATGAATGGGGCCATGTATTTCGAGATTTTGAGTGAAAGCCTCCTTCCATCAGCAAGGGCATTGAAGATGAAACGTGGCTGGGTCTTTCAGCAAGACAATGATCCCAAACACACCGCCCGGGCAACGAAGGAGTGGCTTCGTAAGAAGCATTTCAAGGTCCTGGAGTGGGCTAGCCAGTCTCCAGATCTCAACCCCATAGAAAATCTTTGGAGGGAGTTGAAAGTCCATGTTGCCCAGCGACAGCCCCAAAACATCACTGCTCTAGAGGAGATCTGCATGGAGGAATGGGCCAAAATACCAGCAACAGTGTGTGAAAACCTTGTGAAGACTTACAGAAAACGTTTGACCTGTGGCATTGCCAACAAAGGGTATATAACAAAGTATTGAGAAACTTTTGTTATTGACCAAATACTTATATTCCACCATAATTTGCAAATAAATTCATAAAAAATCCTACAATGTGATTTTCTGAATTTTTTTTCTTCTCATTTTGTCTGTCATAGTTGACGTGTACCTATGATGAAAATTACAGGTCTCTCTCATCTTTTTAAGTGGGAGAACTTGCACAATTGGTGGCTGACTAAATACCTTTTTTCCCCCACTGTAGTTGTTCCTTATTGCACTGACTTTGCTCACAGCTGCTTGTTTGAAGAAGTGTACTTACTGTGATCAAGATGTAGTTGTCCCACTGGCTATCCTAAGTTGAACGCACCAATTTGTAAGTCGCTCTGGATAAGAGTGTCTGATAAATGACTTCAATGTAAGATGTAAATGTAAAACTGGAAGAAGACAAAGGACAAAGAGATCTGTCAGAAGATGGGAACCACAAGCAGGATCATGTGGATCAACACTGTTAGGAAATCAAAGCATCTCTGAATCATTCAGGCTGTGGGTTTCAGATAAATAGAACCATGATTTCCTTTTTTTAAATGTTCAGTGGAGGAGGAAATGGACTTGTGGAAGTGAATCAATACTGTGGAAGAGCCACAACTGTTTCCTCATAGTGACGCAAGAAAACATACCGATTTCCTCTCCTCACCAAGTTCAATTGCGCAGAGGGGGTCTTCATAAGGTGATGCTGTAAAGGTTGTGATGTTGCATTTTCTGTGTATGTATGTGTAACTTTATTTCCACTTGAGAGCAAGATGCTGTCGTATCGAGTAAATGCTGGCAATTATTGCTGATAAACAAAGGAGTCTGCTCATACTGAACTTGGATCATAAGGTTTATTCATATCACAAGCTTCAGCATAAGTGACAGATGTCATGACATCCGGAGAGCGACGGCCCGGATTGCAATGGTCGCTCTGCCCTCTCTTTGTCTAGCCCCTACTTATAAACAATGCAAAAAGATGGGTGGCTCCCTCTGCTGTCCAATCACCCGTCTCCCCTGGGGCATCACCCCACAAACGCCACATTTGACCTAACATAAACAACATTCCATTTCTTCATGAAAAACATTTAACAAAGGCATAATCCTAATACACGACATTTCCCCACTTCGAGACTAACTAAAAGTCTCGAAAACAAAACAGAATAGGATTATGACCAGTAACAATTTATCTTATTGAGTATCTTTAACATTAAACCAAAAACATTCTCCTCTAGAGTGTAAATACCTTTCTATGAAATATGAATAACTGTTTATGAAGTGTGAATACATTACTATGAAATATGAACAAATCTTTATGGAGTGTGAGAGCGAAAAACTGTCCGGCAACCTTCGTTCCAAATCCATCCATCAATCCAGACAGTAAAATTCTCTCACGGTCCCTCTGCCCCAGGCAACCACCTAGGTACTCCCGATAAACTCATAAACAATGTAAATGCATTTGAAACTATGATGCAAATAAATACACATGTAAGCCCCTGCAAACAAAATCCTATCCAAAAAATGTCCACTCTCAGGCTGGTCAACCCATTGGACCCTACAGTGGACCTCTCCCTGCCTAGACTCCCTGTCCCTAAGCATCAATGAAATAAACAAAAACATCTAAGATCCCCACATGTATCCAATAACATCAAATATCATTCTACAAAAATTAATACGTAAGAGTATGACACAAATTATGTATTACACATGAAATATGTCTATATTTCATTGCAGACACTGGAATGTAGTCCACTACACTTCATCTCCCCGTAGTCTCGACTTCCAATGGATTGTTGATGATGGAATCGGAATCTTTCCACACCCTCTTTGTTTCATCTCCTCCAGTCATTGTCCTTTCACATTGTCCCTTCATATTGTCCTTGTTTGAGTATTTCAATCTCCACATATTCCCCCAAATGCTTCTGGAAGAAAAGAAAAGACCAAACAGTATATTTTGCAAAACAACACTTTCAAATTAAACATCAATATCAACTAAGAATATAAAAATGATATAAGGATTACTATTTTGTACTATATCAACCGGTGTAATCACCTTCATAGCCTTGTTGTCCTTTCTCCCCCATTGTAACAACCCTTTTATATTCCTTTATTGTGAATTATTTTATTTTAGACTATATAGCCTATGGCTTCCCCCCTTTAATTATTAATATAAACTAAACAACCCCCCCAAAAAAAAAATCAACCAATAAAAATATGAATATGAAAAAATTCAATTAACATTTTTATTCAAAAACCATTTCTAATTAAAATAAAAAATCAATTAAAAAATCAATTAAAAATTATGAATAATTAAAACCAATTTTTATTTCTATATCCTATCTTACCCATTTATCAATTAGTGGCTATCTTACCACAACCCATCAGGAAAGTAAATGTAAGTTAGTCAACTTCAAAGCAATCCCAAAAACAAAGCCTTCTAACCTTACAACACTACAATTCCCATAAACCCCCTTGCTCTATAAGCACCTAATTATTAAAATTTTACAGAATAATGTCAGTCCTTGATTCCCAACACAACTGTAATTAAACCCAGTGATGCACAGAGCCTCCCAAATGCAAATTTTATTCAAATGATCAGTCTGTTGCCAAGCCTCTGTGAAATTGTCATTACTTCAGATATCCTGTAGGGGAAGATTTTGTAACCAGACCAGTACCAAACCCTTTTTGACTTGATCCTCTGTCGCGTCACGTGACGTGTACGTCAGCACCCCCTCTCTTTCTCTCTCCATTGTTCCTCTCATATGACAAAAACAAAGACACAGGAAAAGATTTTAGTAGTTAATGCAATACTGAGTTACTTCAACCATATTCAATATTCCCCCACTCACATTCGCTTTAAGACTTAATTCAGGACTAAATAGATCGCTCAAAAACATTTTTATTTTATTTTAATCCGTCATTTAATTTAATTAATTATACTCCGTCAATATATATTTAATTTATAAATTCACTACATCTCAACAAATAGTTTCATTTTCGAACAACAGTCACTTTAACGATTAGAAGATTCGTGTCCAAATCTCTCCTCTTTGTGGCTATTTCTCTGTCTCCCCCTGAGCACGCAACCCCACAGAAATATGACCCTTTACCCACAATCCCGTGTTGTAGTTTAACCAATCTCCTCGTGTTGTAGTTTTAGCGGCATAAAATCAAGCGCATGCGCAAATCCCTTTAACCATATGATTGCCACACAATAGAACGCCAGCATTCCACTACAACCTCACTATTTTATACCTTATAATCAAACAATTACACATAACAGAGCTCACATTTGCGTAGAACTCTGAATTCCACACACACCGACATATTTTAAGAGGCTTAGTCCATCGCAATGACACCTCTAAGGACACCCGTTAGCATGTAGCACGCAACACAATTAGCATTTAGCCTTAGCATTTAGCATTAGCCTTTAGCTAACTGTGGCCTACCACGCCCTAAGTAACCTTGCATTGTGCCTAAATCATTGTCCATTTATCCCCGTCTAACTTTATGCTGCCGTAAGTTATGGATATTATATGAGTGGCTACCCCATGCAAATACTCCGTCGACTACAAGATGAGAATAATTTACAATATAACCGTCCACCTCATAGTTCCTAGAACTAACCTGACAACACCTAGCGCGTTGCAAGGATTTATGGCCCACTCCTAAGGAGTGGCCCCATTTCGAGGTCTTCCACAGTTTCACAATGCCCTAATGTATACGTATCTTGGCCCCGATTGTTCTTGACTTACTATTCAAGCAACACATCTCTATAAACAATCCACTTTTGCGCTGTTTAAAATTTCTTGTAATGATTAGCCAGACCCCCGTTCTCAGCAATAATGCCACACGAGGCACATTTCGGTCCTAATGGTACATCCCTCCAGTGTACAATCACATAGCATCCAAACTAACAACTTCCAAAGCTGTGAGGAAAACTCACCCTTGTCTGGCTGACTTCAGATCGAGTTAGCTTGGCGGCAACGATTGCAACAAAGAAGATTTGCAGACCAGCCCCACGTTGGGCGCCATTTGTCGTATCGAGTAAATGCTGGCAATTATTGCTGATAAACAAAGGAGTCTGCTCATACTGAACTTGGATCATAAGGTTTATTCATATCACAAGCTTCAGCATAAGTGACAGATGTCATGACATCCGGAGAGCGACGGCCCGGATTGCAATGGTCGCTCTGCCCTCTCTTTGTCTAGCCCCTACTTATAAACAATGCAAAAAGATGGGTGGCTCCCTCTGCTGTCCAATCACCCGTCTCCCCTGGGGCGTCACCCCACAAACGCCACATTTGACCTAAAATAAACAACATTCCATTTCTTCATGAAAAACATTTAACAAAGGCATAATCCTAATACACGACAATGCCCCTTGACACTGATCCTAGCTTGAAAATTACAAAGGTTAAGACAACAGCGTCACAATAATGCAGGGTTGCTAAACCCAGAAGCACAACATTGCAAGACTTCCTGGAACACTTGCAAAACAGACCAAACACACCAGGCCGGCGTTTGGGGAAGTCAATGAGAGATGTGAAAAATTCTTCCTTAGTTGTTAATTTTCTCAAAATCTAAAGGCACAACCTAGATTCAAGCCAATGTCTTAATTAGTTCTACATGTTATTACTCCATCCTCATGAATGTGACAAAAGCAACTTTATATGTCCTGTACATGGGCACGTCGGCGCAAGATGACTATTAGACCCAATGACGTGTTTCTGCGCATGAGCTTCTCTAGCCAACGTCGCCATGACATCGCCTACAAATGTGATCAGGGATTTCTATTGGAGTAGCAGTTATAGCATATCTTCATACTGCACTGTCTTTGCTACCGCTCTGAATCAACCATGGGACCAGCTCAAGCATTGTAGCAATGCTGCCTAGGCAGAAGGCAAGCGATCCAAGCAATTTTGACAAAAACAATGGATATATTTTTGTTGTGCAAAATTTGGTAGAATCTTAATTCAAATGATTCACAGCTGTAATTGCAGCAAAAAGGTGCTTCCACCAAGTATTAACTCAGGGGGGTGGAGACGTATCCAATTATGATATTTCAGTTTTCTTTGTTCTATAACTGTCTTTCACTTTGAAAATGGGGAGTAGGTTGTGTAGATCTGTAGAAAATATATCGAATTAAACCCATTTAAGATGTAATTTTAAGGCAGCAAAATGTGATAAAAGATCAAGGGGGTGTAGACTTTCTATAAGCACTGTCCTGTAGCATAGTAGGTCTATAATATTTTACACCAGAAACACCTCCTCAGTCATTTCTTATCTGAAGAACTCAACAGCACTGTAGGCAGGATATATGCTTTGATTGAAACAAAATAGGCCTACAAGAAAGGCTAATAGTTATGTTAACACCATCTGGGTTGATTACCTCACAAAACAGTAATTCAAGAAGATCTAAATGCATATTCCCATGAAAATGATTGAAATGATTGGAATGCAGTTTGGACATTTCATCAGTAAAACGTGAGGAATTATCATTCAAGATTGACAGTGATGTTTGCCTATTTTGAAATTAGGTATGCCTAACTTGATGTTTTGAGGTTATTAAAACAAAAGTTTTTCTAGAGACAAACGATGACATCATTCTTTTTTTATGCGCTCCCTCACCTAAACAAATATCACTACACCACTAGTTACAGTGGCTCCTAAAGACATGATTGACATCAGGAAAGGAGGGTAGGCTATCAGCTAATCATTGATTTTGATTATTGATGTTAATCTGCATTATTTTATTTACTGATTGTGATTAGTCTTCAATGCTCTTAAATAATAACTTCATAATATAACCTAATGTTCATAATCTTCTAACTCATGATATATGGCTGGCTAGTGGCTTCAAATCAAATCAAATCAAATGTTATTGTCCTCATGCGCCGAATACAACAGGTGCAGACATTACAATGAAATGTTTACTTACAGCCCCTAACCAACAGTGCATTTATTTTAATAAAAAAGTAAAATAAAACAACATAAAAAAAGTGTTGAGAAAAAAAGAGCAGAAGTAAAATAAAATAACAGTAGGGAGGCTATATATACAGGGGGGTACCGGTGCAGAGTCAATGTGCGGGGGCACCGGCTAGTTGAGGTAGTTGAAGTAATATGTACATGTGGGTAGAGTTAAAGTGACTATGCATAAATAATTACCAGAGTAGCAGCAGCGTAAAAAGGTGGAGTGGGGGTGGGAGGGAAGTGCAAATAGTCCGGGTAGCCATGATTAGCTGTTCAGGAGTCTTATGGCTTGGGGGTAGAAGCTGTTGAGAAGTCTTTTGGACCTAGACTTGGCACTCCTGTACCGCTTGCCGTGCGGTAGCAGAGAGAACAGTCTATGACTAGGGTGGCTGGAGTCTTTGACAATTTTGAGGGCCTTCCTCTGACATCGCCTGGTATAGAGGTCCTGGATGGCAGGAAGCTTGGCCCCAGTGATGTACTGGGAAGTACACACTACCCTCTGTAGTGCCTTGCGGTCGGAGGCCAAGCAGTTGCCATACCAGGTGGTGATGCAACCAGTCAGGATGCTCTCGATGGTGCAGCTGTAGAATGTTTTGAGGATCTGAGGACCCATGCCAAATCTTTTCAGTCTCCTGAGGGGGAATAGGCTTTGTCGTGCCCTCTTCACGACTGTCTTGGTGTGTTTGGACCATGATAGTTCGTTGGTGATGTGGACACCAAGGAACTTGAAGCTCTCAACCTGTTCCACTACAGCCCCGTCGATGAGAATGGGGGCGTGCTCAGTCCTCTTTGTTTTCCTGTAGTCCACAATCATCTCCTTTGTCTTGGTCATGTTGAGGGAGAGAGGTTGTTATCCTGGCACCACACGGCCAGGTCTCTGACCTCCTCTCTATAGGCTGTCTCATCGTTGTCGGTGATCAGGCCTACCACTGTTGTGTCGTCTGCAAACTTAATGACGGTTTTGGAGTAATGCCTGGCCATGCAGTCATGGGTGAACAGGGAGTACACGAGGGGACCCCTGAAGGGCCCCCGTGTTGAGGATCAGTGTGGCAGATGTGTTGTTACCTACCCTTACCACCTGGGGGCGGCCCGTCAGGAAGTCCAGGATCCATTTGCAGAGGGAGGTGTTTAGTCCCAGGATCCTTAGCTTAGTGATGAGCTTTGAGGGCACTATGGTGTTGAATGCTGAGCTGTAGTCAATGAATAGCATTCTCACGTAGGTGTTCCTCTTGTCCAGGTGGGAAAGGGCAGTGTGGAGTGCAATAGAGATTACATCATCTGTGGATCTGTTGGGGCGGTATGCAAATTGGAGTGGGTCTAGGGTTTCTGGGATAATGGTGTTGATGTGAGCCATGACCAGCCTTTCAAAGCACTTCATGGCTACAGACGTCAGTGCTACGGGTCGGTAGTCATTTAGGCAGGTTATCTTAGTGTCCTTGGGCACGGGGACTATGGTGGTCTGCTTGAAACATGTTGGTATTACAGACTCAGTCAGGGACATGTTGAAAATGTCAGTGAAGACACTTGCCAGTTGGTCAGCATATGCTCAGAGTACACGTCCTGGTAAGCCATCTGGCCCTGCGGCCTTGTGAATGTTGACCTGCTTAAAAGTCTTACTCACATCGGCTATGGAGAGCGTGATCACATAGTCCTCGGGAACAGCTGGTGCTCTCATGCATGCTTTAGTTTTGCTTGCCTCGAAGCGAGCATAGAAGTGGTTTAGCTCGTCTGGAAGTCTTGTGTCACTGGGCAGCTCATGGCTGTGCTTCCCTTTGTAGTCTGTAATAGTTTTCAAGCCCTGCCACATCCGACGAGCGTCAGAGCCGGTGTAGTATGATTAAATCTTAGCCCTGTATTGACTCTTCACCTGTTTGATGGTTCGTTGGAGGGCATAGCGGGATTTCTTATAAGCGTCCGGGTTAGAGTCCCACTCCTTGAAAGCGGCAGCTCTACCCTTTAGCTCAGTGCGGATGTTTCATGTAATCCATGGCTTCTGGTTGGGGTATGTACGTACGGTCACTGTGGGGACGACATCATCGATGCACTTATTGATGAAGCCAGTGACTGATGTGGTGTACTCGTCAATGCTATCTGAAGAATCCCGGAACATGTTCCAGTCTGTGCTAGCAAAACAGTCCTGTAGCTTAGAATCTGCGTCATCTGACCACTTTTGTATTAACCGAGTCACTGGTGCTTCCTGCTTTAGTTTTTGCTTATAAGCAGGAATCAGGAGGATAGAGTTATGGTCAGATTTGCCAAATGGAGGGCGAGGGAGAGCTTTGTATGCGTCTCTGTGTGTGGAGTAAAGGTGGTCTAGAGTTTTTTTTTCCTCTGGTTGCACATTTAACATGCTGGTAGAAATTAGGTAGAACAGATTTAAGTTTCCCTGCATTAAAGTCCCCGGCCACTAGGAGCACTCCCTCTGGATGAGCGGTTTCCTGTTGATTTATGGCCTTATACAGCTCATTCAGTGCAATCTTAGTGCCAGCATTAGTTTGTGGTGGTAAATAGACAGCTATGAATAATATAGATGAAAACTCTCTTAGTAAATAGTGTGGTCTACAGCTTATCATAAGATACTCTACCTCAGGCGAGCAAAACCTCGAGACTTCCTTAGTATTTGATTTTGTGCACCAGCTGTTGTTTACAAATATACACAGACTGCAACCCCTTGTCTTACCGGAGTCAGCCATTCTATCCTGCCGATGTAGCGTATAGCCCGCTAGCTGTATGTTGTCCATTTCGTCGTTCATTCACGACTCCGTGAAACATAAGATGTTACAGTTTTTAATGTCCTGTTGGTAGGATAACCGTAATCTTAAATCATCCAATTTGTTCTCTAATGATTGAAGATTGGCTAATAGGATTGATGGCAGAGGCAGTTTACTCGCTCGCCGTCGGATCCTTACAAGGCACCCCGACCTACGTCCACGATATTTCAGTCTCTTCCACATGCGAATGATGGGGATTTGGGCCTTGTCGGGTATCTGTGGGATATCTTTCGCGGCCGCCTTGTTGAAGAAAAAATCTTCGTCCAATACGAGGTGAGTAATCGCTGTCCTGATATCCAGAAGCTCTTTTTGATTATAAGAGACGATGTAAGAAATATTATGTACAAAATAAATTACAAATAACGCGGAAAAACAAATAGTCAATACCTTTTACTTTTAAAGTTAATTTCCTGACATTTTACACATTTTGCCATAAGGAGTAGAGAAAATGTTGCTGTTTTAAAGCCAGCTTTCTGCTATTCTAATCATTTTGCCATGGACTGGAGAGACATTTTTGCATTTTTAAAGCATATTTCCTGCAATTCTACACATTTTGTCAAGACTTATGACATGTTAATGATATATGAGTGAGAGTGACAAAATAAGTAAATGGGGAACCCCTGGAGGCCAGGGCCCCTGGGAACACATCCTATGTGCCCCGACCGGTATTCGGCCATGAGTACAAAGAGTTTAGATAGCTGGCTAGACTAACTGACAATCTAAAAATTGTTAGCTGACAAGGCTAGTAGAGTGACTGACGTAACAAGAGAAAAACTGCTGATGCAAAACCTAATTTCCAAATTGCATATTGTGTATTCACATTGTGTATTCTCTACAAAGTTGAGACCCCGACTGAGTGGTTGCTTTCTCAGATCTGTATTCAAACAGTTTTAAAGAGTTGTAATTTTTTGGGATCTGTATTCAAAAAGTTATAGTGACCTCCAAAGAAACTATTTCTTCCCCCGGAAAAATTGTTACTTGCCACAAAGTATAATTAAAACTATAGAAATCTCAAGTCACATACACACACACACACACACACACACACACACACACAGACACACACACAAAGACAAAGACTTACACATGACACAAAAACACTGAAAAATGCTAATTGATAGCAAGTCCCAGTGGAAGTTTTTTATAATGATTTTACCTTGAATGTAAATATGCAAATAGCTGTATGTTTTCAGTGTATTTAGATGTATTAATGTAATTATGTGCTTCTAACATGTCATACTGATATGGTAACCTCCTCTAAAACAACATTGAGAAACAGTCCTCTTGTAGCTGGTCATGGACCAACACCACCCTCGTCTACGTGTGTTTGTTTGTGTGTACGTGTGCGTGTATGTGTGCATGGGAACGTTGTGTATGTGGGTGTGTGTGTGTGTGGGTATGTGTGCATGGGAACGTTGTGTATGTGTGTTCTCACATCAGTGTGTATCTCCTCAGGACCTGAGGATTCAGGGAGAAGACTCTACAGGATGGTTGCTGTGAGCTTTGGGATGCTGTGTGTTCTACAAGTCACGCTCAACATCTCCCTGAGACTTGTCTGTGAGTGTATTGTTATCTAATCATTAATCCGTTTTTCACAAGGTCCCAAATTCAGATGAATGTTGTTATCTGTGTAACTAAATTCCTCCTCTGTTAGACATGTTCAAGGAACTAACAAAACACATCCAAAATATTCTGTCCACTTTTAGCAGACTGTATAGACCTTCCGTTTTTAACACCTGCCAATTACAGTAGAAGTAAGAAATTGTGTTTTCACCAGTAGCTACAGTATATGTATCAATCCTTTCTAGATAACAGAGGCATGGGAGATAAAACCAATGTGACTGCAGAGAGAGACCAGCTACAGACCAGTTACAACAACCTGACTAAAGAGAGAGACCAGCTACAGAAGGAGAGAGATGATCTCAAAAGAAAGTTCTCTAATCTGAGTGAGTTCACCTAATAAATGATCATAACATCACATGCCTAATATGCAGTCAACTTGTGTTTGTATTCTTCAATAATAGGTGCAGTATAATAATTCATGTTTTTGTCTTGTAGAACAAACCTGTCCTAAAGGCTGGCAGAAGTTTGAATCCAGTTGGTACTTCCTGTCTACTGAGACTAAAACCTGGATGGAGAGCAGAGAGGACTGTCTGGAGAGAGGAGCTGACCTAGTCATCGTAAACAGTGATAAGGAACAGGTGAGAGAACAGAGAGAGAGAGAGATATGGGGGGGTTATGATCAAACATCCCTTGGTCAGTAATGTATCTTCCAATATTTAACACATGTAGTCTATTGCAGTTGACAATATCAGTATCTTTATCAACAGGAGTTTCTCTTTGGCCTCGATAAGAGAGCCTGGATTGGTCTGAATGACTCTGTTACTGAGGGGACCTGGAGATGGGTGGACCGCACACCACTGACCACCCCAAGGTAAGAGACTACTGCTCTAATAACACTGACCACAGTGTAAGGGGTAGGTCTGATTCTCTGTGTTGTTCATAATCCAATGACTACGAGGTGAGATTTGATCCTCCTGGTGTAATATGGAGACTTGACAAATTACATATTGCTTCAAATCTTGTTTTCACTCATAGATGTCATTCCACAAGCACTAAAGATATAGCATAGAAACCAAGTACTATTTGCATTTGAAAATGGCATTCAAAAAATACAACTAAAGTTTTGGTTGTTTGTCCATGCTTGGTGAGGTATCTTCATTTTAAAGCTAAAAAAACTTGTCTATAATTTAGGATGATGTTTTCTACCACAGTGTCTGACTATTTACTTTGACCCCTTTTTGTTGTTGATTTTTGTACTGGCTCTCTTCCACTGGCTCTATGCACCCTCACTAGACTCTACCCACACACACACACACACACACACACACACATACTACACTGACACACCAACACACACTCACACACACACACACACACACTACCTACGCTCACACACACACACACACACTCATACATAGACACACCTTGACACTTTTCTCATGCACTGCTGCTACTCTGTTTATTATCTAACCTGATTGCCTTGACACTTTTACCCCTACCTACATGTACATAGTACCTAAATTACCTCAACTACCTCGTACCCCTGCACATTGACTCGGTACCGGTATTCCTTGTATAAAGCCTCGTTATTGTTATTTTATTGTGTTACTATTTTCCTTTTTTTTATTTAGAAAATGTAGTATTTCTTTTTTTCTAACATTTTAACTCTGCATTGTTGGGAAAGGACCCGTAAGTAAGCATTTCATGGTAAAGTGTAAGCCTGTTGTATTTGGCGCATGTGACAAATCAAATGTTTATTATTTAATTTTCTCTGTCTTGTTTACCCTGTAGTTACTGGTACCAACAGCAGCCTGACAATGGTAATGACGACCCAGCAAATGGGGAGGAGGACTGTGTTGAGCTGAACACAGAAACATGGCTTCCTGTAAAGGCATGGAATGACCAGTCATGTGAAGACAATCGGCACTGGATTTGTGAAAAACGGGTTTAACAAAACCATGACAACAGAGGAGGCTGGTGGGAGGGTGGGCGGGCTCATTGTAATGACTGGAATGGAATCTATGGAACGGTATCAAACACATCAAGCATATAGAAAACACGTTCGACTCCGTTCCATTAATTCCATTCCAGCCATTACAATGAGCCTGTTCTCCTATAGCTCCTCCCACCAGCCTCCTCTTCATGACATCATACTGTAACACAGATACCTGAGCGACGGAAATGAAGCGCCTTGCACGCTTGGCCTACACGCTAGCAGTGAACATTTTTGCCGAAACATAACACCATGTTCCATATCCCACTGCTTTCTTCCACATGCTGTGCTCTCCTGACGCCAATTAATCAACACTTTTTAATATTATTTCAATGGATTGTGGTCGGTAAACCCATGGAATATGGTGTTAGGTAATTGCGTACCTACTATTAATAATATATTTATTGAGATCTATTAGCATATAGGGTAATGTGGAGCAACTAGCCCCCCACTCCCTAATTCTCACAGCAACCACTTTATGTCACCAATTTATTTTCCAACACTTTCCCTGACTGCCACTAATCTTGATCAACTTAAACTTTATGTCTCATGCATTTTTAAGTCACTAGCAAAACGATGCTGAGGTAAGTTGATCTAATATTTTGTCATTTAGAAAACGTTGTATAGATAATTTAATTAAGTTAGATCTATAAACGTTTTATATATAAACACCATTATGGGAGCCTAAAGATACATAATCCACTTGTTTGAAGATAAAAATTGTAATCATATTTTAATAAAGCAGTCAAATGTAAGAGGGTACAAGTCAATGGTACCTAAAGTATTATTTTCCAAATCATCTACAAGTAACTTTGAGTTACATATAATTGTTTTTGATACTTTAGGATGATTTGGCGTGGAAACCTCATGATAGTGGGCCTCCACATATTGATGTTGGTCACATTACTGTTAACTAATGTGAGTTTATGCTGCGTGCACGGTGCAGTTCCAAATTGTTACAAAGGGTGGCAGCCTAGACCAAAAAATAATTTTTGCAGTAAATATTATTCTGGTTATGTGCACTGTAGCCGGATTGGGATTTTAGGCTGCCATCCTTTGGATTATGTTGGAACTGCGTAAACTCACATTAGCAGTTGGCTTGTGTTATATCTGTAGAATGGGGGGACACAGCACTTTTAAAGATAATATGTACAAACTCGGGCACCAAACACACTTGAAAATCATAATTGTATATTTATTTGTGGTAATAAATCACAGATTCCAATGTCAATTAGCCACAGGACAATATTTCAACTTATTTAATTACACAAAAACAAATACACCACCTCCTCCCCCTGAGAACATTTTTGTGGGTTTTACTGTATTGACACATCACAATTTTACACATATGTACACACCAGCATACAATCCTTTCTCCAACTAAATATTCACAATGTTTGTAAGTTATTATACACAGTAATAGGATGTTAGTACATCCATGCAGATCTCTGTTCTCCTGAACGCTCCTCTGTCTGTCTTGTGTAGGCCTCCTCTCTCTCTCTCTCTCTCTCTATATATATATATATATATATATATATATATATATATATATATATATTTAAATATATATTGTCCTGTGTTCTCCTCTCTCTGTCCTGTCTGCTCCTCACTCCCCTCTGTTCCATGCTGTCTGATGTTCTACTTTCCTAGATCCTTTATATTATTACTTTATATTATTACAAAGATGGAATAGTATCAGCATTCTGAACACACACGCACACACACACACACACACACACACACACACACAAATAAGCAATGTGAAGAACAGGAAAACTGGCAAATTATGTTTAATTTAATTGAGCTAAAGGTAAAATCTGAGATAATTTATATTCCTTAATGATAATAGCAGTTCAACTCAATCTTAAAGCTGATGAGCATTGAACTGTCAACCTATCACTAACCACAATACCTTTGTTCTCTCTCTGTTCTCCTGTACTCTCCTCTGTCTGTCCTGTGGGCCTCTGTCTCTCTATGTAGATGTAGAATAATATCAGTGCATTTGCAATTGTATTGTAAACACACATACACACAAAATCACTTACTCCTGCAAATAGAATGACCGTCTCAGTGTTTGCTGAGCTCCATCTCTCGAGCTCGAGCTCCCTCTTTCTCATGAAGAAATTCTGTAAGTCCATCTTCTACAAGTTGGAAAAACAATGTTAACGCAGCCATCCAGCTTTGATCTTTCAACAGTTAATTGAGCTCAGGTTACCAAAAGTAGCTAACGTCATGTTGGTCTTTGATGCCCTTCAAGTTAGCAAGCTAAATAGCTTTATTGGCATATTTTTTGCATATTTGGACAGTAATTGATTAGACAGTAATTGGTTAGTTAGTGATACTTTTCGTGTGGTGAACAGAGCTCCAGCAGTTGGATTTAGTGTCCAGTGTCCAGATAGCTAATAATCTACTGTCATAATATTTGCTAGACTGGGTAGTCCCTAGCGTTAGTTAGCTAGCTTAACGTTATCTGTCAGTGCAGCTTTTGAGTCAACATGTTGAAACGTAGCTAAATTACTTGAATCTGGCTTACTGTGAGGTCAATAACTATGAATATCTCATCATGGGCTAACAAAAGTAGCTAGCTATAGTAGCAGCAAGCTAACGAAGTTTACCTCCGGTTCTCCTTCTCATCTTTGTTCTCTCAAGAGAATGAACAGTAACTCGCGCGCGCCGAAATTTAAAGTGCCACCGTACACAGAAATGCTGGTTTTAGGCAGTGTCACCTGCAGTTGAACACAGACAGAGGGCAGAACAGTAGTGAGAGGACAGACACACGGCACACAGGCAGACACGGACCCACGTGAAGTTCCCCTTTAAAACCTCTGAGAAAAACACAGACCAATTTCCTACACACACAAACCTCTGAATAATGTATTTTTAGTCATTTAGCAGACGCTCTTATCCAGAGCGACTTACAGTTAGTGAGTGCATACATTATTTTTAAATTTTTTCATACTGGCCCCCTGTGGGAATCGAACCCACAACCCTGGCGTTGCAAACGCCATGCTCTACCAACTGAGCTACATCCCTGCCGGCCATTCCCTCCCCTACCCTGGACGACGCTGGGCCAATTGTGCGCCGCCCCATTGGTCTCCCATTAATAACTCCTCACACTGATGTCACACACAGACAGCATAGATAAAAGTAAAGGGCCCCTATATGGCCATCGGTGGCTGGCATAGAGAGATTAAGAGCCATAATGTGAACTCCATTTGAAGGCTGGGGATGCCACAAACAGGCCTTATGAAGTGATAGGATGAAAGGCTGCACTCGTCACTACTTCTTGTCATGCAGCTATCATGTTATATCACTGTGTTTAGAATATCCTGTCATGTTTAACTTCCTGATTGAAGATGATTGGATACTTACAACATTATATCAACTGTAGTGGACCACAGACAGAGATCAGAGGTACCAGGTAGAGATGCAGATCAGACCAACTACTCAACTACTTGTCAGTGAAGTTACAATCATACAGTAGATATTACCATTAGGAGTCAGTTAGAAAGGTAATCATACAGTAGATATTACCATTAGGAGTCAGTTGGAAAGGTAATCATACAGTAGATATTACCATTAGGAGTCAGTTAGAAAGGTAATCATACAGTACATATTACCATTAGGAGTCAGTTAGAAAGGTAATCATACAGTAGATATTACCATTAGGAGTCAGTTAGAAAGGTAATCATACAGTACATATTACCATTAGGAGTCAGTTAGAAAGGTAATCATACAGTAGTTATTACCATTAGGAGTCAGTTAGAAAGGTAATCATAAAGTTAGTTAAGATGGATGACTGAGTCAACAAACAGGTTATTGCATTAAACTGGATTGTTGAAGAAAACAAGGTTATTGAAGAAATTTCAGAACACAGCAATGAGTAGAGTGAAGACTGAGACCCATCGCTCACGTAAGAACTAAGAAAACTATCACACACTGACAAAGACTTACACAAATACATGACACAAAAACACTGCAAAAAAACGGATAATAAGTCTCTGGTTTTTTTTATTGATTTTACCTTTAAAAGGACAATCAGCAGTTGAAACTAAAAGTAAGGGACTCCCCACACCTTTTTTGGTAAAAAGCTGGGGGATGGGGCTGAATAAATGTAACCACTCTCAAATTCATAAACAGCGCTATGGATGCAAGGAATGACCATCCATTATATAAAAATGATAGCTGTAACCGTCTTTTCAGGCTATATAGGGTTTGTATACACTTAATTTGTTTGCAAACATTGTAGAAAAACAAGTGTATATTTTGGGTTCTATTGGGTTACAACAGTTAAAGAAGCCCATGAGGCATTTATAGATTATATTGTTCAAGAATCAAATCGGTACATATCATAAATGTATAAGTCAAAAAAATGTATGTTGCAACTGCAGATTGCACTTTAAATATGCAAATAGATGTATGTTTTGTATTTGTATTTATTAGGGTCGCCATTAGTTCCTGCCAAGGCAGCAGCTACTCTTCCTATGCTCCAAAAAGGATCAAAAACAATTACTCAAAACAATTACATCACAACAAAACATAACAACAGTATACATCATAAATAAAACAATACATCATACAAGACATTATTACATAAGTACTCTAATACTACAAATGTACAATAGAAAATGTACAATACTACAATACTACAATGTGTGTATGTGTGTAGAGTGCCTGTGTTAGAATGTGTGCGTGTCTCTTCACTGTCTGCGTTGTGCCGTGAGGTGTTGTTTTTTAAAATCTGATATTACTGCTCGCTTGAGTTACTTGATGTGGAAGAGAGTTCCATGTCGCCATGGCTCTATGTAGTACTGTGCGTTTCCCAGAGTAAGTTCTGGACTTGGGGACTGTGAAGAGACCCCTGGTGCCAGGTCTTGTGGGGTATGTATGGGTGTCTGAGCTGTGTGTTAGCTGTTTGAACAGACAGTTTGGTGCTTTCAGCACGTCAATACCTCTCACAACAACAGGTAGTAGTGATAAAGTCAATCTCTCCTCTACTTTGAACCAGGAGAGATCAACATGCATGTCATTGATGTTAGCCTTGCTGCTCTGTTCTGGGCCAACTGTAATTTGCCCATGTCCTTCTTTGCTGCACTTGACACTATAACTGGGTAGTAGTGCAGTTGTCATAAAACTAGGGCTTGTATGATTTGTTTGGTTGATTGTGAAGTCAAGAAAACAGAACAGCGCTTTATCACAGACAGACCTCTCTCCATCTTAGCTACCATTGCATCAATATGTTTTGACCATGTCACATTACAATTTAGGGTTACAACAAGCAGTTTAGTCTCCTTAACTTGCTCAATTTCCACATTATTCATTAAAATATTTAGTTGAGGTTTAGGGTTTAGCGAATGATTGGTCCCAAATACAATGCTTTTCGTTTTTTGATATATTTAGGATTAGCTACATGCCAGCCATTCTTAAACTGGCTATAGCTCTTTGTTAAGTGTTGCAGTGATTTCCCTTGCTGTGGTAGCTGCCTCGTAAATGTTGAGTCATCAGCATACATAGACACACAGGCTTTACTCAGTGCTAGTGGTAGGTCATTAGTAAAAATATTTTTTAAAGTAAGGGGCCTAGACAGCTGCTCTGAGGTATGCCAGACTCTACCTGGTTTACTTTAGAGATAAACAGAAGGTAAATTAAGTCCCATTAATACGTCCAATATGTTAATCAGTGATATAGAGCAGTCGGAGACCATATAAGAGGGTGTTTGTACCTGGTGTATGTGGGTGGAACTTCCCTCAGTAGACCAGGAAGTCACCCAGAAATCAGATAAAAAGGTGAAAGAAGAAGAAGAAAGTGTCCCAACTATAACCAGCCAGGACATGTTTCTGTTCCACAAATCCATGTAAACGTTGTTTTTATCTTCAACTTTTGATATTTTATCATTGTGCAGGGGATAACCCCCACCTAAAACAGGTTCAAAAGCAGACACTGACACAGGGCAGAGATACCCTCTTGAACCAGTGAAATTGTCTTGCATACTTTAACATGCTGACTACACCGGGCACGCGTGTGTCCGCGTGCGCCATCGCATGCATGTTGATTTTGTCCATCCACACCAAACGTGATCAGGACACACAGGTTGAAATATCAAAATGAACTCTGCACCAACTATATTAATTTGGGGACAGGTCGAAACACATGAAATATTCATGGCTGTTGCTAGCTAATTTGTCCTGGGATATAAACATTGGGTTGTTATTTTAACTGAAATGCAGGTCCTTTTTTTCCTGGATCTTTGTAGAATTTTGACCCATTTTGACTCACACAAAATGGTGTGTTCTTTACTTCGACAATTAATCCACAGATAAAAGGGGAAATATAGTTAGTTTCTAGTGATCTCTCCTCCTTCAGTCTTCTTCTTCTTCTTCTTCTTCTTCTTCTTCTTCTTCTTCTTCTTCTTCTTTTTCTTCTTCTTCTTCTGTGGACTTTATATGGCGATTGGCAACCAACTTTAAAGGTGCATAACCACCACCAACTGAACTGGAGTGTGGACCTCAGTTCATCTTTCAATCACCCACATGGGTATATGCTCCTAAAAACCAATGAGGAGATGGGAGAGGCGGGACTTGCACCAAGTCAAGAGTCAAAAATAGAACCAAGCCTGGCTACACAGATGCTCATTGATGGGCTCGAGCAGTTTGGATGAAATGATTGAATAACATGTAAATGTATTTTGCAACGTTTGAGCAGGTAACGCAAGCGGTTTGGTCAGCATGTAAGGCACCGTAACTATAGTCAGAAAACATTGTTGAGGCTGTCTATACCAAGCCAGATATTACCAAGAAGGTCAAGTTTAACAGAGATGAGATGGAGGAGAGGATTGTGGATATCTACGTCAGTACAGACACCCTGAGAGACGGTGAGACCAACACCAAGAGAGAAGAGGCAGCAGACTCTGTTACCACGCCAACGAGCCAACCAGGAAATCAGCCCACAGGTTACACACACAAATACCATTTCTCATTCTCTTTTGTTCTTGTTATCTTAAAATGTTTGTACAAATACATATATTTTATGTTTCCACAGAGAGTGATAGCACAAGGAAGAGATCCTTCAGAGTTGCTGCAGCGTTTCTGGGGCTGCTGTGTGTTCATATTCCATTCACCCAGCTCTATGTATCATGGATAGTTTTAGGCTATTACATGACACTGACATTTTCCCTATACCTACAGTATCATGAGGTTGCTACAACCTAGCCTATGAATTAAAGTTTACAACGTAGGTGCACAGGTCAAGAGACAAAATGGAGTAATTGTCACAAGAATTTGTTATCTCAATGGTTGAAGTCAACTACTTCTTAAATCTTTGAATATTTCCCAAGAGGTTGTAAATGTCTTAGTTTAAATAAAATAAGCAAAGACCCAACTCTGCAATGGTCAGCCTTTATTCATTGAGAGCGCTCTGAAAATCATACAATGCACAATGTTTTTATACCTTTACTACGCCCCTAAATGGGCCAATGAAAAAGTTCCTAGCCCATATTTAGGCAACTATCACATTTCTCTATAAGCTTGAAGAAGCACACTTCTTTTTTTAAGACCCAAATAGTCTGTTGCTGAGCAAACATGCATCCTACACAGACACCTAAGATGGGGACATGTTCTTCAGTGTCTAGTTTCACATCCTGTTTCATGCTAGCATTGATATGAAAATAAGCCAAAGCCCTCGTTTTTCTTCTAACTAAACTTATTGTAGTTTTATGATTCTATCACATTCCTATAATTTTCAGGGTGTAATACTTTTAGTCACATTAACAAATTCCTCTATCAGTAATCAAGGTGACAGACGGTGACACTCTTCCCACCTTGCACACTCTTGCCTGTATCTAGCTGGTCTAGGGCGTAATCGTTAGTCCAACAGTTGCAAACAAGAGTTTCTATTAGACACAATCAGGTATGTTTATTCCTGTTTCGTTCTGTTTTCTTCCATTTATGAAACGTTTTTCAACAGAATCGGCAGAATGAATACACCCCTGATCACACGCAAACAATGTTCACTTTCATAGCAGCCACATACAAACAGCATGATGTATGATTCCTTCTCGCATCATCTTCACGCGCCCTCCTCCTCTTACTTTCACTTGTGGACTTCAGTGCGCAACACATCAGCTGTCTGTGACCAGACTAAAAAATCAAATTGTATTGGTCACATACACATATTTAACAGACGTTATTGCAGGTGTAGCGAAATGCTTGTGTTACTAGCTCCAACAATACACACAAATCTAAAAATAAAATAATGGAATTAAGAAATATATAAATATTAGGACAAGCAAAGCAGTGGCTTTGACTAAAATACAGTAGAATAGAATACAGTATATACATATGAAATGAGTAAAGCAGTATTAAACATTATTAAAGTGACTAGTGTTCCATTATTAAAGTGACCAGTTATTCTATGTCTATGTGTATAAGGCAGCAGCCTCTAAGGGGCAGGGTTGAGTAACCGGGTTGTAGCCGCCTAGTGATGGCTATTTAACAGTCTGATGTGGAGGTGTTGTTTCCTACCTTCACCATCTGGGGGCGGCCCGTCAGGAAGTCCAGGACCAAGTTGCACAGTGCAGGGTTCAGACTCAGGGCCCAGAGCTTGATGATGAGCTTGGAGGATAGAAGCTGTTTTTCAGTCTCCCGGTCCCAGCTTTGATGCACCTGTACTGACCTCGCCTTCTGGATGATAACGGGGTGAACAGGCAGTTGCTCGGGTGGTTGATTGCTCGGGTGGGGTGAACAGGCAGTTGCCTTGGTGATATTTTTGGCCTTCCTGTGACATCGGGTGCTGTAGGTGTACTGGAGGGCAGGCAGTGTTCCCCCGGTGATGCGTTGGGCAGACCACACCAAGTTTGTGAGGGTCTTAGGGGCCAAGCCAAATTCCTTCAGCCTCCTGGGGTTGAAGAGGTACTGTTGCGCCTTCTTCACTACATTGTCTGTGTGGGTGGACCATTTCAGATTATCAGTGAAACTTGAAGCTATCCATCTTCTCCACTGCGATCTCGTCGATGTGGATAGGGGGGTGCTCCCTCTGCTGATTCCTGAAGTCCACGATCAGCTCCTTCGATTTGTTGACGTTGAGGGAGAGGTTATTTCCTGGCACCACTCCGCCAGAGCCCTCACCTCCTCCCTGTAGGCTGTTTCGTCATTGTTGGTAAACATGCCTACAACTGTTGTGTCGTCTGCAAACTTGGTGATTGAGTTGGAGGCATGTGTGGCCACGCAGTCATGGGTGAACAGGAAGTACAGGAGGGGGCTGAGCACGCACCCTTGTGTGGCCCCTGTGTTGAGGATCAGTGAAGTGGAGGTGGTGTTTCCTACCTTCACCATCTGGGGGCGGCCCGTCAGGAAGTCCAGGACCAAGTTGCACAGGGCAGGGTTCAGACCCAGGGCCCCAAGCTTGATGATGAGCTTGGAGGGTACTATGGTGTTGAAGGCTGAGCTATAGTCAATGAACAGCATTCTTACATAGGTATTCCTCTTGTCCAGATGGGATAGTTCAGTGTGCAGTGCAATGGCGATTGCATCGTCTGTGGATCTATTGGGGCGGTAAGCAAATTGAAGTGGGTCAAGGGTGTCAGTTAAGGTAGAAGTGATATGATCCTTAACTAGCCTCTCAAAGCACTTCATGAGGACAGAAGTGCTACGGGGCGATAGTCATTTAGTTCAGTTACCTTTGCTTTCTTGGATACAGGAACAATGGGGGCCATCTTTAAACAAGTGGGGATAGCAGAAAGGGATAGTGAGAGATTGAATATGTCCGTAAACACTCCAGCAAGCTGGTCAGCGCATGCTCTGAGGAAGCGGCTAGGGATGCTGTCTGGGCCGGCAGCCTTGCAAGGGTTAACATGCTTAAATGTCTTATTCACGTCGGCCGCGGAAAATGAGAGCCCACAGTCCTTGGCAGCGGGCCGCGTCGATGGGACTGTGTTATCCTCAAAGCGGGCAAAGAAAGTGTTTAGCTTTTCCGGGAGCAAGACGTTGGTGTCCGCGACGTGGCTGGTTTTCCCTTTGTAATCTGTGATTGTCTGTAGACCCTGCTACATACGTCTTGTGTCTGAGCCGTTTAATTGCAACTCCACTTTGTCTCTGTACTGACGTTTTGCCTGTTTGATTGCCTTACGGAGGGAATAACTACACTGTTTGGGTTAGACCATATTCCCAGTCACCTTGCAATGGTTAAATGCTGTGGTTCGCGCTTTCAGTTTAACGGGAATGCTGCCATCTATCCACGGTTTCTGGTTTGGGTAGGTTTTAATAGTCACAATGGGAACAACATCCCCTATACACTTCCTGATGAACTCAGTCACCGTGTCCATGTGTACATCAATGTTATTCTACAAGGCTACCCAGAACATATCCCAGCCCGCGTGATCAAAACAACCTTGAAGCATGGATTCCGATTGGTCAGACCAGCGTTGAATAAACCTTTGCATGGGTACTTCCTGTTTTAAGATTTCCAGTGTTGGATAGCCATAGCCAGCTAGCTAACATGTCATCCCTCTCTATTTGAATCTGGTGTTTGAGTAGGATAAACTAGAAGGCTGCATTCGCTAGCTAAGTGAAAGTGGAAAAAAATATAACAAAATATTGCTAGCTCTCTCTCTCTTACTTCTCCTTCCTTTTAAAATAAATGAATTTGTTCAAAACTGTTCAACTATTGTCTTTCTCTCTCTTTAACTCAACTACTCACCACATTTTATGCAATGCAGTGCTAGCCAGCTGTAGCTTATGCTTTAAGTACTAGATTCATTCTCTGATCCTGTCACGAATTCTGCCGAGACTGCTCCTCCTCCTTGCTCGGGCAGGCTTCGGCGTTCGTCGTCCCCGAAGTATTAGCTGCCACCGTTGAATGTTTCGATGTTCGTTTGGTTGGGTCTGTCCGTTACACCTGTGTCCGTTTGGGTCTGATTATGTGCCCTATAAGTTTCCTATGTTGTTTTCGTTAGTTTGTGTGTTATTTTCCGCCTGTCCGTTGGTGTCACCTGTGCAGTACTCTGGACTTTGTTTATTTGTGACGCACTGTGTTACGTTGTCGCTCGCCTCCTTGTTTTGAGGTCCTTTATTTTGTATTGTTTATACAGTTAGTAAAGTCTTGTTTGACTCAGCCTATGCGTCCTGCGTCTGACTCCTCAACCGCATCCACATCAACACTGACAGAATAACACACCCGCTATGGAGTCAGCAGGAGCGGCGGCGGCACCCAAGTCGCTGGAGGAACGGATCAGCAATCAAGACACCATGATCCGGCAACTTGGGAACGCCATGAACGAGGTGTCCAACACTCTGCGCCGTTTGGTCACCGTAGAGGTGCCCACACCTTCGAACACCTTACCATCACCATCGGCCAGTCCTCCTCTCCCAGCACTGGAACCCAGTGGCATTTGGCTCTCGCTCCCGAGGGCATATGATGGTACCGCAGCCGGGTGTCAGGGGTTCCTCCTGCAGGTGGAACTCTACCTGGCCACCATACACCCGGCGCCCTCGGGATACGAGAGCGTCTCCGCCCTCATCTCCTGTCTCTCCGGCAAGGCGTTGGGGTGGGCCAACGCCGAATGGAGGGGAATAGACGCCGCCACCATCACCTACGCGGAGTTCTCCCGCCGCTTCAGGGCAGTGTTTGATCATCCACCTGAGGGGAAGGCGGCGGGGGAGCGTCTGTTCCACCTCCGACAGGGGAAGAGGAGTGCACAGGAGTTCGCCCTGGAGTTCCGGACTCTAGCGGCGGATGCGGGGTGGAATGAGAGGGCCCTCATCGACCACTATCGATGAAGCCTACGAGAGGACGTTCGTCGTGAGCTGGCCTGCAGGGACACCAACCTATCCTTCGACCAGTTGGTGGACATTTCCATCCGTCTCGACACCCTGCTGGCTACCCGCGGACGTCCCGAATGGGGGTCGTCCATTCCATCCTCCAGCACCTCCGAGCCGATTCCCATGGAGCTCGGGGGCGCTGGCGCTAGGGAGAGGAGGAGAGAGAACCCAAGGGGGGCCGTCCCCTGCACCAACTGTGGCCGTGGAGGGCACACTGTGGCTAGGTGCTGGGGAGGGTCTCCTGGGAGAGGGGACAACAGGTCACGCACTGGGGAGTCATTTCAGGTGAGTAGGCGCCCCACTTACCCTGAGCTCTCTGTTGGTCACCTGTGTATACCTGTGAGATTTCCACAGGTGGTACCTCATTCCCAGCATAAGGCGCTAGTAGATTCAGGCGCAGCTGGGAATTGTGTTGATCGTGAATTTTTTTTTCTAGGTTAGGAATTCCCCTTCGGCCGGTGGAAGCCCCCTTCCCTGTTCATGCCCTAGACAGCCGGCCGCTGGGGTCGGGGTTGATTAGAGAAGTCACAGCACCACTTAAGATGATTACGCAGGGGGGTCATGAGGAGTTCATTCAGTTTTATCTGATCGACTCTCCTGCGTATCCCGTGGTGCTGGGGCTTCCCTGGTTAAGCGCCCATGATCCTACCATTGCGTGGCAACAGAGGGCTCTTATGGAGTGGTCTGCCCAGTGTGTAGGGAGATGTCTCGGTGTCTCCATAGGGGCGACCTCGGTGGAGAGTCCGAACCAAGTGCCCGCAATGCGCATTCCCCCTGAATATGAGGATTTAGCACTTGTGTTCAGCAAGACTAGGGCAACACGGTTGCCACCTCATAGACAGGGGGATTGTGCGATAGGTCTCCAAACAGGAGCGGCACTTCCGCGGAGCCGTGTGTATCCCCTGTCTCAAGAGGAGACAGCGGCTATGGAGACTTACATAGCCGAGTCCTTGGAACAGGGATACATACGGTCCTCCACTTCCCCGGTTTCCTCGAGTTTCTTCTTTGTGAAGAAGAAGGACGGGGGTTTGCGCCCGTGTATTGATTACCGTAGTCTCAATCAGATCACGGTTAAGTACAGTTATCCTCTTCCTCTGATTGCGACTATGACTGAATCATTACGCGGAGCGCGGTTCTTCACAAAGTTGGATCTCAGGAGCGCGTACAGTCTGGTGCGCATTAGGGAGGCAGATGAATGGAAAACAGCATTTAGCACCACCTCGGGTCATTACGAGTATCTCGTCATGCCATACGGGTTAATGAATGCTCCTTCAGTCTTCCAATCCTTTGTGGACGAGATTTTCCGGGACATGCATGGGCAGGGTGTGGTAGTGTACATCGACGACATCCTAGTGTACTCTTCTACACGAGCCGAGCATGTAGCCCTGGTGCGCCGAGTGTTGAGGAGGCTGTTGGAGCATGACTTGTATGTCCAGGCAGAGAAATGCTTGTTTTTCCAGGAGTCCATCTCCTTTTTGGGTTATCGATTGTCCGCGTCTGGTGTGAAGATAGAGGTTGACCGTGTGTCTGCCGTGCGTAATTGGCAAACTCCAACCACTGTAAAAGAGGTGCAGCAGTTTTTGGGTTTTGCTAATTACTACCGGAGGTTTTTCCGGGGCTTTGGACAGGTGGCAGCTCCCATTATGTCCCTGCTGAAGGGGGGCCCGGTGCGTTTGCAGCGGTCAGCTGAAGCGGACAGGGCATTTGTTAAACTGAAGAACCTGTTCACTTCGGCTCCGGTGCTGGCGCATCCGGACCCCGCTTTACCATTCCAAGTTGAGGTAGACGCGTCAGAGGCCGGTATTGGGGCAGTTCTGTCGCAACGGTTCGGCACGCCACCTAAACTCCGCCCCTGTGCGTTCTATTCTAAGAAGCTCAGCCCGGCGGAGCGTAATTATGACGTAGGGGACAGGGAGCTGTTAGCCATGGTTCAGGCCCTAAAGGTGTGGAGGCATTGGCTTGAGGGGGCTCAACACCCTTTCCTCATTCTGACTGACCACCGTAACCTGGAGTACATCCGGGCAGCTAGGAGATTAAACCCTCGTCAGGCTAGGTGGAACATGTTCCTGACCCGGTTTGTTTTTAAGATCACGTACATCCCAGGGTCCCAGAACGGTAAGGCAGACGCCCTGTCCCGGCGGTATGACACAGAGGAGAGGTCCATTGAGCCTACTGCCCATACTGCCAGAGTCTTGTCTGGTGGCTCCGGTGGTGTGGGAGGTCGATGAGGAGATCGAGCGGGCGTTACGTACCGACCCTACTCCCCCAGATTGTCCTGTGGGGCGGACGTACGTTCCGCTCGAGGTTCGAGATCGCCTTATTTATTGGGCTCATACATCACCCTCCTCTGGACATCCAGGTATTGGCCGGACAGTGCACTGCCTTAGCGTGAAATACTGGTGGCCAACGTTAGCTAGGGATGTGAGGGTTTATGTCTCCTCCTGCACGGTGTGCGCCCAGTGTAAGGCGCCTAGACACCTGCCCAGGGGGAAGTTACATCCCCTGCCCGTTCCACAACGACCATGGTCCCACCTCTCGGTGGATTTTGTGACCGACCTTCCCCCCTCCCAGGGGAATACCACCATTTTGGTCGTTGTGGATCGGTTTTCCAAGGCCTGTCGTCTCCTCCCAATGCTGGGTCTCCCTTCTGCCCTACAGACCGCTGAGGCCCTATTTACCCACGTTTGCCGGCACTATGGGGTTCCCGAGGATATAGTGTCTGACCGAGGTCCCCAGTTCACCTCCAGAGTCTGGGGGGCGTTCATGGAACGCTTGGGGGTCTCGGTGAGCCTTACCTCGGGTTACCACCCGGAGAGCAATGGGCAGGTAGAACGAGTCAACCAGGATGTGGGTAGGTTTCTGAGGTCCTATTGCCAGGGCCGGCCGGAGGAGTGGTCAAGGTATATCCCCTGGGCAGAGATGGCACAGAACTCTCTCCGCCACTCCTCCACCAATCTAACCCCTTTCCAGTGTGTGTTAGGGTATCAGCCGGTTCTGGCACCATGGCACCAGAGCCAGATCGAGGCTCCTGCGGTGGATGAGTGGATTCGGCGCTCGGAGGAGACGTGGAACGCTGCACATGTCCATCTGCAGCGGGCCATCCGTCGACAGAAGGCGAGCGCCGATCGCCACCGCAGTGAGGGACCGGTGTACGCACCGGGAGATCGAGTCTGGCTCTCGACTCGAAACCTGCCCCTCCGCCTGCCCTGCCGGAAGCTGGGTTGGCGGTTTGTGGGGACTTTTAAAGTCCTGAGGAGATTGAACGAGGTGTGTAACAGGTTACAACTGCCTATTGATTATAAGAATATTAACCCCTCGTTCCATGTGTCTCTTCTCAGGCAGGTGGTAGCTGGTCCACTCCAGGAAGGTGAGATAGGAGAGACCCCTCCGCCCCCACTGGACATCGAGGGAGCTCCGGCGTACACGGTCAGGACCATCTTGGACTCGAGACATCGGATGGGGGGTCTCCAGTATCTCGTGGAGTGGAAGGGGTACGACCCGGAGGAACGGTGCTGGGTGCCTAGGAGGGATGTCCTAGATCCATCCCTCCTGACTGAGTTCCACCGTGGTCATCCCACGCGCCCGGCTCCGCGTCCTCCTGGTCGTCCCCGAGGCCGGGGTCGGCGCACGGCTGGAGCCGCGCGTCAAGGGGGGGGTACTGTCACGAATTCTGACGAGACTGCTCCTCCTCCTTGCTCGGGCAGGCTTCGGCGTTCGTCGTCCCCGGAGTACTATCTGCCACCATTGAATGTTTGATGTTCGTTTGGTTGGGTCTGTCCGTTACACCTGTGTCAGTTTGGGTCTGATTATGTGCCCTATAAGTTTCCTATGTTGTTTTCGTTAGTTTGTGTGTTATTTTCCGCCTGTCCGTTGGTGTCACCTGTGCAGTACTCTGGACTTTGTTTATTTGTGACGCACTGTGTTGCGTTGTCGCTCGCTTCCTTGTTTTGAGGTCCTTTATTTTGTATTGTTTATACAGTTAGTAATGTCTTGTTTGACTCAGCCTATGCGTCCTGCTTCTGACTCCTCAACCGCATCCACATCAACACTGACAGATCCTTTGATTGGGTGGAAAAAATGTCACTTCATGCTGCAAGAGCTCTGATAGGATGGAGGACGTCCTCCGGAATGTGTCATAATTACTGTGTAAGTCTATGGAAGGGGGTGAGAACCAAGAGTGTCCTAGAGTTTGTATTGAAGTCAATATATGAATATATTTAGTATAGTTTTATCTAAAGAGGATAACCTCCCCTTCCTGCTCTGAGGAGCCTCCACTGCTGGGATCATAGCCCTGTCTGTCCACTGTAAGTTTAATGTTTGTGCCATGTGTTCATTGCTTATCCCCTAGATGTAATAGATGGTTACTACTTACCTGATGTTTTAGTTAGTAACTATGTATTTATACTTTGCAGATAAGAGAGCCATCAACGATTGAGGATAAAAGTTACAACTTGTCAAGAAGGAGAGAGAGACCAGCTACACCAACCTGACAGAAGAGAGAGACCAGCTACAGACCAGATACAACAACCTGACTAAAGAGAGAGACCAGCTACAGACCAGTTACAACAACCTGACTAAAGAGAGAGACCAGCTACAGACAAGTTACAGAAACCTTACTGAAGAGAGACACCCGTATGCACACACACACTACTCAGGAATCAGATAGAAATATAAAAAGGAGAAGATGCCGTATCACAACTACCCATGACATTTCTTGGTCAGCTTTCTTCTTTTGAAACTTCCCTATGGTTAACACCTACAACAGTAAGTCACTCAGACAGAGACACACAGATGACACAGAGAGAGACGAAGGGAGACATAGAGACAGACAGACACAGAGAGATAGAGGCAGTGATATCACTAGAACCTAGAATGAACATATAGGAGACCTACATAGAAAGAAAGGGTCAAACATTGTTGAAGATGTCTGAGGCCATCTATGCTGAGCCAGATAGGACCAAGAAGAAAACAGTGTTGGAGATGTCTGATGCCATCTATGCTGAGCCAGATATGACCGAGAAGAGAAAATTGTTAACGATGTCTGAGGACATCTATGCTGAGCCAGATATGACCAAGAAGAAAACATTGTTAACGATGTCTGAGGACATCTATGCTGAGCCAGATATGACAGAGATGAGATTGAGGAGAGGATTGTTGATATCTACGTCAGTGCAAACACCCTGAGAGAAGGTGAGACCAGCACCAAGAGAGAAGAGACAGCAGACACTGCTCCTAATAATATACCAGGAGACCAGCACTCAGGTAACACACACACACACACAAACCTGAATGTGTAAAGGACGTCACGCTGCATGCTTAGCGAGTGCCACTTACTCCCTGGTGTGAACTCAGGACCTCTGCCTTGCTAGCACACGTGACTGCCTTCCTGAAGCGTCTTACCAGTCGCCGCCATACGAAAAGCTAGCTATTGTCTGGTCCAAGTGGGGACACTTCAGGCTGAGGAGTAAGTTTCACACATATCCATCCACCTGACATGCACGCACACACACACACGTACTCTCACATAAAATATAATGTTATGTGTCCAAAGAGCCAGGGAAGACACCCTTCCTTCTTGTTGTAGTGTGTCTGGGGCTGCTATGTGTTCTCCTATTGGCTGGGATCATGGGCCTGTCTGTCTACTGTGAGTTTGTTTCATATGTTCATTGATTATCACATAGTTGTAAGAAGTGCTGGTTACTAGGCCTATTTACCTGGTGTTTTACTTAGTAACTATGTATTTATACTTTGTAGTTGACAAAGCCATCAAAGATTCTGAAGATAAAAGGAGCGACTTGTCAAAGAGGTTTTCTGTTTATAAGACCAACACAAATGCAGAGAAAGACCAGCTACAACAACCTGACTAAAGAGAGAGACCATTTACAGACCAGTTACAACAACCTGACTAAAGAGCGAGACCAGCTACAGACCAGTTACAACACCCTGACTAAAGAGAGAGACCAGCTACAGACCAGTTACAACACCCTGACTAAAGAGAGAGACTAGCTACAGACAAGCTACATCAACCTGACTAAAGAGCGAGACCAGCTACAGACAAGTTAGTAACAGACTTAGTAATTATGTATTTATACTTTGTAGTTGACAAAGCCATCAAAGATTCTGAAGATAAAAGGAGCGACTTGTCAAAGAGGTTTTCTGTTTATAAGACCAACACAACTGCAGAGAGAGACCAGCTACAGACCAGCTACAACAACCTGACTAAAGAGAGAGACCATTTACAGACCAGTTACAACAACCTGACTAAAGAGCGAGACCAACTACAGACCAGTTACAACACCCTGACTAAAGAGCGAGACCAGCTACAGACCAGATACAACACCCTGACTAAAGAGAGAGACCAGCTACAGACCAGTTACAACAACCTGACTAAAGAGCAAGACCAGCTACAGACCAGTTACAACACCCTGACTAAAGAGAGAGACCAGTTACAGACCAGTTACAACAACCTGATTAAAGAGCGAGACCAGCTACAGACCAGTTACAACACCCTGACTAAAGAGAGAGACCAGCTACAGACAAGCTACAACAACCTGACTAAAGAGAGAGACCAGTTACAGACCATCTACAACAACCTGACTAAAGAGCGAGACCAGCTACAGACCAGTTCCAATACCCTGACTAAAGAGAGAGACCAGTTACAGACCAGTTACAACAACCTGACTAAAGAGCGAGACCAGCTACAGACCAGTTACAACACCCTGACTAAAGAGAGAGACCAGCTAATGACAAGCTACAACAACCTGACTATAGAGCGAGACCAGTTACAGACCATCTACAACAACCTGACTAAAGAGCGAGACCAGCTACAGACCAGTTACAACAACCTGACTAAAGAGAGAGACCAGTTACAGACCATCTACAACAACCTGACTGCAGAGAGAGAACAGTTACAGACCAGTTACAACAACCTGACTGAGGAGAGAGTCCAGCTACAGACCAGTTACAACAACCTGACTAAAGAGAGACCAGCTAAAGATCAGTTGCAACAACCTGACTATTGAGAGAGACCAGCTAAAGATCAGTTACACCAACCTGAGTAAAGAGAGGAGATAGGAGGAGAGGAGATGGCAGAGGAGATAAGATGAGAGGAGATAGGAGGAGAAGAGATAAGAGATGAGGAGATAGGAAGAGAGGAATCTATAAAAGACTAATTGAGATAGAGCCTTAGTGTCAGAAAGACATAGAGGAGGAAGAAGAACATTAGGAGAATGAGGAAGAGAGAAAAAATAAGGTAAGTAATTGTTCTTTTTAGATGTAGAGGAGAGGATGTAGACAAACTGTACTCTGTAAAATGATTTTATTAATTATGTTTATTAGCAACATTGCCATGGGCTTATGCTTAGTTTAAATATTGTCTTGCTTTTTTTCATAAAATAGTGTGACCTGCAGTTGGACACACACAGAAGGCAGAACAGTACTGAGAGCCCACACACACACTTCCCTTTTTAAACTTCTGAGAAAGATCCAGACATAGATTTCCCACACACACTTCTGGATAACTCTTCACACTGATGTCACACACAGACAGCATAGATAGATAAAAGGCCCATATATGGTAAAAGGCCATTGGTGATGTATGTGATGAAATCGGTGGCTGGCCACAGAGAACAAGCCATAACGTGACCTCCGTTTGAAGGCTGGCGTGTCAAAGCCTCAGTAGTACTATATGATCTATATGTGAATTCAAAGGGTATCACTTCAATTATAACTTGAATCATATGTTTAAAACATGTGCATGGTGCGAAACAAAAACGTTTCTGTTAGAAACTGAAGTGGGGTCAGCCTCCCGAGTGGCTCAACGGTCTAAAGCACTGCATCGCAGTGCAAGCTGAGTTACTACAGATCCTGGTTCGATTCCGGACTGTGTCGCAGGCTGCCGCGACCGGGAGACCCATGAGGCGATGCACAATTGGCACTGCGTCGTCCAGGTTAGGGGAGGGTTTGGCTGGATGGGATGTCCTTGTCCCATCGCGCTGTAGCAACTCCTGTGGCGGGCCGGGCGCATGCACGCTGACACGGTCGCCAGGTGTACAGTGTTTCCTTTGATACATTTGTGCGGCTGACTTCCGGGTTAAGCGTGCAGTGTGTCTTGGCGGGGTTAGGGTTTTGGAGGACGCATCGCTCTCGACCTTCGCCTCTCCAGAGTCCGTACAGGAGTTGCAGCGACTGTAACTACCAATTGGATATGACGAAATTGAGGAGAAAAGGGGGTAAACAAATATATATAATAATAATTATAAAGTGGGGGAAGTCATGTGGTGGCCAGTGACGTGTTGATTTGACAGTTTCTCATAATTTAAAACAGTGTCACTTAAGGTAAGGCGGAGGAACAGACACAGGGCAGAGGTAAAAATATCTAAAGAACCTGGGTAGACTTAACATAGACTTGTTAGACAGAAAACAAAGTACGTTTTTGGTGATGATGTCTGAGGCCATCTAAGCTGAGCCCTCCCTAACAGTCTTAACAGTTGACGCCACGTGAAAAGCTAGCTATTCGCTGGCACAAGTGAAGACACTTCAGGCTGAGGAGTATGTTTCACACATCCCCATATGCTTCATATAAGCATACACACCCACCCACCCACACCATTTACTGGCCAGTTAAAACAACCTGACTGAGGAGAGAGACCAGCTACAGACCAGTTACTGGCCAGTTACAACAACCTGACTGAGGAGAGAGACCAGCTACAGACCAGCTACTCTAATACAGTATGTTGTAATTTAACATTTGTAATGATGTCATTTCATAGTATTGTGTGGACCAGGGAAGAGTTAGGGGATAATTGACTTGGTCCCACTGAGTCCTTATGTCAAAGGAGATTACTGAGGTTGATATTAGAATGATTGATGGGACAGGATATATGACTTGGGGTAAGGGTAATGAACATCAAAGACAGGGAGTGCCCATGGAGAAGATGTATGCCAAGAAGATGGTAACAGAGGGTATATAAGGGAGAGTGGCTCCTTTGATCAAGTTAGTTCGTAACACCAAGGGCAAAGCTCTGGTCATTGTTGTAACGAACCCGGTACCGATCATTAAACATTTGCATTAACTTTCTACAAAGTGTCTAAGTACATATCCTTGCATCCTTGATTCTTTGATACCAGAGAAACTCATCATAACAACATTCATACAGTTCACATTCATACATTACAATATATTATAGCTTAATTAGTCTGAAAATACAAAAAAGAAGTGAGAAGTAAGGTTATCTAGTTGTTAAAGGACTAATGGAATCACTATGGTATGGGGTGACATCTAGTTGTTAAGGACTAATGGAATCACTATGGTATGGACTGACATCTAGTTGCTGTGTGGTGTTCGGGTCTGTGGGACCCATTTTCAATGTTTACTAAAAGAAAAATGATACAATGAAGTATCTTTTCAACCTGAGACTCATTGGCCTTGGCTCATTTTCTGTGAAGAACATGTAAAATAACACATTTTCATTGAGTGCACACTGTGAACCCCCTACACATTTATATTACATATGTGGTGTTTTGGTCCACTGGACCCGATTGTAATAAAAGTGTGTAAAAGTGTGCGGCAGGTAGCTTAGTGGGTCAGAGCGTTGTGCCAGTAACCGAAAGGTCGCTGGTTCTAATCCCCGAGCCGACTAGGTGAAAAATCTGTCGATGTGCCCTTAAGCAAGGCACTTTACCCTAATTGCTCCTGTAAGTACCTCTGGATAAGAGCGTCTGCTAAATGACTAAAATCTAAATGTGTGTGTGTAGGTGAAAAGAAGCAAAAATGTTTGCTCTGTGCCTTCACTCTGTCTTCCTGAGCCTGCTGTTTCAATATAGCACCAATAACTTTTCTTGCACTCTTTACCCTTTGTAGTGTGTGAAACTACACAATATCTTGCGGGAAGCTGCACAATGTTATTACAATACAATATTTCGATACATTGTAAAAAAGTATGTATTTTCCCTCACTCTACCCCAGTCAGGTGCAATTGGGGGAGGGACACAACAAATAAATAGCTTTGCATGTGTGGATCCTTACCAATATCAATCAGTATGGCAAAAATAATCTCTGCACAGAGGGCCTTTGAAATAATTTACTGTTGATGAGCAGCTTATGACATTTAGAAGTGAGAAGTAATCGCTGCCCCTTCAGGCAGTACATTCCGTCTAAACCCGCAAAATATGGAATCAAGATCTGGGTTGCCTGTGATGCTGCTTCATCATATGCGGGGAAATTGCAAGTGTATACGGGGAAGCCAGATGGAGGAGCCCCTGAGAAGAACCAAGGGACGTGGGTTGTCCTGGACGGGACACAGGGACTCCGTGGCCACAACATGTGATAACTTTTTTACTTCTCACAAGCTGTGACAGGAGCTCCTCAAGAGGAAGCTGACGATGGTAGGAACAGTACGGAAAAAACAAGCCAGAGCTCCCACCTCAGATGTTGAATACGCGGAACAGGCCTATCAATTCCTCTAAGTTTGTGTTCATGGCTGACACGTCTCTAGTGTCCTACGTGCCAAAGAAAGGCAAAAATGTGGTACTCATGAGTACGCTGCATAGGGATGGGAGAATCTGTGGCCAGGAACATCAAAAAACAGAAATCATAATGGATTACAATGCCTCTGTGGTATCTGAGGAATTAATGACTTTGCTAATGGTTTCAAATGGTTTTAGAGGATGTTGACTAAGCTTAAAGGGAGCATCTGGGGAGTAGTTATATAGGGGCACCATAAAGCCGAGGAAGTCTGTTAGGTGGCCTCCTGGCATTGGTGGGTAGGAAAAACCACCCATATTATGTTACATAGGGCATAGGATATAAATACCACAGTTAAGACAAAGGAGGACAGAATAATCATATTTGAGATGGGGTGATTATTCTCCAGATATCGGCAGATATCTGTAAATTGAAGCTGTAACCCTTTGATATAAATAAACCTTTGTAATCAAAGTACAGCGTCAGCGGATTTCCTTGGTCTCACAGCATAATTAGCAACGTTTTCTCGACACCACACCTCAAAAGGAAGGATGGACAAATTAGACAAGCTGGTGACTGGCTACAGCTACAAAAGAACAACCCTACGCTGGCCACTTGTAACATTCTTCAACATCTTGGACATCTCGGCATACAACGTATTTGTCATCTGGATGGTAATGAACCCAGATTGGAACAGAGGGAAGCTCCAGAGGAGATGGCTCATTCTGGAGGAGCTGGGCAAGGAATTGGTAAGATCTCAAATCCAGAGGAGGCAACATATCCCAAGGACCCCAGCTTCTGCAGCCATCGTGAGGAGGATTCAGGAAGAGGATGCTGGTGCCCCATCCGCCCGACCCACAGAACCAACAACTCCAATACCGGAAGTAAGTGTGAGTGATGTTGTTGCATGCGTGTGTCTGAATCTCCTACCTTGGCCTGCTGTAACTATATCCAGTACCAGTCAAAAGTTTGGACACACCTACTCATTCAAGTTTTTTAGTTTTTTTTTACTATTTTGTACATTGTAGAATAATAGTGACGACATCAAAACTATGAAATAACACACATAGAATCATGAAGTAACCAAAAAAGTGTTAAACAATTAGAGATTCTTCAAATAGCCACCCTTTGCCTTGATGACAGCTTTGCACACTCTTGGCATTATCTCAACCAGCTTCACATTGAATGCTTTCCAACAGTCTTGAGGAGTTCCCACATATGCTGAGCACTTGTTGGCTGCTTTTCCTTCACTCTGCCTTGCGACTCATCCCAAACCATCTCAATTGGGTTGATCCCGGGGATTGTGGAAGCCAGGTCATCTGATGCAGCATTCCATCACTCTTCTTCTTGGTAAAATAGCCCTTACATGGCCTGGAGGTGTGTTGGGTCATTGTCCTGTTGAAAAACAAATTATAGTCCCACTAAGCCCAAACCAGATGGGATGGCGTATCGCTGCAGAATGCTGTGGTATCCATGCTGGTTAAGTGTGCCTTGAATTCTAAATAAATCACAGTCCGTGTCACCAGAAAAGCACCCCCACACCATAACACCTCCTCCTCCGTGCTTTACGGTGGGAACTACACATGCGGAGATCATCCGTTCACTCACACCGTGTCTCACAAAGACACGGCGGTTTGAACCAAAAATCTCAAATTTGGACTCCAGACCAAAGGACAAATTTCCACCGGTCTAATGTCCATTGCTCGTGTGTCTTGGCCCAAGCAGGTCTCTTCTTCTTATTGGTGTCCTTTAGTAGTGTTTTTTTTTTACAGCAATTCAACCATGAAGGCCTGATTCACACAATACCCTTGAACTCTGTGAAGCATATATTTGGGCTACAATTTCTGAGGCAGGTAACTCTAATGAACTTATCCTCTGCAGCAGAGGTAACTCTGGGTCTTCCATTCCTGTGGCGGTCCTCATGAGAGACAGTTTCATCATAGCTCTTGATGGTTTATGCGACTTCACTTGAAGAAACATTCAAAGTTCTTGAAATTTTCCGTATTGACTGACCTTCATGTCTTAAAGTAAGGATGGTTGTTTATCTTTGCTTATTTGAGCTGTTCTTGCCTTTAATATGGACTTGGTCTTTTACCAAATAGGGCTATCTTCTGTATACCCCCTCTACCTTGTCACAACACAACTGATTGGCTCAAATGCATTAAGAAGGAAATAAATTCCACAAATTAAACTTTAAGAAGGCACACCTGCTAATTGAAATCAATTCCAAGTTACTACCTCCTGAAACCCCAAGGTAAGAGACTGCTCTATAATAACACTGAACACAGTGTAAGGAGTAGGACTGATTCTCTGTGTTGTTCATACTCTAGGTTCTGAGAGAGTGGCCAGTCTAACTCTGTTGTGTCTACTGCAGGTATTGGAGGAGTGGAGGGCCTAATGTTGATGGAGGTCAGAACTGTGTGGTGGTACCTTACTTGTCATCAGGCCAAGGAGAATGGTGGGACTATCGGTGTTCATATCCAGAGTACTGGATTTGTGAAAAAGGCTCTTTGTAGTCACTGCTGTTTATGGAACTCTGAAGACTGATGATATATTTTGGTAGAATGGCACTCTGAACTAGATGTAGGAGAGAAAAGCACACACACACTCACACACACACACACACACACACACATACAGAAGCATGCACTCAGAAAGACAGAAAACACAGTACTGTGTTGGAGATATCTGAGGTCATCTATGCTAAGACCCCCTGAAGAGTATTAACAGTCGACGTCACATGAAAAGCTTGCTGTTTACGCCCTCTACCTTGTCACAACACAACTGATTGGCACAAATGCATTAAGAAGGAAAGAAATTCCACAAATTAAACTTTAAGAAGGCACACCTGCTAATTGAAATCAATTCCAGGTTACTACCTCATGAAGATGGTTGAGAGAATGCCAAGAGTGTGCAAAGCTGTCATCAAGGCAAAGGGTGGCTATTTGAAGAATCTCAAATATAAAATATATTTTGATTTGTTTAAAACTTTTTGGGTTACTACATGATTCCATATGTGTTATTTCATAGTTTTGATGTCTTCACTATTATTCTACAATGTAAAAAAAAAAGTGAAAAGAAAAGAAAAACCCTTGAATGAGTAGGTGTGTCCAAACTTTTTACTGGTAGTGTATGTGAGTGAGTGAGTGAGTGAGTGAGTGAGTGAGTGAGTGAGTGAGTGAGTGAGTGAGTGAGTGAGTGAGTGAGTGAGTGAGTGACTGAGTGAGTGACTGAGTGAGTGAGTGAATGAGTGAGTGAGTGAGTGACTGAGTGACTGAGTGAGTTGTTAGTAAATTTCCAGAACTAAGTGATTTTATCATTCTAGATTGCAGCTGGTAGCAACAAGAAGAAGAAGCGCTGCAATGTGTGTGGACCCAAGAATGACAGGAAGACACAGTACACATGCATCAAGTGCAAGAAATACATTTGCGACACACACACAGTAAAAATGTGTCCCTCATGTGGGGTGTAAACCGGCCTAAATTTCTGTTCAATTGGGCTCATTTATCATTTCTATAAAATACTGTATGTAAAAGTTGTCCTTCCAATGTGTTCAGTTCAAAGCAATTAACATCAATAGTGATGAAAACCTTGTTTCATTATATTTGTTCAAGATAAACATTATTTATTCCACCCATGTCTTGATTATAATTGATTTTTGTTTACAAAAATCACATTTTATCAAAACAAAAATAATATTGCTTTTGATAAATGTGATCTAGCAGAGGTAAATGGCAAATATTAACCATGTATGCTGTCTATACTGCATGTAATTGATATAAGTCAACATCTAAGTATTAAGTATTTTTTACGTAAATTGTTATGGCTGTATTGTTCTAAAATCCCAATAATCCTGTGGGTCCATCAGACCTGTGAACATTGTGTGAATAACAAAAACAGTAACACCACACAAGGGTTAAGAATGATGGAGGCCACTGTGTTCTTGGGGACCTTCAATGCTGCAGAAATGTTTTGGTATCTTTCCCCAGATCTGTGCCTCGACACAATCCTCTCTCTGAGCTCTATGGACAATAATAATAATAATAATAATAATAATAATAATAATAATAATAATAATAATAATAATAATAATAATAAAAATAAAAATAATAATAATAATAATTATTATTATTATTATTATTATTATAATAATTTGTTCGACCTCATGGCTTGGTTTTTGCTCTGACATGCGCTGTCAATTGTGGGACCTTATATAGACAGGTGTGTGCCTTTCCAAATCATGTCCAATCAATTGAATTTACCACAGGTGTACTCCAATCAAGTTGTAGAAACATCTCAAGGATTAATAATTGAAACAGGATGCACCTGAGCTCAATTTCGAGTCTCATAGCAAAGGGTCTGAATACTTATGTAAATAAGGTATTTCTGTTTTTTTATTTGTAATACATGTACAAAAATGTTTGAGAAAAAACTGTTTTCGCTTTATCATTATGGGGTATTCTATGTAGATTAATGAGGAAAAAATTTTATTTAACAATTTTAGAATAAGGCTGTAACGTACCAAAATGTGGAAAAAGGTAAGGGGTCTGAATATTTTCTGAATGCACTGTAATGTATTACTTTTGACCAGGGCCCATAGGACAGATATGCATTTCATTATCACACTATAGTTATGTACTCACAAATCAAGGATCACAATTCAGACTTGTGGGACCAGTAGTTTGTCAATATTGTTGACACACACAACAAAGAATGTCACCATCATCCACAGACAATTGAGTAAATACTTCAACTCGTGTAGTAACTATGGTAACTTGTGCTCTTGGCCTTGTGTAAGTCACTGAACACGGTGTACAATGTACACACCACAACCAGGGCTGTGTCCCAAATGGCACCCTATCCTCTTTAAAGTGCACTACTTTTGACCAGGGCACATTGGGCTTTGGTAGAAAGTAGTTCACTATGGAAGGAATAGGGTGTCATTTGGGACGCATCACATGCAGGAACTTCTTATTTTTTTCAGCCTGCTCTAACGATGAGAGAAACCACTTAGAGGCCTGTTACAACACCACAGGACTGGCACAATACAGATACCAGCCAGATACCATCCCTAACCTAGATAACGTTAGTAACCTAGCCACATAGCTAACGTTAGCCACAACAAAGTGAAATTCATAACATATCATATGAAATGGATGATGGATATCCACAAATGAATACATACCATGTGAAACGTAACATATCATACTAAATGGAGGGAGATAGATTTACGTTTAACATGTTACGTCTGTTCCTGAGTCCAGGGTGGAACTTGAAGTGTGCACTTGGACACCGTGTGCAGTGCACAACAATCATGAATTCACCAATAGTTAAATGACAAAATAAAACAATTATTCAATACAATACACAGGTGTTATATATTTCACATATGAAGTATATTTCTTCAACAGAGCTAAACATTTGTCAGAAAACCTGGAAAACTTGTCCAGAGGGTTGGAGGCTGTTGGGATCCAGCTGTTACTTCCTGTCTACTGAGATGAAAACCTGGGAGGAGAGCAGACTGGATTGGCTGAAGAGAGGAGCAAACCTGGTGATCATAAACAGCAACGAGGAACAGGTGTGAGTGTGAGTGTGAGTGTGTGTGTGAGAGAGAGAGAGAGAGAGAGAGAGAGAGAGAGAGAGAGAGAGAGAGAGAGAGAGAGAGAGAGAGAGAGAGAGCGAGAGAGAGGCAGAGAGAGAGAAAGACAGTGAGACAGAGAGACAGAGGGAGACAGAGAGAGAGACAGAGAGAGAGAGAGAGAGAGAGAGAGACAGAGAGAGAGACAGAGAGAGAGAGTTAGAATCCCTTGGTCAGTAATGTATCTTCCAGTATTTAACACATGTAGTCTATTGCAGTTGGCAATATCAGTATTTTTCTCACCAACAGGAGTTTCTCTTTGGCCTCAACAAGAGAGCCTGGATTGGTATGACTGACTCTGTTACTGAGGGGACCTGGAAATGGTGGACGGCACACCACTGACCACCCCAAGGTAAGAGACTACTGCTCTATAATAACACTGATCACCCCAAGGTAAGAGACTACTGCTCTAATTACACTGACCACAGTATAAGTAGTAGGACTGACTCTCTGTGTTGTTCATATTCTAGGTTCAGAGAGAGTGGCCAGTCTAACTCTGTTGTTTCTTCTTCAGCTATTGGAGGAGTGGAGAGTCTAATGGTGGTGGAGTGGAGAACTGTTTGGTGGTACATTACTGGTTATCAGGCCAAGGAGAATGGTGGGACTATCGGTGTTCATATCCAGAGTACTGGATCTGTGAAAAAGGCTCTTTGTAGTCACTGCTGTTTATGGAACTCTGAAGACTGATAACATATTTTGGTAGAATGGCACTCTGAACTAGACGTAGGAGAGAAAAGCACACACACACTCACACACACACACACACACACACATACAGAAGCATGCACTCAGAAAGACAGAAAACACAGTACTGTGTTGGAGATATCTGAGGTCATCTATGCTAAGCCCCCCTGAAGAGTATTAACAGTCGACGCCACATGAAAAGCTTGCTGTTTACGCCCTCTACCTTGTCACAACACAACTGATTGGCACAAATGCATTAAGAAGGAAAGAAATTCCACAAATTAAACTTTACGAAGGCACACCTGCTAATTGAAATCAATTCCAGGTTACTACCTCATGAAGATGGTTGAGAGAATGCCAAGAGTGTGCAAAGCTGTCATCAAGGCAAAGGGTGGCTATTTGAAGAATCTCAAATATAAAATATATTTTGATTTGTTTAAAACTTTTTGGGTTACTACATGATTCCATATGTGTTATTTCATAGTTTTGATGTCTTCACTATTATTGTACAATGTAAAAAAAAAGTAAAAAGAAAAGAAAAAGCCTTGAATGATTAGGTGTGTCCAAACTTTTTACTGGTAGTGTATGTGAGTGAGTGAGTGAGTGAGTGAATGAGTGAGTGAGTGAGTGAGTGAGTGAGTGAGTGAGTGAGTGAGTGAGTGAGTGAGTGAGTGAGTGAGTGAGTGAGTGAGTGAGTGAGTGAGTGAGTGAGTGAGTGAGTGAGTGAGTGACTGAGTGACTGAGTGAGTTGTTAGTAAATTTCCAGAACTAAGTGTTTTCATCATTCTAGATTGCAGCTGGTAGCAACAAGAAGAAGAAGAACTGCAATGTGTGTGGACCCAAGAATGACAGGAAGACACAGTACACATGCATCAAGTGCAAGAAATACATTTGCGACACACACACAGTAAAAATGTGTCCCTCATGTGGGGTGTAAACTGGCCTATATTTCTGTTCAATTGGGCTCATTTATCATTTCTATAAAATACTGTATGTAAAAGTTGTCCTTCCATTGTGTTCAGTTCAAAGCAATTAACATCAATAGTGATGAAAACCTTGTTTCATTTATATTTGTTCAAGATAAACATGATTTATTCCACCCATGTCTTGATTATAATTGATTTTTGTTTACAAAAATCACATTTTATCAAAACAAAAATAATATCGCTTTTGATAAATGTGATCTAGCAGAGGTAAATGGCAAATATTAACCATGTATGCTGTCTATACTGCTTTTAATTGATATAAGTCAACATCTAAGTATTAAGAATTTTTACGTAAATTGTTATGGCTGTATTGTTCTAAAATCCCAATAATGTTGTGGGTCCATCAGACCTGTGAACATTCTGTGAATAACAAAAACAGTAACACCACACAAGGGTTAAGAATGATGGAGGCCACTGTGTTCTTGGGGACCTTCAATGCTGCAGAAATGTTTTGGTACCCTTCCCAAGATCTGTGCCTCGACACAATCCTCTCTCTGAGCTCTATGGACAATAATAATAATAATAATAATAATAATAATAATAATAATAATAATAATAATAATAATAATAATAATTCCTTCGACCTCATGGCTTGGTTTTTGCTCTGACATGCGCTGTCAATCGTGGGACCTTATATAGACAGGTGTATGCCTTTCCAAATCATGTCCAATCAATTGAATTTACCACAGGTGGACTCCAATCAAGTTGTAGAAACATCTCAAGGATTAATAATTGAAACAGGATGCACCTGAGCTCAATTTCGAGTCTCATAGCAAAGGGTCTGAATACTTATGTAAATAAGGTATTTCCGTTTTTTTATTTGTAATACATGTACAAAAATGTTTGAGAAAAAACTGTTTTCGCCTTATCATTATGGGGTATTCTATGTAGATTAATGAGGAAAAAAATGTATTTAACAATTTTAGAATAAGGCAGTAACGTAACAAAATGTGGAAAAAGGTAAGGGGTCTGAATACTTTCTGAATGCACTGTAATGCATTACTTTTGACCAGGGCCCATAGGACAGATATGCATTTCATTATCACACTATAGTTATGTACTCACAATTCATGGATCACAATTCAGACTTGTGGGACCAGTATTTTGTCAATATTGTTGACACACACAACAAAGAATGTCACCATCATCCACAGACAATTGAGTAAATACTGCAACTCGTGTAGTAACTATGGTAACTTGTGCTCTTGGCCTTGTGTAAGTCACTGAACACGGTGTACATTGTACACACCACAACCAGGGCTGTGTCCCAAATGGCACCCTATCCTCTTTAAAGTGCACTACTTTTGACCAGGGCACATTGGGCTTTGGTAGAAAGTAGTGCACTATGGAAGGAATAGGGTGTCATTTGGGCCACATCGCATGCAGGAACTTCTTATTTTTTTCAGCCTGCTCTAACGATGAGAGAAACCACTTAGAGGCCTGTTACAACACCACAGGACTGGCACAAGACAGAGACCAGCCAGATACCATCCCTAACCTAGATAACGTTAGTAACCTAGCCACATAGCTAACGTTAGCCACAACAAAGTGAAATTCATAACATATCATATGAAATGGATGATGGATATCCACAAATGAATACATACCATGTGAAACGTAACATATCATACTAAATGGAGGGAGACAGATTTACATTTACCATGTTACGTCTGTTCCTGAGTCCAGGGTGGAACTTGAAGTGTGCACTTGGACACCGTGTGCAGTGCACACCAATCATGAATTCACCAATAGTTAAATGACAAAATAAAACAATTATTCAATACAATACACAGGTGTTATATATTTCACATATGAAGTATATTTCTTCAACAGAGCTAAACATTTGTCAGAAAACCTGGAAAACTTGTCCAGAGGGTTGGAGGCTGTTGGGATCCAGCTGTTACTTCCTGTCTACTGAGATGAAAACCTGGGAGGAGAGCAGACTGGATTGGCTGAAGAGAGGAGCAAACCTGGTGATCATAAACAGCAACGAGGAACAGGTGTGAGTGTGAGTGTGAGTGTGTGTGTGAGAGAGAGAGAGAGAGAGAGAGAGAGAGAGAGAGAGAGAGAGAGAGAGAGAGAGAGAGAGAGAGAGAGAGAGAGAGAGAGAGAGAGAGTGAGAGAGAGAGTGAGAGAGGGAGAGAGAGAGAGAAAGACAGTGAGAGAGAAAGACAGTGAGACAGAGAGACAGAGAGAGACAGAGAGAGAGACAGAGAGAGAGACAGAGAGAGAGACAGAGAGAGAGAGAGAATCCCTTGGTCAGTAATGTATCTTCCAGTATTTAACACATGCAGTCTATTGCAGTTGGCAATGTCAGTATTTTTCTCACCAACAGGAGTTTCTCTTTGGCCTCAACAAGAGAGCCTGGATTGGTATGACTGACTCTGTTACTGAGGGGACCTGGAAATGGTGGACGGCACACCACTGACCACCCCAAGGTAAGAGACTACTGCTCTATAATAACACTGACCACCCCAAGGTAAGAGACTACTGCTCTATAATAACACTGACCACCCCAAGGTAAGAGACTACTGCTCTATAATAACACTGACCACCCCAAGGTAAGAGACTACTGCTCTAATAACACTGACCACCCCAAGGTAAGAGACTACTGCTCTATAATAACACTGACCACCCCAAGGTAAGAGACTACTGCTCTATAATAACACTGACCACCCCAAGGTAAGAGACTACTGCTCTATAATAACACTGACCACCCCAAGGTAAGAGACTACTGCTCTATAATAACACTGACCACCCCAAGGTAAGAGACTACTGCTCTAATAACACTGACCACCCCAAGGTAAGAGACTACTGCTCTATAATAACACTGACCACCCCAAGGTAAGAGACTACTGCTCTATAATAACACTGACCACCCCAAGGTAAGAGACTACTGCTCTAATAACACTGACCACCCCAAGGTAAGAGATTACTGCTCTATAATAACACTGACCACCCCAAGGTAAGAGACTACTGCTCTATAATAACACTGACCACCCCAAGGTAAGAGACTACTGCTCTATAATAACACTGACCACCCCAAGGTAAGAGACTACTACTCTAATTACACTGACCACAGTGTAAGTAGTAGGACTGATTCTCTGTGTTGTTCATACTCTAGGTTCTGAGAGAGAGGCCAGTCTAACTCTGTTGTTTCTACTGCAGCTATTGGAGGAGTGGAGAGTCTAATGGTGGTGGAGTGGAGAACTGTTTGGTACTACATTACTGGTTATCAGGCCAAGGAGAATGGTGGGACTATCGGTGTTCATATCCAGAGTACTGGATCTGTGAAAAAGGCTCTTTGTAGTCACTGCTGTTTATGGAACTCTGAAGACTGATTATATATTTCGGTAGAATGGCACTCTGAACTAGACGTAGGAGAGAAAGGCTCACACACACACACACACACACGGAAGCATGCACTGAAAAAGACAGAAAACACAGTACTGTGTTGGTGATCTCTGAGGTCATCTATGCTAAGCCCCCCTGAAGAGTCTTAACAGTCGACGCCACGTGAAAAGCTAGCTATTCGCTGGCACAAGTGAAGACACTTCAGGCTGAGGAGTAAGTTTCACACATCCCCATATGCTTCACATAAGCACACACACCCACCCACCCACACCAGTTACTGGCCAGTTACAACAACCTGACTGAGGAGAGAGACCAGCTACAGACCAGTTACTGGCCAGTTACAACAACCTGACTGAGGAGAGAGACCAGCTACAGACCAGTTACTGGCCAGTTACAACAACCTGACTGAGGAAAGAGACCAGCTACAGACCAGTTACTGGCCAGTTACAACAACCTGACTGAGGAAAGAGACCAGCTACAGACCAGTTACTGGCCAGTTACAACAACCTGACTGAGGAGAGAGACCAGCTACAGACCAGTTACTGGCCAGTTACAACAACCTGACTGAAGAGAGAGACCAGCTACAGACCAGTTACTGGCCAGTTACAACAACCTGACTGAGGAGAGAGACCAGCTACAGACCAGTTACTGGCCAGTTACAACAACCTGACTGAGGAGAGAGACCAGCTACAGACCAGTTACTGGCCAGTTACAACAACCTGACTGAGGAGAGAGACCAGCTACAGACCAGTTACTGGCCAGTTACAACAACCTGACTGAGGAGAGAGACCAGCTACAGACCAGTTACTGGCCAGTTACAACAACCTGACTGAGGAGAGAGACCAGCTACAGACCAGTTACTGGCCAGTTACAACAACCTGACTGAGGAGAGAGACCAGCTACAGACCAGTTACTGGCCAGTTACAACAACCTGACTGAGGAGAGAGACCAGCTACAGACCAGCTACTCTAATACAGTATGTTGTAATTTAACATTCATACAGAGTTCACATTCATACATTACAATATATTATAGCTTAATTAGTCTGAAAATACAAAAAGAAGTGAGAAGTAAGGTCATATAGTTGTTAAGGACTAATGGAATCACTATGGTATGGAGTGACATCTAGTTGTTAATGACTAATGGAATCACTATGGTATGGAGTGACATCTAGTTGTTAAGGACTAATGGAATCACTATGGTATGGACTGACATCTAGTTGTTAAGGACTAATGGAATCACTATGGTATGGAGTGGCATCTAGTTGTTAAGGACTAATGGAATCACTATGGTATGGACTGACATCTAGTTGTTAAGGACTAATGGAATCACTATGGTATGGACTGACATCTAGTTGTTAAGGACTAATGGAATCACTATGGTGTGGACTGACATCTAGTTGCTGTGTGGTGTTCGGGTCTGTGGGACCCATTTTCAATGTTTACTAAAATAAAAATGATACAATTAATTATTTTTTTCAACCTGAGACTCATTGGCTTTGGCTCATTTTCTGTGAAGAACATGTTAAAGAACACATTTTCATTGAGTGCACACAGTGCACCACCCTACACATTTATATTACATATGTGGTGTTTTGGTCCACTGGACCCGAGGGTAATAAAAGTGTGGAAATGTGTGTGTGTGTGTAGGTGAAAACAAGCAAAAATGAAAGAAAAAGGTTTGCTGTGTGCCTTCACTCTGTCTTCCTCCTCCCTGAGCCTGCTGTTTCAACATAGCACCAAGAACCTGCCTTTCTCCCTGCCTGTCTCCCTGTCTGCCTGCCTGTCTGCCTGTCTCCCTGCCTGTCTGCCTGTCTCCCTGCCTGTCTGCCTGTCTCCCACTTTTCTCGCACTCTTTACCCATTGTAGTGTGTGAAACTACACAATATCTTGCGGGAAGATATTTCCTGCATTACTTTTGACCAGGGCCCAAAGGACAGATACGTATTTTATATCACACTGTAGTTCTGATCTCTCAAAGCAAGGATCACAATTCAGACTTGACTTTACATGGCTTGTGGGACCAGTAGTTTGTCAATATTGTTGACACTCAAAAAAAAGAATGTCGACATCGTCAACGGAAAATGTAGTAACTACGGTAACTGGTGCCCTTGGCCTTGTGTAAGTCACTGAACACGGTGTACATTGTACACACCACTGCCAGGTCTGTGTCCCAAATGGCACCCTATCCTCTTTAAAGTGCACTACTTTTGAACAGGGCACATAGGGCTTTGGTAGAAAGTACTGCACTATGGAAGGAATAGGGTGTCATTTGGGATGCATCGCATGCAGGAACTTCTTTTATTTTCAGCCCGCTCTTAAGAAGAGAGAAACCAGTTAGAGGCCTGTTACAACACCACTGGACTGGCACAAGACAGAGACCAGCCAGATACCAGTAGTGGTATCACTGACCTGTGTACAGAGAGAGACCAGTTGCAGAAGGAGATAGACCAGCGTCGGAAGGACATGAACCAGCTAGAGAGGGGAAAAGGCCAGTTACTGAGGGACAGAGACCAGTCAGAGAAAACAGAAGACAAAAACCAGTTAAAGGAGTGTTACAATGCCCCAAATAAAGACAGGGACATGTTGAGAGACAGGGTCAGTGTTCTGACCAATGAGAAGGTGGCGCTGGGGAAGTGGCTCTCTGAGCTTGGTAAGTAGTCAAGTCAGTCACTAAGACTAGACGTAACATGGTAAATGTAAATCTGTGACACTCAGATTACTATGATATGTTACGTTTGGTGTTGTTACATAATACAGAAGATTATTTAAGACAAAAATAAAAGGAGGGAGGATGGGTGGCCGTATGATGCAAATGTCTAGCAACCCAAAGGTTGTGTGTTCGAATCACATCATGGGCAAATTTAGTATTTTATCTTCTTAATTTATTTATTATTATTATTATTTTTTTGGGGGGGGGATGGATCAGCTTAATATTGCAGATAGATTGTATCTTCTATCAATGTAATTGTCTGCATCACTTCCAATCCCCCATGTTTTTGATATATATACTCCCCTTTATTACTTTTCAACCCCGCCATCCTTTCCCTACTTGGAGTAAATTAGTGAACAACAATGCCCAGGCCTCTACTTCCGGTCTATACTTAACTATCTACACCTTATGGACACAGTTAATTTTACAATAATTCTATTATATATATATATATATATATATATATATATATATATATTTTTTTTTTTTTACTCATGAACTTCTTCTACTCTCAACCTCTCCGATCATTTTCATGATGTCCATCCGGTTTGCTTCTATATGCCATATCTTTCTAACTGTGCGCTTTCCCAAAAGCTCCCAACATACAACCTATATACTTATTATGGACACAGTATGCTTACATTATTAGCTATCTTTGTTATTATTTGTTGTTATTTGTTATTTGTCCCATCCTTCAACTCTATTCAATACCTCCCATCTATCTCTTAACACCATCCATATAGGATTTCTATTTGCCATATATATTTCAACCGTACTGTGATGTTTTACAAAAGTTCTGAACCTTTCTATTCTCATTGTTTCTACAGATTGTGAATCACATCATGGGCAACGTTAGTATTTTAACTTCTTAGCAACTTTCCAAATACTTACTACTTTTTAGCTACTTTGTAACTATATACTTAGCATGTTATCTAACTATTTCCCTAACCTTAACCCTAACCGTAACCCCAAACCCTAACCTTAATCCCTAACCCCTAGCCTAGATTATGTTAGCAACCTAGCCACCTAGCTAACGTTATCCACAACAAAGTGAAATTCATAACATATCATACGAAATGGATAATGGACATCCACAAATTAATACATACCATGTGGAACGTAACATATCATACTAAATGGAGGGAGCCAGATTTACGTTTAACATGTTAAGTCTGTTCCTGAGTCCAGGGTGGACACTGTGTGCACTTGGACACTGTGTGCAGAGCACATCAATCATGGATTCACCAATAGTTAAATGACAATGTAAAAAAATATATTTTGTACAATACACACCTTTTACATATTTCACATATTAGGTATATTTCTTCAATTATCGGAAAATCTGGAAAACTTGTCCAGAAGGTGCAGTTGTTACTTCCTGTCTACTGAGATGAAAACCTGGGAGGAGAGCAGACTGGATTGTCTGAAGAGAGGAGCAGACCTGGTGATCATAAACAGCAAGGAGGAACAGGTGTGAGTGTGTGTGAGTGAGTGAGTGAATGTGTGAGTGAGAGAGTGAGTGAGTGAGTGAGTGAGTGAGTGAGTATCAAACATCCCTTGGTCAGTAATGTATCTTCCAGTATGTAACTTATGTAGCCTATTGCAGTTGACAATATCAGTATCTTTCTCACCAACAGGAGTTGACCTCGATAAGAGAGCCTGGATTGGTCTGACTGACTCTGTTACTGAGGGGACCTGGAAAAGGGTGGACGGAACACCACTGACCACCCCAAGGTAAGAGATTACTGCTCTAATAACACTGGCCACCCAAGGTAAGAGACTACTGCTCTAATAACATTGACCACCCCAAGGTAAGAGACTACTGCTCTATAATAACACTGACCACCCCAAGGTAATAGACTACTGCTCTAATAACACTGACCACCCCAAGGTAAGAGACTACTGCTCTATAATAACACTGACCACCCCAAGGTAAGAGACTACTGCTCTATAATAACACTGACCACCCCAAGGTAAGAGATTACTGCTCTAATAACACTGACCACCCCAAGGTAAGAGACTACTGCTCTATAATAACACTGACCACCCCAAGGTAAGAGACTACTGCTCTATAATAACACTGACCACAGTGTAAGGAGTAGGACTGATTCTCTGTGTTGTTCATACTCTAGGTTCTGAGAGAGAGGCAAGTCTAACTCTGTTGTTTCTACTGCAGGTATTGGAGGAGTGGAGAGTCTAATGGTGGTGGAGTGGAGAACTGTTTGGTGGTACCTTACAGTTCATCAGGCCAAGGAGAATGGTGGGACTATGGGTGATCCATTCCAGAGTACTCGATCTGTGAAAAAGGCTCTTTGTAGTCACTGCTGTTTAAGGAACTCTGAAGACTGATTATATATTTTGGTAGAATGGCACTCTGAACTAGACGTAGGAGAGAAAGGCTGACACACACACACACACACACACACGGAAGCATGCACTCACGCATGCACGCACACAAAACTAAGTAGGTATATATCACTCAATAGCTGTTGTCAATGTTAAAATGTACAGTTCATTATGTAACATTGCATGTAGGCTCTACAAAAATCTCTCTCTCTACCTCACTCTCTCCCTCTACCTCTTTTAATTAGCAACATGGCATGTGATTTGCCATGTGGGTTTCTGATAAGTTTATTCATTATTTTCATAAATCACTTTTATAACAAGAAAAACAAAAGCACAGATTAATAAATAAAGGAACAATGTCCTCTGAGGTCTGCCAGCTTCCTGATTGAATGTGATTGGATATTTTTTTTAAAGTGTGACCTGCAGTTGGACACAAGCAGAGGGCAGAACAGAACTTAGAGGACACACACTGTTCGCAGGCAGACCCGCACGCACCCACCAACGCACGCACGTCTGTGAAGTTCCCCTTTAAAACCTCTGATAATGGTGCAAACAGATTTCTTAAACACACTTCTGAATATTTCCTCACACTGATGTCACACACAGACAGCATAGATGGAAAGACAGGACCCTATTTGGCCATCGATGGCCAGTCACGGAGTGCAAGACATAACGTGACTTCTTTATGAACAATGCCACAAACAGGCCTTGCGAAATATTACATCCTGCTTGAAAGTGATTCGATACTTAAAACATTCTATCAACTGCAGTGCACCACAGACAGACATCAGAGAGGTACCAATAGAGACGCATATCAGAGCAGCTACTCAACTACTGGTCATTGAAGTTAGAATCATTCAGTAGATATTACCATTGCGAGTCAGTTAGAAAGGTAATCATAAGTAAGTTAACACAATAAGAGGTCAGACAGACTGAATTAGTTGATTAATTGATTGATTGGGGTAATCATTGATATTCAGTACAGTTAGTTAAGATGGCCAGCTACATCAACAAACAGGTGATTGAATTAAACAAAGTTACTGAAGAAAACCGGAACAGAGCAACAAGGAGCGTGAAGACTGACACCCATCTCTCAGGTACAAAGAATGATCTCTATCTTTCTCTCTCTCACACGTGGATGCAGGCAGTTATGAACGCACTAACTGAACGCACGCACACAAACACACACACACACAAACACACACACACACACACACACACACACACACACACACACACACACACACACACACACACACACACACACACACACACACACTAATACCACATAATAGAAAAACACTTGTAAATTTTTTTTGGTTCTGTCTTCTGTTTGGTTCAGTTGTTACAGAGTGTGGGGCTCAAAACCTGCTGGGGTCACGTACACTAAAATGTATCAATTCAAAGTATTTTTTTACTACACTTATTGAAACTATTTAAAGGCGATCAATTGAAAATAACCTTTTTAACAACAACACAGGGGACACCCCGCCACTGTTTGGTAAACAGCTGAAGGACAGGGCTGGAAAAATGTAACCACTCTCAAATTCATAGAGAGAGATATGTATGCAAGGACTGACCATCCACGAGATCAAAACGATAGTTTTAACCATCTGAGGCTATATGGTGTTTGTTTACAATTTCATCGTGAAACAAGCGTATATTTTGTGTCGTGATGGGGTTAGACTGTCACGCCCTGACTCAGGGGATGCTTAAATGTTGAGTCAGGGTGTGTATATTCTTTGTTGTGCGTTTTCTATGTATGTATTCTAGTATGTGTAGTTCTATGTTGGCCGGTGTGGTTCCCAATCAGAGGCAGCTGTTGCTCGTTGTCTCTGATTGGGGATAATACTTAGGCAGCCTATTGGCACTAGTGGGTTGTGGGATCTTGTTCTGGTTAAGGTTAGTTGTGTATTCTACCTTAGGACTTCACGTTTCGTTTCATTTATTGTTTTGTTGTTGTGTTTATTAAGTTAAATAAACATGTACGTATATCACGCTGCGCCTTGGTCTGACCCGTCATTAAACGAACGTGACATAGACGGTTAAACTAAGCTCATGAGGCATTTACAGTATAAGTTACATTCTTCAAGAATCAATGGGGAAATATCATTCATTTTAAAGCATTTTTTTATATATATATAAAAATCACAGATTGCACATTTAAATCATGCTACAGTGAGGGAAAAAAGTATTTGATCCCCTGCTGATTTTGTACGTTTGCCCACTGACAAAGAAATTATCAGTCTATAATTTTAATGGTAGGTTTATTTGAACAGTGAGAGACAGAATAGCAACAAAAAAATCCATAAAAACGCATGTCAAAAATGTTATAAATTGATTTGCATTTTAATGAGGGAAATAAGTATTTGATCCCCTCTCAATCATAAAAGATTTCTGGCTCCCAGGTGTCTTTTATACAGGTAACAAGCTGAGATTAGGAGCACACTCTTAAAAGGAGTGCTCCTAATCTCAGTTTGTTACCTGTATAAAAGACACCTGTCCACAGAAGCAATCAATCAATCAGATTCCAAACTCTCCACCATGGCCAAGACCAAAGAGCTCTCCAAGGATGTCAGGGACAAGATTGTAGACCTACACAAGGCTGGAATGGGCTACAAGACCATCGCCAAGCAGCTTGGTTAGAAGGTGACAACAGTTGGTGCGATTATTCGCAAATGGAAGAAACAAAATAACAGTCAAACTCCCTCGGCCTGGGGCTCCATTCAAGATCTCACCTCGAGTTGCAATGATCATGAAAACGGTGAGGAATCAGCCCAGAACTACACGGGAGGATCTTGTCAATGATCTCAAGGCAGCTGGGACCATAGTCACCAAGAAAACAATTGGTAACACACTACGCCGTGAAGGACTGAAATCCTGCAGCGCCCGCAAGGTCCCCCTGCTCAAGAAAGCACATATACAGGGCCGTCTCAAGTTTGCCAATAAACATCTGAATGATTCAGAGGAGAACTCGGTGAAAGTGTTGTGGTCAGATGAGACCAAAACCGAGCTCTTTGGCATTTACTCAACTCGCTGTGTTTGGAGGAGGAGGAATGCTGCCTATGACCCCAACAACACCATCCCCACCGTCAAACATGGAGGTGGAAATATTATGTTTTGTGGGTGTTTTTCTGCTAAGGGGACAGGACAACTTCACTGCATCAAAGGGACGATGGACGGGGCCATGTACCGTCAAATCTTGGGTGAGAACCTCCATCCCTCGGCCAGGGCATAGATGGGTATTCCAGCATGACAATGACCCAAAACACACGGCCAAGGCAACAAAGGAGTGGCTCAAGAAGAAGCACATTAAGGTCCTGGAGGGGCCTAGCCAGTCTCCAGACCTTAATCCCATAGAAAACCTGTGGAGGGAGCTGAAGGTTCGAGTTGCCAAACGTCATCCTCAAAACCTTAATGACTTGGAGAAGATCTGCAAAGAGGAGTGGAACAAAATCCCTCCTGAGATGTGTGCAAACCTGGTGGCCAACTACAAGAAACGTCTGACCTCTGTGATTGCCAACAAGGATTTTGCCACCAAGTATTCAATCATGTTTTGCAGAGGGGTCAAATACTTATTTCCCTCATTAAAATGCAAATCAATTTATAACATTTTTGACATGTGTTTTTATGGATTTTTTTGTTATTATTCTGTCTCTCACTGTTCAAATAAACCTACCATTAAAATCATAGACTGATGATGTCTTTGTCAGTGGGCAAACGTACAAAATCAGCAGGGAATCAAATACTTTTTTCCCCTCACTGTATATTGTGTAATTTTTGGTAATGTATTCCAGTACCTTCCTGTTTATCATATTTGAGATGACTGCAAGCTTGAGCAAACTGTTGCTGCCAACCCTCAATCTCAATATAGTCCCAAATGCTTCCCTATTAGCACAGTTGCTTTGACCAGGGCCCATAGGGCTCTGTTCAAACGTAGTGCACCATATATGGAATAGGGGGCCATTTGGGACTTCCCCTTTTCTAATGCACTATTTTTTACCAAGGCTCATGGAGCAGATATACTGTATATATTGTATTATCACAATGTAGTTAAGTAATGACAAAGCAAGTATCACAATTCCAGAAATGTTTCAATATTCTTGACACACAAAAACACACCCGTTGTAATGATGTAGTACAAAGAAATGTGCACCCTGTTCACAACGGTCTATTATTTTGTGGCGCGTTAGTTTCAAGTTTGGGGAAGTTTACCCTAGCATTTCTACTGATCTGCGAGCCAGTTATGATTTTCATGTTTTCGTGGAAGAGTTTAATTTCAATAACGTTTTGGTTTCTCAAAATCAACCAGCCTCTGCCATATGGACACATTGATACACCTTGATCCATTGGGGCTTAATAAATTAGCGCATGGAACTAAGCAACATAGCCTATAGGCCAATGTAGCAGTAGTATAACTTCCATTGTCAACTAAGTAAAAATAAACCCCACAAATAAAAACAGAAAATATCCTGATGAAAATGCAGGTTCTTTCAATCTCATTCTCCTCTTTACTCTACCTGTCTGCCTCCCTTTCGGTCTTGACTTGCGCTATCACTAGTGAAGTGCAACGTTGTATCAAATCAATCAGCTATTGAAGGGCAACATTGTATCAAATCAATCAACTGGGTCCGGCCCAATGACTGTATATATAAAGGTCAGACCGGAAGCTGACGATAGCGAACTTGCAACTTTTAATTAACTAGCCTATTCCGGGCCCTCAGAGTTTTTTGTGCCAGTGAGCTCGGGACAGACACAGCTGTTTTCACGCAAACGTAGATGTGTTCAGGTATTTTATATGCTATCTTCAGAACATGACATTTTGCTGTTTCACACCGTGGACTGGTGTTTATCGAAAGGGAGAGTGTTGGAAAGATTTTTCAAATACTTTGAGGAACTAACATTCACAATTAAAATTCAAAAATACTGACTTCGTTGACTTACTGTGTGTGGTGAAAAAAATTATACTGAAAAACTCAGCTTATTAGTGATGGTGAGTTAAGGCAATCAGAAATCAGACATCCCCAAATGGCACTTACCTACACTTGCACGCAGCAGGACAGTTAGCCTACTTTTATGCGTGCTCTGGTTCACACGCTCCGTCAACGTTAAAAAGACAGAGAAACCAGAAACATGCTCATTGCTCACAAATGGCGCGCTCTAAACAAAACACAATGAAAACATTTACAAAACTCGTAACTGATCGTATGGAATAAAATAAAACTTATCTTGGCACCACACTGCCAGGTCTCTGACCTCCTCGCTGTAGGTCGTCTCATCATCGTCGGTGATCAGGCCTACCACAGTCGTGTCGTCGGCAAACTTAATGATTGTGTTGGAGTTGTTCGCGGCCACGCAGTCATGGGTGAAAAAGGGGAACAGGAAGGGACTAAGCATGCACCCATGAAGGAACCCATGTTGAGGGTCAGTGTGGCGGATATATTATTGCCTGCCCTCACCACCTGGGGGCGGCCCGTCAGGAAGTCCAGGATCCAGTTGCAGAGGGAGTTGTTTAATCCCAGGGTCCTTCGTTTAGTGATGAGCTTGAAGGGCATTATGGTGTTGAACACTGAGCTGTAGTCAATGAACAGTATAGAGATTGCATCATCTGTGAAACTGTGGGGAGGTATGCGAATTGGAGTGGGTCCAGTGTTTTTGGGATGATGGTGTTGATATGAGCCATGACCAGCCTTTCAGAGCATTTCATGACTACAGGTGTGAGTGCTACGGGGCGATAATCATTTAGACAGGTTAACTTGGCATTATTGGGCGCAGGGACTATGGTGGTCTGCTTGAAACATGTAGGTATTACAGACTGGGTCAGGGAGAGGTTGAAAATGTCGTTGAAGACACTAGCCAGTTGCTCAGCGCATGCTCTGAGTACACGTCCTGGTTATTTGTCTGTGAATGCTAACCTGTTTAAAGGTCTTAGTCATGGAGAGCGTGATCACACAGTCGTCCGGAAAAGCTGGTGCTCTCCTGCATGGTTTAGTGTTGCTAGCCTCAAAGCAAGCATAGAAGGTACACTACATGACCAAAAGTATGTGGACACCTGCTCGTCGAACATCTCATTCCAAAATCATGGGCATTAATATGGAGTTGGTCCCCCCTTTGCTGCAATAACAGCCTCCACTCTTCTGGGAAGACTTTCCACTAGATTTTGGAACATTGCTGCGGGGACTTGCTTCCATTCAGTCACAAGAGCATTAGTGAGGTTAGGCACTGATGTTAGGCGATTAGGCCTAGCTCGCAGTCGGCATTCCAATTCATCCCAAAGGTGTTCATTTGGGTTGAGGTCAGGGCTCTGTGCAGGCCAGTCAAGTTCTTCCACACCTATCTCGACAAACCATTTCTGTATGGACCTTGCTTTCTGCACAGGGGCATTGTCATGCTAAAACAACAAATAGTGCCCCAAACTTTTGCCACAAAGCAGGAAGCACAGAACCGTCTAGAATGTCATAGTATGCTGTAGCGTTAAGATTTGTCTTCACTGGAACTAAGGGGCCTAGCCCGAACCATAAAAAACCATCCCAGACCATTATTCCTCCTCCACCCAACTTTACAGTTGGCACTATGTATTCGGGCAGTTAGCGTTCTCCTGTTAACCGCCAAACCCAGATTTGTCCGTCGGACTGCTAGATGGTGAAGCGTGATTCATCACTCCAGAGAAAACGTTTCCACTGCTCCAGAGTCCAATGACGGCGAGCTTTACACCACTCTAGCCGACGCTTGGCATTGCACATGGTGATCTCAGGCTTCTGTGCGGCTGCTCGGCCATGGAAACTCATTTCATGAAGATCCCAACGAACAGTTATTGTACTGATGTTGCTTCCAGAGGCAGTTGGAACTCGGCAGTGAGTGTTACAACCGAGGATAGATGATTTTTACACGCTTCAGAACTCTGCGGTCCCGTTCTGTGAGCTTGTGTGGCCTACCACTTCACAGCTGAGCTGTTGTTGCTCCTATACATTTCACTTCACAATAACAGCACTCACAGTTGACCGGGGCAGCTCTAACAGGGCAGAATTTTGACTGACTTGTTGGAAAGGTGGCATCTTATGACGGTGCCACGTTAAAGGTCACTGAGCTCTTGAGTAAGGCCATTCTACTGCCAATGTTTGTCTATGGAGATTGCATGGCTGTGTGCTCGATTTTATACACCTGTCAGCAACGGGTTTGGCTGAAAAAGCAGAATCCACTCATTTGAAGGGGTATCCACATACTTTTGTATATATAGTGTAACTAGCGCGTCTGGTAGGCTCGCATCCCTGGACAGATCGCTGCTAGTTTTCCCTTTGTAATAGTTTGCAAGCCCTGCCACATCCAACGAGAGTCAGAACCTTTGTAGTAGGATTCGATTTTGGTCCTGTATTGAAGCTTTGCCTGTTTGATGGTTCATCGGAGGAGGTAGCGGGATTTCTTATAAGGGTCTGGATTAGTGTCCCACTCCTTGAAAGTGGCAGCTCTAACCTTTAGCTCACTGCCGATATTGCCTGTAATCCATGGCTTCTGGTTGGGATATGTACGTCTGGTCACTGTGGGGAAGATGTCGTCGATGCACTTATTAATGATGCCGGTTACGGATGTGGTAAATTCTTCAATGCCATAGGATGAATCCCAGAACATATTCCAGTCTGTCGTAGAGAAACAGTCCTGTAGCTTAACATTTGCTTCATTGCACCACTTCTGTACTGAGCGCGTCATTGGTACTTCCTGTTTTAGGTTTTGCTCGTAGGCAAGAATCAGGAGGATAGAGTTATGGTCAGATTTGCCAAATGGAGGGCAAGGGAGAGCTTTGCATGTGTCTCTGTGTGTGGAGTGAAGGTGATTTAGAGTTTTTTCACTTCCATTTGCACAGGTGACGTGCTGATAGAAATTAGGTAAAACAGATTTCAGTTTTCCTGCATTAAAGTCAACGGCCACTAGGACTGCCGCCTCTAGGTGAGCATTTTCTAGTTTGCTTATGACCATGTACAGCTCCTTGAGTGAGGTCTTAGTGCCAGCATCGGTTTGTGGTGGTGAATACACAGCTACGAAAAATCTAGATGAAAACTCTCTTGGTAAATATTATGGTCTACAGCTTATCATGAAGTATTCTAACTCAGGCGAGCAGAACCTCGAGACTTCCTTGATAACACCAGATGTTGTTAACAAAGAGACACACACCCCCTCCCCTGAACTTCCCCACCACCACCGTTCTGTCCTGCCGGTGTACAGAAAAAAAAGCTAGATTCATATTTACCATGTCCTTGTTCAGCCACGACTCTGGGCATACTTGTATATAATATATAATATAATATGCCATTTAGCAGACGCTTTTATCCAAAGCGACTTACAGTCATGCGTGTATACATTTTTTTTTTTTTGTGTATGGGTGGTCCCGGGGATCGAACCCACTACCTTGGCGTTACAAGCGCCGTGCTCTACCAGCTGAGCTACAGAGGACCACACTACTGTACAGCCTTACCTATGGATTGTGGATCAATGAAAGGGCGTATCAGTCTACTCAGTTACACACACAGAACACAAATGTGAAGAGTTTACACAAATATTAGGATTGTGCGTTAGTTAGATCACAAACATGTCTAAACTACAGTTGTTGAGTGAAAACAGAAAGAAGACAAAGAGATGTGTCAGAAGATGGGAACAACAAGCAGGATCATGTGGAAATCACTGTTACGAAATCAAAGCATCTCTGAATCATCCATGCTTTGGGTTTCAGATAAATAGAAGCATGATTTACTTTATTTATATGTTCAGTGTAGGAGGAAATTGAATTGTGGAAGAGCCACAACTAATGTTTCCTCATAGTGACGCAAGAAAACATACCGATTTCCTCTCCTAACCAAGTTAAAGTGTGCAGAGGGGGTCTTCATAAGGTGATGCTGTAAAGGTTGTGATGTTGCAGTTTCTGTGTATGTGTGTATAACTTTATTTCCACCTGAGAGCAAGATGCCCCATGAAACTGATCCTAGCTTGAAAATTACAAAGGTTAAGACAACAGCGTCACAATAATGCAGGGTTGCTAAACCCAGAAGCACAACATCGCAAGACTTCCTGGAACACTTGCGAAACAGACCAAACAGACCAGGCCGGCGCTTGGGGAAGTCAATGAGAGATGTGAAAAATTCTTCCTTAGTTGTTAATTTTCTCAAAATCTAAAGGCACAACCTAGATTCAAGCCAATGTCTTAATTAGTTCTACATGTTATTACTCCAACCTCATGAATGTGACAAAAGCAACTTGATATGTTCTGTACATGGGCATGTCGGCGCAAGATGACTATTAGACCCAATGACGTGTTTCTGCGCATGAGCTTCTCTAGCCAACGTCGCCATGACATCGCCTACAAATGTGATCACGGATTTCTATTGGAGTCGCAGTTTTAGCATATCTTCATACTGCACTGTCTTAGCTACCGCTCTGAATCAACCATGGGACCAGCTCAAGCATTGTAGCAATGCTGCCTAGGCAGAAGGCAAGCACTCCGAGCAATTTTGACAAAAACAATGGATATATATTTTTGTTGTGCAAAATTGGTAGAATCTTAATTCAAATGATTCACAGCTGTAATTGCAGCAAAAGCTGCTTCCTCCAAGTGTTAAATCAGGGGGGTGGAGACTTATCCAATTATGATATTTCAGTGTTCTTTGTTCTATAACTTTCTTTCACTTTGAAAATGTGAAGTAGGTTGTGTAGATCTGTAGAAAATAATTCGAATTAAACCCTTTTAAGATGTCATTTTAAGGCAGCAAAATGTGAAAAAAAATCAAGGGGGTGTAGACCTTCTATAAGCACTGTCCTGTAGCATAGTAGGTCTATAATATGTTACACCAGAAACACCTCCTCAGTCATTTATTATCTGAAGAACTCAACAGCACTGTAGGCAGGATATATGCTTTGATTGAAATAAAATAAGCCTACAAGAAAGGCTAATCGTTATGTTAACACCATCTGGGTTGATTACCTCACAAAACAGTAATTCAAGAAGATCTAAATGCATATTCCCATGAAAATGATTGTGAAGACTGGAATGCAGTTTGGACATTTCACCAGTAAAATGTGAATAATTATCATTCCAGATTGACAGTGATGTTTGCCTGTTTTGAAATTAGGTATGCCTAACTTGGTGTTTTGAGGTTATTAAAACATTATAACTTTTTATTGAGACAGTATGTGTGTGTGTAGGTAGACGTTTCAATTGGAGGATGCATTTTATGTATATTCTATAAAGATATTCAAAGACGACATCAGTTGGTACAAATTATGAGAAATTATGACATCATTCTTTTTTTCAATGCTCTTAAATAATAACTTCATAATATAGCCTAACGTCAACAAACTTCTATCTCATGATATATGGCTGGCTTGTGGCTTGTGTGGATATTTTAGTGGGCTGTATGGTGGTTAGCTAGTCTAGACTACCTGTGTTCTTTGTTTGTAAAATCAGGATGTGCCGCAACAAAAAGTGAGCATGAGAGGGGGGTGACCTGGGAGAGAGGGGAGCTCCCACCTCCTGGTCAATACCTTTTAGTTTTAAAGTTAATTTCCTGAAATTGTACACATTCTGCCATAAGGAGTAGAGAAAATGTTTCCGTTTTAAAGCAAGCTATCTGCTATTCTAATAATTTTGCCATGGACTGGAGAGACATTTTTGCATTTTTAAAGCACATTTCCTGCAATTCTACACATTTTGTCAAGACTTATGACATGTTAATGATACATGAGTGAGAGTGACAAAATAAGTAAATGGGGACCCTCTGGAGGCCAGGGCCCCTGGGAACATATCCTATGTGCCCGGTCGGTATTCGGCCATGATTGCAAAGAGTTTAGATAGCTGGCTAGACTAACTGACAATCTAAAAATTGTTAGCTGACATGGCTAGTAGAGTGACTGACGTAACAAGAGAAAAACTGCTGATGCACAACCAAATTTCCAAATTGCCCATTGTGTATTCCCATTGTGTATTCCCATTGTGTATTCTACTAAGTTGAAAGCCCGACTGAGTGGATGCTTTCTCAGATCTGTATTCAAAAAGATTTAAAGAGTTGTCATTTTTTGGGATCTGTATTCAAAAGGTTGTAGTGACCTCTAAATAAACGATTTCTTCCCCCGGAAAAATTGTTCCTTCCACAAAGTATAATTACAACTATAGATATCTCAGGTCTGACACATACACACACACACACACACACACAAAGACTTACACATGACACAAAAACACTGAAAAATGCTAATTGATAGCAAGTCCCAGTGGAAGTTTTTTATAATGATTTTACCTTGAATGTAAATATGCAAATAGCTGTATGTTTTCAGTGTCTTTTAATGTAATTATGTGCTTCTAACATGTCATACTGATATGGTAACCTCCTCTAAAACATCATTGAGAAACAGTCCTCTTGTAGCTGGTCATGTACAAACCCCACCCTCTTCAACATGTGTTTGTGTGTGTGTGTGTACGTGTCTGTGTGCATGGGAACGTTGTGTATGTGGGTGTGTGTGTGTGTGGGTATGTGTGCATGGGAACGTTGTGTATGTGTGTTCTCACATCAGTGTGTATCTCCTCAGGACCTGAGGATTCAGGGAGAAGACTCTACAGGATGGTTGCTGTGAGCTTTGGGATGCTGTGTGTTCTACAAGTCACGCTCAACATCTCTCTGAGACTAGTCTGTGAGTGTATTGTTATCTAATCATTACACTATATCAGTTTTTCACAAGGTCCCAAATTCAGATGAATGTTGTTATCTGCATGGCGCTTGCAACACCAGGGTTATGGGTTCGATTCCCACGGAGGGCCAGAGGGGCCAGTATGAAAATGTATACACTCACTAACTGTAAGTCGCTCTGGATAAGAGTGTCTGCTAAATGACTCAAATGTCAATGTAAATCTGTGTAAGAAAATTTTTAAGGAACTAGCAAACCTAATCCAAGATATTCTGTCCACTTTTAAAAGACTGTGTAGACCGTCAGTTTTTAATGCCTGTCACGTACAGTAGCAGTATGAAATTGCGTTTTCCCCAGTAGCTATATGTTTCAATCCTTTCTAGATAACAGAGGCATGGGAGATAAAACCAATGTGACTGCAGAGAAAGACCAGCTACAGACCAGTTTTAATACCCTGGCTAAAGAGAAAGGCCAGCTACAGACCAGTTACAACACCCTGGCTAAAGAGAAAGGCCAGCTACAGACCAGTTACAACACCCTGGTTGAAGAGAAAATCCAGCTACAGACCAGTTACAACACCCTGGCTAAAGAGAAAGGCCAGCTACAGACCAGTTACAACACCCTGGTTGAAGAGAAAATCCAGCTACAGACCAGTTACAACACCCTGGTTAAAGAGAAAGACCAGCTACAGACCAGTTACAACACCCTGGCTAAAGAGAAAGGCCAGCTACAGACCAGTTACAACACCCTAGTTGAAGATAAAATCCAGCTACAGACCAGTTACAACACCCTGGTTGAAGAGAAAATCCAGCTACAGACCAGTTACAACACCCTGGTTGAAGAGAAAGACCAGCTACAGACCAGTTACAACACCCTGACTGAAGAGAAAGACCAGCTACAGACCAGTTACAACACCCTGACTGAAGAGAGAGACCAACAAAAGAGGGAGAACAATGATCTCATGGCAAAGTTCTCTAATCTGAGTGAGATCACCTAATCAATTATCATAACATCACATTCCTAAAATGCAGTCAACTTGTATTTGTATTGTTCAATAATAGGTGCAGAATAATAATTCATGTTTTTGTCTTGTAGAACAAACCTGCCCTAAAGGCTGGCAGAAGTTTGAATCCAGTTGTTACTTCATCTCTACTGAGACTAAAACCTGGGGGGAGAGCAGACAGGACTGTTTGGAGAGAGGAGCATACCTGGTCATCGTAAACAGTGATAAGGAACAGGTGAGAAAGCAAGAGAGAGAGAGAGAGAGATATGGGGTTTATGATCAAACATCCCTTGGTCAGTAATGTATCTTCCAGTATTTAACGCATTTAGCCTATTGCAGTTGACAATATCAGTATCTTTATTAACAACAGGAGTTTCTCTTTGGCCTCAATAAGAGAGCCTGGATTGGTCTGACTGACTCTGTTAATGAGGGGATCTGGAAATGGGTGGACGGCACACCACTGACCATAAGGTGAGATTTGTCCATCCAGTTGTGATAGAGACTTTTTAGCAAATTACATATTGCTTCAAATCATGTTCATAAAAAATATTGTTTCCAGTCATAGTTGTCATTCCATGAGCACTAACAATACATCATAGTAACCAAGTAATATTTGCATGTGAAAATATCATTAAAAAAAATACAAATAAAGGTTTGGTTGTTGGTCCACGCTTGATAAGGCTATGCTAATTTTAAAGCTGAAAAAACATGTCTATAATTTAGAATTATGTTTTCGACCACAGTGTCTGACTATTTACTTTGACCCTTTTTTAAATTCAAATGTATTATTTGAACTGACTCTCTTGTACTGCCTCTCTTGCACTGGCTCTCTGCACCCTCACTAGTCTCTACCCACATACTCACCATACTACACATACACACACACACACACACACACACACACACACACACACACAAACACGCACTTCTGCTACTCTGTTTATTTTCTATCCTGATTGCCTAGTCACTTTTACCCATACCTATATGTACAAACAGTGCTTTCAGAAAGTATTCACACCCCTTGACTTTTTCCACATTTTGTTGTGTTACAGCCTGAATTTAAAATTGATTAAATGTAGATGTTTTTTCTCACTGGCCTACACACAATACCCCATAATGTCAAAGTGGAATAATGTGTTTCAAAATTTGCAGGGATACATTTAAAATGAAAAGCTGAAATGTCTTGAGTCAATAAGTTTCAACCCCTTTGTTATGGCAAGCCTAAATACGTTCAGGAGTAAAAATGTGCTTTAAAAGTGACATAATAAGTTGCATGGACTCACTGTGTGCAACAATAGTCTTTAACATGATTTTGAATGACTACATCATCTCAGTACCCCACACATACAATTATCTGTAAGGTCCCTCATTCGAGCAGTGAATTTCCAACACAGATTCAACCACAAATACCAGGGAAGTTTTCCAATGCCTCGCAAAGAAGGACTCCTATTGGTAGATGGGTAAAAACAAAAAAAAGCAGACATTGAATATCCCTTTGAGCATGGTGAAGTTATTAATTACACTTTGGATGGAGTACCAATTCACCCAGTCACTACAAAGATACAGGCGTCCTTCCTAACTCAGTTGCCGGAGAGGAAGAAAACCATGAGGCCAAGGGTGACATTAAAACAGTTACAGAGTTGAATGGCTGTGATAGGAGAAAACGGAGGAATCCTGTTTGCAATAAGGCACTAAAGTAATACTGCAAAAAATGCTAAAACGGTTCGGACGCTACAGACAGAAGTTGGCACATCAGTGTTACCGACTTCAGACGAGTCCCGTGACACTTGTGAGGGTTGTAGAGCAAAACGGAGAACACCATCATGTTCGTGAGAGTCTCCCCTTTCTATAGAGGGGTTTGCACAGACATTCTCATGGTCTGATAAACACCGCTGTAGCTTGGCCACCTTCCCATGCAAAAAAAACAGATATCTTTAGCTTAAATTGACGGATTGTGATGGAGATTGTTTTATTACGATACTTAGATTGACGCACAGGTAAAATCTCGTAAAGATTTAAGGACAGAATGGAGCTGAGCACAGGCAAAATCCTAGAGGAAAATCTGCTTTCCACCAGACATTGGGAGATGAATTCACCTTTCAGCAAGACAATAACCTAAAACACAAGGTCAAATCTACACTGGAGTTGCTTACAAAGAAGACAGTGGATGTTCCTGAGTGGCCGAGTTATAGTTTTGACTTAAATCTGCTTGAAAATGTATGGCAAGACCTGAAAATGGTTGTCTAGCAATGATCAACAATGAATTTGATAGAGCTTGAAGAATTTTTCAATGAATAATAGGCAAATATTCCACAATCCAGGTGTGGAAAGCTCTTAACAAATGTACCCCAAAAGACCAAAGGTGATTCTAACATTTATTGACTCAGGGAGTTGAATAATTATCTAATCAAGATATATTAGTGTGTTTTTTTTAAATGTTAGAATACATTTTAGTATTTTGTGTAGATTGTTGTCAAAAAAATTACAATTAAATCAATCTTAATCCCACTTTGTAAAACAACAACATTTTTAAAAAGTCAAGCGGTGTGAATATTTTCTGAAGGCACTGTATTACCTCAATTACCTCAACTACATACCTCGTACCCCTGCACATTGACTCGGTACTGGTAGTCCTACATAGACTATTTTTATTTTGTTGTGTTACTATTTTCCTTTTTTTATTTAGCACATTTTTTATTTATTTTGTATTACTTTTTAACTCTGCATTGTTGGAAAAGCACTCGTAAGTAAGCATTTCATGGTAAAGTCTACACCTGTTGTATTCGGCGCATGTGAACAATCAAATGTTTATTATTTAATTTTCTCTGTCTTGTTTACCCTGTAGTTACTGGTACCCACAGCAGCCTGATAATGGTGGTGACAACCCAGCAAATGGGGAGGAGGACTGTGTTGAGCTGAACACAGAAACATGGCTTCCTGTAAAGGCATGGAATGACCAATCATGTTTAGACAATCGTCACTGGATTTGTGAGAAAGTGGTTTAACAACACCATGACAACAGAGGAGGCTGGTGGTGGGAGGACAGCCACACATAATGCACCCTACAGTGCATCTATCTCTCTCTCTCTCTCTCTCTCTCTCATAGCATTGCTAATGCATGTAGGCTGAACATCTCTCTGTAATCTGTAAAGTAACTTTTTTAAGTAGAAACATGTGGCTTTTTTCATGATCAATTATTAGCATACATCTCTCTTAAGAAGATGATCTACGGCTCAGATTAAGTAAGAAAGGAACAATGTCCTAGCAGGGTTACCAGCTTCCTGATTTAATGTGATTGGATCATTAAAACAATGTGACTTGCAGTTGGACACAGACGGACGGCAGAACAGTACTGAGAGGATACACGCTGGACGCAGGCAGACACACACACAGGCAGACGTGGGAAGTCCCCCTTTTCTGATTAAGATGCAGACGTAGATTTCCCACACACACCTCTGAATAACTCTTTACACTGATGTCACACACAGACAGCATAGATAAATGAAAAGGCCCATATATAATAATATGCCATTTAGCAGACACTTTTATCCAAAGCGACTTACAGTCATGCGTGCATACATTTTTGTGTACGGGTGGTCCCAGGGATCGAACCCACTACCCTGGCGTTACAAGCGCCGTGCTCTACTAGCTGAGCTACAGAGGACCACTGTTAGATTAATTTGTATTTTAAGAATAATGACTAAAGGATTTCACCCCAAATACAGTATAAATGTTAGAATTATCATGTAGTGTCAACCCACTAACAGAGGGGGCGGTACTAAACATTCAAGGGTGAAGGGGAAGGTGGAAACTGTTTAGAAAAGCCACCTAAAGGTGGGTGGAGTCAAGTTCAGGAGGTATAAAATGGAGTGTATGTGTTTTTGGCGGGAGAGCTCTCCATGAATAAATATACAGATAATACTTGTGGGTTGTGGACCTTGAATCATTGATAATTAAAAGCAGTGCCTTACAACCTCTGGTAATGATTCAAGCTTAGGTTGAATTAGAGACAGAAATTCACATGACAGATTGGTCCTTCGAGCCGGATCTTAAATACGTCTTTATCGTTCTAAGGACACCGAATCCGTGCACGGCCGGGTGATTGCATCCATGGAGAATAGTCCTGGCCTTCGACGTTAAGGTTATAAACAGGCCGGTGATTACTCTTATGAACGATAAAGACGTTAACAAGTTTGAAAAAGCATTTAAATCCAAACTGCAAGGAAAAGGTCAGTAATTTGTATTCATGGATTTTGGTGAAATGATTTGAACTTGTATGAGAATAGTAATTATTGTGGAGGGCAGAGAATAGTTACCAAAATCTCAAAGGAAGTAATAATTATTACGAAACGGGGAGGGTCCGCAATTGACCCTAGGTAAATAGCTATTACCAGAATAATCTAGTCCGAAATGACAAGGGGTGAAAGGCCATCACCAATGTAAACTAGTTTTTATTGAGACTGTACTGGGTACAGTGCTACGATAAACAGGGAAAGGGATGATTTTTGTCGTGTGCTATGGATACATAAAACAGGTCAAAAGTTGCGTATACGACTGGGGATTTGCTAGAACTCTGTGTGTTTCATGAAACTAGAGCAGTTACGACCTCTAGGTTACAAATAGGTTTAGCAAATGACTGTATAATGTTGTGTACGTGTGAGACTTGAGAATCCATCAGTATACGTGATAATTGTTTCAAGGAAGGAGCTAAAAAATTAATTAGGTCGCGTGAGAAAAAAATGGTTATCGACCCCTTTCATGAAACCGGAGTTTTAAATAAAAAACTCTGGGTTAGGGGTTAAATAATTTTAAATGGTTAATTACAAAAGCAGATCATACATTGGCTCAAGAGACGCACTAAAATAATAGCTCCTAGAAGAATAATTCTGGGAATTATTACTAAAGGGGGGGATTTTTATTTTTCCACCATGGGAAATAAATCTTCTAAAGAGGTCTTAACAGGGGGATGAAAGATATATGTTAGGAAGAGATCGAATAAATATGTTTTATGGATCCATTTGGGAGAAGAGGTATGAATTTATTGGGCATCTCGAAGTAAAAAAGTTAGAAGTTATATGATTAGGCAGATGCATGTGAAACGGATTTGAAAAAACAGCGAAAGGAGGGGCTAGAGACAGCGAGTGTTTTTTTAAGCGCGAAAGTGCTTTAACGGTAACAAAGGAATATTTAACCATCGTGACTGCAGGGGTAAAGAAAATGAATAGGACAGTCCATTTTTTGGTTCAACGGGTAAAATGTTTGAAAAAATGATTCGTGTCAATTAAGAATTGGCTAAAAACACCACAAAGCGATTATTTGAGAGGTACCTATAAAATTCCAACGATGCATATGTATGAACTTTCTCACTCAAACGTAGACGTACGTCATGAGTGAGAAAGTAGAGAATATTTACATTTGCATTTTTGGTCATTTGGCAGACGCTCTGGTCCGGAGCGACTTGCAGAACCAATAGAGGGTTGCATTGAACTATTATGTTGTGTTGGGCATTTGAATGGCATAAGGTGAAATATGTGTGTATGAGGGAATTCAACGGCGGGTATGAATGATAACCGGATACTACTTAGTATTTGGTTGGTTAAATGCTGAATAAGAGATTTGAGGCGTGGTTATGGGGTAACTAGGAAGACGCACTTATTCAATGGGGAATGGGTGTAGGGAGAGAGAGTTTTTACGTGTATTAAAAGTTGCATAAGATAGCTTTAGTAGTATTCTAGATAGGTCTATGAAAATATGTTACAAGTACGAATGACATTAAGGAATATCATCCTTAAATGTATGCTTATCAACGATATCAAGTGTTTGTTTTATTGATTAGGGCCGAATCAGAGAGAACAGTTGAAGAAATTGGATGGCGAACTGAAGTAGCGATAGAGCTGTGAGGGTTGAGTTGAGGACAAGGAGAATGATTTGTGGCTCTGGTTGGCGGGAAAAAGTGGAGGTCGGGAGACTTTACTGAGAGGAAGTGCTTTGATGAATTCAAATGGTTATTACTTTATTGTATAGGTTGAGTAACACCAGTGGTGGATGAAAATAAATGGTGGATTCTAAAAAATAATTTGGTTTCGTTATGTGAACAATGGGATATCGTTTTTACTATTAGGATGATGGATTGAAAAAACATTGGTTATAAGTACACAGTTTAAGGAGGAGAGAATAAAATAAATGGAGAGAAGGCAACTGTTTAGGGTTGAAAAACAAGCAGGAGAAGATGAGACAACGAGCAGTTTTACAGAAGGAAATTACAGAACCCTAGTTGGGAAAGATTGGGCAGCTGTTCGGGGGCAGTGGGTTTCAGGGGATGCCAATGGAGCAGTCCTACCATGGGCAAATGATGGGCAATATGTTGGGAAAATAACTGAGTTGTGTAATAATTTAAGGGAACATTACCATCGACATGCTGACTTCTCCAAAGTACATGAATGTAAACAGGAAGACAGTGAGACCATCAGCCAAGTGGCATACCTGAGCCTCCCGAGGGACAGGGAAATGATACTCCGTACCATCAGCAGCTAAAAAATAGCATTCCTTAGTGGAATGAGACGAGAAATAAGCAGGAATATTAAGAGGACTTTAGTGGGATGGGGAACTACTTCGTTAGCCGAGGTCAAGAGAGATGCAATCCATCATGAGCGGAATAGTAGACAGGATAGAGTAAGAAAAATAATATACGGGAGCTGAGTATTTAATGGCCACTAGGGGAAATAGCTGGTAGAGGTAGAACTCCAGAATAGAAGGGGAGAGAGATTTTCTTAGGGGGTGGATCAAATAATTGATAATGGATCATTTGAAATGAGATCACATGTAGCAGATTTAGAGTAATCAATTAAATAATCATTGTATACTCGAGGAATTTTGAGTGATTTTATGGATTAGTTATAAGGAATTAGATTGATACAAACATTATTCATGGGTTAGGACTGGGGATATCTGTATCATGTTTTGTGTGTACTACCATCTTTAGATTACTGATGGTAATTGAAGGTTAACTAAATGTATAACCAGGAGAAAGAGATTAGCTTATCTCATTGGAATGTTGCTAAGGGGAAGCAGTAGTGAAGTTAGGTCATAAAAGGGAGCTACAAAATTTTGTTGAGCCTGGCTATCTTTGATTGTTGTTTTTCAATTGGGTTTTTCAAATAAAAAAACAACACACCCAGCATGATGCTTATAAAGGGTTGTTATGTTGAATTTAGGGGATTTTCAGCAGTTCATGGGTGGTGTTTACTATGCTGTAGGATGGAACGGTTTGTTGGGTGATATTTGAACCTAAATTAATGGAATAAGCTGCAGTAATCAGAGGAATGTACAATCTAAGGCGAGACAACTATTGCCTTGATCATTGATTTAGCAATAGGATCAGGTAGATAGGGACTAGAAGAAAAAAAAAATTAGATGAAGAATGATGAGCTTTTTGGTAAGGATAGACTGCTGTAAAGCTTGGGTACTCCATTATGTACTGCATACGGGTAAATTAAGTGATCTTATCTATGGAAGGCAATGGCGGCCCATGGTAAAATCATTTGGAACTCTAGGGAGGCATACATATATCAGGGATGTTAACCAAATGGTAGAGATTAAAGAGGGATATGACATTGGTCGTGATTTAAAGATGATGGGGTTTTTTGGTGGGCTATTAGAGATAACTGGGTTAATCACGAACATAGAGGTTTTTATTATTTGTTGCTAGGCAGAAGACTTAGGTGACCTAAATATGGACATGTCATGTCCAACAATCAGTCTTCAGGTCAAGCCCGGGAGAGCCGGGGTAGAACAGAGGTTGAACTAAACATAAGTGTTTTTACAAGATAAGAGATTGATTGATTGGATTACTAATTGATTCTGAACTGAATGAAAGTAGAATTTAGCCGCCATAAAAGACAAAGGAAGTGGGAGGAGCAATAAAGAAGCAAAAGACAATCTCAAAAATGAAAGGCATGGCAATTGGTTGATAAATTACCGAAGGGAATGTTAGGTAGGTGGTAAATATTGACACATGAGCAGAACAATGTTTCAAGAGGGGGGAAGAGGCTAATTGTAGGATTAAATAATATACGAAGGAGAGGACAAAATACTTTTTTTTAAAAAAACATTTTTTTAGATACAGTCAGAAATTGTTAGATTAATCTGAACATGTGTGAAGATAGTTTATTAACCACACCCGTATGTCAGAGGTTTTGTGCCCCACAGGTGAACTAAAGGAGAAGGTGACCCACTATCTAACCAGGTGCCTGGTGAGCATCCAGTCATTAGAAGGAAAACTGGAAGCAGGCCTGTTGGGAAGGGCCCTCTCGGGTTATGTTGGTCACTGCCTTGGCCATTAGAATAGCAGAGAGAGGAACCTGGGTCCATGTTACCCACTGCAAGAAGGTAAGACCACATACAAGCACCACTTAGCACACGCAGAGTTGGCGAGCAGAACTGGGCCACAGGGTCCGGGGGTCACCTCTGTCAACGAAGATCTCCTACCCAGACCTATCATCACTGTAGTGTGTTCCTAGGGTGTGAGTATGGGGTGGTACTGAGCAGAAGGACTCAAGACAGGAGAGGGTTGGCGGTTTTGGGGAATATGGGTGACCCTGAGCTGCATCATAGTCTCGGCAATAGTCTTGGTATGTCAAGATCCACCACCACCTCGCACCAATTACGCTATGGCCTTACCATTATTAAGAAATAAAAGGGAAGCAACCCGACATACTGACCGTCAAGGACGAGTGATCTACAAAATAGGGGTCAGAGAAGGGTGGGGAGTAAGATTCAAAATTAGGATCAGGGATCTTATCAGGGCAGATAAGCAAGCAACGTGGGATTATAAAATCCCATTGTATTTATGTTCAGCACCCTCGGCAGATTGTTCCTGGGCTCAGGTATTTAGACATACTGGGGGACGTAGATATGAGACGGGGGGGGGGGGGGGGGGGCTGGACGTCCAGATGGAGGATAAGAAGGTATAACGACATCCCCACGGAGATGGTAGTAACGATAGTAAAGGTCACTAAAGAGGACATGAAAAGAACTTACTGGGCTTGCGCGGACAAATACGGATGGGATACTTGTCTAAGATTACATTTGATGGAGTCAAAAGATATGGAAAGCACAGGTACTGTCATTAATCCACTAACAGCAATAGACCGAGTAAATCAGTCAAGGGATGACGGAGTCAATTCGACTAACCCGTCCACTATGAAAGATTTTCTCCTCCAAGAATGGAACCAAGGGGAAGTGGAGGGGGTCCCTGATGAGAATCTGGTTAAAGTGGATGAAGTACATCGCTAGGGCCTTGGGAGAGACCAATTGTTGTGCATGCTCCATTGGGCGACCGACAATGTTGACCGCCCCAATGCCAAAGGCAATGTTTCCCTGTGTATTAGACCTGGGGTCCAATCAAAAAGAGCCAAATTGCACAGGGATTGGGCTGGCAAAATTGACATACTCGGCCAGCCCACCTAGATTCACTTTAACTCCTGGCGAATACCAGTGTTACAGACATGGAAATGGCACCCGTAACTTGGGTGATTTTGATGGCTGTAAGGAGATAATTAATGTGACTGATTTAGATAAGGAAGGGAGGGAAAAAATTAGGAGCCTAACCATCCCTCTGACTGATGTGTGGTGGGCATGCACTAACAAAGGGAGCATTCGGCAGACATTACCAGAGGGATGGGTGGGTACTTGTGCACCAGTATTGTTGGTCCAACCTGTAAGAATTGGTCATCAAAGACCAGTGACAGGAAGAATAATTAGGAGAAAAAGAAATATAAGTCAGGAAGGAAATAGCCCAATTTGGATAGATGGTATAGGCATTCCCAGGTGGGTTTCCAGACGAATACAAAGCTATGAATCAAATATGGGAGAGTTTTACTGCAACATTTTTCTGGTGGGTGACAAAAAACAAAAATATGGATTGGATAAATTATATCTATTACAACCAACAACGATTTATTGACCAGACTAGAGATGCAGTAAAGGGGATCTCTGAGCGATAGAGTTAGTAGAGGTTGGTTCTAGATCAGGCAGAAAGGGCCGGTGTCTATAGAAAGATAAGCCATTGTTGCACATTTATCCCTAACAACACCACACTGGATGGGACAGTCACCAGAGCTCTTACAGAATTAACTGCACTAAGTGAAGGATGAACTGAACTCAGAAGTTCGTACATTGTGGATAGGGTGGTTTGATGAAATATTTGGTAAATGGAAAACCCTAGCAGCCACCATCTTAGGAGCGGTCAGTGTTTGTATGGGTATTCTTGTATTATGTGGTTGTTGTCTTGTTCCCTGTGTCCGAGGATTGGTGAGTCAGGCGTTGGTGAAATGCAGTATCTAAACAATGATGAGAGATGGACTGACTCCGGACTCTGACCAGGGGAATGTGAAAAACGATCCTCCAGGCTTGGTGGATGACGAGGATTTGGACCCTGAAAGACCGCAATTGGATGAAATGTTTATTAGTTCTGATGTGATCTCTGAGATTAATCATGCTTGTAAAATACATTTATCCTGAATGTGGGAATATTTAGTCAAAGGGGTGGATTGTTAGATTAATTTGTATTTTAAGAATAATGACTAAAGGATTTCACCCCAAATACAGTATAAATGTTAGAATTATCATGTAGTGTCAACCCACTAACAGAGGGGGCGGTACTAAACATTCAAGGGTGAAGGGGAAGGCGGAAACTGTTTAGAAAAGCCACCTAAAGGTGGGTGGAGTCAAGTTCAGGAGGTATAAAACGGAGTGTATGTGTTTTTGGCGGGAGAGCTCTCCATGAATAAATATACAGATAATACTTGTGGGTTGTGGACCTTGAATCATTGATGATTAAAACCAGAGCCTTACAACCTCTGGTAATGATTCAAGCTTAGGTTGAATTAGAGATAGAAATTCACATGACAACCACATATATGGCCCTACATCGGTGGCTGGCACAGAGAGATTAAGAGCCATAATGTGAACTCCATTTGAAGGCTGGGGATGCCACAAACAGGCCTTATGAAGTGATAGGATGAAAGGCTGCACTCGTCACTACTTGTTGTCATGCAGCTATCATGTTATATCACTGTGTTTAGAATATCCTGTTATGTTTAACTTCCTGATTGAAGGTGATTGGATACTTACAACATTATATCAACTGTAGTGGACCACAGATAGAGATCAGAGGTACCAGGTAGAGACCAACTACATCAGACCAACTACTCAACTACTTGTCAGTGAAGTTACAATCATACAGTAGATTTTACCATTAGGAGTCAGTTAGAAAGGTAATCATAAAGTTAGTTAAGATGGATGACTGAGTCGACAAACAGGTTATTGCATTAAACGAGATTGTTGAAGAAAACAAGGTTATTGAAGAAAATCAGAACACAGCAATGAGTAGAGTGAAGACTGAGACCCATCGCTCACGTAAGAACTAAGAAAACTATCACACACTGACAAAGACTTACACAAATACACGACACAAAAACACTGCAAAAAAACGGATAATAAGTCTCTTTTTTTATTTTTTTTTATTTTACCTTTAAAAGGACAATCAGCAGTTGAAACTAAAAGAAAGGGACTCTCCACACCTGTTTTGGTAAAAAGCTGGGGGATGGGGCTGAAGAAATGTAACCACTTTCAAATTCATAAACAGCGCTATGGATGCAAGGAATGACCATCCATTATATAAAAATGATAGTTGTAACCGTCTTTTGAGGCTATATATTGTTTGTTTACATTTACTTTGTTTACAAACATTGTCAAATGTATATTTTGGGTTCTAATGGGTTACAACAGTTAAAGAAGCTCATGAGGCATTTATAGATTATATTGTTCAAGAATCAAATCGGTACATATCATAAATGTATAAGTCAAAAAAATGTATGTAGCAACTGCAGATTCCACTTTAAATATGCAAATTGATGTATGTTTTGTATTTGTATTTATTAGGATCGCCATTAGTTCCTGCCAAGGCAGCAGCTACTCTTCCTGGGCTCCAAAAAGGATCAAAAACAATTACATCACAACAAAATGTAACAACAGTCTACATCATAAATAAAACAATACATCATACAAGACATTATTACTCTAATACTACAAATGTACAATAGAAAATGTACAATACTACAATATTACAATGTGTGTATGTGTGTAGAGTGCCTGTGTTAGAATGTGTGCGTGTCACTTCACTGTCCGCGTTGTGCCGTGAGGTGTTTAAAAAAAAAAATCTGATATTACTGCTCGCTTGACTTACTTGATGTGGAAGAGAGTTCCATGTCGCCATGGCTCTATGTAGTACTGTGCGTTTCCCAGAGTGTGTTTTGGACTTGGGGACTGTGAAGAGATCCCTTGTGCCATGTCTTGTGGGGTATGTATGCGTGTCTGAGCTGTGTGTTAGCTGTTTGAACAGACAGTTTGGTGCTTTCAGCACGTCAATACCTCTCACAATAACAGGTAGTAGTGATAAAGTCAATCTCTCCTCTACTTTGAACCAGGAGACATTAACATGCATGTTATTGATGTTAGCCTTGCTGCTCTGTTCTGGGCCAACTGTAATTTGCCCATGTCCTTCTTTGCAGCACTTGACACTATAACTGGGTAGTAGTGCAGTTGTCAAAAAACTAGGGCTTGTATGATTTGTTTGGTTGATTGTGAAGTCAAGAAAACAGAACAGCGCTTTATCACAGACAGACCTCTCTCCATCTTAGCTACCATTGCATCAATATGTTTTGACCATGTCAGTTTACAATTTAGGGTTACACCAAGCAGTTTAGTCTCCTTAACTTGCTCAATTTTCACATTATTCATTAAAATATTTAGTTGAGGTTTAGGGTTTAGCGAATGATTGGTCCCAAATATAATGCCTTTTGTTTTTTGATATATTTAGGATGAGCTACATGCCAGCCATTCTTAAACAGGTTGCAGCTCTTTGTTAAGTGTTGCAGTGATTTCCCTTGCTGTGGTAGCTGCCTTGTATAATGTTCAGTCATCAGCATACATAGACACACAGGCTTTACTCAGTGCTAGTGGTAGGTCATTAGTAAAAAAAAAAATAATTTAGTAAGGGGCCTAGACAGCTGCTCTGGGGTATGCCAGACACTACCTGGTTTACGGTAGAGATAAACAGAAGGTAAATTAAGTCCCATCCAATACAGAAAAACATTAAGATAAACAGAAGGAAAAAAAAGTCCCATTAATACGTCCAATATGTTAATCAGTGATATAGAGCAGTAAGAGACCATATAAGAGGGTGTTTGTACCTGGTGTATGTTGGTGGAACTTCCCCCAGTAGACCAGGAAGTTACTCAGGAATCAGATAAAAAGGTGATAGAAGAAGAAAGGTAAATTAAGTCAGGGTCGTCGTCGTCGGGTGAGGTTGTGTCTCTCTCTGGCGGGAGGTAAGCTTGGCTTATATGGCTTATATGGTGTAGAGTAAAGCTTAAACTATGTATTTAGATTGTAGTTAGGTATTGTAGGTAGTTATTGTGGGTTATTGCATGTAATTATTGTAGGTAAGTATTGTATTCGGCTGAGCCCGGTGAAGCACGAGGCTAGCTAACCCACTACCTGGACTAGCTAGCGGGTAGCTACTGGTAACTATTAGCAACTGTGGATAGTTGTTTCACGCTTGAGAGTACCTGTAATTACGCCAGCTAGCTGCCTACAATAATTACATACAATAATGCCTACCATTCAGCTGTTTTTCTAACCTCATTGTCTGAAGCGTTAACATTAGGTAGTAAGTAGCTACTGTGCTCGAAATGTAGCTAGCTTGTTGCTACCTGGATAGCTAACTAAATATTAGCTGGAACGACCTAGCGAACAGACGCGAACTGGCTGAGTCAATTCAGTGGCTAGCTTTGCACTTGGCTAGCTGACAGTAGCTGCTAGGGGTAAGTTATAACCTACATTTGTGTTTTGTTTTTACATACTGGTAGCCAGAGTCGTTCAAGGGAATTCGGGACATGGGTGACTAGTTAACGTTAGCTTGGCTCTCTCTGTGTGTTCGTGCCGTGGGAGGAGGGGTTGGTTTGTTGACAGAGAGCAATGGCTAGCTAGTATGCTAACTATTCTAGCTAACTAACTGGCTGAATAAGTTGACGACGGACTCGCTCAAGCTGTCGGGACTAACCCACAACGTTAGACACGGACACGTATGATCTGCTTGCCGTGTTGACACACTGGTGGTTTGTTGTGGCCGAGCATTGGTGCTAAACCGTGTTGTTGGAGGCTGTCTCCGCACCACGTGCTCTCACCATTGGTGTTCCCCAGGGCTCAGTTCTAGGCCCTCTCCTATTCTCGTTATACACCAAGTCACTTGGCTCTGTCATATCCTCACATGGCCTCTCCTATCATTGCTACGCAGACGACACACAACTAATCTTCTCCTTTCCCCCTTCTGATAACCAGGTGGCGAATCGCATCTCTGCATGTCTGGCAGACATATCAGTGTGGATGACGGATCACCACCTCAAGCTGAACCTCGGCAAGACGGAGCTGCTCTTCCTCCCAGGGAAGGACTGCCCATTCCATGATCTCGCCATCACGGTTGACAACTCCGTTGTGTCCTCCTCCCAGAGTGCAAAGAGCCTTGGCGTGACCCCGGACAACACCCTGTCGTTCTCCGCTAACATCAAGGCGGTGACACGATCCTGTAGGTTCATGCTCTACAACATTCGGAGAGTACGACCCTGCCTTACACAGGAAGCGGCACAGGTCCTAATCCAGGCACTTCATCTCCCGTCTGGATTACTGCAACTCGCTGTTGGCTGGGCTCCCTGCCTGTGCCATTAAACCCCTACAACTCATCCAGATTGCTGCAGCCCGTCTGGTGTTCAACCTTCCCAAGTTCTCTCACATCACCCCGCTCCTCTGCACACTCCACTGGCTTCCAGTTGAAGCTCACATCTGCTACAAGACCATGGTGCTTGCCTACGGAGCTGTGAGGGGAACGGCACCTCCGTACCTTCAGGCTCTGATCAGTCCCTACACCCAAACGAGGGCATTGCGTTCATCCACCTCTGGCCTGCTGGCCCTCCTACCTCTGCGGAAGCACAGTTCCGGCTCAGCCCAGTCAAAACTGTTCGCTGCTCTGGCACCCCAATGGTGGAACAAGCTCCCTCACAACGCCAGGACAGCGGAGTCACTCACCACATTCCGGAGACACTTGAAACCCCACCTCTTTAAGGAATACCTGGGATAGGATAAAGTAATCCTTCTACCCCCCCTTACCCCACCCCAAAGAAAAAAAGAAAAGAAAAAAACATATTGTAAAGTGGTTATCCCACTGGCTATAAGGTGAATGCACCAATTTGTAAGTCGCTCTGGATAAGAGCGTCTGCTAAATGACGTAAATGTAAATGTAGAGAAGAAAGTGTCCCAACTATAACCAGCCAGGACATGTTTCTGTTCCACAAATCCATGTAAATGTTGTTGCCATCTTCCTCTTTTGATATTTTATACTTATTGTGTGCTGGGGATAACCCCCACCCACAACAGGGTCAAAAGCAGTTCGTTTCAGACACTGACACAGGGCAGAGATACCCTCTTGAACCAGTGAAATTGTCTTGCATACTTTAACATGCTGACTACACCGGGCACGCGTGTGTCCACGTGCGCCATCGCACGCATGTTGATTTTGTCCATCCACACCAAACGCGATCAGGACACACAGGTTGAAATATCAAAATGAACTCTGAACCAATTATATTAATTTGGGGACAGGTCGCTAACACATGAAATATTAATGGACATTAAGCTAGCTAGCTTGCTGTTGCTAGCTAATTTGTCCTTGGATATAAACATTGGGTTGTTATTTTACCTGAAATGCAGAAGGTCCTTTTTTTCCTGGATCTTGGTAGAATTTTGACTCACACAAAATTGTGTGTTCTCTACTCCGACAATTAATCCACTGATAAAAAGGGGAAATGTAGTTAGTTTCTAGTGATCTCTCCTCCTTCAGTCTTTTTCTTCTTCTTCTTCATCTGTGGACTTTATATGGCGATTGGCAACCAACTTTAAAGATGCATTACCACCACCAACTGGACTGGAGTGTGAACCTCAGTTCATCTTTCAATCACCCAAATGGGTATATGCTCCTAAAAACCAATGAGGAGATGGGAGAGGCGGGACTTGCACCGCGTCAAGAGTCAAAAATAGAACCAAGCCTGGCTACACATACTCTCATCGACAGGCTCAAGCAGTTTGGATGAAATTATTGAATAACATGTACTTGTAAATGTACGTAATGTAAGCGGTTTGGTCAGCATGTAAGGCACTGTAGCTATAGTCAAAAAACATTGTTGAGGCTGTCTATACCAAGCCAGATATTACCAAAAGGTCAAATTTGACAGAGATAAGATGGAGGAGAGGATTGTGGATATCTACGTCAGTACAGACACCCTGAGAGACGGTGAGACCAGCACCAAGAGAGAAGAGGCAGCAGACTCCGTTTCCACGCCAACGAGCCAACCAGGAAATCAGCCCACAGGTAACACACACAAATACCATTTCTCATTCTCTTTTGTTTTGTTCTCTTTTTATTTTTTTTACCAATATATTTTGTCTGTCCACAGAGCCTGATAGCTCAGGGAAGAGATCCTCCAGAGTTGCTGCAGTGTTTCTGGGGCTGTTGTGTGTTCACATTCCATTCACCCAGCTCTATGTATCATCGATAGTTTTAGGCTACTACATGATACACCCATTTTCCCTATACCTACAGTATCATGAGGTTGCTACAACCTAGCCTATGAATGAAAGTTCACAACGTAGGTGCACACAGGTCAAGAGACAAAATTGAGTAATCATGGTTACAGAGGGTGACACTTTTCCCACCTTGCACACTCTTGCCTGTATCTAGCTGGTCTAGGGTGTAATCATTAGTGCAACAGTTTCAAACAAGAGTTTCTATTAGACACAATCAGGTATGTTTATCCCCGTTTCGATCCAAAAACGTTTATCAACAGAATCGGCAGAATGAATACACCCCTGATCACACGCAAACACGGTTTACTTTAATAGCAGCCACATACAAACAGCATGATGTATGATTCCTTCTCGCATCATCTTCACGTGCCCTCCTCCTCTTACTTTCACTTGTGGACTTCAGTTCACAACACATCAGCTGTCTGTGACCAGGCGAAAAAATACCTTTCTCAGTAAATCAAATCAAATCAAATTGTATTGGTCACATACACATATTTAGCAGACGTTATTGCGGGTGTAGCCGAAATGCTTGTGTTCCTAGCTCCAACAGTGCAGTAATATCTAACAATTCACAACAATACACACAAATCTAAAAGTAAAATAATGGAATTAAGAAATATATAAATATTAGGACAAGCAATGTCGGAGTGGCTTTGACTAGAATAGAATACAGTATATACATATGAAATAAGTAAAGCTTGGCCACGCAGTCATGGGTGAACATGGGGGCTGAGCACTCATCCTTGTGTGGCCCCTGTGTCTCAGGATCAGTGAAATGGAGGTGTTGTTTCCTACCTTCACCATCTGGGGTCGGCCCGTCAGGAAGTCCAGGACCAAGTTGCACAGGGCAGGGTTCAGACCCAGGGCCCCAAGCTTGATGATGAGCTTGGAGGATACTATGGTGTTGAAGGCTGAGCTATAGTCAATGAACAGCATTCTTACGTAGGTATTCCTCTTGTCCAGATGGGATAGGGCAGTGTGCAGTGCAATGGCGATTGCATCGTCTGTGGATCTATTGTGGCGGTAAGCAAATTGAAGTGGGTCTAGGGTGTCAGGTAAGGTAAAGGTGATTGATCCTTAACTAGCCTCTCAATGCACGTCATGATGACAGAAGTAAGTGCTACGGGGCGATAGTCATTTAGTTCAATTACCTTTGCTTTCTTGGGTACAGGAACAATGATGGCCATCTTGAAACAAGTGTGGATAGCAGACTGGGATAATGAGAGATTGAATATGTCCGTAAACACTCCAGCCAGCTGGTCTGCGCATGCTCTGAGGAAGCGGCTAGGGATGCTGTCTGGGCCGGCAGCCTTGCAAGGGTTAACATGCTTAAATGTCTTATTCACGTCGGCCGCGGAAAACGAGAGCCCACAGTCCTTGGGAGTGGGCCGTGTCGATGGGACTGTGTTATCCTCAAAGCTGGTGAAGACAGTGTTTTTCCCTTTGTAATCCGTGATTGTCTGTAGACCCTGATACAAATGTCTTGTGTCTGAGCTGTTGAATTGCGACTCCACTTTGTCTCTGTACTGACGTTTTGCCTGTTTGATTGCCTTACGGATGGAATAACTACACTCTTTGTATTAGACCATATTCCCAGTCACCTTGCCATGGTTAAATCCGGTGGTTCGTGCTTTCATTTTAGCGCGAATGCTGCCATCTATCCACGGTTTCTGGTTTGGGTAGGTTTTAGTAGTCACAATGGGAACAACATCCCCTATACACTTCCTGATGAACTCAGTCACCGTGTCCATGTGTACATCAATGTTATTCTCCAAGGCTACCCAGAACATATTCTGATTGGTCAGACCAGCGTTGAATAGACTTTTGCACGGGTACTTCCTGTTTTAGTTCCTGCCTATAGGAATGGAGTCGTGATCTGACTTGCCGAAGAGAGAATAGCAGTGGTCCAGTGTTTTCCCAGCGGGAGTACTACAGTCAATGTGTAGTACTCAAACCATATCATAACCGCTAACCGCTACACACAGCATACATCATTGTCACCATTTTAGCTAATGTCATAGCTAGTCAACATAGCTACTAGAACTAATGCGTTAGTAAACCCACCACAATCGTGCAGTATAGTGTACAGTCAGCAAGCAGTTTAGCAGTTACACCAGCTGGCCCCGGTGACAATACATTTATAAACCTTACCTTGACTTGGAAGAGTTCCAGTGTTGGATAGCCATAGCCAGCTAGCTAACATGTCATCCCTCTCTATTTGAGTCAGGTGTTTGAGTAGGCTAAACTAGAAGGCTGCATTCGCTAGCTAAGTGAAAGTGGAAAAAAATACAGCAAAATATAGCTAGCTCCTTCTCTCTCTCGCTTCTCCTTCCTTTTAAAAGAAATGAATTTGTTCAAAACTGTTCAAATATTGTCTTTCTCTCTCTTTAAGTCAACTACTCACCATATTTTATTCACTGCAATGCTAGCCAGCTGTAGCTTATGCTTTAAGTACTAGATTAATTCTCTGATCCTTTGATTGGGTGGACAAAATGATAGGTTGGAGTATGTCCTCCGGAATTTGTCATATTTACTGTGTAAGTCTATGGAAGGGGGTGGGAACCATGAGTGTCCTAGATTTTGTATTGAAGTCAATATATGAATATATTTAGTATAGTTTTATCTAAAGAGGATAACCTCCCCTTCCTCCTCTGAGGAGCCTCCACTGCTGGGATCATAGGCTTGTCTGTCCACTGTAAGTTTAATGTTTGAGCCATATGTTCATTGCTTATCCCCTAGATGTAATAGATGGTTACTATTTACCTGATGTTTTAGCTAGTAACTATGTATTTATACTTTGCAGATAAGAGAGCCATCAACAATTGAGGATAAAAGTTACAACTTGTCAAGAAGGAGAGAGAGACCAGCTACACCAGCCTGACTGAAGAGAGAGACCAGCTACAGACAAGCTACACCAGCCTGACTAAAGAGAGAGACCAGCTACAGACCAGCTACACCACCCTGACTGAAGAGAGACACCCGTATGCACACACACACACTACTCAGGAATCAGATAGAAATATAAAAAGGAGAAGATGCCGCAGCCACAACTACCCATGACATTTCTTGGTCAGTGTTCTTCTTTTGAAACTTCCCTATGGTTAACACCTACAGCAGTAAGTCACTCAGACAGAGACACACAGATGACACAGAGAGAGACGAAGGGAGACATAGAGACAGCAGACACAGAGAGATAGAGGCAGTGATATCACTAGAACCTAGAATTAACATATAGGAGACCTACATAGAAAGAAAGTGTCAAACATTGTTGAAGATGTCTGAGGCCATCTATGCTGAGCCAGATAGGACCAAGAAGAAAACAGTGTTGGAAATGTCTGATGCCATCTATGCTGAGCCAGATATGACCGAGAAGAGAAAATTGTTAACGATGTCTGAGGACATCTATGCTGAGCCAGATATGACCAAGAAGAAAACATTGTTAACGATGTCTGAGGACATCTATGCTGAGCCAGATAAGACCAAGAGGTTTGACAGAGATGAGATGGAGGAGAGGATTGTTGATATCTACGTCAGTGCAAACACCCTGAGAGAAGGCGAGACCAGCACCAAGAAAGAAGAGACAGCAGACACTGCTCCTAATAATGGACCAGGAGACCAGCACTCAGGTAACACACACACACACACACACACACAAACATGAATGTGTAAAGGACATCCCGCTGCATGCTTAGCGAGTGCCACTTACTCCCTGGTGTGAACTCAGGACCTCTGCCTTGCTAGCACACGTGACTGCCCTCCTGAAGCGTCTTACCAGTCGGTGCCATGCGAAAAGCTAGCTATTGGCTGGTGCAAGTGGGGACACTTCAGGCTGAGGAGTACGTTTCAAACATCTCCATCTGCCTGAAATGCACGCACACACACACACGTACCCTAACATAAAATATAATGTTATGTGTCCACAGAGCCTGATAGCTCAGGGAAGACACCCTTCCTTGTTGTTGCAGTGTGTCTGGGGCTGCTATGTGTTCTCCTACTGGCTGGGATCACAGGCCTGTCTGTCTACTGTGAGTTTGTTTCATTTGTTCATTGATTATCACCTAGTTGTAAGAAGTGCTGGTTACTAGGCCTATTTACCTGGTGTTTTAGATAGTAACTATGTGTTTATACTTTGTAGATGACAGAGCCATCAAAGATTCTGAAGATAAAAGGAGCAACTTGTCAAATCGTTTTTCTGTTTATAAGACCAACACAACTGCAGAGAGAGACCAGCTACAGACCAGCTATAACAACCTGACTAATGAGAGAGACCAGTTACAGACCAGTTACAACAACCTGACTAAAGAGAGAGACCAGCTACAGACCAGTTACAACAACCTGACTAAAGAGAGAGACAAGTTACAGACCAGTTACAACAACCTGACTAAAGAGAGAGACCAGTTACAGACCAGCTACAACAACCTGACTAAAGAGAGAGACCAGTTACAGACCAGTTACAACAACCTGACTAAAGAGAGAGACCAGCTACAGACCAGCTACAACAACCTGACTAAAGAGAGAGACCAGTTACAGACCAGCTACAACAACCTGACTGCAGAGAGAGACCAGTTACAGACCAGTTACAACAACCTGACTGCAGAGAGAGACCAGTTACAGACCAGTTACAACAACCTGACTAAAGAGAGAGACCAGCTACAGACCAGTTACAACAACCTGACTAAAGAGAGAGACCAGCTACAGACCAGTTACAACAACCTGACTAAAGAGAGAGACCAGTTACAGACCAGATACAACAACCTGAATAAAGAGCGAGACCAGCTACAGACCAGTTACAACACCCTGACTGAGGAGAGAGACCAGCTAAAGATCAGTTGCAACAACCTGAGTAGAGAGGAGATCGGAGGAGAGGAGATGGCAAAGGAGATAAGATGAGAGGAGATAGGAGGAGAGGAGATAGGAGAAGAGGAATCTAGATAAGACTAATTGAGATAGAGCCTTAGTGTCAGAGAGACATAGAGGAGGAAGAAGAACATTAAGAGAATGAGGAAGAGAGAAAAAATAAGGTAAATAATTGTTCTTTTTAGATGTAGAGGAGAGGATGTAGACATACTGTACTCTGTAAAATGATTTTATTAATTATGTTTATTAGCAACATTGACATGGGCTTATGCTTAGTTTAAATATTTTCTTGCTTTTTTTCATAAAACAGTGTGACCTGCAGTTGGACACACACAGAAGGCAGAACAGTACTGAGAGCACACACACACACACTTCCCTTTTTAAACTTCTGAGAAAGATCCAGACATAGATTTCCCACACACACTTCTGGATAACTCTTCACTCTGATGTCACACACAGACAGCATAGATAGATTAAAGGCCCATATATGGTAAAAGGCCATTGGTGATGTATGTGATGAAATCGGTGGCTGGCCACAGAGAACAAGCCATAACATGACCTCCGTTTGAAGGCTGGCGTGTCAAAGCCTCAGTAGTACTATATGATCTATATGTGAATTCAGAGGGTATCACTTCAATTATAACTTGAATCATATGTTTAAAACATGTGCATGGTGCGAAACAAAAAAGTTTATGTTAGAAACTAAAGTGGGGTCAGCCTCCCGAGTGGCTCAGCGGTCTAAAGCACTGCATCGCAGTGCAAGCTGAGTTACTACAGATCCTGGTTCGATTGCGGGCTGTGTCGCAGCCGGCCGCGACCGGGAGACCCATGAGACGATGCGCAATTGGCCCAGCGTCGTCCGGGTTAGGGGAGGGTTTGGCCGGGTGGGATGTCCTTGTCCCATTGCGCTGTAGCAACTCCTGTGGCGTGCCGGGCGCATGCACGCTGACACGGTCGCCAGGTGTACTGTGTTTCCTCTGACACATTTGTGCGGCTGGCTTCCGGGTTAAGCGTGCATAGTGTCAAGAAGCAGTGTGTCTTGGCGGGGTTAGGGTTTCGGAGGACGCACCGCTCTCGACCTTCGCCTCTCCAGAGTCCGTACAGGAGTTGCAGCGACTGTACCTACCAATTGGATATGACGAAATTGAGGAGTAAAGGGGATAAAAAATATATTTATAATAATAATTATAAAGTGGTGGAAGTCATGTGGTAGCCAGTGACATGTTGATTTGACAGTTTCTCATAAGTTAAAACAGTGTCACTTACAGTAAGGCGGAGGAACAGACACAGGGCAGAGGTAACGATATCTAAAGGACCTGGGTAGACTTAACATAGACCTGTTAGACAGAAAACACAGTACATTTTTGGAGATGATGTTTGAGGCCATCTAAGCTGAGCCCTCCTTAACATTTTTAACAGTTGACGCCACGTGAAAAGCTAGCTATTCGCTGGCACAAGTGAAGACACTTCAGGCTGAGGAGTAAGTTTCACACATCCCCATGTGCTTCACATAAGCACACACACCCACCCACCCACACCAGTTACTGGCCAGTTACAACAACCTGACTGAGGAGAGAGACCAGCTACAGACCAGTTACTGGCCAGTTACAACAACCTGACTGAGGAGAGAGACCAGCTACAGACCAGCTACTGGCCAGTTACAACAACCTGACTGAGGAGAGAGACCAGCTACAGACCAGTTACTGGCCAGTTACAACAACCTGACTGAGGAGAGAGACCAGCTACAGACCAGCTACTCTAATACAGTATGTTGTAATTTAACATTCATACAGAGTTCACATTCATACATTACAATATATTATAGCTTAATTAGTCTGAAAATACAAAAAGAAGTGAGAAGTAAGGTCATATAGTTGTTAAGGACTAATGGAATCACTATGGTATGGAGTGACATCTAGTTGTTAAGGACTAATGGAATCACTATGGTATGGACTGACATCTAGTTGTTAAGGACTAATGGAATCACTATGGTATGGACTGACATCTAGTTGTTAAAGGACAAATGGAATCACTATGGTATGGACTGACATCTAGTTGTTAAAGGACTAATGGAATCACTATGGTATGGACTGACATCTAGTTGTTAAGGACTAATGGAATCACTATGGTATGGACTGACATCTAGTTGTTAAGGACTAATGGAATCACTATGGTATGGACTGACATCTAGTTGTTAAGGACTAATGGAATCACTATAGTATGGACTGACATCTAGTTGTTGTGTGGTGTTCGGGTCTGTGGGACCCATTTTCAATGTTTACTAAAAGAAAAATGATACAATGAATAATGTTTTCAAGAACATGTAAAATAACACATTTTCAATGAGTGCACAAAGTGCACCCCCCTACACATTTATATTACATATGTGGTGTTTTGGTCCACTGGACCCGAGGGTAATAAAAGTGTGGAAAAGTGTGTGTGTAGGTGAAAACAAGCAAAAATGAAAGAAAAAGGTTTGCTGTGTGCCTTCACTCTGTCTTCCTCCTCCCTGAGCCTGCTGTTTCAACATAGCACCAAGAACCTGCCTGTCTCCCTGCCTGCCTGCCTGTCTGCCTGCCTGTCTCCCTGCCTGTCTGCCTGTCTCCCTGCCTGTCTGCCTGTCTCCCACTTTTCTCGCACTCTTTACCCTTTGTAGTGTGTGAAACTACACAATAACTTGCGGGAAGCTGCACAATGTTATTACAATACAATATTTCGATACATTGTAAAACATTCAGTATTTTCCCTCACTCTACCCCAGTCAGGTGCAAATTGGGGGAGGGACACAACAAATAAATAGCTTTGCATGTGTGGATCCTTACCAATATCAATCAGTATGGCAAAAATAATCTCTGCACAGAGGGCCTTTGAAATAATTTACTGTTGATGAGCAGCTTATGCCATTTAGGGGCCGCTGCCCCTTCAGGCAGTACATTCCGTCTAAACCCGCAAAATATGGAATCAAGATCTGGGTTGCCTGTGATGCTGCTTCATCATATGAGGGGAACTTGCAAGTGTATACGGGGAAGCCAGATGGAGTAACCCCTGAGAAGAACCAAGGGATGCGGGTTGTCCTGGACGGGACACAGGGACTCCGTGGCCGCAACATCACATGTGATAACTTTTTTACTTCTCACAAGCTGTGACAGGAGCTCCTCAAGAGGAAGCTGACGATGGTAGGAACAGTACGGAAAAAACAAGCCAGAGCTCCCACCTCAGCTGTTGAATACACGGAACAGGCCAACCAATTCCTCTAAGTTTGTGTTCATGGCTGACACGTCTCTAGTGTCCTATGTGCCAAAGAAAGGCAACAATGTGGTACACATGAGTACGCTGCATAGGGATGGGAGAATCTGTGGCCAGGAACATCAAAAACCAGAAATCATAATGGATTACAATGCCCCAAAAGGAGGGGTGGACAATTTAGACAAGCTGGTGACTGGCTACAGCTGCAAAAGAAGAACCCTACGCTGGCCACTTGTGACATTCTTCAACATCTTGGACATCTCGGCATACAACGCATTTGTCATCTGGATGGTAATGAACCCAGATTGGAACAGAGGGAAGCTCCAGAGGAGACGGCTCATTCTGGAGGAGCTGGGCAAGGCATTGGTAAGATCTCAAATCCAGAGGAGGCAACATATCCCAAGGACCCCAGCTTCTGCAGCCATCGTGAGGAGGATTCAGGAAGAGGATGCTGGTGCCCCATCCGCCTGACCCACAGAACCAACAACTCCAATACCGGAAGTAAGTCTGAGTGATGTTGTTGCATGTGTGTGTGTCTGAATCTCCTACCTTGGCCTGCTGTAACTATATACAGTACCAGTCAAAAGTTTGGACACACCTAATCATTCCAGGGTTTTCCTTCATTTGTACTATTTTGTACATTGTAGAATAATAGTGAAGACATCAAAACTATGAAATAACACACATGGAATCATGTAGTAACCAAAAAATGTTTTAAACAATTTGAGATTCTTCAAATAGCCACCCTTTGCCTTGATGACAGCTTTGCACACTCTTGGCATTCTCTCAACCAGCTTCACCTGGAATGCTTTTCCAACAGTATTGAAGGAGTTCCCACATATGCTGAGCACTTCTTGGCTGCTTTTCCTTCACTCTGCCGTGCGACTCATCCCAAACCATCTCAATTAGTTTGATCCCGGGGGATTGTGGAAGCCAAGTCATCTGATGCAGCACTCCATCACTCTCTTCTCTTGGTAAAATAGCCCTTACACAGCCTGGAGGTGTGTTGGGTCATTGTCCTGTTGAAAAACAAATGATAGTCCCACTGAGCCCAAACCAGATGGGATGGCGTATTGCTGCAGAATGCTGTGGTAGCCATGCTGGTTAAGAATGCCTTGAATTTTAAGTAAATCACAGTCCGTGTCACCAGCAAAGCACCCCCACACCATAACACGTCCTCCTCCATGCTTTACGGTGGGAACTACACATGCGGAGATCATCCGTTCACCCACACCACGTCTCACAAAGACATGGTAGTTTGAACCAAAAATCTCCAATTTGGACTCCAGACCAAAGGACAAATTTCCACCCGTCTAATGTCCATTGCTCGTGTTTCTTGGTCCAAGCAGGTTTTTTCTTCTTATTGGTGTCCTTTAGTAGTGGTTTCTTTGCAGCAATTCAACCATGAAGGCCTGATTCACACAGTCCCCTCTGAACAGTTAAAGTTGAGATGTGTCTGTTACTTGAACTCTGTGAAGCATATATTTGGGCTGCAATTTCTGAGGCTGGTAACTCTAATGAACTTATCCTCTGCAGCAGAGGTAACTCTGGGTCTTCCATTCCTGTGTCGGTCCTCATGAGAGACAGTTTCATCATAGCGCTTGATGGTTTATGCAACTTCACTTGAAGAAACATTCAAAATTCTTGAAATTATCCTTATTGACTGACCTTCATGTCTTAAAGTAATGATGGACTGTTGTTTCTCTTTGCTTATTTGAGCTGTTTTTGCCTTTAATATGGACTTGGTCTTTTACCAAATAGGGCTATGTTCTGTATACCCCCTCTACCTTGTCACAACACAATTGATTGGCTCAAACGCATAAAGAAGGAAATAAATTCCACAAATTAAACTTTAAGAAGGCACACCTGCTAATTGAAATGAATTTCAGGTTACTACCTCATGAAACTGGTTGAGAGAATGCCAAGAGTGTGCAAAGCTGTCATCAAGGCAATGGGTGGCTATTTGAAGAATCTCAAATATAAAATATATTTTGATTTGTTTAAAACTTTTTGGGTTACTACATGATTCCATATGTGTTATTTCATAGTTTTGATGTCTTCACTATTATTCTACAATATAAAAAAAATATGTAAAAAGAAAAGAAAAAAACCCTTGAATGAGTAGGTGTGTCCAAACTTTTCACTGGTAGTGTATGTGAGTGAGTGAGTGAGTGAGTGAGTGAGTGAGTGAGTGAGTGAGTGAGTGAGTGAGTGAGTGAGTGAGTGAGTGAGTGAGTGAGTGAGTGAGTGAGTGAGTGAGTGAGTGAGTGACTGAGTGAGTGACTGAGTGAGTGACTGAGTGAGTTGTTAGTACATTTCCAGAACTAAGTGTTTTCATCATTCTAGATTGCAACTGGTAGCAACAAGAAGAAGAAGCGCTGCAATGTGTGTGGACACAAGAAGGACAGGAAGACAGTACACATGCATCAAGTGCAAGAAATACATTTGCGACACACACACAGTAAAAATGTGTCCCTCATGTGGGGTGTAAACCAGCCTAAATTTCTGTTCAATTGGGCTCATTTATCATTTCTATAAAATACTGTATGTAAAATGTGTCCTTCCAATATGTTCAATTCAAAGCAATTAACATCAAATAGTGATGAAAATCTTGTTTCATTTATATTTGTTCAATATAAACATGATTTATTCCACTCATGTCTTGATTATAATTGATTTTTGTTTACAAAAATCACATTTTATCAAAACAAAAATAATATCACTTTTGATAAATGTGATCTAGCAGAGGTAAATGGTAAATATTAACCATGTATGATGTCTATACTGCTTGTAATTGATATAAGTCAACATCTAAGTATTAAGTATATTTACGTAAATTGTTATGGCTGTATTGTTCTAAAATCCCAATAATGCTGTGGGTCCATCAGACCTGTGAACATTGTGTGAATAACAAAAACATTAACACCACACAAGGGTTAAGAATGATAGAGGCCACTGTGTTCTTGGGGACCTTCAATGCTGCAGAAATGTTTTGGTACCCTTCCCCAGATCTGTGCCTCGACACAATCCTCTCTCTGAGCTCTATGGACAATAATAATAATAATAATAATAATAATAATAATAATAATAATAATAATAATAATAATTATAATTATAATAATTATAATTCCTTCGACCTCATGGCTTGGTTTTTGCTCTGACATGCACTGTCAACTGTGGGACCTTATATAGACAGGTGTGTGCCTTTCCAAATCATGTCCAATCAATTGAATTTACCACAGGTGGACTCCAATCAAGTTGTAGAAACATCTCAAGGATTAACAATTGAAACAGGATGCACCTGAGCTCAATTTCGAGTCTCATAGCAAAGGGTCTGAATACTTATGTAAATAAGGTATTTCTGTTTTTTTATTTGTAATAAATGTACAAAAATGTTTGAGAAAAAACTATTTTTGCTTTATCATTATGGGGTATTGTGTGTAGATTAATGAGGAATTTTTTTTATTTAATCAATTTTAGAATAAGGCTGTAACGTAACACAATGTGGAAAAAGGAAAGGGGTCTGAATACTTTCTGAATGCACTGTAATGCATTACTTTTGACCAGGGCCCATAGGACAGATATGCATTTCATTATCACACTATAGTTATGTACTCACAATTCAAGGATCACAATTCAGACTTGTGGGACCATTAGTTTGTCAATATTGTTGACACACACAACAAAGAATGTCAACATCATCCACAGAAAATTTAGTAAATACTGCAACCCGTGTAGTAACTATGGTAACTTGTGCTCTTGGCCTTGTGTAAGTCACTGAACACGGTGTACATTGTACACACCACAACCAGGGCTGTGTCCCAAATGGCACCCTATCCTCTTTAAAGTGCATTACTTTTGAGCAGGGCACATTGGGCTTTGGTATAAAGTAGTGCACTATGGAAGGAATAGGGTGTCATTTGGGCCACATCGCATGCAGGAACTTCTTATTTTTTTCAGCCTGCTCTAACGATGAGAGAAACCAGTTAGAGGCCTGTTACAACACCACAGGACTGGCACAAGACAGAGACCAGCCAGATACCATCCCTAACCTAGATAACGTTAGTAACCTAGCCACATAGCTAACGTTAGCCACAACAAGGTGAAATTCATAACATATCATATGAAATGGATGATGGATATCCACAAATGAATACATACCATGTGAAATGTAACATATCATACTAAATGGAGGGAGACAGATTTACATTTACCATGTTACGTCTGTTCCTGAGTCCAGGGTGGAACTTGAAGTGTGCACTTGGACACTGTGTGCAGTGCACAACAATCATGAATTCACCAATAGTTAAATGACAACATAAAACAATTATTCAATACAATACACAGGTGTTATATATTTCACATAAAAGTATATTTCTTCAACAGAGCAAAACATTTGTCAGAAAATCTGGAAAACTTGTCCAGAGGGTTGGAGGCTGTTGGGATCCAGCTGTTACTTCCTGTCTAATGAGATGAAAACCTAGGTGGAGAGTAGAATGGATTCTCTAAAGAAAGGAGCCGACCTGGTGATCATAAACAGCAAGGAGGAACAGGTGTGAGTGTGAGTGTGAGTGTGTGAGAGAGAGAGAGAGGAGAGAGAGAGAGAGAGAGAGAGAGAGAGAGAGAGAGAGAGAGAGAGAGAGAGAGAGAGAGAGAGAGAGAGAGAGAGAGAGAGAGAGAGAGAGAGAGAGAGAGAGAGAGAGAGAGAGAGAGAGAGAGAGAGAGAGACAGACAGAGAGGCAGAGAGGCAGAGAGAGAGAAAGACAGAGAGACAGAGAGACAGAGAGAGACAGAGAGAGAGAGACAGAGAGAGAGACAGAGAGAGAGACAGAGAGACAAAGAGAGAGAGAATCCCTTGGTCAGAAATGTATCTTCCAGTATTTAACACATGTCGTCTATTGCAGTTGGCAATATCAGTATCTTTCTCACCAACAGCAGTTTCTCTTTGGCCTCAACAAGAGAGCCTGGATGGGTATGACTGACCCTGTTACTGAGGGGACCTGGAAATGGTGGACGGCACACCACTGACCACCCCAAGGTAAGCGACTACTGCTCTAATAACACTGATCACCCCAAGGTAATATACTACTGCTCTGATAACACTGACCACGGTGTAAGGAGTAGGACTGACTCTCTGTGTTGTTCATACTCTAGGTTCTGAGAGAGAGGCAAGTCTAACTCTGTTGTTTCTACTGCAGCTTTTGGAGGAGTGGAGAGCCTAATGGTGGTGGAGTGGAGAACTGTTTGGTGCTACATTACTGGTTATCAGGCCAAGGAGAATGGTGGGACTATGAGTGATCCATTCCAGAGTACTGGATCTGTGAAAAAGGCTCTTTATAATCACTGCTGTTTAAGGAACTCTGAAGACTGATGATATATTTTGGTAGAATGGCACTCTGAACTAGACGTAGGAGAGAAAGGCTCTCACACACACACACACACACACACACGGAAGCATGCACTCAGAAAGACAGAAAACACAGTACTGTGTTGGAGATCTCTGAGGTCATCTATGCTAAGCCCCCCTGAAGAGTCTTAACAGTCGACGATATGAAAATGAAAAGCTAGCTATTCGCTGGCACATGTGAAGACACTTCAGGCTTAGGAGTAAGTTTCACACATCCCCATGTGCTTCACATAAGCACACAAACCCACCCACCCACACCAGTTACTGGCCAGTTACAACAACCTGACTGAGGAGAGAGACCAGCTACAGACCAGTTACTGGCCAGTTACAACAACCTGACTGAGGAGAAAGACCAGCTACAGACCAGTTACTGGCCAGTTACAACAACCTGACTGAGGAGAGAGACCAGCTACAGACCAGTTACTGGCCAGTTACAACAACCTGACTGAGGAGAGAGACCAGCTACAGACCAGTTACTGGCCAGTTACAACAACCTGACTGAGGAGAGAGACCAGCTACAGACCAGTTACTGGCCAGTTACAACAACCTGACTGAGGAGAGAGACCAGCTACAGACCAGCTACTGGCCAGCTACAACAACCTGACTGAGGAGAGAGACCAGCTACAGACCAGTTACTGGCCAGTTACAACAACCTGACTGAGGAGAGAGACCAGCTACAGACCAGTTACTGGCCAGTTACAACAACCTGACTGAGGAGAGAGACCAGCTACAGACCAGCTACTCTAATACAGTATGTTGTAATTTAACATTCATACAGAGTTCACATTCATACATTACAATATATTATAGCTTAATTAGTCTGAAAATACAAAAAGAAGTGAGAAGTAAGGTCATATAGTTGTTAAAGGACTAATGGAATCAGTATGGTATGGAGTGACATCTAGTTGTTAAGGACTAATGGCATCACTATGGTATGGAGTGACATCTAGTTGTTAAGGACTAATGGCATCACTATGGTATGGAGTGGCATCTAGTTGTTAAGGACTAATGGCATCACTATGGTATGGAGTGACATCTAGTTGTTAAGGACTAATGGCATCACTATGGTATGGAGTGGCATCTAGTTGTTAAGGACTAATGGCATCACTATGGTATGGACTGACATCTAGTTGTTAAGGACTAATGGCATCACTATGGTATGGAGTGACATCTAGTTGTTAAGGACTAATGGAATCACTATGGTATGGAGTGACATCTAGTTGTTAAGGACTAATGGCATCACTATGGTATGGACTGACATCTAGTTGCTAAGGACTAATGGAATCACTATGGTATGGAGTGAAATCTAGTTGTTAAGGACTAATGTATTCACTATGGTATGGAGTGACATCTAGTTGTTAAGGACTAATGGCATCAATATGGTATGGAGTGACATCTAGTTGTTAAGGACTAATGGAATCACTATGGTATGGAGTGACATCTAGTTGTTAAGGACTAATGGAATCACTATGGTATGGAGTGACATCTAGTTGTTAAGGACTAATGGAATCACTATGGTATGGAGTGACATCTAGTTGTTAAGGACTAATGGAATCACTATGGTATGGAGTGACATCTAGTTGTTAAGGACTAATGGAATCACTATGGTATGGAGTGACATCTAGTTGTTAAGGACTAATGGAATCACTATGGTATGGAGTGACATCTAGTTGTTAAGGACTAATGGCATCACTATGGTATGGACTGACATCTAGTTGTTAAAGGACAAATGGAATCACTATGGTATGGAATGACATCTAGTTGTTAAGGACTAATGGAATCACTATGGTATGGACTGACATCTAGTTGTTAAAGGACTAATGGCATCACTATGGTATGGAGTGACATCTAGTTGTTAAGGACTAATGGAATCACTATGGTATGGAGTGACATCTATTTGTTAAGGACTAATGGCATCACTATGGTATGGAGTGACATCTAGTTGTTAAGGACTAATGGAATCACTATGGCATGGAGTGACATCTAGTTGTTAAGGACTAATGGCATCACTATGGTATGGAGTGACATCTAGTTGTTAAGGACTAATGGAATCACTATGGTATGGAGTGACATCTAGTTGTTAAGGACTAATGGAATCACTATGGTATGGACTGACATCTAGTTGTTAAAGGACTAATGGAATCACTATGGTATGGAGTGACATCTAGTTGTTAAGGACTAATGGAATCACTATGGTATGGACTGACATCTAGTTGTTGTGTGGTGTTCGGGTCTGTGGGACCCATTTTCAATGTTTACTGAAAGAAAAATTATACAATTAATTATTTTTTCAACCTGAGACTCATTGGCTTTGGCTCATTTTCTGTGAAGAACATGTTAAAGAACACATTTTCATTGAGTGCACACTGTGCACCCCCCTACACATTTCTATTACATATGTGGTGTTTTGGTCCACTGGACCCGACGGTAATAAAAGTATGGAAAAATGTGTAGGTGAAAACAAGCAAAAATGAAAGAAAAAGGTTTGCTGTGTGCCTTCACTCTGTCTTCCTCCTCCCTGAGCCTGCTGTTTCAACATAGCACCAAGACCTGTCTGTCTCAATGCCTGCCTGCCTGCCTGTCTGCCTGTCTCCTTGCCTGTCTGCCTGTCTGCCTGCCTGTCTGTCTGTCTCCCTGCCTGTCTGCCTGCCTGTCTGCCTGTCTCCTTGCCTGTCTGCCTGTCTGTCTGCCTGTCTGCCTGTCTCCCACTTTTCTCGCACTCTTTACCATTTGTAGTGTGTGAAACAACACAATATCTTGCGGGAAGATATTTCCTGCATTACTTTTAACCAGGGCCCATAGGACAGATATGTACTTTATATCACACTGTAGTTCTGATCTCTCAAAGCAATGATCACAATTCAGACTTGACTTTACATGGCTTGTGGGACCAGTAGTTTGTCAATATTGTTGACACACAAAAAAAAGAATGTCGACATTGTCAACGGAAAATGTAGTAACTACGGTAACTGGTGCCCTTGGCCTTGTGTAAGTCACTGAACATGGTGTACATTGTACACACCACTGCCAGGTCTGTGTCCCAAATGGCACCCTATCCTCTTTAAAGTGCACTACTTTTGAACAAGGCACATAGGGCTTTGGTAGAAAGTACTGCACAATGGAAGGAATAGGGTGTCATTTGGGACGCATGGCATGCAGGAACTTCTTTTATTTTCAGCCCGCTCTAACGATGAGAGAAACCAGTTCGAGGCCTGTTAAAACACCACTGGACTGGCACAAGACAGAGACCAGCCAGATACCAGTAGTGGTATCACTGACCTGTATACAGAGAGAGACCAGTTAAAGAAGGAGATAGACCAGCGTCGGAAGCACATGAACCAGCTAGAGAGGGAAAGAGACCAGTTACTGAGGCACAGGCAGAGGTCAGAACAGAACTTAGAGGACACACACTGTTCGCAGGCAGACCCGCACGCACCCACCAACGCACGCACATCTGTGAAGTTCCCCTTTAAAAACTCTGATAATGGTGCAAACAGATTTCTTAAACACACTTCTGAATATTTCCTCACACTGATGTCACACACAGACAGCATAGATAGAAAACAAGCCCCCTATTTGGACACCGATGGCCAGTCACGGAGTGCAAGACTTAACGTGACTTCCTTATGAACAATGCCACAGACAGGCCTTGCGAAATATGACGTCCTGCTTGAAAGTGATTGGATACTTAAAACATTCTATCAACTGCAGTGCACCACAGAGAGACATCAGAGAGGTACCAATAGAGACGCATATCAGAGCTGCTACTCAACTACTGGTCATTGAAGTTAGAATCATTCAGTAGATATTACCATTACGAGTCAGTTAGAAAGGTAATCATAAGTAAGTTAACACTATAAGAGGTCAGACAGACTGAATTAGTTGATTAATTGATTGATTGGGGTAATCATTGATATTCGGTACAGTTAGTTAAGATGGCCAACTACGTCAACAAACAGGTGATTGAATTAAACGAAGTTACTGAAGAAAACCGGAACAGAGCAACAAGGAGCGTGAAGACTGACACCCATCTCTCAGGTACAAAGAATGATCTCTATCTTTCACTCTCTCACACGCGGAGGCAGGCAGTTATGAACGCACTAACTGAACGCACGCACGCACACACACACACACACACACACACACACACACACACACACACACACACACTAATACCACATAATAGAAAAACACTTGTACATTTTTTTGGGTTCTGTCTTCTCTGTGGTTCAGTTGTTACAGAGCGTGGAGTTCAAAAGCTGCTGGGGTCACGTACACTAAAATGTATCAATTCAAAGTATTTTTTTACTACACTTATTGAAACTATTTAAAGGCGATCAATTGAAAATAACCTTTTTAAACAACAACACAGGGGACACCCCGCCACTGTTTGATAAACAGCTAAAGGACGAGGCTGGAAAAATGTAACCACTCTCAAATTCATAGAGAGAGATATGTATGCAAGGACTGACCATCCACGAGATCAAAATGATAGTTTTAACCATCTGAGGCTATATGGTGTTTGTTTACAATTTCATCGTGAAACAAGCTTATATTTTGGGTCGTGATGGGAATAGACGGTTAAACTAAGCTCATGAGGCATTTACAGTATAAGTTACATTCTTCAAGAATCAATGGGGAAATATCATTCATTTTAAAGCATTTTTTTAAATATATATAAAAATCACAGTTTGCACATTTAAATCATGCTACAGCTATATTGTGTAATTTTTGGTAATGTCTTCCAGTACCTTCCTGTTTATCATGTTTGAGATGACTGCAAGCTTGATTAAACTGTTGCTGCCAACCCTCAATCTCAATATAGTCCCAAATGCTTCCCTATTAGCACAGTTGCCTTGACCAGGGCCCCATAGGGCTCTGTTCAAACGTAGTGCACCATATATGGAATAGGGGGCCATTTGGGACTTCCCCTTTTCTAATGCACTATTTTTTTACCAGGACTCATGGAGCAGATATACTATATATATATTGTATTATCACAATGTAGTTAAGTAATGACAAAGCAAGTATCACAATTCCAGAAATGTTTCAATATTCTTGACACACAAAAACACACCCGTTGTAATTATGTAGCACAAAGAAACGTGCACCCTGTTCACAACGGTCTATTCTTTTGTGGCGCGTGAGTTTCAAGTTTGAGGAAGTTTACCCTAGCATTTCTACTGATCTGCGAGCCAGTTATGATTTTCATGTTTATTTTCGTGGAAGAGTTTAATTTCAATAACGTTTTGGTTTCTCAAAATCAACCAGCCTCTGCCATATGGACACATTGATACACCTTGATCCATTGGTGGCTTAATAAATTAGCGCATGGAACTAAGCAACATAGCCTATAGGCCAATGTAGTAGTAGTATAACTTCCATTGTCAACTAAGTAAAAATGCATAAACCCCAGAAATATAAACAGATAATATCCTGATGAAAATGCAGGATCAAATCAAATCAAATCAAATTTTATTGGTCACATGCGCCGAATACAACAGGTGCAGACATTACAGTGAAATGCTTACTTACAGCCCTTAACCAACAGTGCATTTATTTTAAACAAAAAAGTAAGAATAAAACATCAACAAAAAAGTGTTGAGAAAAAAAGAGCAGAAGTAAAATAAAGTGACAGTAGGGAGGCTATATATACAGTAAAATAAAGTGACAGCAGGGAGGCTATATATACAGGGGGGTACCGTTGCATAGTCAATGTGCGGGGGCACCGGCTAGTTGAGGTAGTTGAGGTAATATGTACATGTGGGTAGAGTTAAAGTGACTATGCATAAATACTTAACAGAGTAGCAGCAGCGTAAAAAGGATGGGGTGGGGGGGCAGTGCAAATAGTCCGGGTAGCCATGATTAGCTGTTCAGGAGTCTTATGGCTTGGGGGTAGAAGCTGTTGAGAAGTCTTTTGGACCTAGACTTGGCACTCCGGTACCGCTTGCCGTGCGGTAGCAGAGAGAACAGTCTATGACTAGGGTGGCTGGAGTCTTTGACAATTTTGAGGGCCTTCCTCTGACACCGCCTGGTATAGAGGTCCTGGATGGCAGGGAGCTTTGCCCCAGTGATGTACTGGGCCGTACGCACTACCCTCTGTAGTGCCTTGCGGTCAGAGGCCAAGCAGTTGCCATACCAGGTGGTGATGCAACCAGTCAGGATGCTCTCGATGGTGCAGCTGTAGAATATTTTGAGGATCTGAGGACCCATGCCAAATCTTTTTAGTCTCCTGAGGGGGAATAGGCTTTGTCGTGCCCTCTTCACGACTGTCTTGGTGTGTTTGGACCATGATAGTTCGTTGGTGATGTGGACACCAAGGAACTTGAAGCTCTCAACCTGTTCCACTACAGCCCCGTCGATGAGAATGGGGGCGTGCTCAGTCCTCTTTTTTTTCCTGTAGTCCACAATCATCTCCTTTGTCTTGGTCACGTTGAGGGAGAGGTTGTTGTCCTGGCACCACACGGCCAGATCTCTGACCTCCTCCCTATAGGCTGTCTCATCGTTGTCGGTGATCAGGCCTACCACTGTTGTGTCGTCGGCAAACTTAATGATGGTGTTGGAGTCGTGCCTGGCCATGCAGTCATGGGTGAACAGAGAGTACAGGAGGGGACTGAGCACGCACCCCTGAGGGGCCCCCGTGTTGAGGATCAGTGTGGCAGATGTGTTGTTACCTACCCTTACCACCTGGGGGCGGCCCGTCAGGAAGTCCAGGATCCAGTTGCAGAGGGAGGTGTTTAGTCCCAGGATCCTTAGCTTAGTGATGAGCTTAGAGGGCACTATGGTGTTGAATGCTGAGCTGTAGTCAATGAATAGCATTCTCACGTAGGTGTTCCTCTTGTCCAGGTGGGAAAGGGCAGTGTGGAGTGCGATAGAGATTGCATCATCTGTGGATCTGTTGGGGCGGTATGCAAATTGGAGTGGGTCTAGGGTTTCTGGGATTATGCTGTTGATGTGAGCCATGACCAGTCTTTCAAAGCACTTCATGGCTACAGACGTCAGTGCTACGTGTCGGTAGTCATTTAGGCAGGTTATCTTAGAGTTCTTGGGCACGGGGACTATGGTGGTCTGCTTGAAACATGTTGGTATTACAGACTCAGTCAGGGACATGTTGAAAATGTCAGTGAAGACACTTGCCAGTTGGTCAGCACATGCTCGGAGTACACGTCCTGGTAATCCGTCTGGCCCTGCGGCCTTGTGAATGTTGACCTGCTTAAAAGTCTTACTCACATCGGCTACGGAGAGCGTGATCACATAGTCGTCCGGAACAGCTGGTGCTCTCATGCATGCTTCAGTGTTGCTTGCCTCGAAGCGAGCATAGAAGTGGTTTAGCTCGTCTGGTAGGCTTGTGTCACTGGGCAGCTCGCGGCTGTGCTTCCCTTTGTAGTCTGTAATAGTTTTCAAGCCCTGCCACATCCGACGAGCGTCAGAGCCAGTGTAGTATGATTCAATCTTAGACCTGTATTGACTCTTTGCCTGTTTGATGGTTCGTCGGAGGTCATAGCGGGATTTCTTATAAGCGTCCGGGTTAGAGTCCCGTTCCTTGAAAGCGGCAGCTCTACCCTTTAGCTCAGTGCGGATGTTTCCTGTAATCCATGGCTTCTGGTTGGGGTATGTACGTACGGTCACTGTGGGGACGACATCATCGATGCACTTATTGATGAAGCCAGTGACTGATGTGGTGTACTCCTCAATGCTGTCTGAAGAATCCCGGAACATGTTCCAGTCTTTGCTAGCAAAACAGTCCTGTAGCTTAGCATCTGCGTCATCTGACCACTTTTTTATTAGCCGAATCACTGGTGCTTCCTGCTTCAGTTTTTGCTTATAAGCAGGAATCAGGAGGATAGAGTTATGGTCAGATTTGCCAAATGGAGGGCGAGGGAGAGCTTTGTATGCGTCTCTGTGTGTGGAGTAAAGGTGGTCTAGAGTTTTTTCCCCTCTGGTTGCACATTTAACATGCTGGTAGAAATGAGGTAGAACGGATTTAAGTTTCCCTGCATTAAAGTCCCCGGCTACTAGGAGCGCTGCATCTGGATGAGCGTTTTCCTGTTGATTAATGGCCTTGTACAACTCATTCAGTGCAATCTTAATGCCAGCATTGGTTTGTGGTGGTAAATAGACAGCTATGAAAAATATAGATGAAAACTCTCTTGGTAAATAGTGTGGTCTACAGCTTATCATAAGATACTCTACCTCAGGCGAGCAAAACCTTGAGACTTCCTTAGTATTTGATTTTGTGCACCAGCTGTTGTTTACAAATATACACAGACCGCCGCCCCTTGTCTTACCGGAGGCAGCCGTTCTATCCTGCCGATGTAGCGTATAGCCTGCTAGCTGAATGTTGTCATTGTTGTCGTTCAGCCACGACTCCGTGAAACATAAGATATTACAGTTTTTAATGTCCCGTTGGTAGGATAACCGTAATCTTAAATCGTCCATTTTATTCTCAAAAGCTTGAACGTTGGCTAATAGGATTGATGGGAGAGGCAGTTTACTCGTTCGCCGTCGGATCCTTACAAGGCACCCGGATCTGCGTCCACGATATCTCCGTCTCTTCCTCACGCGAATGACGGGGATCTGGGCCTTGTTGGGTGTCTGTAGAATATCCTTCGCGAACGCCTCGTTGAAGAAAAAGTCTTCGTCCAACGCGAGGTGAGTAATCGCTGTCCTGATATCCAGAAGCTCTCTTTGGTTATAAGAGACGATGGCAGAAACATTATGTACAAAATAAATTACAAATAACGCGGAAAAACACACATAATAGTACAATTGGTTAGAGGGCTGTAAAACGGCAGCCATCTTCTTCCGGCGCTGTTTCAATCTCATTAATCTCTTTACTCTGCCTGTCTGCCTCCCTTTCGGTCTTGACTTGCGCTATCACTAGTGAAGTGCAATGTTGTATCAAATCAATCAACTGGGTCCGGCCCAATGACTGTATATATAAAGGTCCGGCCGGAAGCTGACGATAGCGAACTTGCAACATTTTATTAACTAGCCTATTCCGGGCCCTCAGAGTTTTTTGTGCCAGTGAGCTCGGGACAGACACAGCTGTTTTCACGCAAACGTAGATGTGTTCAGGTATTTTATATGCTATCTTCAGAACATGACATTTTGCTGTTTAACACCGTGGACTGGTGTTTATCGAAAGGGAGAGTGTAGGAAAGATTTTTGAAATACTTTGAGGAACAAAAATTCACAATTGAAATTCAAAAATATTGACTTCGTTGACTTACTGTGTGTGGTGAAAAAAAAATACTGAGAAGCTCAGCTTATTAGTGATGGTGAGTTAAGGCAATCAGAAATCAGAAATCAACAAATGGCACTTACCTACACTTGCACGCAGCAGGACAGTTAGCCTACTTATATGCGTGCTCTGGCTCACACGCTCCATCAACGTTAAGAGGACAGAGAAACCAGAAACATGCTCATTGCTCACATGGCGCGCTCTAACAAAACTCAATGAAAACATTTACAGAACTCGTAACTGATCGTATGAAATAAAACAAAACTTATCTTGGCACCACACTGCCAGGTCTCTGACCTCCTCGCTGTAGGTCGTCTCATCGTCGTCGGTGATCAGGCCTACCACCGTCGTGTCGTCGGCAAACTTAATGATGGTGTTGGAGTTGTTCGCGGCCACGCAGTCATGGGTGAACAAAGAGTACAGGAAGGGACCAAGCATGCACCCCTGAGGGACCCCATGTTGAGGGTCAGTGTGGCGGATATATTATTGCCTACCCTCACCACCTGGGGGCGGCCCGTCAGGATGTCCAGGATCCAGTTGCAGAGGGAGTTGTTTAATCCCAGGGTCCTTAGTTTAGTGAAGAGCTTGGAGTGCATTATGGTGTTGAACGCTGAGCTGTAGTCAATGAACAGCATAGAGATTGCATCATCTGTGGATCTGTGGGGAGGTATGCGAATTGGAGTGGGTCCAGGGTGTTTGGGATGAAGGTGTTAATATGAGCCATGACCTGCCTTTCAGAGCATTTCATGGCTACAGGGGTGAGTGCTACAGGGCGATAGTCATTTAGACAGGTTAACTTGGCATTCTTGGGCGCAGGGACTATGGTGGTCTGCTTGAAAAATGTAGGTATTACAGACTGGGTCAGGGAGAGGTTGAAAATGTCGTTGAAGACACTTGCCAGTTGATCAGCGCATGCTCTGAGTAAGCGTCCTGGTAATTTGTCTGTGAATGCTAACCTGTTTAAAGGTCTTAGTCATGGAGAGCGTGATCACACAGTCGTCCGGAAAAGCTGGTGCTCTCCTGCATGGTATAGTGTTGCTAGCCTCAAAGCAAGCATAGAAGGTACACAACATGACCAAAAGTATGTGGACACCTACTCGTCGAACATCTCATTCCAAAATCATGGGCATTAATATGGAGTTGGTCCCCCCTTTGCTGCAATAACAGTCTCCATTCTTCTGGGAAGACTTTCCACTAGATGTTGGAACATTGCTGCGGGGACTTGCTTCCATTCAGTCACAAGAGCATTAGTGAGGTTCGACACTGATGTTAGGCGATTAGGCCTGGCTCGCAGTCGGCATTCCAATTCATCCCAAAGGTGCTCATTTGGGTTGAGGTAGGGGCTCTGTGCGGGCCAGTCAAGTTCTTCCACACCTATCTCGACAAACCATTTCTGTATGGACCTCGCTTTGTGCACAGGGGCATTGTCATGCTAAAACAGCAAAGGGCCTTCCCCAAACTTTTGCCCCAAAGTTGGAAGCACAGAATCGTCTAGAATGTCATAGTATGCTGTAGCGTTAAGATTTCCCTTCACTGGAACTAAGGGGCCTAGCCCGAACCATAAAAAACCATCCCAGACCATTATTCCTCCTCCACCCAACTTTACAGTTGGCAGTATGTATTCGGGCAGTTAGCGTTCTCCTGTTATCCGCCAAACCCAGATTTGTCCGTCGGACTGCCAGATGGTGAAGCGTGATTCATCACTCCAGAGAACACGTTTCCACTGCTCCAGAGTCCAATGACGGCGAGCTTTACACCACTCTAGCCGACGCTTGGCATTGCACGTGATCTCAGGCTTCTGTGCGGCTGCTCGGCCACGGAAACCCATTTCATGAAGATCCCAACGAACAGTTATTGTACTGATGTTGCTTCCAGAGGCAGTTTGAAACTCGGCAGTGAGTGTTGCAACCGAGGACACACGATTTTTACATGCTTCAGCACTTGGCGGTCCCGTTCTGTGAGCTTGTGTGGCCTACCACTTCACAGCTGAGCTGTTGTTGCTCCTATACATTTCCACTTCACAATAACAGACTCACAGTTGACCGGGACAGCTCTAGAAGGACAGAAATTTGACTGACTTGTTGGAAAGGTGGCATCCTATGACGGTGCCACATTGAAAGTCACTGAGCTCTTCAGTAAGGCCATTCTACAGCCAACGTCTTTGCTATGGAGATTGCATGGCTGTGTGCTCGATTTTATACACCTGTCAGCAACGGATTTGGCTGAAATATCAGAATCCACTCATTTGAAGGTGTGTCCACATACTTTTGTATATATAGTGTAACTAGCTTGTCTGGTAGGCTTGCGTCACTGGACAGATCGCTGCTGGGTTTCCCTTTGTAATAGTTTGCAAGCCCTGCCACATCCAACGAGCGTCAGAACCTGTGTAGTAGGATTCGATTTTGGTCCTTTATTGAAGCTTTGCCTGTTTGATGGTTCATCGGAGGAGGTAGCGGGATTTCTTATAAGGGTCTGGATTAATGTCCCGCTCCTTGAAAGTGGCAGCTCTAGCCTTTAGCTCACTGCCAATGTTCCCTGTAATCCATGGCTTCTGGTTGGGATAAGTACGTATGGTCACTGTGGGGAAGATGTCGTCGATGCACTTATTAATGAAGCCGATGACTGATGTGGTAAATTCTTCAATGCCATAGGATGAATCCCAGAACATATTCCAGTCCTGTAGCTTAACATTCACTTCATTGCACCACTTCTGTATTAAGCGCATTATTGGTACTTCCTGTTTTAGTTTTTGCTTGTAGGCAAGAATCAGGAGGATAGAGTTATGGTCAGATTTGCCAAATGGAGGGCAATGGAGAGCTTTGTATGTGTCTCTGTGTGTGGAGTAAAGGTGATTTAGAGTTTTTTTCACTTCAAGTTGCACAGGTGACGTGCTAGTAGAAATGAGGTAAAACAGATTTCAGTTTTCCGCCACCACCGTTCTGTCCTGCCGGTGTATAGAAAAAACAGCTGGATTCATATCTACCATGTCCTTGTTCAGCCACGACTCTGGGCATACTTCTATTTCACTGTACAGCCTTACCTATTAATTGTGGATCAATGAAAGGGGGTATCAGTCTACTCAGTTACACACATAGAACACAACTGTGAAGAGTTTACACAAATATTAGGATTGTGGGTTGTGTACATCACTGTTAGGAAATCAAAGCATCTCTGAATCATTCAGGCTGTGGGTTTCAGATAAATAGAAGCATCATTTACTTTTTTTAAATGTTCAGTGGAGGAGGAAATGGACTTGTGGAAGTGACTCAATACTGTGGAAGAGCCACAACTAATGTTTACTCATAGTGACGCAAGAAAACATACCGATTTCGAATGATTCACAGCTGTAATTGTAGCAAAAGGTACTTCCACCAAGTATTAACTCAGGGGGGTGGAGACGTATCCAATTATGATATTTTAGTTTTCTTTGTTCTCTAACCTTCTTTCACTTTGAAAATGTGCAGTATGTTGTGTAGATCTGTAGAACAGAAATCGAATTAAACCCTTTTAAGATGTGATTTTAAGGCAGCAAAATGTGGAAAAAAAGATCAAGGGGGTGTAGACTTTCTATAATCACTGTACTGTAGCATAGTAGGTCTATAAAAACCAGCCACGACACCGACGTCTTGCTTCCAGACAAGCTAAACACCTTCTTTGCCCGCTTTGAGGATAACACAGTGCCACTGACGAGGCCCACTAACAAGGACTGTGGCCTCTCCTTCTCCGTGGCCGATGTGATTAAGACATTTAAGCATGTTAACCCCCACAAGGCTGCCGGCCCAGACGGCATCCCTAGCCACGTCCTCAGAGCATGCGCAGACCAGCTGGCTGGTGTGTTTACGGACATATTCAATCTCTCCCTTTCCCAGTCTGCTGTTCTCACATGCTTCAAGATGGCCACCATTGTTCCTGTACCCGAGAAAGCAAAGGTAACTGAACTAAATGACTATCGCCCTGTAGCACTCACCTCTGTCATCATGAAGTGCTTTGAGAGACTAGTCAAGGATCACATCACCTCTACCTTACCTGTCACCCTAGACCCACTCCAATTTGCTTACCGCCCCAAAAGATCCACAGACGATGCAATCGCCATCACACTGCACACTGCCCTATCCCATCTGGACAAGAGGAATACCTATGTAAGAATGCTGTTCATTGACTATAGCTCAGCATTCAACACCATAGTACCCTCCAAGCTCATCATTAACCTTGAGGCCCTGGGTCTGAACCCTGCCCTGTGCAACTGGGTCCTGGACTTCCTGACGGGCCGCCCCCAGGTGGTGAAGGTAGGAAACAACATCTCCACTTCACTGATCCTCAACACTGGGGCCCCACAAGGGTGCATGCTCAGCCCCCTCCTGTACTCCCTGTTCACCCATGACTGCGTGGCCAAGCACGCCTCCAACTCAATCATCAAGTTTGCAGACGACACAACAGTAGTAGGCTTGGTTACCAACAATGACGACACCGCCTACAGTGAGGAGGTGAGGGCTTTGGGAGTGTGGTGCCAGGAAAATAACCTCTCACTCAACATTAACAAAACAAAGGAGATGATCGTGGACTTCAGGAAACAGCAGAGGGTGCACCCCCCTCTCCTCATCGATGGGACCGCAGTGGAGAAGGTGGAAAGCTTCAAGTTCCTTGGCGTACACATCACCAACAAACTTAAATGGTCCACCCACGCAGACAGTGTGGTGAAGAAGGAGAAACAGAGCCTCTTCAACCTCAGGAGGCTGAAGAAATTCGGCTTAGCACCTAAAACCCTCACAAACCTTTACAGATGCACAATTGAGAGCATCCTGTCGGGCTGTATCACCGCCTGGTACGGCAACTGCACCGCCCGCAACCACAGGGCTCTCCAGAGGGTGGTACGGTCTGCCGAACGCATTACCGGGGGTAAACTATCCGCCCTCCAAGACACATACAGCACCGATGTCACAGGAAGGCCAAAAAGATCATCAAGGACATCAACCACCCGAGCCACGGCCTGTTCACCCCGCTATCATCCAGAAGGCGAGGTCAGTACAGGTGCAACAAAGCTGGGACCGAGATAATGAAAAACAGCTTCTATCTCAAGGCCATCAGACTGCTAAATAGCCATCACTAGCACATTAGAGGCTGCTGCTGCCTATTGAAATCACTGGCCACTTTAAGAAATTGAACACTAGTCACTTTAATAATGTTTACATATCTTGCACTACTCATCTCATATGTATATACTGTATTCTATTCTATAATATTCTACTGTATCTTAGTCTGTCATTGCTTGTCCATATATGTATATATTCTTAAATCCCATTCCTTACTAGTTTTGTGTGTTTTAGGTATATGTTGTGAAATTGTTAGATATTACTTGTTAGATATTACTGCACTGTCGGAGATAGAAGCACAAGCATTTCGCTACACCCGCTATAACATCTGCTAAACACGTGTATGTGACAAATAAAATTGGATTTGACTTGATTTAATATGTTACACCAAAAACACCTCCTCAGTCATTTCTTATCTGAAGAACTCAACAGCACTGTAGGCAGGATATATGCTTTGATTGAAACAAAATAGGCCTACAAGAAAGGCTAATAGTTATGTTAACACCATCAGGGTTAATTACCTCACAAAACAGTAATTCAAGAATATCTAAATGCATATTCCCATGAAAATGATTGAGATGATGTCACGAATTCAGCCGAGGCTGCCCATCCTCCTTGCTCGGGCAGGTTTCGGCGTTCGTCGTCACCGATCTTCTAGCTGCCACCAATCCATGTTTCTTTTCCCATTTGTTTAGTCTGTATTGTACACACCTGGTTCCCATTATGTTGTCATCAGTTCCCTATTTAACCCTCTGGTTCCCTCATGGTTTTGTGAGTGTTTGTTTTATGTTTCGTGTCTGACGTCTGTGAGCTGGTGTGTTTTCGCTGCGTGGAAAGTGATGTCCTATTTCCTTCTTCGAGTAAAGTACGTTTTTACTCAGTTCTGTGTCCCGCACCAGACTCAGTCCTCCCGCTACACTGACACCCTGACAGAAACACGCACCTACTATGGAGTCAGCAGGTGCATCCAGTCCTCCGTTACCGGTGGAGGAGCGCGTCCAGCAGCATGCGACGATGCTACACAAGCTTGGCACAGCCAGGTTGTCCCACACCCCTATCTACTTCACCTCCACCCACACCGCTGTCCACCCCTCCGTTACCTGGACCCAGTGGGATTCGGCTCTCGCTCCCGAGGGCATATGAAGGGAGGGCTGCCGCGTACCAGGGGTTCCTGCTCCAGGTGGAGCTCTACCTGGTGACCATCCACCAGGCTCCCTCGGGATACGAGAACGTGTCCGCCCTCATCTCCTGTCTGTCGTGGAAAGCGCTGGAGTGGGCCAACGCCGAATGGGGAGGAATAGACGCAGCGTTGGTTCGCTACGAGGACTTCACCCGCCGCTTCCGGGCGGTATTCGATCATCCACCGGAGGGGAGAGCGGCGGGGGAACGCTTGTTCCAGCTCAGACAGGGGATGAGGAGCGCACAGGACTTCGCCCTGGACTTCAGGACCCTGGCTGCCAGCGCGGGATGGAACGAGAGGGCCCTGATCGACCATTACCGGTGCAGTCCCCGTGAGGACGTTTGTCGGGAGCTGGCCTGCAGGGACACCACCCTCACCCTCGACAAGCTGGTGGAATTGGGGTCTGTCCGTTCCATGTCTACACCTATGGAGCTCGGAGGTGCTGCCCCTAGGGTGACCGGAGGAGGGGCCGTTTCCTGCACCAACTGTGGCCGCAGAGGGCACACTGCTGGGGGGGTTCCCCAGGGAGTCGAGGCAGCAGGCAGGGCACTGGTGGATCATCCCAGGTGAGTAGGCACCCGACTCACCCAGAGCTCCCTGTTATGCACAAGTGGTTAAGCATAGAATTTCCTGAGTTTTCCCCGCATTCCCATCATAAGGCGCTAGTAGATTCAGGCGCAGCTGGGAATTTTATTGACTGTTCATTTTCCCGTCGATTAGGGATCCCTGTTGATCCTGTTGATGTGCCCTTCCCTGTACATGCCTTAGATAGTCGTACTTTAGGGTAGGGTCTGATCAGGGAGGTCACAGATCCACTATGCCTGAAAACGCAGGAGGGTCATGAGGAGAGAATTAGTCTCTTCCTGATCGATTCTCCTGCGTTTCCTGTGGTGTTGGGGCTTCCCTGGTTGGCCGCTCATGACCCCACTATTTCGTGGCAACAGAGGGCTCTCAAGGGATGGTCACGTCAGTGCTCAAGGAGGTGTGTAGGTGTTTCCATAGGTGCAACTACGGTGGAAAGTCCAAACCAGGTCTCCACTATGGCTATGGAAACATATGTCTCCGAATCTCTGGGACAGGGATACATTCGGTCTTCCACTTCACCTGCCTCCTCGAGTTTCTTTTTTGTGAAGATGGATGGAGGTTTACGCCCGTGCATTGACTATCGAGGTCTTAATCAGATCACTGTAAAGTACAGTTACCCACTGCCTCTCATAGCCAGTGTGACAGAGTCATTGCATGGGGCGCACTTCTTCACCAAATTGGATCTCAGGAGCGCGTACAACCTGGTGCGTATCCGGGAGGGGGATGAGTGGAAGATGGCATTTAGTACCACCTCTGGGCACTATGAGTACCTCGTAATGCCATACGGGTTGATGAATGCTCCTGCAGTCTTTCAATCCTTTGTCGATGAGATTTTCAGGGACCTGCACGGGCAGGGTGTAGTGGTGTATATAGATTACATTCTAATATACTCCGCTCCATGCTCCGAGCATGTGTCCCTGGTCCGCAAGGTGCTTGGTCGACTGTTGGAGCATGACCTGTACGTCAAGGCTGAGAAATGTCTGTTCTTCCAACAGTCCATCTCCTTCCTGGGGTACCACCTGTCTGCGTCAGGGGTTGAGATGGAGAATGACCGCATTGCAGCCGTGCGTAATTGGCCGACTCCAACCACGGTAAAGGAGGTGCAGCGGTTCTTAGGGTTTGCCAACTACTACCGGAGGTTTATCCGGGGCTTTGGTCAGGTAGCGGCTCCCATTACCTCCTTGCTGAAGGGGGGACCGGAGCGACTGCAGTGGTCAGCTGGGGCAGACAGGGCTTTTGGTCACCTGAAGGCTCTGTTTACCTCGGCTCCCGTGCTGGCGCATCCTGATCCCTCCTTGGCATTCATAGTAGAGGTAGACGCGTCCGAGGCTGGGATAGGAGCTGTGCTGTCTCAGCGCTCGGGTACACCACCAAAGCTCCGCCCCTGTGCTTTCTTTTTTCGAAGAAGCTCAGCCCGGCGGAGCACAACTATGATGTGGGGGACCGGGAGCTGTTAGCTGTTGTCAGGGCCCTGAAGGCGTGGAGGCATTGGCTTGAGGGGGCTAAACACCCTTTCCTCATTTGGACTGACCACCGCAACCTGAAGTACATCCGGGAGGCACGGAGACTGAACCCTCGCCAGGCAAGGTGGGCCATGTTTTTCACCCGTTTTGTTTTCACCCTCTCCTACAGACCAGGTTCCCAGAACGCTAAGGCAGACGCTCTGTCCCATATGTATGACTCAGAGGAGCGGTCCACGGATTCCACTCCCATACTTCCGGCTTCTTGCCTGGTGGTATGGGAGATTTACACGGACATCAAGCGGGCGCTACGTACGGAGCCCACTCCCACCCAGTGTCCAGTGGGGCGTATGTTCGTTCCGTCTAATGTCCGCGATCGATTGATCTGTTGGGCTCACACGTCACCCTCCTCTGGTCATCCTGGCATCGGTCGGACAGTGCGCTGTCTTAGTGGGAAGTACTGGTGGCCCACTTTAGATAAGGATGTGAGGGTTTATGTTTCCTCCTGCTCGGTGGACGCTCAGTGCAAGGCACCTAGACACCTGCCCAGAGGGAAATTACAACCCCTACCCGTTCCACAACGGCCGTGGTCACACCTATTGGTGGATTTCGTGACGGATCTTCCTCCATCACAGGGAAACACCACGATCCTGGTCATCCTGCCGTCTCCTTCCTTTGCCCGGTTTCCCTACGGCCCTACAGACTGCGGAGGCTCTGTTTACACACGTCTTCCGGCACTACGGGGTGCCTGAGAATATAGTGTCTGATCGGGGTCCCCAGTTCACATCGAGGGTCTGGAGGGCGTTCATGGAACGTCTGGGGATCTTGGTCAGCCTGACCTCAGGGTTTCACCCCGAGAGTAATGGGCAGGTGGAGAGAGTAAACCAGGATGTGGGTATGTTTCTGCGGTCCTATTGCAAGGACCGTCCGTGGGAGTGGGCGGCGTTCATTCCCTGGGCAGAGATGGCCCAAATCTCCCTCCGCCACTCCTACACTAACCTGTCTCCGTTTCAGTGTGTACTAGGTTTTCAGCCGGTCCTGTCACCGTGGCATCAGAGCCAGATCGAGGCACCTGCGGTGGAGGAGTGGTTTCGGCACTCGGAGGAGACATGGAACGCTGCCCATGTGCGCCTGCAACGGGCCATCAGACGACAGAAGGCGAGCACCGACCGCCACCGCAGTGAGGCCCCGGTGTATGCACCGGGGGACAGGGTCTGGCTCTCGACCCGAAACCTGCCCCTTCGCCTGCCCTGCCGGAAGCTGGGTCCGCGGTTTGTGGGGCCATTTCAAGTCCTGAGGAGACTGAACGAGGTTTGTTATAGGTTACAGCTTCCACCTGATTACCGTATTAACCCCTCGTTCCATGTGTCTCTCCTCAGGCCGGTGGTGGGTGGTCCGCTCCAGCAGTCTGAGGTGCGGGAGGTTCCTCCGCCCCCTCTGGACATCGAGGGGGCTCCGGCGTATACTGTGCGAGCCCTCAAGGACTCAAGGCGTCGGGCGGGGGGGCTTCAGTACCTCGTGGAGTGGGAGGGGTACGGTCCGGAGCAGAGATGCTGGGTGCCGGTGAAGGACTTCCTGGACCCTTCCTTACTGCAGGAATTTCACCGTCTCCACCCGGATCGTCCAGCGCCTCGTCCTCCGGGTCGTCCCCGAGGCCGGAGTCGGCGCGCAGCTGGAGCCGCGCGTCAAGAGTGGGGTACTGTCACGAATTCAGCCGAGGCTGCCCCTCCTCCTTGCTCGGGCAGGTTTCGGCGTTCGTCATCACCGGTCTTCTAGCTGCCACCAATCCATGTTTCTTTTCCCATTTGTTTTGTCTGTATTGTACACACCTGGTTCCCATTATGTTGTCATCAGTTCCCTATTTAACCCTCTGGTTCCCTCATGGTTTTGTGCGTGTTCGTTTTATGTTTCGTGTCAGACTTCTGTGAGCTGGTGTGTTTTCCCTGCGTGGAAAATGATGTCCTATTTCCTTATTAGAGTAAAGTACGTTTTTACTCAGTTCTGTGTCCTGCGCCAGACTCCGTCCTCCCGCTACACGGACACCCTGACATATGATTGGAATGGCGTTTGGACATTTCACCAGTAAAACGTGAAGAATTATCATTCAAGATTGACAGTGATGTTTGCCTATTTTAAAATTAGGTATGCCTAACTTGGTGTTTTGAGGTTATACAAACTTTGAGAAATGATGACGTCATTTTTTTTTTTTTGCTGCGCTCCCTCACCTAAACAAATATCACTACACCACTAGTTACAGTGGCTCCTAAAGACATGATTGACATCGGAAAAAGAGGGTAGGCTATCAGCTAATCATTGATTTTGATGATTGATGTTAATCTGCTTTTTTTTTTACTGATTGTGATTAGTCTTCAATGCTCTTAAATAATAACTTCATAATATAGCCTAATGTTCATAATCTTCTAAATCATGATATATGGCTGGCTAGTGGCTTGTGTGGATATTTGAGTGGGCTATATGGTGGTTAGCTAGAGTCTAGACTACCTGTGTTCTTAATTTGTAATATTGGGATTTTGCCGCAACAAAAAGTGAGCATGAGAGGGGGGTGACCCGGGGAGAGAGGGGAGCTCCCCCCTCCTGGTCAATATCTTTTAGGTTTAAAGTTAATTTCCTGAAATGTTACACATTTTGCCATAAGGAGTAGAGAAAATGTTGCCGTGTAAAGCAAGCTTTCTGCAATTCTAACCATTTTGCCATGGACTAGAGAGACATTTTTGCATTTTTAAAGCACGTTTCCTGCAATTGTACATATTTTGTCAAGACTTATGACATGTTAATGATATACGAGTTAGAGTGACAAAATAAGTAAATGGCCAGGGCCCCTGGGCACATATCCTATGTGACCGGTCGATATTCGGCCAAGATTACAAAGAGTTTAGATAGGTGGCTAGACTAACTGACAATCAAAAAATTGTTAGCAGACAAGGCTAGTAGAGGGACTGACTGACATAACAAGAGAAAAACTGCTGATGCACAACCAAATTTCCAAATTGCCCATTGTGTATTCCCATTGTGTATTCCCATTGTGTATTCTCTACTATGTTGAGACCCCGACTGAGTGGTTGCTTTCTCAGATCTATTTTCAAATAGTTTTAAAGAGTTGTCATTTTTTGGGATCTGTATTCAAACTGTTGTAGTGACAAATAAAAAATTTCTAATTGTGTATGTTTGCCCACTGACAAAGAAATGACCAGTCTATCATTTAAATGGTAGGTTTATTTGAACAGTGAGAGACAGAATAACAACAACAAAATCCAGAAAAACGCATGTCAAAAATGTTAGAAATTGATTTGCATTTTAATGAGGGAAATAAGTATTTGACCCCCTCTCAATCAGAAAGATTTCTGTTTCCCAGGTGTCTTTTATACAGGTAACGAGCTGAGATTAGGAGCACACTCTTAAAGGGAGTGCTCCTAATCTCAGTTTGTTACCTGTATAAAAGATACCTGTCCACAGAAGCAATCAATCAATCAGATTCCAAACTCTCCACCATGGCCAAGACCAAAGAGCTCTCCAAGGATGTCAGGGACAAGATTGTAGACCTACACAAGGCTGGAATGGGCTACAAGACCATCGCCAAGCAGCTTGGTGAGAAGGTGACAACAGTTGGTGCGATTATTCGCATATGGAAGAAACACAAAATAACTGTCAATCTCCCTCGACCTGGGGCTCCATGCAAGATCTCACCTCGTGGAGATGCAATGATCATGAGAACGGTGAGGAATCAGCCCAGAACTACACGGGAGGATCTCAAGGCAGCTGGGACCATAGTCACCAAGAAAACATTTGGTAACACACTATGCCGTGAAGGACTGAAATCCTGCAGCGCCCGCAAGGTCCCCCTGCTCAAGAAAGCACATATACAGGGCCGTCTGAAGTTTGCCAATGAACATCTGAATGATTCAGAGGAGAACTGGGTGAAAGTGTTGTGGTCAGATGAGACCAAAATCGAGCTCTTTGGCATCAACTCAACTCTCCGTGTTTGGAGGAGGAGGAATGCTGCCTATGACCCCAAGAACATCATCCCCACCGTCAAACATGGAGGTGGAAACATTATGCTTTGGGGGTGTTTTTCTGCTAAGGGGACAGGACAACTTCACCGCATCAAAGGACGATGGACAGGGCAATGTACCGTGAAATCTTGGGTGAGAACCTCCTTCCCTCAGACAGGGCATTGAAAATGGGTCGAGGATGGGTATTCCAGCATGACAATGACCCAAAACACACGGCCAAGGCAACAAAGGAGTGGCTCAAGAAGAAGCACATTAAGGTCTTGGAATGGACAGGCCAGTCTCCAGACCTTAATCCCATAGAAAATCTGTGGAGGGAGCTGAAGGTTTGAGTTGCCAAACGTCAGCCTCGAAACCTTAATGACTTGGAGAAGATCTGCAAAGAGGAGTGGAACAAAATCCCTCCTGAGATGTGTGCAAACCTGGTGGCCAACTACAAGAAACGTCTGACCTCTGTGATTGCCAACAAAGGTTTTGCCACCAAGTACTAAGTCATGTTTTGCAGAGGGGTCAAATACTTATTTCCCTCATTAAAATGCTAATCAATTTATAACATTTTTGACATACGTTTTTATGGATCTTTTTGTTGTTATTCTGTCTCTCACTGTTCAAATAAACCTACCATTAAAATTATAGACTGATCATGTCTTTGTCAGTGGGCAAACGTACAAAATCAGCAGGGGATCAAATACTTTTTTTCCTCACTGTAGTTACTTTCCGCAAAGTATAATTAAAACTATAGATATCTCAGGTCTGACACATACAGACACATACACACACCCACACAACCCCCCCCCCCCCCCCCCCCCCCCCCCCCCACACACACACACACACACACGCGCGCACACACACACACACACACACACACACACACACACACACACACACACGCGCGCACACACACACACACACACACAGACACACACACACACAAAGACAAAGACTTACACATGACACAAAAACACTGAAAAATGCTAATTGATAGCAAGTCCCAGTGGAAGTTTTTATAATGATTTTACCTTGAATGTGAATATGCAAATAGCTGTATGTTTTCAGTGTATTTAGATGTATTCATGTAATTATGTGCTTCTAACATGTCATACTGATATGGTAACCTCCTCTAAAACAACATTGAGAAACAGTCCTCTTGTAGCTGGTCATGTACAAACCCCACCCTCTTCTACGTGTGTTTGTTTGTGTGTGTGTGAGTCTGCGTATGTGTGTGTATGTGTGAATGGGTACGTTGTGTATGTGTGTTCTCACATTAGTGTGTCTTTCCTCAGGACCTGAGGATCCAGGGAGAAGACTCTACAGGATGGTTGCTGTGAGCTTTGGGATGCTGTGTGTTCTACAAGTCATGCTCAACATCTCCCTGAGACTAGTCTGTGAGTGTATTGTTATCTAATCATTACACTATATCAGTTTTTCACAAGGTCCCAAATTCAGATGAATGTTGTTATCTGTGTAACTAAATTCCTCCTCTGTTAGACATGTTCAAAGAACTAACAAACCACATCTCAGATATTCTGTCCACTTTTAGCAGACTGTATAGACCTTCAGTTTTTAACGCCTGCCACTTACAGTAGCAGTAAGAAATGGCCTTTTCACCAGTAGCTACAGTATATGTATCAATCCTTTCTAGATAACAGAGGCATGGGAGATAAAACCATTGTGACTGCAGAGAGAGACCAGCTACAGACCAGTTACAACAACCTGACTAAAGAGAGAGACCAGCTACAGACCAGTTACAACAACCTGACTAAAGAGAGAGACAAGATACAAGAGGAGAGAGATGATCTCAAGAGAAAGTTCTCTAATCTGAGTGAGTTCACCAAATAAATGATCATAACATCACATGTCTCACTTGTGTTTGTATTCTTCAATAATAGGTGCAGAATAATAAGATGGAAATTCATGTGTTTGTCTTGTAGAACAAACCTATCCTGAAGGCTGGCAGAAGTTTGGATCCAGTTGGTACTTCATCTCTACTGAGACTAAAACCTGGATGGAGAGCAGAGAGGACTGTCTGGAGAGAGGAGCAGACCTGGTCATCGTAAACAGTGATAAAGAACAGGTGAGAGAGAGAGAGAGAGAGAGAGAGAGAGAGAGAGAGAGAGAGAGAGAGAGAGAGAGAGAGAGAGAGAGAGAGAGAGAGAGAGAGAGAGAGAGAGAGAGAGAGAGAGAGAGAGAGAGAGAGAGAGAGAGAGAGAGAGAGAGAGAGAGAGATAGACTGTATTAATAATGTTGTTTTCTGTCACAACAACAGACATTCATCAATAGGTTTAAAACAGTCAGTCAGGTCTGGATTGGTCTGACTGACTGTGTTACTGAGGGGACCTGGAAATGGGTGGACGGCACCCCACTGACCACCCCAAGGTAATAAACTACTGCTCTAATAACACTGACCACCCCAAGGTAAGAGACTACTGCTCTATAATAACACTGACCACCCCAAGGTAAGAGACTACTGCTCTATAATAACACTGACCACCCCAAGGTAAGAGACTACTGCTCTAATAACACTGACCACAGTGTAAGGAGTAGGACTGATTCTCTGCATTGTTCATACTCTAGGTTCTGAGAGAGAGGCCAGTCTAACTCTGTTGTTTCTACTGCAGGTATTGGGAGAGAGGAGATCCTAGTGGTGGTGTACGTGAGAATTGTGTGTTGTTCGAACACAGGTCATCAGGCCAAGGAACATGGCAGGACTATCCATGTTCATATAACAGATGCTGGATATGTGAGATATAGTTATCTATCACTCTCTCGTAGTTATCATGTTGATGGTCGTGCTGAACGTCAATGATGCCAACTACAGTGCCTTCAGAAAGTATTCACACCCCTTGACTTTTTCCACATTTTGTTGTGTTACAGCATTAATTTAAAATGGATTAAATTGAGATTTTATTGTCACTGGCCTACACACAATAACCCATAATGTCAAAGTGGAAATATGTTTTTCCATTTTTTTTAACAAATTAATACAATATTTCAAGCTGAAATGTATTGAGTCAGTAAGTATTCAACCCCTTTGTTATGGCAAGCCTAAATAAGTTCAGGAGAAAAAAAATGTGCTTAACCTAGACACATAATAAGTTGCATAGACTAACTCTGTGTTAAATACTAGTGTTTAATTAACATGAACATTTTTGAATGACTACCTCATCTCTGTACCCCACATGTACGATTATCTGTAAGGTCCCTCTGTCGAGCAGTGAATTTCAAACACAGATTCAACCACAAAGACCAGGGAGGTTTTCCAATGCCTCGCAAAGAAGGGCATTGATTGGTAGATGGGTAAGAAAATAAAATAAAGCAGGTATTAAATATCCCTTTGAGCATGGTGAAGTTATTAATTACACTTTGGATGGTGTATCAATACCCACAGTCACTACAAAGATATAGGTGTCCTTCCTAACTCAGTTGCCGGAGAGGAAGAAAACCCTGAGGCCAATGGTGACATTAAAACAGTTACAGAGTTGAATGGCTGTGAAAGGAGAAAACTGAGGATGGATCAACAACATCGTAGTTACTAAACTGATTGACAGAGTGAAAAGAAGGAAGCCTGTACATAATAACAAATATTTCAAAACATGCATCCTGTTTGTAACAAGGCACTAAAGTAATAATGCAAAAACTGTGGCAAAGCAATTAACTTTTGGTCCTGAATACAAAGTGTTATGTTTGTTATGTTTGGGGCAAATCCAATACAACACATCACAGAGTACCAAACTCCATATTTTCAAGCATAGTGGTGGCTGCATCATGTTATGGGTATGCTTGTAATCGTTAAGGAGTGGGGAGTTTTTCAGGATAAAAAAAAAAAGGAATAGAGCTAAGCACAGGAAAAATCCTAGAGGAAAACCTGTTTCAGTCTGCATTGCACCAGACACTGGGGAATTCACCTATCAGCAAAAAAATAACCTAAAACACAAGGCCAAATCTACACTGGAGTTGCTAACCAAGAAGACAGTCCCTGAGTGGCCGAGTTACAGTTTTGACTTAAATCTACTTGACCATCTATGGCAAGACCTGAAAATGGTTGTCTAGCAATGATCAACCACCGATTTGACAGAGCTTGAAGAATTTTGAAAAGAATAATGGACAAATGTTGCACAATCCAGGTGTGGAAAGACTAACAGCTGTAATCACTGCCAAAAGTCCTTCTACAAAGTATTAACTCAGGGGTGTGAATACTTATGTAAATTTGATATACGTACAGTGGGGAAAAAAAGTATTTAGTCAGCCACCAATTGTGCAAGTTCTCCCACTTAAAAAGATGAGAGAGGCCTGTAATTTTAATCATAGGTACACGTCAACTATGACAGACAAAATGAGGAAAAACAATCCAGAAAATCACATTGTAGGATTTTTAATGAATTTATTTGCAAATTATGATGGAAAATAAGTATTTGGTCAATAACAAAAGTTTCTCAATACTTTGTTATATACCCTTTGTTGGCAATGACACAGGTCAAATGTTTTCTGTAAGTCTTCATAAGGTTTTCACACACTGTTGCTGGTATTTTGGCCCATTCCTCCATGCAGATCTCCTCTAGAGCAGTGATGTTTTGGGGCTGTCGCTGGGCAACACGGACTTTCATCTTGCAGAACAACCTTGTCCTAACAGCTGGCAGAACTTTACTGCAGCTGTTACTTCCCCTCTACGGAGACTAAAACCTAGGAGGAGAGCAGACAGACTACTAAGCTATATGGAATTTCTTTAAAGAAGGTCATACCAAAAATCATTTTGCTATTTGATTTTGAATTTTAAGACCCCTTGAAGTATAAAAAAAATATATGTAAAAAATATTTAATAAAAAATGTGTTTTGGCCTTACTGCTATTAGCCTACACGGTGGGGGAAAAAGTATTTAGTCAGCCACCAATTGTGCAAGTTCTCCCACTTAAAAAGATGAGAGAGGCCTGTCATTTTCATCATAGGTACACGTCAACTATGACAGACAAATTGAGATTTTTTTTCTCCCGAAAATCACATTGTAGGATTTTTTATGAATTTATTTGCAAGTTATGGTGGAAAATAAGTATTTGTTCACCTACAAACAAGCAATATTTCTGGCTCTCAAAGACCTGTAACTTCTTCTTTAAGAGGCTCCTCTGTCCTCCACTCGTTACCTGTATGAATGGCACCTGTTTGAACTTGTTATCAGTATATAAGACACCTGTCCACAACCTCAAACAGTCACACTCCAAACTCCACTATGGCCAAGACCAAAGATCTGTCAAAGGACACCAGAAACAAAATTGTAGACCTGCACCAGGCTGGGAAGACTGAATCTGCAATAGGTAAGCAGCTTGGTTTGAAGAAATCAACTGTGGGAGCAATTATTAGGAAATGGAAGACATACAAGTCCACTGATAATCTCCCTCGATCTGGAGCTCCACGCAAGATCTCACCCCGTGTGGTCAAAATGATCACAAGAACGGTGAGCAAAAATCCCAGAACCACACGGGGGGACCTAGTGAATGACCTGCAGAGAGCTGGGACCAAAGTAACAAAGCCTACCATCAGTAACACACTACGCCGCCAGGGACTCAAATCCTGCAGTGCCAGACGTGTCCCCCTGCTTAAGCCAGTACATGTCCAGGCCCGTCTGAAGTTTGCTAGAGTGCATTTGGATGATCCAGAAGAGGATTGGGAGAATGTCATATGGTCAGATGAAACCAAAATATAACTTTTTGGTAAAAACTCAACTCGTCGTGTTTGGAGGACAAAGAATGCTGAGTTGCATCCAAAGAACACCATACCTACTCTGAAACATGGGGGTGGAAACATCATGCTTTGGGGCTGTTTATCTGTAAAGGGACCAGGACGACTGATCCGTGTAAAGGAAATAATTAATGGGGCCATGTATCGTGAGATTTTGAGTGAAAACGTCCTTCCATCAGCAAGGGCATTGAAGATGAAATGTGGCTGGGTCTTTCAGGATGACAATGATCCCAAACACACCCTCCGGGCAATGAAGGAGTGGCTTCGTAAGAAGCATTTCAAGGTCCTGGAGTGGCCTAGCCAGTCTCCAGATCTCAACCCCATAGAAAATCTTTGGAGGGAGTTGAAAGTCCGTGTTGCCCAGCGACAGCCCCAAAACATCACTGCTCTAGAGGAGATCTGCATGGAGGAATGGGCCAAAATACCAGCAACAGTGTGTGAAAACCTTGTGAAGACTTACAGAAAACGTTTGACCTGTGTCATTGCCAACAAAGGGTATATAACAAAGTATTGAGAAACTTTTGTTATTGAACAAATACTTATTTTCCACCATAATTTGCAAATAAATTCATTAAAAATCCTAAAATGTGATTTTCTGGAAAAATAATTCTCATTTTGTCTGTCATAGTTGACGTGTACCTATGATGAAAATTATAGGCCTCTCTCATCTTTTTAAGTGGGAGAACTTGCACAATTGGTGGCTGACTAAATACTTTTTTTCCCCACTGTACATTGAATAACAGATTAACTACATGGAACAACACATAGTCCCCAAATCTAAAGTTTGTTCTGAAGTGTCTGAGAGATATCAGAAAGATCAGGAGACATAGTTTTGATATATTTTTTGTACAGTCTAAGACCTGTCTAAGCCGGTGGGAGGAGCTATAGGAGGACAGGATCATTGTAATGGCTGGAATGGTATTAAAGGCACGGAGTCAAACATGTGGTTTCCATATGTTTGATGCGGTTGATACTATACCATTAATTCCATTGCAGCCATTACAATGAGCCCAACCTCCTATCGCTCTTCTCACCAGCCCCCACTGGTGATGTTGTACTAAAAGACAGGGTGGAAATATGAACTTGTTGTCATAATACATGTGAAGGGTTTTAATTCTTCTTTCTATTCTCTTAAATCTGTCAATCTGAAACTATGGCGATCTTGTCACAACTTCTGCTTTTGGTGAAATTCCTCTGTAAACCAAGTTGACCACCAGTGTTTCATTCTGAATAACTCTTCAGAGACATCATAAATACACAAAAAAAAAAACTATGTGGTCATTGGTGGCCGGTCACACTGTGTGGTGACGTTTCCCCAAGGTACAGATCTAGGATCAGCTTTCCCTCCCCCAATCTTAACCTTAACTATTTGTGGTGGAAATGCTTAACTGACCCAAGACAAAGAAAAATAGTGTCAATACAGTAAGTCACATAGACGCAAGGCTGGTGGTGCTGTAAACTCAGTAAGGATATATGTAGTTTATATGTCAATTAACAGGATCCCAATTTATGTTAGCATATCTAAAATTGGGACCCTGTGAATTCAGATATACATCATATAACATGGTATAGAGTCATATCATGTATTATATTATCAAACTAAGGCTGGTGGGAGTCACGTGGTGGCCAGTGTTTCTAATCCACTGTGGATTAATAAATAGTTTCACTACCATAAATCACACAGAGGAAGTACAGTGCAGGGAGAAGACACAGGATGTACATTAGAGCTGAGGTTAGAAGTAGAAGTTACTGTATTTGACCACAAGTGTGTTAAGATGTCAGAGGGAGTCTATGAAATCCCAGATGGATTTGAAGACGACAAACATAATGCAATGAAGAACACGGACATTGATGGCCAATTATATGGCAACGTAAGCGCCTTCAAGCCCAGTCGAAGAGATAGCGTTGTTGCTCAACATTCAGATAAGATTGCACACTCACACACACACACTGTGCGAGCTCCGACCCAATTTTACTGTTTCGTGATTCTTTATTTTCACTAAATGTATCCACTACAGTTTCTTATGATAGACAATAACCTTTGAACATCAGATCGGGAGTTAGTAACCTCAATTCCATTTTCAACTTTGACTCATCTGCCCTGGGCTCTTTATGGAATTCTGACCCAATTTTCAGGGAATCCAAGAGGAAACACCGGCGATAAAGAGGCAAGAGAGGGGGAGTCCTGGAGGGATTACGGCAAAGGGAAAACCGGCCACCTCTTCCCTCCATTCAGTCACTTGATAATAAGATGGATGACGGGACTCAGGTAACTGCAATATTCTCTGCTTTTTCTGAAACATGGCTTTCAGACAAGATACCCCTCATAAGGAGTTTTCAGCCGTTATCGTAACTGTTGTATACATTCAAGATTGACAGAGGTGAAGCTGAGGAGAGGATTGTGGATATCTACATAAGTGCAGACACCCTGAGAGACAGTGAGACCATCACCAAGACACACATCAGCACATAGACTCACATAAAAGTATATTTGATGTGTCCACAGAGCCCGATAGCTCAGGGAAGAGATGTTCTTCAGGGAAGGGATTCTCCATAGTTTCTGCAGTGTGTCTGGTGCTGCTGTGTGTTCTTCTACTGGCTGGGATCATAGGCCTGTCTGTCTACTGTGAGTTTCTGTCCAGGTTCATGGCTTATCACCTAGTTGTAAGAAGTGCTGGTTACTAGGCCTATTTACCTGGTGTTTTAGCTAGTAACTATGTGTAGAGAATCAGCTATTAAAGACTACCAGAACCCACTGGATTATCAAATTACATTGAATGAACTACAGGACAAAATACAAACCCTCCAACCCAAAAAGGCCTGTGGTCTTGATGGTATCCTAAATAAAATGATAAAATATACAGACAACAAATTCCAATTGGCTATACTTAAACTCTTTAACATCATTCTCAGCTCTGGCATCTTTCCCAATATTTGGAGCCAAGGACTGATCACCCCAATCCACAAAAGTGGAGACAAATTTGACCCCAATAACTACAGTGGGATATGTGACAACAGCAACCTTGGGAAAATCCTCTCCATTATCATTAACAACAGACTCGTACATTTCCTCAGTGAAAACAATGTACTGAGTAAATGTCAAATTGGCTTTTTACCAAATTGCCGTACGACAGACCACAACACAGAGAATCCGTCCTACTCCTTACACTGTGGTCAGTGTTATTAGAGCAGTAGTATATTACCTTGGGGTGGTCAGTGGGGTGCCGTCCAACCCATTTCCAGGTCCCCTCAGTAACAGAGTCAATCAGATCAATCCAGACATAACTGACTGATTCAATCCCATTGATAAATGTCTGTTTTGACAGAAAACAACATTGTTAATACAGTCTCCACTTCTATTCTCTCTCTCTATCTCTCTCTCTAACCACTAGGTGACAACATCACTTAACAACTCAGCAGAGAGAGAGAGAGAGAGAGAGAGAGAGAGAGAGAGATAATATATAATATTTATTGTTCATTTCACTTGTGTTTACTATCTGCTTCACTTGCTTTGGCAATGTTAACATACGTTTCCCATGAGAGATGCAATGCTACATAATGAATTATAAATATTAACATTGAAAAAATAAAAAACGTTATAAAGATGAAAAAAGAAACCACAGAACAGAATGAACAAGGGGGATGAACAGGGTGTTACAAAAAACTGTCTGGTCTAAAATGCTGTGTCCCAAATGGTACCCTATTTCCCTATGTAGTGCACTGTATAGAGATTAGGGTGCCATTTGAGACACATCTCAAGAGTCTCCTTCTTATTGGTGGAAGAGCCTTGAAACATCCTGACACCTACAGCCTTCTTATTGGTGGATAGAGCCTTGAATCATCCAGCTGTTGGACACAGACAGAGAACAGAGAAGTACAGAGTTTAGACACATCAGACTAACTACTGCTCAGTCAGTTAGAAAGGTAATCATACAGTAAGTTAATACTATAAGGAAAAGTAAGTTAGAATCATAGATATTACAATAAGAGGTCAGACATACTGAATTAGTTGTTTAATTGATTGATTGGGGTAATCATTGATATATTCGGTACAGTTAGTTAAGATGGCCAACTATGTCAACAAACAAGTTATTGAATTAAACAAGAGGAATGAAGAAAACCGGAACAGAGCAATGAGGAGCTTGAAGACTGAGACCCTTCGCTCAGGTATGAACTAAGAATTATCTATCGCGTAAGCACTCAATTCATAGACAGAGTTATGTATGCTCAGTGTAAGCTTGTTTTACTCTGGAATTGTAAATTATGGAATTGTACAAACTTTGTATTGCCTTAAAGCTACAGTACATTTTTGGGCGACCCGACCAAATTCACATGAATGTTATAGATCTTTCATCACCATCCAAAGCAAGTCTAAGAAGTGGTAGATCTGTTCTATGTGTGCTATTTCTATGCTTCCCTTTATAAAGTTTCATTTTTGCGTCTTTTACTTTAGGTTTTGTACAGCAACTTCAAACAGCTGAATATACCATATTTATTTTACACAATGACTGCTTGTTTTGTCACATAACATATTAGAATTTTAGCAACCAGGAAATGGCGGAGCGATTTTTTATTTTTATTTTTTTTCTGCATAGGGCATCTTTAAATGGTTAAAACAATCATTTTGAGCTCATGGATGGGCAGTCCTTGCATACATAGCTCTGTCTATGAATTTGAGAGTGATGCCTTTTCTCCACTCAGTGTGTATTTTGGGTCCTTATGGGGTTAGAAGGTTAAACTAAGCTCATTCGGCATTTATAAGTTACATTCTTGAAGAATGAATGGGTAAATATCATACATTTCAAAGTCCTAAATACGTATGCAGCGATCGCAGATAGCCTCTTTAAATCATGAGACAGCTATATTGTGTAATTTTGGTAATGTCATCATACAGTAGCTTCCTGTTCATCAGATTTGAGATGACCACACTCTTGAGCAAACTGTTGCTGCCAAACCACATTTGGGGTAAAACCAATGACACATTGGAAATGTTAGGTTCTCAGAATTAGTTAAGGTTTTGTGGGATGACGTGTGTTCTGTTTTAATCTAAATCATTAGTGATGATGGTGTGTGTGTGTGTGTGTTTGTATGTGTGTGTTCCTCTGCAGATGGAAAACCAAGACTCTACAGCCTGGCTGCCGTGTGTTTTGGAGTCCTGTGTGTTCTACAAGTCACTCTCAACATCTCCCTGAGGCTGGCTTTCTGTGAGTGAGTCCCAAATGACACCCTATTAGCGCAGTACTTTTGACAGTGCACTATGCAGGGAATAGGGTGCCATTTGGGACCGTGTTCCATTTGGGACCGTATTCCACATGGGACCCTGTTTCATTTGGGACGATATTCCATTTGGGACCCTATTCCATTTGGGATCCTATTCCATTTGGGATCCTATTCCATTTGGGACCCTATTCCATTTGGGACCCTATTCCATTTGGGATCCTATACCATTTGGGACCGTATTCCATTTGGGACCGTATTCCATTTGGGACCCTATTCCTTTTGGGACCTTATTCCATTTGGGACCCTATTCCACGTTTAGTGCATTACTTTTGACCAGGGCCCATAGGGCAGATATGTATTATATTATCACACTATAGTTCTGTTCTCACAAAGCAAGGATCATAATTCCTGTAGTTTGTCAATATTGTTGACACACACAAAAAACAAAAGTTTTAATTATGCAGTACAAAGAAATGTGCGCTCTGTTTACAATGGTCTATTCCTAGACTGTGCATGAGTTTCAAGTTTGGGAAAGTTTACAATTTATCCAATTTCTACCGATCTGCGTGCCAGTTATGATTTTCATATGCATGTTTTAGTGGAACAGTTTCAGTTCAATAATGACGTTTTAGTTTTTCAAAATAATTGTCACGTGGTTAATAATACAAACCGGAATTACATTTACATGATTTAGGAGACACTCTTATCCAGAGCGACCTTACAGGAGCAATTAGGAGTAATTGCCTTGCTCAAGGGCACATCGACAGATTCTTCACCTATTTGGCTCGGGGATTCAAACCAGCGACCTTTCGTATACTGGCCCGACGCTCTTCACAGCTAGGCTACCTGCCGCTTCAAACCGGAATTAAAATGATTACATCTCAGAGTTTAAATTCCACTAATGCGAGAGCACCAGCCACTGCCATATGGACACATTTATACACCGTGATACATTGGCGCCTAAAGAAATGAGTGCATGCACTAAGAGTTAGCCTATAAGCCAATGTAGCAGTAAGCCTAAAACTACTATTGTCAAGTAAGTAAAAATAGAGTGCCTTCGGAAAGTATTCAGACCCCTTGACTTTTTCCATAGTTTTTTCCATATTACAGCCTTATTCAAAAATGGATTAAATGAAATTCAATCCTCAGCAACTATACACAATACCTCATAATGACAAAGCAAAACCGTTTAAAAAAAAATGTTTGCACATTTATTACACATAAAAAACAGAAATACATTATTTACATATATATTCAGACCCTTTGCTATGAGACTCGAAATTGAGCTCTGATGCCTCATGTTTCTATTGATCATCTTCAAGATGTTTCTACAACTTGATTGGAGTCCACCTGTGGTAAATTCAATTGATTGGACCTCATTTGGAAAGGGACATACCTGTCTATATAAGGTCCCACAGTTGACAGCGCATGTCAGAGCAAAAACCAAGCCATGAGGTCGAAGGAATTGTCCATAGAGCTCCGAGACAGGATTGTGTTGAGGCAGAGATCTGGGGAAGGGTACCAAAACATTTCTGCAGCATTGAAGGTCCCCAAGAACACGGTGGCCTCCATCAGTCTTAAATGGAAGAAGTTTGCAACATTTACATTTACGTCATTTAGCAGACGCTCTTATCCAGAGCGACTAACAGTAGTGAGTGAATACATTTTACCACCAAGACTCTTCCTAGAGCTGCCCGCACAGCCAAACTGAGCAATGGGGGGAGAAGGGTCTTGAACTGGGAGGTGACCAAGAACCCGATTGTCGCTCTGACAGAGCTCTAGAGTTCCACTGTGGAAATGGGAGAACCTTCCAGAAGGACAACCATCTCTGCAGCACTCCACCAATCAGGCCTTTATGGTAGAGTGGCCAGATGGGAGCCACTCCTCAGTAAAAGGCACATGATAGCCCACTTGGAGTTTGCTAAAAGGCACGTAAAGACACTGAGACCATGAGAAACAAGATTATCTGGTCTGATGAAACCAAGATTGAACTCTTTGGCCTGAATGCCAAGCGTCTGGAGGAAACCTGGCACCATCCCTACGGTGAAGCATGGTGGTGGCAGCATCATGCTGTGGGAATGTTTTTCAGCGGCAGGACCTGGGAGACTAGTCAGGATTAAGGGAAAGACGAACGGAGCAAAGTACAGAAAGATCCTTGATGAAAACCTGATCCAGAGCGCTCAGGACCTCAGACTGGGGCGAAGATTCCCGTTCCAACAGGACAATAACCCTAAGCACACAGCCAATACAACGCAGGAGTGGCTTCAGGACAAGTCTCTGAATGTCTTTGAGTGGCCCAGCCAGAGCCCGGACTTGAACCCGATCTATCATCTCTGGAGAGACCTGAAAATAGCTGTGAAGCGACGCTCCCCATCCAACTTGACAGAGCTTGAGAGGATCTGTAGAGATTAATGGAGAAATTCCCCAAATACAGGTGTGCCAAGCTTGTAGTGTCATACCCAAGAAGAATTCAGGCTGTAATCGCTGCGAAAGGTGCATCAACAAAGTACTGAGTAAAGGGTCTGAATACTTATGTAAATGTTATATTTCTGTTTAATTTTTTTTATAAATGTGCAAACATTTCTACAAACCTGTTTTTGATTTGTCATTATGGGGTATTGTGTGTAGATTGATGAGGGGGGGGGGGGGGGGGGACATTTTAGAATGAGGCTGTAACCTAACAAAATGTGGAAAAAGTCAAGGGGTCTGAATACTTTCCGAAGGCACTGTACATAAAGCTGCCATTTGCAATCAGAAAATATCCTGATGAAAATGCAGGTTCTTTCAATTGCATTCATCTCTCTACTTCGCATGTCTGCCTCGCTTTCTATCTGTTTTGGCTTGCGCTATCAGTAGTGAAGTGCAACATTCTATCAAATCAATTAGCTAGTGAAGTGCATCATTGTATAAAATCAATCAACTGGGTCCAGCCCAATTACTGTATATATGAAGTTCCAGCCCGAAGCTGATGCTAGCAAACATGCAACATTTTATCAACTAGCATATTCCGGATTCTCAGAGTTGTTTTGCGGCAGTGAGCTCGGGACAGACACAGCTGTTTTTGCGGAAAGGGAGATGTGTTCAGGTATTTTGTTAAATATCCACTGGATATATGGAATCTATGACATTTTGCTCTTTGACAGGAGGACTGGTGATTATCAAGGGGGAAAGATTTTTCATATACTGTAAGGAACTAACATTCACAATGGATGTTCAAACTGTGTGAGGTGAAGAAAAAATGACTGAGAAGCTTAGCTTATTAGTGGTGTTGAGTTAAGAGGATCAGAAATCAGACATCCCGTAATGGTTACTTTCCTACATTTGCGCAGCATGCCAATTAGCCTACTTCTATGCGTGCTCTGGCTCGTGGCTCCGTCAACATTAAGAGGACAGAGAAACCAAACACATGCACATTGCAATGACCTCATCAGAGAGGAACACAAACATACTGACTTCTTCCTGCATCTGAACAACCTACAGAGAGAGAGGGAGGAAAGGAGAAATAGGCAGGGAGAAATAAAATGGAGAAGGGGAGAGATCAGATCAATTGGAAAACATGTTTATGAACAATAAGAAGTATTTTAAATGTTTTACACCAGGCTGAGGGAACAAATGAACTGTGGACTTACTGTACAGCCCAGGTCTAAGTTGATGCCCAATTTCACTGGGTAATGTTCCTGGGTCATCATGGCAATGCGGGTGAGTGCCTCCCCATCTAGCTGGACATCCTCTATCCCTCTACTTTGACTGAACCGAGTTATCCATCTATCCAGACACACACGTGAATACGAGGCGATAGGTGAAAGGTGAAAACAACTTCAGGAGATGAAATAAGGACTTGAACCCCAGACCTCTAGTACCTTTGAAGTTGGCAACACCCAGAGCAACCAAGCCAGCACTTCTTCCCAGGGGCTGTCAGGATGTGATCCACCTCGCCGTCAGTCTGGTTGATTGTATAAATGGTTATGCCTGTTTTCAATCTTTCCACGAGGTGGCACCAACGCTCCATTTTTGTAAATGCTCAGTACAACGCTCATACGCTTTCAAATTGGTCCGATATTCTTCCAGTAACCGCTGCGTGACTTGGGCAGGAGCTCACCATGAGCTGAGTACCGGCACCTCAAATGTTCTACTGCTTGAGCTCCTGTTCCTTTCCTAACCTGCTACGCAAAGTCAAATCTGACTGTAATTTAACAAAAGCTGGATCCCTTCTAGCCATGACCCGGCAGCACGGGAACTCTAGTCAGGGTGGAATAGTCTATTATCTGAACCATTCCGTGGGTGATTCATGGTACTTGTTTCTACTATTATTAGAAAAACTTGGGTTATATTAATATTGATATGAAATGTATGTATATGTAGGGAAATAAAGTATTTATCTGTTATTAATTGGCTGTATGGATTCATTTACTTTTTTTGGAGGCCTTTTTTTGTCGACAAAGTGGCCTCATTAACCTGGGCACAGTGGGCGAGCAGAGATGTTATTGTATTAATTATTTTTTTGTTAATATGCCCAGCTCATGAGGCCCCTTGATGATGGGAGGCCTGAGGCAGTTGCCTCTTCTGCCGAATGGTAAGTCTGCCACTGCCGATCCCAGGTATAGGCCTGTTAATAATAATAATATGCCATTTAGCAGACGCTTTTATCCAAAGCGATTTACAGTCATGCGTGCATACATTTTTTGTGTATGGGTGGTCCCGGGGATCGAACCCACTACCTTGGCGTTACAAGCGCCGTGCTCTACCAGCTGAGCTACAGAGGACCACACTGTTACTTACCTTCTTCTTCTCACTGATCAATGGTGCATGAAGATCCCCACAGTGGTGAATCCCCAGGGTAAAGTTTACAGATCAAATCGTGTAGTTGTGGGTCATATCATAACTCTTTATATCACTGACCTCTATCTTCTCACATATGTGAAGCTAGCCACAATACGGATTAGCCACAATAGTGGAATTTAAGGTTTGCCTTCAAAATTAAAGTCCCTCATTGAAAGTCATGCAAATGGATACAAATAGTGGAATCATGCCACATTTGGACTAGATAATGCCAATCAAGCTTGGAATGTTGTGATATAAATTCAACAAAAGTTAATTTGGCAAAAAAGTACAAGTAAGTTGAAATCACACTTTGGATGTATTAGACTTTACAATTGAATTGGGGCATACTTGTATTTCTCTGTACAGCCTTACCTATGGATTGTGGATAAATGAAATGGGGGAATCAGTCTACTCAGTTACACACACGGAACACAACTGTGAAGAGTTTACACAAATATTAGGATTGTGGGTTGTGTACATCACTGTTAGGAAATCAAAGCATCTCTGAATCATTCAGGCTGTGGTTTCAGATAAATAGATGCACAATTCACTTTTGTAAAACGTTTTATTTTAGGTGAATGGTGATGTAATGATTAGAAAGTTTTAGGCTATTATTTGGGGAGAGACATATGACGGTGCGTCTAGTGATGACAGCTCTTAAAAGTACTTTTGTGGTAGTTAAAGAACTGTAGAATAGGTTTGTATGTAGACCTACTGATAGCTAGCTGTAGTTCTATCTAATAAATAAACTATTTAGGCTAACAATAATCACTGAAAAGTACATTTCCTGAAGAAAATGTTGTGTGCTTGCTAGCTTGTTTTAAAGTATGTATGGTTTTGAAATAGGTTATAGTAGTGGTAGTGTCTGCAGTAGTAATGGTGGTGACTGGATATAGTGGAAAAAATTATTAGATTAAAATATTGATTGATTGATTGGTGGTTGATAGGATAGCCTGAACATGTGAAAGTTGGTTTGATGTCTCTAGCTCGAACGGTTCAAGAGTTACAATTATTGTTGGTGGGTATTATTTTACATTTTAGTCATTTAGCAGCCGCTCTTATCCAGAGTGACTTCCAATTAGTGAGTGCATACATTTTTCAAACTGGCCCCCCGTGAGAACTTCCATCCCTGGTCATCCCTACTGCCTCTGATCTGGCAGACTCACTAAACACAAATGTGTTGTTTGTAAATTATGTCTGAGTGTTGGAGTGTGCCCCTGGCTATCCATCAATACATTTTAAAAACAAGAAAATGGTGCCGTCTTGTTTGCTTAATATAAGCAATTTGAAATGATTTATAATTTTGATACTTATGTACAGTACCAGTCAAAAGTTTGGACACACCTACTCATTCCAGGGTTTTTCTCTATTTTCACTATTTTCTACATCATAGAATACTAGTGAAGACATCAAAACTATAAAATAACACATATGGAATCATGTAGTAACCAAAACAAAGTGTTATATTTGAGATTCTTCAAAGTAGCCACCCTTTGCCTTGATGACAGCTTTGCACTGTGCACCAAGTCAGAACCGTAGGATAAATAAAGGGGGCATATAAGCAGACAATGAAAGCTTTTACAATATTCAATTATGACATTTCTCTAAAACAGGCTATAGGCTACATGTGCACCACCAACTCAGAACGTTAGCCCAAGTTCTGAGAGGGAAAGGGACCAAATTATTAGGGTGAGGCACATGGGCTACTAACAGCTTACTACACAACATACACTTACAGTGGCTTGAGAAAGTATTCAACCCCTTTGGCATTTTTCCTATTTTGTTGCCTTACAACCTGGAATTAAAATGGATTTTTTGGGGGTTTGTATCATTTGATTTACACAACATGCCTACCACTTTGAAGATGCAAACATTTTTTGTGTGTGAAACAAACAAGAAATAAGACAAAAACACAGAAAACCAGAGTGTCCATAACTATTCACCCGTCCAAAGTCGATACTTTGTAGAGCCATCTTTTGCAGCAATTACAGCTGCAAGTCTCTTGGGGTATGTCTCTATAAGCTTGGTACATCTAGCAACTGGGATTTTTGCCCATTCTTCAAGGCAAAACTGCTCCAGCTCCTTCAAGTTGGATGGGTTCCGCTGGTGTACCGCAATCTTTAAGTAATACAACAGTTTCTCAATTGGATTCCAATAGGCCATTCCAAGAAATGTATAATGTTTCCCCTTAAACAACTGAAGTGTTGCTTTAGCAGTATGCTTAGGGTCATTGTCCTGCTGGAAGGTGAACCTCCGTCCCAGTCTCATATCTCTGGAAGACTGAAACAGGTTTCCCACAAGAATTTCCATGTATTTAGCGCCATCCATCATTCCGTCAATTCTGACCAGTTTCCCAGTCCCTACCGATGAAAAACATCCCTACAGCATGATGCTGCCACCACCATGCTTCACTGTGGGGATGGTGTTCTCGGGGTGATGAGAGGTGTTGGGTTTGCGCCAGACATGGCATTTTCCTTGATCGCCAAAAAGCTCAATTTTAGTCTCATCTGACCAGAGTGCCTTCTTCCATATGTTTGGGGAGTCTCCCACATGCCTTTTGGCGAACACCAAACGTGTTTGCTTATTTTTTTCTTTAAGCAATTACTTTTTTCTGCCCACTCTTCCGTAAAGCCCAGCTCTGTGGAGTGTACGGCTTAAAGTGGTCCTATGGACAGATACTCCAATCTCCGCTGTGGAGCTTTGCAGCTGCTTCAGGGTTATCTTTGGTATCTTTGTTGCCTCTCTGATTAATGCCCTCCTTGCCTGGTCGATGAGTTTTAGTGTGCGGCCCTCTCTTGGCAGGTTTGTTTTGTTGCCATATTCTTTCAATTTTTTAATAATGGATTTAATGGTGCTCTGTGGGATGTTCAAAGTTTCTGATATTTTTTCATAACCCAACCCTGATCTGTACTTCTCCACAACTTTGTCCCTGACCTGTTTGGAGAGCTCCTTGGTCTTCATGGTGCCCCTTGCTTTGTGGTGTTGCATACTCTGGGGCCTTTCAGAACAGGTGTATATGTGCTGAGATCATGTGACAGATCATGTGACACTTAAATAAAGTCCACCTGTGTGCAATCTAACTAATTATGTGACTTCTGAAGGTAATTGGTTGCACCAGATCTTATTTAGGGGCTTCATAGCAAAGGGGGTGAATAGATATGCACGCACCACTTTTCCGTTATTTATTTTTTAGAATTTGAAAGTTATTTTTTTCATTTCACTTCCCAATTTGGACTATTTTGTGTATATCCAATACGTGAAATCCAAAATAAAAATCCATTTAAATTACAAGTTGTAATGAAACAAAATAGGAAAAACGCCAAAAGGGGTTGAATACTTTTGCAAGGCACTGTAGTATTACTTTCTTAGCTACAGTATACATATCTCCCTGGCATATTACATAATTTATGCAGCAGCATACAATACATTTTGGACTCACCTTGTTGTGCTGTGCTCACTTGAACAGGAAGGTGGCGTGGAGGTCCCTCTTCTGAGCAAATTTTGTCATCAAACTTTGTCGTCAAAGTCTGGCATTCTCTGGAGTTGTGGGGCTTTCACGACAACTGGGAACTTAGAAAAAAACAAGGTCGAATCATGACGTCAGTGATCTTCAGGTCGGAGCTCTAGAAAGAGTTCTTCCCGACTTGGAATTCCGAGTTGGATGACCATTCAAAACGTATTTCTTCAGACAGAGCAAATTTTTTTCAGAGTTCCCAGTTCTCTTGAACTCACTGAAGTCTGAGATTTCCCAGTTCAGAGTTTCCAGTTGTTTTAATGTGGAATAAGTCATGCTGGATTGACAGCATGGCCAATGTATTCAACCTTTTCTGGCCCATGGTGTTGCAAGGGGAATGTTTATCCTTTTAAGCTTGGAAAAAAGAGACCCTTAACCCCAGACTTGGACCACACACCCTCTCCACTGAATAGCAGGCTAGTATTGCTTTGCAACGCTTGCAGTTAGCCACTGATTCCTTCCAAACCACTCATTGTTGAATTTCCAACTTGTTGTGTAATGTTTATGTCCAATGGCCGATGAGCACCGATACGTTTTATCTGTAATTTCTCTTCATATGACAAGGATTGAAAAGGATTTGCCAGTAGATTGTTGACTTGATTGATGATGACTGCTTGTCTAGCTTGCTAGCTAAGATTTTGAAAATATGATGTTGACATGATCTGTCCAATCAATGCTATGGTAGATTTGGCCAGTGACCTTGAGCCTTCTTGGATGGGCACTTCTAATATAAATCTATGGCAGCACCCAAGGGGCTTGAATTATTTAGCTCTCCCTGTAGATTTTGCAGGGACGTAGTGTCCCCATGAGTGACAGAACACTGAGCCAATCACAGCGCAACTAGAGAACATTACCAACCCCTACGCGCTGTGTTTTGTCTGGCTGCCCCACCACCACACAAAGCACTAAGCTAGGCTGAAACACCTGCATGTTGGAGCTGCCTTAGTCAATAAAGCAAAAAAGAGACCATGTTTGTGTGTGGCTTTATTAAGTCAAAGAGTATTTTTTTTTACATTGTTTGCAAACTGATATGTGACACGTATTAATGCCAAAATAACATGCTAAACAGGTGGGGCTCATCCCACTACGTAAAATATGACACAAACCTGTGCTTTATAAAGTGTGTTATAAGCATCGCTTTATAAATCATATTAAATTGAGGCTTCAAAAAGCATGTACATTTTATATATTGTATTACTCTAAAACATATCTAGGATGGCCCAACTTCTTTCCCTCTTGGGTGCATAGTCAATATTGGACCTGACCTCAACTTCCCCCAAAATGCTCTGCTGCAGGATGACACACTCTCTAAAGTGCAGTCATGCACAGAAAAAAACGGTGGTAGGGTATTTTAAAATCAGTTTAGAATTTTTGCCTCATTCATTTTTTCCCCCAAATTCTGTTTTCACTGTTTTGTTGTCCCAGGTTTCAGATTTCCCCCATTTTTTTTCTGGTTTTCCTCCAGTTTTCACACTTATTTAATAGAAAAACAACAACATTTGATTTTCTGTGTTAACAATTATGCTTAAACAACATCAGGGGACGACTTTTGAGTTCTGGGAAAAATCTAAGAAACTTCGATTTTTGTCTGTTGTTTTCCATTAATTCAGTGTACATGCCCTGCACTGTTGTTTGGTTAGCAGTGATTCTGTAGTGCTGTAAGCGCAAATGTGATGAGTTTGCAAATCAAACGCCCACTTGTGGTGCCACTGGACAGCAAGAAAACTAGTAAGTTAACCTTTATTTATTGTAATTTAAATTAATTTGTAGTAGTTTAGTGTGGAGTTAGATTACATAGCTACCTCAATCGTTATTTCAAATAATTTTGGTGACTTCACAGCAATTGCTAGCAAGCAGACTCAGCTATATAAAAATCCCCCTAGATACAGCCACGTCTTATAGTCACGTCATGAGATTTGTAATTGAAAGAGGAATATAATAATATGGATCTAATGGAGTTTCCCATCTCCCCATTTAGAGTATTTCTGGCGCAGCACTTAATGTATTGATAATGTTAAAAAACATTACAAATAAAAGAAAATGTATGGTTTAATCGTGTCTTTAATGTTTATTTGTTTTAGCTGGTAGTGATCATTCTTTAAGTATTAATACATTTGTGTTCACATCATTATGCCTTTATGTATGTGTTATGAATGACCAAATGGGTCTGACTTTAATTAAGTACAGCATCATGTGATGTAGAGTTTTATGGATGTGTTATGAATGACCGAAGGTGTCTCACTTCAAACTAAGTGTTACAGGACACTACATGAAGTGTCAATAAATAGGTTATTAACGTTCTGCTGATTTATGAAGGTTCTCTCAGGTTTCTGTAGGGCAGGACTGCCCAACCCTGTTCCTGGAGAGCTACCGTCCTGTAGGTTTTCACTCCAACCCTAATCTAGCACACCTGATTCTAATAATTAGCAGGTTGATAAGATGAATCAGGTTAGTAACACCTGGGGTTGGAGCGAAAACCTACAGGAGAATAGCTCTCCAGGAGCTACACTGAGTAAAATATTCCTTTGCTAGCAAAAACATTTCCCCTGGTCGTCACTAGTTAACACAGCCACAAAGTCAGAATTATGGCTAATCCTTGCCCATTTCCACAATTGCTCTTCTTAAAATGTGATTTTAAAACAAACACTAACTAATGAAGCCAAGTTTCATGCGTTGGTCCACCAAAACTTTCAAGCATTTGGGCGGAAGTGTCTGGGAACGAGATTAGATGTAATGTGAAAACACATCACCCTTTATAAAGCACATATTTATATCATATTTGACAGTGGGTTGTGTCACATTTGACTTGGGTGATTATGTCACACAGTTATGCCACGTTTATGAACCCTTTATAAAGCATGACGTATGCTTATAGATGCTTTATAACACTTATGTAGTGCTTATGAAGGTATTATGAAGGCTTTATGAAGCCTTTATAAGCTGAACGTCATTGAAAGCAAGGTCAGGCTATATTATGAAGTTATTATTTAAGAGCGTTGAAGATTAATCACAATCAGTGAAAACAATATTGATTTAGCTGACTAGCATATTTACTTCATCAACATTAATGATCAGCTGATATTCCATCCTCTTTTGCCAATGTCAATCATGTATTATGGAGGCACTGTAACCAGTGGTGTAGTGATATTTGTTTAGGCAAGGGAGCACAACATTTTTCTTTAATGGACGTCATCATTTCTCAATCAAAGTTTGTACCGGCAGATGTCGCCTATTGAATATCATTATAGAATATGCACAAAATGCATCCTCCGATTGCAACGTCTGCCTCTATCCATATTGTCTCAAGAAAATGTTCCATTTTTAATACCTTCCTACACCAAGTTAGGCATACCTAATTTAAATATAGGTAAACATCAATGTCAATCTTGAATGATAATTATTCACGCTTTACTGGTGAAATGTCCAAACATCATGCCAATCATCTCAATCATTTCATGGGAATATGCATTTAGATATTCTTGAATTACTGTTTCGTGAGCGAATTTACCAGTAGCTATATGTATCAATCCTTTCCAGATAACAGAGGCATGGAATATAACACCAATGTGACTGCAGAGAAAGACCAGCTACAGACCAGTTACAACACCCTGACTAAAGAGAGAGACCAGCTACAGAGCAGTTACAACACCCTGACTAAAGAGAGAGACCAGTTACATACCAGTTACAACACCCTGACTGAAGAGAGAGACCAGCTACAGACCAGTTACAACACCCTGACTAAAGAGAAAGACCAGCTACAGACCAGTTACAACACCCTGACTAAAGAGAAAGACCAGCTACAGACCCGTTACAACACCCTGACTAAAGAGAAAGACCAGCTACAGACCAGTTACAACACCCTGACTGAAGAGAGAGACCAGCTACAGACCAGTTACAACACCCTGACTAAAGAGAAAGACCAGCTACAGACCAGTTACAACACCCTGACTGAAGAGAGAGACCAGCTACCGACCAGTTACAACACCCTGACTAAAGAGAGAGACCAGCTACAGACCAGTTACAACACCCTGACTAAAGAGAGAGACCAGTTACAGACCAGTTACATCACCCTGACTAAAGAGAGAGACCAGCTACCGACCAGTTACAACACCCTGACTAAAGAGAAAGACCAGCTACAGACCAGTTACAACACCCTGACTGAAGAGAGAGACCAGCTACAGACCAGTTATAACACCCTGACTACAGAGAGAGGCCAGCTACAGAAGGAGAGAGATGATCTCAAGAGAAAGTTCTCTAATCTGAGTGAGTTCACCTAATAAATGATCATAACATCACATGCCTAATATGCAGTCAACTTGTGTTTGTATTCTTCAATAATAGGTGCAGAATAATAAGATGGAAATTCATGTTTTTGTCTTCTAGAACAAACCTATCCTGAAGGCTGGCAGAAGTTTGGATCCAGTTGGTACTTCATCTCTACTGAGACTAAAACCTGGAGGGAGAGCAGACAGGACTGTCTGGAAAGAGGAGCAGACCTGGTGATCATAAACAACAGAGAGGAATGGGTGAGAGAGAGAGAGAGAGAGAGAGAGAGAGAGAGAGAGAGAGAGAGAGAGAGAGAGAGAGAGAGAGAGAGAGAGAGAGAGAGAGAGAGAGAGAGAGAGAGAGAGAGAGAGAGAGAGAGAGAGAGACTGTATTAATAATGTTGTTTTCTGTCACAACAGCACACATTCATCAATAGGCTTCAAAGAGTCAAGAATACCTGGATTGGTCTGACTGTTACTGAGGGGACCTGGAAATGGGTGGATGGCACACCACTGACCACCCCAAGGTAAGCGACTACTGCTCTAATAACACTGACCACAGTGTAAGTAGTAGGACTGATTGTCTGTGTTGTTCATACTCTAGGTTCTGAGAGAGTGCCCAGTCTAACTCTGTTGTTTCTACTGCAGCTATTGGGGGAGTGGAGAGCCTAATGGTGGTGGAGTGGAGAACTGTGTTGTGGTACCTTACAGGTCATCAAGCCAAGGAACATGGCATATCAATCCGTGTTCATCTAACAGTTTCTGGATCTGTGAGATATAGTTATCTCTCGCTCTCTCGTAGATATCATGTTGATGGTCGTGCTGAACGTCATGATGTCACCTACAGTGCCTTCAGAATGTATTCATACCCCTTGACTTTTTCCACATTTTGTTGTTTTACAGCATGAATTTAAAATGGATTAAATTGAGACTTTATTGTCACTGGCCTACACACAATAACCCATAATGTCAAAGTGGAAATATGTTTTTCAAAAAAAAAATAACAAATTAATAAAAGATTTCAAGCTGAAATGTCTTGAGTCAGTAAGTATTCAACCCCTTTGTTATGGCAAGCCTAAATAAGTTCAGGAGTAAAAATGTGCTTAACCTTGACACATAATAAGTTGCATAGACTCACTCTGTGTGAAATACTAGTGTTTAATTATCATGAACATTTTCGAATGACTACCTCATCTCTGTATCCCACACATACAATTATCTGTAAGGTCCCTCAGTCGAGCAGTGAATTTCAAACACAGATTCAACCACAAAGACCAGGGAGGTTTTCCAATGCCTCGCAAAGAAGGGCATTGATTGGTAGATGCGTAAAAAAATTAAATAAAGCAGGTATTACATATTCCTTTGAGCATGGTGAAGTTATTAATTACACTGTGGAAGGTGTATCAATACACACAGTCACTACAAAGATATAGGCGTCCTTTCTAACTCAGTTGCCAGAGAGGAAGAATACCATGAGGCCAATGGTGACATTAAAACAGTTACAGAGTTGAATGGCTGTGAAAGGAGAAAACTGAGGATGGATCAACAACATTGTAGTTACTCCACAATACTAACCTGATTGACAGATTGAAAAGAAGGAAGCCTGTACATAATTTAAAAAAAATCCAAAACATGCATCCTGTTTGTAACAAGGCACTAAAGTAATACTGCAAAAAATGTGGCAAAGCAATTAACTTTTGGCTCTGAATACAAAGTGTTATGTTTGTTATGTTTGGGGCAAATCCAATACAACACATTACAGAGTACCACTCTCCATATTTTCAAGCATAGTGGTGGCTGCATCATGTTATGGGTATGCTTGTAATCGTTAAGAAGTGGGGAATTTTTCAGGATAAAAAATAAACGGAATAGAGCTAAACACAGGACAAATCCTAGAGGAAAATCTGGTTCAGTCTGCGTTCCACCAGACACTGGGAGATGAATTCACCTATCAGCAAGACAATAACCTAAAACACAAGGCCAAATCTACACTGGAGTTGCTTACCAAGAAGACAGAGAATGTCCCTGAGTGACCGAGTTACAGTTTTGACTTAAATCTACTTGAACATCTATGGCAAGACCTGAAAATGGTTGTCTAGCAATGATCAACCACCGATTTGACAGAGCTTGAAGAATTTTGAAAATAATAATGGACAAATGTTGCACAATCCAGGTGTGGAAAGACTAATAATCACTGGCAAAGGTCCGTCTACAAAGTATTAACTCAGGGGTGTGAATACTTATGTAAATGAGATATAGGTATATTTAATTTTCAATACATTTGCTCATATTCCTAAAAACATGATTTCACATAGTCACTGTGGGGCACTGTATGTATATGGGTGAGAAAAATAATCAATTTAATCCATTTTGAATTCAGGCTTTAACACAAAAAAATATATATATAAGTAAATGGGTATGAATACTTTCTGAAGGCACTGTAGTGGTTAAAGTGAGCGATGAACTCACCATAGTGGTTAAATAGGGTTATTAAAAACTTGGTCAATGGTCTCTTTCTCAATTAATCTTTCCTCGATTCCTCCTCGCCTCCTTCTCAAAACACATTGGAGAATACAAGCCTTGAATACCCCTTTCCATAGTGGGGTCATAATAGTTTGGCGGTCAAACCGTTCGGACGCTACATACGTTTTCGTGAGAAGACCGATTTTCGGGTAGAGGCAGAACCATACATATAGTAGACCAAAGGCATTACACGTTTCCATATTGATGGTGATTACCACAGATATGCAGATTGATAGTGATTACCACATATATGCAGATTGATAGTGATTACCACAGATATGCAGATTGATAGTGATTACCACATATATGCAGATTGATAGTGATTACCACAGATATGCAGATTGATAGTGATTACCACAGATATGCAGATTGATGGTGATTACAACAGATATGCAGATTGATGGTGATTACAACAGATATGCAGATTGATGGTGATTACATATATGCAGACTGCAGAATCAAACATGAGGTTATCCTCCATCAGAAACATCAACTTCCTGTTAAGAGGTCACATGGCATGACAGCTAAGAAACTGAGCTTGTAGAAAACAGCCAGTAGGGGGAGACAAACACTACTAAAAGTAGGTATTCATACACATGTAACAGGAAAGACTAAAGCCTTGTTCACATTGGCAGTTTGAAATGACTAAAATCCTATTATTTTGCATATCTGATTCAAATCTGTTCCTTTTCCTGCAGTCTGAACAGCCAAAAGCCAAATGGAATTGGATATTTCAAGCCACATTTCAAACCACCTTCCTATTTGGTTTGTAGTCAGATACAAATCTGGTTCCTTGCCATGCGACTTGTGTCTGAACGGTCAAATCTGATTTGTTTGCCCTCAAGTGGTTTTTAGACTGTTATTTGGCATATCTTGTTGCTTTCTAGCTACTCTGTTAACAGTTTGACAAGAACATGTGGTAGCTAACTAGCTTGTTAAAGATGCACTGTGCAGAATTCACTTCGCCATTTCCTGGTAGCCTAATATCAGTTTATGTAACAAAACAAGCATGAATAGTGTAGAGAATCATTGTACCATCTAAACCGCCGTGAAATATATTTTCCATAACCAGAAAGATTGTATTTTCAGCTGTTTGAAGCTGATGTAGAAAACCAATAGTAAAAGAAACAAAACTTAACAGGAAGCATATAAATAGTGCCCATAGAACAGATCTATTGCTTCTTAGACTTGCTTTTAATAAGAATGACAGGTCTATAACTCACATTTCTATGTGAATTTGGTCGGGTCGCCCAACAACTTACATATTGCAGCTTTAATTGTTTAAAACAAATGAGTGAATGTGCTAGAAAGCTAAACAGCTACCTAGCTAGCTACTTGACTGATGTGGCTAGCCAAAATGGACTTGTTTGGAAAGTTGGATCATCTTATACTTTGAGGCTTTAAAGGTATGCTTACACTATGATTTGGAACATTCAATGCAAATGGGAAACATCCATGGAAGGCATTTTTGTCACCTTATCTTGCTAAATAACTTCTGAGTGATAGCAAACCTAAGCACCACCACCAATCAGACTACACCACTGCACACACACCCGTCATTACTATGACAACTAGCATAGCCTTGTCAGCAAATGACTACCATCTGAACACACAGAAATCTGATTTGGTCAGTGTGAACAAGACTTAACATAAGGGACTTTTCTGACTAGCATCCCATTGACAGCTAAACCTGACCCTTACCTTAACCAAACCCTTAACCCTAACCTTCATCTATTGTTAACATATTCCGAAATGAAACATGAGAAACCTTGTGTTGTATGATGAAATAACATTATTGTGATAACCTTATATCCATGGATGGAAAGTGGCCTGTGTTTTTAATAGAGGTAGAGTGCATAAGGCCGACATAGAATGTAAACTATTGACATTAAGCGTACGTCTCAAATGGCACCCTATTCCCTACATAGTGTACACTACCTTTGGCCGATCACTATAGGGTGCCATCTGGGACACAGTAAGTTTAAGGAAGTTATTGCTGGAGCACCTATTGAATTGTAATTTCAGTTGATTTCTGCATGTGTTGCTTCCTGTCTGTCTGTTTGTCTGTCAGTGGTTGCTGGTTATTAGCAGAACTGGGCCACATATTCATTAGGGCACACCAGAGCAAAATGTTTTACAACAAAATGAAAACACGTTATTTTTATTGGACATGTATAGTTAGTCCCTCCCTGTTTCAGTTTGGTTTCTTCCGTTTGGTGCCTAATGAATACGACCAAAATACTTTAGCTATGCTTGATTGAACTTGCCTGGCTTAATGAAACCAATAGAATAGTCCCAAATGCTCAAAGCATGACAGATTTCAAATAGTGTTTAAACCCAGGTCTGGTTATTAGTTATTTTTTTCAAGCATCCAGAGACATTATTAAGATGTATACAGTTAGAGTAGGAGACCATGTAGAGCAGAGTTCTTCAATTCCGGTCCTGGAGGGCCGAAACACTTCTGTTTTTTATTTAATAATAATATAATATGCCATTTAGCAGACGCTTTTATCCAAAGCGACTTACAGTCATGCGTGCATAAATTTTTGTGTATGGGTGGTCCCGGGGATCGAACCCACTACCTTGGCGTTACAAGCGCCGTGCTCTACCAGCTGAGCTACAGAGGACCACACCTCTACCTGGTAGTCTTTCTACCTGGTAGTTAATTGCACTCACCTGGTGTCCCAGGTCTGAATTAGCCCCTGATTAGAAGGAGAGGATGAAAAACAGAGGTGTTTCGGCCCTCCAGGACCGGAATTGAAGAACCCTGATGTAGAGGGTGTGTGTACCTGGTGTATGTGGGTGGAACTTCCCCCAGTAGACCAGGAAGTTACTCAGGAATCAGATCAAAAGGTGAAAGAAGAAGAAGAAAGTGTCCCAACTATAACCAGCCAGAACATGTTTCTGTTCTACAAATCCATGTAAATGTTGTTGTCTTCCTCTTTCGATATTTGATACTTCCTGTGTGCTGGGGATAACCCCCACCTACAACAGGGTCAAAAGCAGTTCGACACAGACACAGGGCAGAAATGCTCTGCTGAACCAGTGGATTTGTCTTGCGTGCATTAAAGCACCTTAGCTAAAGTCAGAAAACATTGTTGAAGATGTCTGAGGCCATCTATGCCAAGCCAGATATGACCAAGAAGGTCAAGTTTGACAGAGGTGAGATGGAGGACAGGATTGTTGATATCTACGTCCGTGCAAACACCCTGAGAGACGGTGAGACCAGCACCAAGACAGAAGAGACAGCAGACACTGCTCCTAATAATGGACCAGGAGACCAGCACTCAGGTAACACACACACACACACAAATTATATATGCACATATATGTATGTGTCCACAGAGCCTAATAGCAAAGGGAAGAGATCCTTCCTAGTTGCTGCAGTGTGTCTGGGGCTGATGTGTGTTCTACTGGCTGGGATCATAGGCCTGTCTGTCTACTGGGAGTTTACATTATATTATTCCTACAACTCATAGCAGTGATGTGATCATCTAGTTTAAATTAGAAACATTTTTGTTGTGGCAGATGATTGGTCTCTAAGAGCTTCTTAGCCTATAAGACCAACTCATCTGAAGAGAGACACCAGCTACAGACCAGTTACAACACCCTGACTAAAGAGAGAGACCAGCTACAGACAGATATATTTTCTTAGTGGGAGTCTTACAAATCTCAGTGAGCAAAGCTACAGGAATAAATGATAATGTCATTAATCACACACACCTGATCATAAGTGTGTACAGACGTGGTCAAAGGTTTTGAGAATGACACAAGTATTGGTCTCCACAAGGTTTTTATTTTTATTTATTTCACCTTTATTTAACCAGGTAAACCAGTTGAGAACAAGTTCTCATTTACAACTGCGACCTGGCCAAGATAAAGCAAAGCAGTGCGATAAAAACAACAACACAGAGTTACATATGGGGTAAAACAAACAAAGTCAAAAATACAACAGAAATACATATATATATACAGTGTGTGCAAATGTAGCAAGTTATGGAGGTAAGGCAATAAATAGGCTATAGTGCAAAATAATTACAATTAGTATTAACACTGGAATGATAGATGTGCAAGAGATGATGTGCAAATAGAGATACTGGGGTACAAATGAGCAAAATAAATAACAATATAGGGTTTGCTGCTTCAGTGTTCTTAGATCTTTTTGTCAGTAGTTACTATAGTACACTGAAGTATAATTACAAGCATTCCATAAATGTCAAAGGCTTTCATTGACAATTACATTCAGTTTATGCAGAGTCAATATTTGCAGTGTTGACCCTTATTTTTCAAGACCTCTGCAATCCGCCCTGGCATGCTGTCAATTAACTTCTGGGCCACATGCTGACTGATGGCAGCCCATTCTTGCATAATCAATTCTTGGAGTTTGTCAGAAGTTGTGGGTTTTTGTTTGTCCACCCGCCTCTTGAGGATCGACCACAAGTTCTCAATGGGATTAAGGTCTGGGGAGTTTCCTGGCCATGGACCCAAAATGTTGATGTTTTGTTCCCCGAGCCACTTAGTTATCACTTTTGCCTTATGGCAAGGTGCTTCATCATGCTGGAAAGGCATTGGTTGTCACCAAACTGTTCTAGGATGGTTGGGAGAAGTTGCTCTTGGAGGATGTGTTGGTACCATTCTTTATTCATGGCTGTGTTCTTAGGCGAAATTTTGAGTGAGCCCACTCCCTTGGCTGAGAAGCAACCCCACACATGAATGGTCACAGGATGCTTTACTGTTGGCATGACACAGGACTGATAGTAGCACTCACCTTGTCTTTTCCGGACAAGGTGTTTTCCGGATGGCCCAAACAATCGGAAAGGGGATTCATCAGAGAAAATGACTCTACCCCAGTCCTCAGCAGTCCAATCCCTGTACCTTTTGCAGAATATCAGTCTGTCCCTGATGTTTTTCCTGGAGAGAAGTGGCTTCTTTGCTGCCCTTCTTGACACCAGGCCATCTTCCAAAAGTCTTCGCCTCACTGTGCGTGCAGATGCACTCACACCTGCCTGCACCCATTCCTGAGCAAGCTCTGCACTGGTGGTGCCTCGATCCCGCAGCTGAATCAACTTTAGGAGACGGTCCTGGAACTTGCTGGACTTTCTTGGGCGCCCTGACGCCTTCTTCATAACAATTGAACCTCTCTCCTTGAAGTTCTTGATGATCCGATAAATGGTTGATTTAGGTGCAATCTTACTAGCAGCAATATCCTTGCCTGTGAAGCCCTTTTTGTGCAAAGCAATGATGACGGCACAGGTTTCCTTGCAGGTAACCATGGTTGACAGAGGAAGAACAATGATTTCCAGCCTTGTCCTCGTCAACACTCTCACCTGTGTTAACGAGACAATCACTGACATGATGGCAGCTGGTCCTTTTGTGGCAGGGCTGAAATGCAGTGGAAATGTTTTTTTGGGATTAAGTTCATTTTCATGGCAAAGAGGGACTTTGAAATGAATTGCAATTCATCTGATCACTCTTCCTGACTTTCTGGAGTATATGCAAATTGCCATCATCAACACTGAGGCAGCAAACTTTGTGGAGACCAATACTTGTGTCATTCTCAAAACTTTTGACCACGACTGTATTCTTTTATTAAGTGTACAGTGTGATAAGTTGAAGGCAATTCATGTGTTCATCTTGCAGAACAACCTTGTCCTAACAGCTGGCAGAACTTTACTGCAGCTGTTACTTCCTCTCTACTGAGACTAAAACCTGGGAGGAGAGCAGACAGACTACTAAGCTATTTGGAATTTCTTTAAAGAAGGTCATACCAAAAATCATTTGGCTATTTGATTTTGAATTGTCAGACCCCTAGAAGTATAAAAAAAATATGTAAAAAATATTTCATAAAAAATGTGTTTTGGCCTTAATGCTATTAGCCTATACATTGAATAACAGATTCACTACATGGAACAACACATAGTCCCCAAATCTAAAGTTTGTTCTGAAGTGTCTGAGAGATATCAGAAAGATCAGGAGATATAGTCTTGATTTATTTTTTGTACAGTCTAAGCCCTGTCTAAGCCGGTGGGAGGAGCTATAGGAGGACAGGCTCATTGTAATGGCTGGAATGGTATTAAAGGAACGGAGTCAAACATGTGGTTTCCATATGTTTGATGCATTTGATACTATTCCATTCATTCCATTGCAGCCATTACAATGAGCCCAACCTCCCATCACTCTTCCCACCTGCCTCCACTGGTGATGTTGTACTAAAAGACAGGGTGGAAATATGAACTTGTTGTCATAATACATGTGAAGGGTTTTAATTCTTCTTTCTAGTCTGTTAAATCTGTCAAACTGAAACTATGGAGATATTGTCACAACTTCTGCTTTTGGTGAAATTCCCCTCTAAACCAAGTTGACCGCAAGAGTTTCATTCTGAATAACTCTTCAGAGACAGCATAAATACAAAAAAAAAAACTGTGGTCATCGGTGGCCGGTCACACTGTGTGGTGACGTTTCCCCTAGGTACAGATCTAGGATCAGCTTTCCCTCCCCCAATCTTAACCTTAACTATTTGTGGTGGAAATGCAAAACTGACCCAAGACAAAGAAAAATTGTGTCACTATAATAATTCACATAGACGCAAGACAAAGGTACAGACGTATATTAGAGTTGAGGTAAGAAGTAGAAATTACTGTATTTGACCACAAGTGTGTTAAGATGTCAGAGGGAGTCTATGAAATCCCAGATGGATTTGAAGACAATGAACCTAATGCAATGAAGAATACGGACATTGATGGCCAATTATGTGGCAACGTAAGAGCCTTCAAGCCCAGTCCAAGAGATGGAGTTGTTGCTCAACATTCAGATAAGATTGCACACTCACACACACACACACTGTGCGAGCTCCGACCCAACTTTGCTGTTTTGTGATTCTTTATTTTCACTAAATGTATCCACTATAGTTTCTTATGATAGACAATAACTTTTGAACATCAGATCGGGAGTTAGTAACCTCAATTTGGGCTCTTTATGTAATTCCGACCCAATTTTCAGGGAATCCAAGAGGAAACGCCTGCGATACAGAGGCAAGAGAGGGGGTATCCTGGCGATATTAAGGTGAAGGGAAAACCGGCCACCTCTTGCCTCCATTCAGTCACTTGATAATAAGATGGATGACCTCCAATGGCGGATTTGCTACCAACAGGACACTGCCCACAAAATGAGGTGGAAACTGAGCTGCACTTCTTAACCTCCTGCCAAATGTATGACCATATTAGAGACACATATTTCCCTCAGATTACACAGACCCACAAAGAATTAGAAAACGAATCCAATTTTGATAAACTGCTTTGAGTATTATTTTGAAAGATTGTAATACTGTGAGAGATTCATATATTACATTATAAACTGGGAGGTTCGAGCCCTGAATGCTGATTGGCTGACAGCCGTGGTATCTCAGACCATATACCACGTGTATGACAAACCATTTATTTTTACTGCTCTAATTACATTAGTGACCAGTTTATAATAGCAATAAGGCACCTCGGGCTTTGTGGTATATGGTGAATATACCATGGCCAAGGGTGGAAGTGTGATATTGGTGAATGCATGGATTGAGACGCATCCAATGCAAAGAAACTTATATATTTAGCTTATACTAGCTGATTTTTATCATGGCCGGTGTTATGGCCAGGCTTAATGGGGCCTGGCCCACCCTACCCTATCTCCTTACCACTCCAAATAAAATATTGAAATAATGATCATTTATTTGACAGAGAAGTGTGCCAACACAAAGAAGCATCAATCTTAGTTAAAGCATCCAAGCGAGCAAAACTGCGCCCCTCTGTTTCAGTATGTGTAGACCATGTATCTGATGCTGTCTGGACCAAAAGAGTATGGGATGTCATACAATTTTTGGCCAGACATTATCAGATACATGGGCTACATACAGAGGGGCGCTGTTTCGCTCGCTCGGTTGCTTACTCCGGTTTCAGAGTTTCAGCAGAGAGGAAGAGGCAAAGCGAGAGGACTCACTCTCGCCAAAATATGTCCACTAAAAGCCAAATGTGTTTCTATGGGAATAATGTGCAGACCTAAGCCAATTTCTCAGAGATCCAGTTGTATGAAAAGGAACAGCGACTGGCCCACCATTGGCCTGATAACCTGTGAGGTAACAACACACAGTTGTCAATACATGCAGCGGCCAGTCTCTCCAAACCTAGAATATGAACAACACAGAGAATCAGTCCTACTCCTTCCGCTGTGGTCAGTGTTATTAGAGCAGTAGTCTCTTACCTTGGGGTGGTCAGTGTTATTAGAGCAGTAGTCTCTTACCTTGGGGTGGTCAGTGTTATTAGAGCAGTAGTCTCTTACCTTGGGGTGGTCAGTAGGGTGCCGTCCACCAATTTCCAGGTCCCCACAGTAACAAAGTCAATCAGATCAATCCAGACATAACTGACTGATTCAAACCCATTGATAAATGTCTGTTGTGACAGAAAACAACATTGTTAATGCAGTCTACACTTCTATTATCTCTCTCTATCTCTCTCTCTAACCACTAGGTGGCAACATCACTTAACAACTCAGCAGAGAGAGAGAGATAATAGATCATATTTATTGTTTATTTCACTTGTGTTTACTATCTACTTCACTTGCTTTGGCAATGTTAACATACGTTTCCCATGAGAGATGCAATAGCTCCTCCCACTGGCTTAGACAGGGCTTAGACTGTACATAATGCTACATAATGAATTATAAATCAAAAAACTGTCTGGTCTAAAATGTTGCATCCCAAATGGTACCCTATTTCCCTATGTAGTGCCATTTGAGACACATCTTAAGAGTCTCCTTCTTATAGGTGGATGGCGCCTTGAAACATCCAGCTGTTGGACACAGACAGAGAACAGAGAAGTACAGGGTTTAGACACATATGACAAACTACTTCTCAGTCAGTTAGAAAGGTAATCATACAGTAAGTTAATACTATAAGTAAAAGTAAGTTAGAGTCATAGATACAGTGGGGAAAAAATGTGATTTAGTCAGCCACCAATTGTGCAAGTTCTCCCACTTAAAAAGATGAGAGAGGCTTGTAATTTTCATCATAGGTACACATCAACTATGACAGACAAAATGAGAAAAGAAAATCCAGAAAATCACATTGTAGGATTTTTAATGAATTTATTTGCAAATTATGGTGGAAAATAAGTATTTGGTCAATAACAAAAGTTTCTCAATACTTTGTTATTTACCCTTTTTTGGCAATGACACAGGTCAAACGTTTTCTGTAAGTCTTCATAAGGTTTTCACACACTGTTGCTGGTATTTTGTCCCATTCAACCATGCAGATCTCCTCTAGAGCAGTGATGTTTTGGGGCTGTCGCTGGGCAACACAGACTTTCAACTCCCTCCAAAGATTTTCTATGGGGTTGAGATCTGGAGACTGGCTAGGCCACTCCAGGACCTTGAAATGCTTCTTACGAAGCCACTCCTTCATTGCCCGGGCGGTGTGTTTGGGATCATTGTCATGCTGAAAGACCCAGCCACGTTTCATCTTCAATGCCCTTGCTGATGGAAGGAGGTTTTCACTCAAAATCTCACGATACATGGCCCCATTCATTCTTTCCTTTACACAGATCATTCGTCCTGGTCCCTTTGCAGAAAAACACCCCAAAAGCATGATGTTTCCACCACCATGCTTCACAGTAGTTATGGTGTTCTTTGGATGCAACTCAGCATTCTTTGTCCTCCAAACACGACGAGATTAGTTTTTACCAAAAAGTTATATTTTGGTTTCATCTGACCATATGACATTCTCCCAATCCTCTTCTGGATCATCCAAATGCACTCTAGCAAACTTCAGACGGGCCTGGACATATACTGGCTTAAGCAGGGGGACACGTCTGGCACTGCAGGATTTGAGTCCCTGGCAGCGTAGTGTGTTACTGATGGTAGGCTTTGTTACTTTTGTCCCAGCTCTCTGCAGGTCATTCACTAGGTCCCCCCGTGTGGTTCTGGGATTTTTGCTCACCGTTCTTGTGATCATGTTGACCCCACGGGGTGAGATCTTGCGTGGAGCCCCAGATCGAGGGAGATTATCAGTGGTCTTGTATGTCTTCCATTTCCTAATAATTGCTCCCACAGTTGATTTCTTCAAACCAAGCTGCTTACCTATTGCAGATTCAGTCTTCCCAGCCTGGTGCAGGTCTACAATTTTGTTTCTGGTGTCCTTTGACAGCTCTTTGGTCTTGGCCATAGTGGAGTTTGGAGTGTGACTGTTTGAGGTTGTGGACAGGTGTCTTTTATACTGATAACAAGTTCAAACAGGTGCCATTAATACAGGTAACGAGTGGGGACAGAGGAGCCTCTTAAAGAAGAAGTTACAGGTCTGTGAGAGCCAGAAATCTTGCTTGTTTGTAGGTGACCAAATACTTATTTTCCACCATAATTTGCAAATAAATTCAATAAAAATCCTACAATGTGATTTTCTGGATTTTCTTTCTCTCAATTTGTCTGTCATAGTTGACGTGTACCTATGATGAACATTACAGGCCTCTCTCATCTTTTTAAGTAGGAGAACTTGCACAATTGGTGGCTGACTACATACTTTTCCCCCCACTGTATTTCTACAATTTGTCTTCTTAAAAGGTCACTGTTTTAAAATGTTTGTAATTTGCATAAGTACAATTTAAGTCTTAGAATAGTAAAATAAAATTGTTAACGAATTGTTTCATGAGTTTGAGATCAGATTTGGAAAACGTGTTAAAAACAATGAGGTAGGGGCTTAGCTATCTAGCTAGTGGACAATGAAGGGATGTCAGCTAGCTAGATTACCCACCCTTGTTTAGTAGCAACGTTTCACTCACTAAAATAGTTAATGCTATGAGTCTAAAATGGGGAGTTCAATTTGAATCTCTGTTAGCTGTCAATAAAGTAAGGAAAACTGATTTTTTTAAATAATAGGATTCTTCAGGATTTTCTTGTTTTCTAGAAAATGGAAATTCAATTTCCATATTTCCTTAAATGGGCTGTGTCTGTATTATTTTACTTTAAGTTAGGAATGTTCATAAATGATTTATGCATGGGAAATAAGAAATGACAGTACATTGACTGCATAGGATTTATCCATACCCTTCATGTTTTTGTTATAGAGCGGTATTATCCATTTTATTTTGTGGAGGAGGGCTGTTAATGAGTTACGAAAGAGTTATGATACAACCCACAGCTACACCATTGGATCTGTACACTTTACCCTGGGGATACAACCGTGGGGATCTTCATGCACCATTGACCAGTGAGAAGAAGAAGGTAAGTAACAGGCCTATACCTGGGATCGACAGTGGCAGACTTACCATTCGGCAGACGAGGCCTCAGGCCTCACATCATCAAGGGGCCTCATGAGCTGGGCATATTAACAAAAAATAAAAATAATACAATAAAATCTCTGCTCGCCCACTGTGCCCAGGTTAATGAGGCCACTTTGTCAACAAAAAAGGCCTACAAAAAAGTAAATGAATCCATACAGCCGAATAATAATTAATAACAGATAAATAATTTATTTACCTACATATACATTCATTTCATATAAATATTAATAAATCCAAGTTTTTCTCATAATAGTAGAAACAAGTGTCATGAATAACCCACGGACTGGTTCATATAATGGACTATTCCACCCTGACTAGAGTTCCCGTGCTGCTGGGTCATGGCTAGAAGGGATCCAGCTTTTGTTCAATTACCGTCAGATTTGACTTTGCGTAGCAGGTTAGGAGAATTTATGCAGCAGGTTAGGAAAGAAACAGGAGCTCAAGCAGTAGAACATTTGAAGTGCCGGTACTCAGCTCCGGTGAGCTCCTGCCCAAGTCAAGCAGCGGTTACCGGAAGAATATCGGGACCAATTTGAAAGCACATGAGCGTTGTACTGAGCATCTCCTGGTTCGAATCCAGGCTCTGTCGTAGCCGGCCATGACCGGGAGACACATGGGGCGGCGCACAATTGGCCCAGCGTCGTCCAGGGTAGGGGAGGGAATGGCCGGCAGGGATGTAACTCAGTTGGTAGAGCATGGCGTTTGCAATGCCAGGGTTGTGGGTTCGATTCCCACGGGGGGCCAGTATAAAAAAAAATATGTATGCACTCACTTACTGTAAGTCACTCTGGATAAGAGAGTCTGCTAAATGACGTAAATGTAAATGTAAATTTACAAAAAAATGGAGCGTTGGAGCCACCTAGTGGAAAGATTGAAAACAGGCATGACCATTTATACAATCAACCAGACTGACGGCGAGGTGGATCACATCCTGACAGCCCCTGGGAAGAAGTGCTGGCTTGGTTGCTCTGGGTGTTGCCAACTTCAAAGATACTAGAGGTCTGGGGTTCAAGTCCTTATTTCATCTCCTGAAGTTGTTTTCACCTTTCACCTATCGCCTCTGTAGTGTATTAAGATTATGTCTTTGTTAAATGTTTTTCATGAAGAAATTGAATGTTGGTTATGTTAGTATCAAAAGGCAATGTTTAGTATAATGTCACATATAATAGACAGGAAGTGTGTTGTAAACTGGTGATTGGCCAGAAGAGGGAGCCCATCTTGTTGCATTGTTTATAAATAGGGGTACACGAAGAAGATAGGGCAGAGCAGCCATTAGAATGGGAGGACACTGCTCTCCAGACCTCGCGAGTCTGTTACTCATGCTGAAGCTTGTGGTCTGAATAAACCTTATGATCAATGTTCAGTATGAGCAGACTCCTTTTGTTCATCAGCAATAATTGCCACCACTCACTCGATACGACAAATGGCGAGCTTGCCAGGAGATGGTTTTGCTATCCTTCTTTGCTGCATTTGGAGTCGCCAAGCTGACTCAAGCTGACTTCGGTCTGGAGTCATGACCCGACCAGACACAGCTAAGTTGTTAGTTTTGTTACTGCTTGTGTACACTGGAGGAATGTACCATTACGACCGTGTTTCGGGTGGCGTTATGGCTGTTGACTAGGAGTCTGAAAAATTTCTAAATTTGGTTGATGGGTAAACGGTAAATAATTTTAGAGCAATCGATGGTAGAGATATTAACGGCAGATATTGGCAGAATGAAGTCAGGAATACGTATGCATTTTAGGGCATTGTCAATCTGGAAAGACCTCGAAACGGGGCGACTCGTAATAATAATAATTATTATTATTATTGAGTGGGCTACAAATCCGGGCGAAGTATTCGACTTGGTCAGGTTGGTTCTGGGAACCATGAGGTGAACGATTGTATCTATGTTATACTCCTCCTCTGGCCGACGGGAAATTGGCAGGGGGTAACCTCTCGATATGATATTCATAATTCAAGGCAGCATAAAGTTAGACGGAGATATATGGATAATGATTTGGGGACAATGCAAGGTTACTTAGGGCTGGGTAGGCCGCAGTTAGCTAAAGGCTAAGGCTAATGTTAGGGCTAGATGGGAGTGTGTTTCATGCTACATGGTACATGGCGGCTAATGCTAAATGCTAATTGTGTTGTGTGCTACATGCTAATGTATCCTTAGAGACTCCATTGCGATGGACTAAGCCTCTTAAAATATGTATGTGTGTGTAGAATTTAAAGTTTTACGCAAATGTGAGCTCTGTTATGTGTAATTGTGTGATTATAAGGTATGAAATAGTGAGGTTGTAGCGGAATGCTATCGTTCTGTTGTGTGGTAAGCATGGGCTTGAATGGATGTGCGCATGCGTTTGATTTTACAGGGCTAAAACTACGACATGTGGTCGCGCTGAGCCTACAAAACAAAATGGTGGCTTAAGGTCATAGGTTTTTTAAGGGGTTTCTCTTCAGGGGTGGGATAGCTACAGATAAAGAGAAGATGGTCACGAATCTTTTAAATAGTTAAAGTAACTGTTATTCGAACGTTAAACTAGTTGTTGAGATGTAGTAAATTTATACATTAAATATATGTTGGCGAAGTATAATGAATTGAATTAATTGAATTAAATGACGGATTAAAATAAAATAAAAATGTTTTTGAGTGATCTATTTAGTTCTGATTTTAGTCTTAGAGGGAATAATATGAGTGGGGAATATTGAATGTGGATAACTTGATTAAGTGTATAAACTTTGAATGCTTGTCTGTACTGTTTTCTTTCCTTGTCATATGAGCCTATAGAACGGAGCAAAGGAGAGAGAGGGGGGCTAACGTGTGCGTGACGTGACAAGGTGTGACGAGGCAGACGAGAGGATCAGATATCAGGCTAGTTCATAGAATCATCTTTGACAAAATATGTGATGTTGTGACGATTTTACATAGGCTTGGCAAATGCTATTTCATTAAAAGTTGCATTTTGGAGGCTATGTGCATCACTTGGGTTAATTACAGATGTGTTGGGAATCGAAGACTGACATTCTTCTGTAAATTTATGATAATTAGGGGTTAGAGCAAGGGGTTAAAGGCTTTGTTTATGGGTATTTTAGTCTGAAGATGACTAACTTGCATTTACTTGCAGTTGATGGGTTGTGGTAAGATAGCCAACACTAATTGATAAATTGGTGATATAGGAATAAAAAATTGGTTTTAAATTATTCATAATTTTTAATGGAGTTTTTAATTGGTTTTTATTTTTAATTAAATGGTTTTTGAATAAGGCATTTAATTGAATTTTTTTATATTCATATTTTATTTTATTTGATTTTTTGGGGAGGGGAAAAAAAAATCTATATATATATTTTTTTTTTTTTGGGGGGGGTTGTTAGGGTTATATTAATAATTTAAGGGGGGAAGCCTTAGGCTATACAGTCTAAAATAAGATAGTTCACAATAAAGGAATATAAAAGGCTTGATATAGGGGAAAATTGAGTAAAATAGTAATCCTTTAATTAAAGTAGGGTTAGAAAGTAGGGTTAGAAAAACTAATGGCAGAAGTTAGTACACCTTTCTCACATACGGATTCAGCAAAAAGTACAGCTTAGGGAGTTTTATCCTCAGCTTTCAGTGATCATCCAGCAGGGTGATTATGGCATCAGAGATGAAGACGAATAATAGATAGAGGACAAGCAGAAACGACAATGAAGATGAATCCAGAACTCCAGAAGAAAGAAAATGTGATGTATGGAAGAGAAGAGTGAGGTTGAAGAAGATGAGGATGATGATGAAGAGGTTATGGGTGGATATGACTCTGTGATCAGAAGGAAGTTGGCAAGAGAGAAACGAAGAAGGATACACGAGATTTGATCTCTGATGAAGAAAGCGATGAAGATTTGGAGATTAAGGGTGCTTTATGTTCAAGAGGATTTTATCCTACAATGACTGGCAAAGAAGAAATAGGAGATATAGACCGAGGCGTATCAGGCCTGGAGGAAGCGATGACTTTGGGAGAGGTAAGAGAGCTAGAGGAACAGCTCGAGACGCTGAAGATACAGAAGAGGAGAAACTGCTGAGAGGATCCCAAGAATTGGAGAAGAACAAAGAAGAAATAGGAGGAAGATTTCAGCTACACTTCCAGCAACTTTCAGAAGACTGTTATAATTGTGGACAGATTGGTTACTTTACCTGGGATGGAAATGCATCAGGAGAAAACAACAGAGGAAGATGGAGCAAGTGAAGATCACCTGTTAGTGCCTAGGAGATCCGGAAGGGGGGTGCATTGCTGAGAGCATCGATTAGAGAAGAAGACAAAATAGCTAACAATTGAAACAACCGACCATTAGAAGGGATAGTGAATAGGGGAAAACTTATCTGGGTTCAGCCTAAAGAGGTTAAACATCTCACTAATTGCTAACTAATTAGGAGAGGGATTTGAGGTAGTAAAACAGTTAATCAAAATAGACATACTAATATTAGAAGATACTGTTATGGCAGTGTTGGGAAGAGATGCATTGTTTAAATTAAATTGTACAATAAGATGTACACTAGACGACTGGGTTTTTGGGAATCATGTGCTTAAAAAAGATAATATCATAGGAAGGATGATAATCTATTGTTCTGTCTATTAGACAATCTGTCTACAAAGTTAAAAGGGGTGACTGTTTATTCTGGGTTACATTCTTACACTAAGAGATTTCAGGCTAGGCTAAAATGTGTTTAGTCATTTGCCAAGTGTGTGTAAAAAGTCAAAGGCAGTTGGGAACTTTCCCAATCACATATTCTAACATTTGGTGGTAAAGGGATTTTGTAAATATATCAGTGGAAAAAGGTTTAAAAGTTATGAGAGAAAAGATTGGATTAAAATAAGTTAGGAGTAGATTAGGGTTGAAGGAACTCTGAGACAGTAAGCTAAGTTTCAAAGTTAGTAGTAAGAGAGAGAGAGAACAGTGATGAAGGACATTTTAAAGTTTAGTGGGAAGATATGGTAGGAGTTTAGATCTGTTAGGAGCCGATGCATTGATAAGAGAAGCTTGAGGGTGATTGAGTATCTATAGTTACAGTTCCCAGCAGGAAGATCAAGGTAATTATAGGTGTATTTTGTGTAATCAAAAGTTTGAAAGTCAGGGATTTAGAGAAAGGACTGAGATTTTGGGAAAAAGTGACACTAGTGGTGATAGAGGGAAGTACAAGTAAAGAGTTCAAAGTCTTAGGGGAAAACTGGGGAAATTAGGAGTAACTAAGGACATTAACACTTCAGTCTATTATAACAACAGTGAGAAGCAATTTAACTCTTTCAACATTGATAGTTATTAAAGCCATAAATATATCGCATTTGATTATAAGGGAATCAATACAGCACCAATGTTAGGGAAAGAATACTTATTAGGGTTAGGATGGGGACGTTCCTCCCATATGGAGAGATAATTATGGAGAATAAGTATTGTTATCAGGACCAGGAGTAGAAGCTGTTGCACCTAGTCAAAAGGAGGGATAGTTTGTACAACGATATGAAGTGGAAGAGGTTAGGAGTGACTGTTCACTTATTTGGCGTAATGTTACAGAGAAAGACAGGGAGAATATATGTATGCTTATCTAGTGCAAGCATTAGAAGTTGTTCCGGTTAAGAATTATTGGTTAAAAGGCTATGTAATTCGTAAAGTGACGCTTATAATGGAAGATTTGAGGTCTGTTGAAGCTTCCGCAGTCACCGAGGGAGTTCAGGAAGAGTAGATTATAGTAGTCACTCCAACAGTAGATAATACACAGAGGATAATGGGAACTGTTGCACTAGAAGTGATTAAGGTTATTAAATCAACTACTTTAATGGTAACTTTGGAAGGGATTAGTGATACGATGGCAATAGCAAAAGAGGGAGTATGACATCGACAACAACTTTTCTGAAATTAAATGGGGAATTTTAGACTCATGGGTTATGTTACGGATGGAGAGTGCTGTCAATGATAGTACGAATGGGGTTAAAATAGGAGAACAGATAGTAGTAGAGAGAATATAGATTCATCATGGAGGACAGGATGAGATCTTTGATTTTGATGACAGACAAGGAGAGGTATCTGATCAGTACCGCTCGTTCTTCTGTTGTGGAAATTAGAGATAGATTAACTCATTCTGTAAGATCAGTGAGGAATCTTGAGGGTCCATGTCTGTTGAGGATTCCAGCACCAAACATGTTAGACGGTCGCGCGGCCTCTATCAGGTGTGGTTCAGTCTTATGCTTTGTCATGACTGTGGTATCAGCAACAGTCATTGACAGATAAAATAATGTTGTTGTCAGAACAGTGGTTTAAGCCTAGGGTTAGGTGGAATTGGGTTTAGTGAATTAATATGGGAATTTTTAAATGGGAAAGGAAAATCAGGTAACAACGGAATCCTGAAGTATTCAGGTGAAACATTGAGGGCTAAAGGTTGTTTTTGTTCTAATGAAACATGTGAGGTAGGGGGTGTGTTTATGGGAAGATCAGATTGGGATGTTATATGATAACTTTGGATAAGCATGACCTTAAGGGTAGTAATGAGAAATATCTTACTTTTTAGGTACCAGGTAGTAAGAAGAGCAGGACTTTGATGGTTAAACGATTAGCTTTTGACTGACAATGTGACTATGGAGAATTTTAGAGATATTTGGTGGGTTTGTGATGATAAAATATATATTCTTACATTATGAATGGACAGGATTTGGTTACATGTCAACGTTGAAGCTTCCATATGAGGCTTTTACTATTAAAAGAGGAGTAGCACCGAACACAGATCAATTTGAAACTAGAGTTCAAAATAGGATGAAAAGGGACATGTCATAGGCTTCAAGCCTATCATTGAAGGATAAGTCTAAGGGAGAAGGGGGGACTTTATTCATGGTATGGTGTAACATTTGGGAAGATCATAGTGATAAATATTAGTTATACTTTCAGATAATATCACTGGGGTTAAATAAGGGATGCATTTGGAAGACTTGGTTGCAAGATCAGTTAGGCCAGTAGGGGCAGTGATGGGTCAGATTTTAGGTTCAGTTTTGATAACACTGTGTGATGTTTGTAATTTGTTACTGACCTTTGAGAAAGTTATGATATTGAGATAGGTTGGAGAGTGATGCCGGGAGACAACACTCAGATGCCGGTGTTGACTGTTCCTAATCTGGATAAAGATGGACAAGTGGAGCTGATGGATAAATATCATTTTGATTATTTGATGATTTTTCAAAAAAAAAATCTCAATATTGGGGTGATGTTGGTATGATTTATGAATCAAAGGGGGGAATAGGTTTATGTGATTCATGCATCATTTATATATCAGTTTATATTCTTAGTGGATATTGATGTTTAATTTGAAAGGGTTGTTTTGCAAAAGATACTGTTTGGTCGTTTCTTTTCTTTTCATTCCAGAAGCATTTGGGAGAACATGTGGAGATTGAAATACTCAAACAAAGACAATATGAAGGGACAATATGACTGGAGGAGATGAAACAAGGAGGGTGTGGCTGATTTCATCATCAACAATCCATTCATCCAAGTCAAGACTACAGGGAGATGAAGTGTAGTGGACTACATTCCAGTGTCTGCAATGAAATATAGACAAGTGTAATACATAATTGTGTAATAGTCTCAGGTATAAATTTTTGTAGAATGATGTTTGATGTTATTGAATACATGTGAGGATCTTAGATGTTTGTGTTTATTTCGTGAATGTTTAGGGACAGAGAGGCTAGGAAGGGAGAGATTCATTGTACGATCCGATGGGTTGACCAGCCGTACAGTGGATGTTTTTGGATAGGATTTTGTTTGCAGGGGCTTACATGTGTATTTAATTGCATCATAGTTTCAAAATGCATTTACATGGTTTATGAGGTTATCTGGAGTACCGACGGTGGTTGCCTGGGGCAGAGGGACCGTGAGAGAATTTTACTGTCTTGATTGATGGATGGATATCTGAAAAGATGGCTGCCAGACAGTTTTTCGCTCTTACACTCCATAGAGATTTCTTCATATTTCATAGTAATGTATTCACACTTCATAAAGATAGTAATGTATTCACATTTCATAAACAGTTATTTCATAGAAAGGTATTTACACTCTAGAGGAGAATGTTTTTGGTTTAATGTTAAAGATACTCAATAAGATAAATGGTTACTAGTCATAATCCTATTCTGTTTGTTTTCGAGACGTTTAGTTCGTCGCGAAGGGGGGAATATGTAGTGTATTAAGATTATGTCTTTGTTAAATGTTTTTCATGAAGAAATGGAATGTTGGTTATGTTAGTATCAAAAGGCAATGTTTAGTATAATGTCACATATAATAGACAGGAAGTGTGTTGTAAAATGGTGATTGGCCAGAAGAGGGAGCCCATCTTGTTGCATTGTTTATAAATAGGGGTACACGAAGAAGATAGGGCAGAGCAGCCATTAGAATGGGAGGACACTGCTCTCCAGACCTCGCGAGTCTGTTACTCATGCTGAAGCTTGTGGTCTGAATAAACCTTATGATCAACGCTCAGTATGAGCAGACTCCTTTTGTTCATCAGCAATAATTGCCACCACTCACTCGATACGACACCTCATATTTACGTGTGTGTCTGGATAGATGGATAACTCGGTTCAGTCAAAGTAGAGGGATAGAGGATGTCCAGCTAGATGGGGAGGCGCTCACCTGCATTGCCATGATGACCTAGGAACATTACCCAGTGAAATTGGGCATCAACTCAGACCTGGGCTGTACAGTAAGTACAGTTCATTTGTTCTCACAGCCTGGTATAAAACATTTAAAAGACTTCTTATTGTTCATAAACATGTTTTCCAATTGATCTGATCTCTCCCCTTCTCCATTTTATTTCTCCCTGTTTATTTCTCCTTTCCTCCCTCTCTCTCTGCAGATTGTTCAGATGCAGGAAGAAGTCAGTATGTTTGTGTTCCTCCCTGATGAGGTCATTGCAATTAGCATGTGTTTGGTTTCTCTGTCCTCTTAATGTTGACGGAGCGCACAAGCCAGAGCACGCATAGAAGTAGGCTAATTGGCCTGCTGCGCAAATGTAGGAAAGTAACCATTACGGGATGTCTGATTTCTGATCCTCTTAACTCAACACCACTAATAAGCTAAGCTTCTCAGTCATTTTTTCTTCACCTCACACAGTTTGAACATCCATTGTGAATGTTAGTTCCTTACAGTATATGAAAAATCTTTCCAACACTCTCCCCCTTGATAATCACCAGTCCTCCTGTGAAAGAGCTAAATGTCATAGATTCCATATATCCAGTGGAAATTTTACAAAATACCTGAACACATCTCTCTTTCTGCAAAAACAGCTATGTCTGTCCCAAGATGAATGCGATTGAAAGGACCTGCATTTTCATCAGGATATTTTCTGATTGTAATTGGCAGCTTCGGAAAGTATTCAGACCCCTTGACTTTTTCCACATTTTGTTAGGTTACAGCCTTATTCTAAAATTGATTAAATTGTTTCCCCCTCCCCTCATCAATCTATACACAATACCCCATAATGACAAAGCAAAAACATTTTTTTTGAAATTTTAGCAAATGTATAAACAAATAAAAAGTATTCAGACCCTTTACTCAGTACTTTGTTGAAGCACCTTTGGCAGCAATTACAGCCTCGAGAATTCTTGTGTATGACACTACAAGCTTGGCACACCAGTATTTGGGGAGTTTCTCCCATTCTTCTCTACAGATCCTCTCAAGCTCTGTCAGGTTGGATGGGGAGCGTTGCTGCACAGCTATTTTCAGGTCTCTCCAGAGATGTTCGATCCGGTTCAAGTCCAGGCTCTGGCTGGGCCACTCAAGGACATTGAGACTTGTCCTGAAGCCACTCCTGCTTTGTATTGGCTGTGTGCTTAGGGTCGTTGTCCTGTTGGAACGGGAAACTTCGCCCCAGTCTGATGTCTTGAGCACTCTGGAGCAGGTTTTCATCAAGGATCTCTCTGTACTTGTGTCTCTGGCTCCGTTCATCTTTCCCTCGATCCTGACTAGTCTCCCAGTCCCTGCCGCTGAAAAACATCCCCACAGCATGATGCTGCCACTACCATGCTTCACCGTAGGGATGGTGCCAAGTTTCCTCCAGATGTGACGCTTGGCATTCAGGCCAAAGAGTTCAATCTTGGTTTCATCAGACCAGAGAATCTTGTTTCTCATGGTCTCAGAGTCTTTAGGTGCCTTTTAGCAAACTCCAAGTGGGCAATCATGTGCCTTTTACTGAGGAGTGTCTTCCGTCTGGCCACTCTGCAGAGATGGTTGTCCTTCTGGAAGGTTCTCCCATCTCCACAGAGGAACTCTAAAGCTCTGTCAGAGCGACCATCAGGTTCTTTGTCACCTCCCAGTTCAAGACCCTTTTCCCCCCATTGCTCAGTTTGGCTGGTTGGGCAGCTCTAGGAAGAGTCTTGATGGTTCCTAACTTCTTCCATTTAAGAATGATGGAGGCCACCGGGTTCTTGGGGACCTTCAATGCTGCAGAAATGTTTTGGTACCCTTCTCCAGATCTGTGCCTCAACACAATCCTGTCTCTGAGCTCTATGGACAATTCCTTCGACCTCATGTCTTGGTTTTTGCTCTGACATGCACTGTCAACTGTGGGAAATTATATAGACAGGTATGTGCCTTTCCAAATGATGTCCAATCAATTGCATTTACCACAGGTGGACTCCAATCAAGATGTAGAAACATCTTAAAGATGATAAATTGAAACATCAGAGCTCAATTTCAATTCTCATAGTAAAGGGACTGAATACTTATGTAAATAAGGTATTTCTGTTCTTTATGTGTAATAAATGTGCAAACATAAAAATTAAAAAAACTGTTTTGCTTTGTCATTATGGGGTATTGTGTGTAGATTGCTAAGGATTACATTTTATTTAATCCATTTTAGAATAAGGCTGAAATATGGAAATAAATATGGAAAAAGTCAAGGGGTCTGAATACTTTCCGAAGGCAATTTATTTTTAGTTACTTGACAAAGAAGGTTTAGGCTTACTGCTACATTGTCTTATAGGCTATCTCTTAGTGCATGCACTCATTTCTGTAGGCACCAATGAATCACTGTGTATAAATGTGTCCATATGGCAGAGGCTGGTGCTCTTGCATTAGTTGAATTTTAACTTTGAGATGTTTATCATTTTAATTCCGGTTTGAAGCGGCAGGTAGCTTAGCGGTGACGAGCGTTGGGCCAGTATACGAAAGGTCGCTGGTTTGAATCCCCGAGTCGACTAGGTGAAGAATCTGTCTATGTGCCCTTGAGCAAGGCACTTACTCCTAATTGCTCCTGTAAGTCGCTCTGGATAAGAGCGTCTCCTAAATCATGTAAATGTAATTCCGGTTTGTATTCTTAACCACGTGACAATTATTTGAAAAACAAAAACGTTATTATTGAAATGAAACAGTTCCACTAAAACATGCATATGAAAATCATAACTGGCACGCAGATCAGTAGAAATTAGATAAATTGTAAACTTTCCCAAACTTGAAACTCATGCACAGTCTAGGAATAGACCATTGTAAACAGAGTGCACATTTCTTTGTACTGCATAATAAAATAATAAAAAAATGGTGTGTCAACAGTTTTGACAAACTACATGAATTATGACCCTTGCTTTGTGAGAACAGAACTATAGTGTGATAATATAATACATATCTGCCCTATGGGCCCTGGTCAAAAGTAGTGCACTAAACATGGAATAGGGTCCCAAATGGAATAGGGTCCCAAATGGAATAGGGTCCCAAATGGACTAGGGTCCCAACTGGACTAGGGTCCCAAATGGAATAGGGTCCCAAATGGAATAGGTTCCCAACTGGAATAGGGTCCCAAATGGAATAAGGTCCCAAATGGAATAGGGTCCCAAATGGACTAGGGTCTCAAATGGATTAGCTTCCCAAATGGAATAGGATCCCAAATGGAATAGGGTCCCAAATGGAATAGGATCCCAAATGGACTAGGGTCCCAAATGGCACCCTATTCCCTATATAGTGCACTGTCAAAAGTACTGCACTAATAGGGTGTCATTTGGGACTCAACCTTACTCACAGAAAGCCAGCCTTAGGGAGATGTTGAGAGTGACTTGTAGAACACACAGCACTCCAAAACACTCCATCTGCAGAGGAACACACACACACACACACCATCATTTACATTTACATTTACGTCATTTAGCAGACGCTCTTATCCAGAGTGACTTACAAATTATCACTAATGATTTAGATTAAAACAGAATACACGTCATCCCACAAAACTTAACTAATTCTGAGAACCTAACATTTCCAATGTGTCATTGGTTTTCCCCCCGATTTAGGGTAGGCAGCAACAGTTTGCTCAAGAGTGTGGTCATCTCAAATCTGATAAACAGGAAGCTACTGTATGAAGAAATTACCAAAATTACACAATATAGCTGTCTCATGAGATAAAGAGGCTATCTGTGATTGCTGCATACATTTTTAGGACTTTGAAATGTATGATATTTACCCATTCATTCTTGAAGAATGTAACTTATAAATGCCTCATGAGCTTAGTTTAACATTCTAACCCCATCAGGACCCAAAATACACACTGAGTGGAGAAAAGTAATCACTCTCAAATTCATAGACAGAGCTATGTATGCAAGGACTGCCCATCCATGAGCTCAAAATGATTGTTTTAACCATTTAAAATGCTCTATGCAGAAATCGCTCCGCCATTTCCTAGTTGCTAAAATTCTAATATGTTATGTGACAAAACAAGCAGTCATTGTGTAAAATAAATATTGTATATTCAGCTGTTTGAAGTTGTTGTACAAAACCTAAAATAAAAGACGCAAAAATGAAACTTCATAAAGGGAAGCATAGAAATAGCACACATAGAACAGATCTACCCATTCTTAGACTTGCTTTGGATGGGGGTGAAAGATCTATAACATTTATGTGAATTTGGTTGGGTCGCCCAAACATTTACTGTAGCTTTAAAACAATACAAAGTTTGTACAATTCCATAATTTACAATTTCAGAGTAAAACAAGCTTACACTGAGCATACATAGCTCTGTCTATGAATTTGAGAGTGCTTACACAATAGATAATTATTAGTTCTTACCTGAGAGATGGGTCTAGGTCTTCATGCTCCTTGTTGCTCTGTTACGGTTTTCTTCATTAATCTTGTTTAATTCAATAATTTGTTTGTTGACATAGTTGGCCATCTTAACTAACTGTACCGAATATATAATATAATAATATATCAATGATTACCCCAATCAATTAAACAACTCATTCAGTATGTCTGACCTCTTATTATAATACAGTGGGGAAAAAAAGTATTTAGTCAGCCACCAATTGTGCAAGTTCTCCCACTTAAAAAGATGAGAGAGGCCTGTAATTTTTATCATAGGTACATGTCAACTATGACAGACAAATTGAGAGAAAAAAATCCAGAAAATCACATTGTAGGATTTTTAATGAATTTATTCGCAAATTATGGTGGAAAATAAGTATTTGGTCACCTACAAACAAGCAAGATTTCTGGCTCTCAAAGACCTGTAACTTCTTCTTTAAGAGGCTCCTCTGTCCTCCACTCGTTACCTGTATTAATGACAACTGTTTGAACTTTTTATCAGTATAAAGACACCTGTCCACAACCTCAAACAGTCACACTCCAAACTCCACTATGGCCAAGACCAAAGAGCTGTCAAAGGACACCAGAAACAAAATTGTAGACCTGCACCAGGCTGGGAAGACTGAATCTGCAATAGGTAAGCAGCTTGGTTTGAAGAAATCAACTGTGGGAGCAATTATTAGGAAATGGAAGACATACAAGACCACTGATAATCTCCCTCGATCTGGGGCTCCACGCAAGATCTCACCCTGTGGGGTCAAAATGATCACAAGAACGGTGAGCAAAAATCCCAGAACCACACGGGGAACCTAGTGAATGACCTGCAGAGAGCTGGGACCAAAGTAACAAAGTCTACCATCAGTAACACACTACGCCGCCAGGGACTCAAATCCTGCAGTGCCAGACATGTCCCCCTGCTTAAGCCAGTACATGTCCAGGCCCGTCTGAAGTTTGCTAGAGTGCATTTGGATGATCCAGAAGAGGATTGGGAGAATGTCATATGGTCAGATGAAACCAAAATATAACTTTTTGGTAAAAACTCAACTCGTCGTGTTTCGAGGACAAAGAATGCTGAGTTGCATCCAAAGAACACCATACCTACTGTGAAGCATGGGGGTGGAAACATCATGCTTTGGGGCTGTTTTTCTTTAAAGGGACCAGGACGACTGATCCGTGTAAAGGAAATAATTAATGGGGCCATGTATCGTGAGATTTTGAGTGAAAACCTCCTTCCATCAGCAAGGGCATTGAAGATGAAACGTGGCTGGGTCTTTCAGCATGACAATGATCCCAAACATACCGCCCGGGCAACGAAGGAGTGGCTTCGTAAGAAGCATTTCAAGGTCCTGGAGTGGCCTAGCCAGTCTCCAGATCTCAACCCCATAGAAAATCTTTGGAGGGAGTTGAAAGTCTGTGTTGCCCAGTGACAGCCCCAAAACATCACTAATCTAGAGAAGATCTGCATGGAGGAATGGGCCAAAATACCAGCAACAGTGTGTGAAAACCTTGTGAAGACTTACAGAAAATGTTTGACCTGTGTCATTGCCAACAAAGGGTATATAACAAAGTATTGAGAAACTTTTGTTATTGACCAAATACTTATTTTCCACCATAATTTGCAAATAAATTCATAAAAAATCCTACAATGTGATTTTCTGATTTTTTTTTCATCATTTTGTCTGTCATAGTTGACATGTACCTATGATGAAAATTACAGGCCTCTCACATCTTTTTAAGTGGGAGAACTTGCACAATTGGTGGCTGACTAAATATTTTTTTCCCCCCACTGTACATTGAATAACAGATTCACTACATGGAACAACACATAGTCCCCAAATCTAAAGTTTTTTCTGAAGTGTCTGAGAGATATCAGAAAGATCAGGAGATATAGTTTTGATGTATTTTTTGTACAGTCTAAGCCCTGTCTAAGCCGGTGGGAGGAGCTATAGGAGGACAGGATCATTGTAATGCCTGGAATGGTATTAAAGGCACGGAGTCAAACATGTGGTTTCCATATGTTTGATGCGTTTGATACTATACCATTAATTCCATTGCAGCCATTACAATGAGCCCAACCTCCTATCGCTCTTCCCACCAGCCCCCACTGGTGATGTTGTACTAAAAGATAGGGTGGAAATATGAACTTGTTGTCATAATACATGTGAAGGGTTTTAATTCTTCTTTCTATTCTCTTAAATCTGTCAAACTGAAACTATGGCAATCTTGTCACAACTTCTGCTTTTGGTGAAATTCCCCTGTAAACCAAGTTTAAATACAGCATAAATACAAAAAAAAAACGATGTGGTCATCGGTGGCCGGTCACACTGTGTGGTGACGTTTCCCCTAGGTACAGATCTAGGATCAGCTTTCCCTCCCCCAATCTTAACCTTAACTATTTGTGGTGGAAATGCAAAATTGATCCAAGACAAAGAAAAATTGTGTCACTACAGTAAGTCACATAGACCCAAGGCTGGGGGTGCTGTACACTCAGTAAGGATATATGTAGTTTATATGTCAATTAACAGGATCCGAATTTATGTTAGCAGATCTAAAATTGGGACCCTGTGAATTCAGATATACATCATATAGCATGTTATAGAGTCATATCATGTATTATATTATCAAACTAAGGCTGGTGGGAGTCACGTGGTGGCCAGTGTTTCCAATCCACTGTGGTTGACTGATAAATAGTTTCACTACCATAAGTAGTGGTAGTACAGTCCAGGGAGAAAACAGGTACAGACGTACATTAGAGCTGAGGTTAGAATTATAAGTTACTGTATTTGACCACAAGTGTGTTAAGATGTCAGAGGGAGTCTATGAAATCCCAGATGGATTTGAAGACAACAAACCTAATGCAATGAAGAACACGGACATTGATGGCCAATTATATGGCAACGTAAGAGCCTTCAAGCCCAGTCCAAGAGATGGAGTTGTTGCTCAACATTCAGATAAGATTGCACACTCACACAGACACACTGTGCGAGCTCCGACACAATTTTGCTGTTTTGTGATTCTTTATTTTCATTAAATGTATCCACCATAATTTCTTATGATAGACAACTTTTGAACATCAGATCGGGAGTTAGTACCCTCAATTCCAGCTTCAACGTTGACTCATCTGCCCTGGGCTCTTTATGGAATTCCGACCCAATTTTCAGGGAATCCAAGAGGAAACGCCGGTGATACAGAGGCAAGAGAGGGGGAGTCCTGGAGGGATTAAGGCAAAGGGAAAACCGGCCACCTCTTCCCTCCATTCAGTCACTTTATAATAAGATGGATGACCACCAATGGCGGATTTGCTCCCAACGGGTCTCAGGTAACTGCAATATTCTCTGCTTTTTCTGAAACATGGCTTTCAGACAAGATACCCCTCTTAAGGAGTTTTCAGCCGTTGTCGTAACTGTTGTATACATTCAAGATTGACAGAGGTGAAGCTGAGGAGAGGATTGTGGATATCTACATAAGTGCAGACACCCTGAGAGACGGTGAGACCATCACCAAGACACACAACAGCACATAGACTGACGTAAAAGTATATTTGATGTGTCCACAGAGCCTGATAGCTCAGGGAAGAGATGTTCTTTAGGGAAGAGATCCTCCAGAGTTGCTGCAGTGTGTCTGGTGCTGCTGTGTGTTCTCCTACTGGCTGGGATCATAGGCCTGTCTGTCTACTGTGAGTTTCTGTCCAGGTTCATGGCTTATCACCTAGTTGTAAGAAGTGCTGGTTACTAGGCCTATTTACCTGGTGTTTTAGCTAGTAACTATGTGTAGAGAATCAGCTATTAAAGACTACCAGAACCCACTCGATTCTCCAATTACATTGAATGAACTACAGGACAAAATACAAACCCTCCAACCCAAAAAGGCCTGTGGTCTTGATGGTATCCTAAATAAAATGATAAAATATACAGACAACAAATTCCAATTGGCTATACTTAAACTCTTTAACATCATTCTCAGCTCTGGCATCTTTCCCAATATTTGGAGCCAAGGACTGATCACCCCAATCCACAAAAGTGGAGACAAATTTGACCCCAATAACTACCGTGGGATATGTGACAACAGCAACCTTGGGAAAATCCTCTCCATTATCATTAACAACAGACTCGTACATTTCCTCAGTGAAAACCATGTACTGAGTAAATGTCAAATTGGCTTTTTACCAAATTGCCGTACGACAGACCACAACACAGAGAATCCATCCTACTCCTTACACTGTGGTCAGTGTTATTAGAGCAGTAGTCTCTTACCTTGGGGTGGTCAGTGGGGTGCCGTCCAACCCATTTCCAGGTCCCCTCAGTAACAGAGTCAATCAGATCAATCCAGACATAACTGACTGATTCAATCCCATTGATAAATGTCTGTTTTGACAGAAAACAACATTGTTAATACAGTCTCCACTTCTATTCTCTCTCTTAATATCTCTCTCTCTAACCACTAGGTGACAACATCACTTAACAACTCAGCAGTGAGAGAGAGAGAGAGATAATATATAATATTTATTGTTCATTTCACTTGTGTTTACTATCTGCTTCACTTGCTTTGGCAATGTTAACATACGTTTCCCATGAGATATGCAATGCTACATAATGAATTATAAATATTAACATTGAAAAAATAAAAAACGTTATAAAGAAGAAAAAAGAAACCACAGAACATAATGAACAAGGGGGATGAACAGGGTGTTACAAAAAACTGTCTGGTCTAAAATCTGTGTCCCAAATGGTACCCTATTTCCCTATATAGTGCACTGTATCGAGATAAGAGTCTCCTTCTTATTGGTGGAAGAGCCTTGAAACATCCTGACACCTACAGCCTTCTTATTGGTGGATAGAGCCTTGAAACATCCAACTGTTGGACACAGACAGAGAACAGAGAAGTACAGGGTTTAGACACATCAGACTAACTACTGCTCAGTCAGTTAGAAAGGTAATCATACAGTAAGTTAATACTATAAGTAAAAGTATGTTAGAGTCATAGATATTACAATAAGAGGTCAGACATACTGAATTAGTTGTTTAATTGATTGATTGGGGTAATCATTGATATATTCGGTACAGTTAGTTAAGATGGCCAACTATGTCAACAAACAAGTTATTGAATTAAACAAGAGGAATGAAGAAAGCCGGAACAGAGCAATGAGGAGCTTGAAGACTGAGACCCTTCGCTCAGGTATGAACTAAGAATTATCTATCGTGTAAGCACTCTCAAATTCATAGACAGAGCTATGTATGCTCAGTGTAAACTTGTTTTACTCTGGAATTGTAAATAATGGAATTGTACAAACTTTATATTGCCTTAAAGCTACAGTACATTTTTTGGGAGACCCAACCAAATTCACATACATGTTATATAGATCTTTCATCCCCATCCAAAGCAAGTCTAAGAAGTGCTAGATCTGTTCTATGTGTGCTATTTCTATGCTTCCCTTTATGAAGTTTCATTTTTGCGTCTTTTACTTTAGGTTTTGTACAGCAACTTCAAACAGCTGAATATACAAAATTTATTTTACACAATGACTGCTTGTTTTTTCACATAACATATTAGAATTTTAGCAACCAGGAAATGGCGGAGCAATTTCTGCATAGAACATCTTTAAATGGTTAAAACAATCATTTTGAGCTCATGGATGGGCAGTCCTTGAATACATAGCTCTGTCTATGAATTTGAGAGTGATGACTTTTCTCCACTCAGTGTGTATTTTGGTTCCTGATGGGGTTATTTATAAGTTACATACTTCAAGAATGAATGGGTAAATATCATACATTTCAAAATCCTAAAAATGTATGCAGCAATCGCAGATAGCCTCTTTAAATCATGAGACAGCTATATTGTGTAATTTTGGTAATGTCATCATACAGTAGCTTCCTGTTTATCAGATTTGAGATGACCACACTCTTGAGCAAACTGGTGCTGCCAACCCACATTTGGGGTAAAACCAATGACACATTGGAAATGTTAGGTTATCAGAATTAGTTAAGGTTTTGTGGGATGATGTGTGTTCTGTTTTAATCTAAATCATTAGTGATGATGGTGTGTGTGTGTGTGTGTGTGTGTGTGTGTGTGTGTGTGTGTTCCTCTGCAGATGGAAAACCAAGACTCTACAGCCTGGCTGCCGTGTGTTTTGGAGTCCTGTGTGTTCTACAAGTCACTCTCAACATCTCCCTGAGGCTGGCTTTCTGTGAGTGAGTCTGAGTCCCAAATGAGACCCTATTAGCGCAGTACTTTTGACAGTGCACTATATAGGGAATAGGGTGCCATTTGGGACCCTATTCCATTTGGGACCTTATTCCATTTGGGACCCTGTTACGTGTGACGTATTTTTCTTTCTCCCCATTTTTCCTTTGTAGTGTGTTTGTGTGTTCTGGGCATTACAGGTGTGCTGAGTTGCGGCTGACGATGGTGGGCATGGCTTCGGTCCGTAGTCCTGGCAGCTGTCGCTGATTGACGAGAGTATACCTGTTTGCCACGTGAGCTCGAAGAAAAGAGGGGGGAGGACACTTGTTGTTTGGCTGTTTGGTGGTGTTAATTTATCTTCGTTTGTGTTCCAGCCTGTCCTCCTGATGTACTCCACCCTACCTAGCTCCTGGAGAAGGGAAAGGTAGATCTGCCCATGGGTGTACATTCACACGTAGATAACCCATTGTTTTATACACTAGGTTAGCCGGGCGGGTGTCACCCCTGTATTTTTGGTAAACAGGCAGTTTAGTGGGTTAGGGTTAGAGTGTGATAGGAAGGTTTAGGTGTGTAGAAGAGGGGGGACCTTTTGTTTATTTTCATTACTTGGACCCCGTTCCCAAATATTCCCTTCTCTTACCTTCCCTGGTTTGTTTGTTTGATTGATTTGTTGTTTCCTTACTGTTTCTTTATGGGTGTTTGTATATTTTGTTTAAGTACATTACTAAACGTCCCCCGAGGGCTAACCTTGAGATCTGGTTGTTGTCTGGTTATTTTAGTTCATTACACCCCACATTTCTTCCCCATCCATCTAGTTTACCTTGTGTGCCCAGGCCCAGGCATTTACGTCTCCTCCTCAGACTAACTTTTTGGTAAACAGTTTAATTTATGCAGTACAAAGAAATGTGCGCTCTGTTTACAATGGTCTATTCCTAGACTGTGCATGAGTTTCAGTAAAAATACTTTACAGTATTACTTAAGTTGTTTTTTTGGGTATCTGTACTTTACTGTTTATATTTTTTACAAATAACTTTTTCTTCACTACATTCCTAAAGAACATAATGTACTCGTTACATTTTGAATGCTTTGCAGGACAGGAAAATGGTCCAATTCACGCACTTATCAAGAGAACTTCCATTCAATTTCATCCCTACTGCCTCTGATCTGGCAGACTCACTAAACACAAATGTGTTGTTTGTAAATGATGTCTGAGTGTTGGAGTGTGCCCATGGCTATCCATAAATACATTTTATAAACAAGAAAATGGTGCAGTCTTGTTTGCTTAATATAAGATATTTGAAATGATTTATAATGTTGATACTTATACAGTACCAGTCAAAAGTTTGGACACACCTACTAATTCCAGGGTCTTTCTCTATTTTTACTATTTTCTACATTGTAGAATAATAGTGAAGACATCAAAACTATGAAATAACACATATAGAATCATGTAGTAACCAAAAAAGTGTTAAACAAATGAAAATATATTTTATATTTGAGATTCTTCAAAGTAGCCACCCTTTGCCTTGATGACAGCTTTGCACTGTGCACCAAGTCAGAACCGTAGGATAAATAAAGGGGGCATATAAGCAGACAATGAAAGCTCTTACAATATTTGATGATGACATTTCTCTAAAACAGGCTATAGGCTACATGTGCACCACCAAGTCAGAACAAGTTCTGAGAGGGAAAGTGACCAAATTATTAGGGTGAAGCACATGGGCTACAAACAGCTTACTACACAACATATACTTAGTATTACTTTTTTAGCTACAGTATACATATCTCCCTGGCATATTACATCATTTATGCAGCAGCATAGAATACATTTTTGTACTCACCTTGTTGTGCTGTGCTCACTTGAACAGGAAGGTGGCGTGGAGGTCCTTCTTGTGGGCGAATTTTGTCATCAAACTTTGTCATCAAAGTCTTGCATTCTCTGGAGTTATAATAATAATATGCCATTTAGCAGACACTTTTATCCAAAGAGACTTACAGTCATGCGTGCATAATTTTTTTTTGTGTATGGTAGTCCCGGGGATCGAACCCACTACCTTGGCGTTACAAGCGCCGTGCTCTACCAGCTGAGCTACAGAGGACCATTATGGTTATGTTGGTTTCCAGACAACTGGGAACTTTGAAAAAAACAAGGTTGAATCATGACGTCAGTGATCTTCAGGTCGGAGCTCTAGAAAGAGGCCAGACTTCCCGACTTGTAATTCTGAGTTGGATGACCATTCAAAATGTATTTTTCCAGTCGGAGCTAGTTTATTTCAGTTCCCAGTTCTCTTGAACTCACTGAAGTCTGAGATTTCCCAGTTCAGAGTTTCCAGTTGTTTTGAACGCGGAAGAAGTCATGCTGGATTTACAGCATGGCCAATGTATTCAACCTTTTCTTGCCCATGGTGTTGCATGGGAATGTTTATCCTTTTAAGCTTGGAAAAAAGAGACCCTTAACCCCAGACTTGGACCACCTACCCTCTCCACTGAATAGCAGGCTAGTATTGCTTTGCAACGCTTGCAGTTAGCCACTGATTCCTTCCAAACCACTCATTGTTGAATTTGCGATTTCCAACTTGTTGTGTAATGTTTATGTCCAATGGCCGATGAGCACCGATACGTTTTATCTGTAATTTTTCTTCATATGACAAGGATTGAAAAGGATTTGCCAGTAGATTGTCGACTTGATTGATGATGACTGCTTGTCTAGCTTGCTAGCTAAGATTTTGAAAGTATGATGTTGACATGATCAGTCCAATCAATGCTATGGTAGATTTAACGTGATTTGACTTTATTTTATCTGTGGCCAATGACCTTGAGCCTTCTTGGATGGGCACTTCTAATGAAAATCTATGGCAGCACCCAAGGGGCTTTAATTTTTTTAGCTCTCCCTGTAGATTTTACAGGGACGTAGTGTCCCCATGAGTGACAGAACACTGAGCCAATCACGGCGCAACTAGAGAACATTGCCAACCCCTACGCGCTGTGTTTTGTCTGGCTGCCCCACCACCACAGAAAGCACTAAGCTAGGCTGAAACACCTGCATGTTGGAGCTGCCTTAGTCAATAAAGCAAAAAAGAGACCATGTTTGTATGCGGTTTTATTAAGTCAAAGAGTATTTTTTTTACATTGTTTGCAAACTGATATGTGACACGTATCAATGCCAAAATAACATACTAAACAGGTGGGGCTTTAAACAAGTGGGGCTTTACCCAACCTGCCCTGAATGATGGGTCGCCAATGAACACAGGTAGTCTCTAGCTAACCACCATATATCCTACTAAAATATCCACACAAGCCACTAGCCAGCCAGCCATATATCATGAGATAGAAGATTATGAATATGGTCCTGCTTTAAATGACGTGCAACTTATAAAGCCTTCATAAAGCCTTCATAAACACTACATAAATGTGTGACAAATCATCTAGAACCGTACATCCTGCTCTATAAAGGGTTCGTAAATGTGGCATGACCATGTGACATTACCACCAATGTCGAAAGTGACCTAACCCTAAAATATGACACAAACCTGTGCTTTATAAAGTGTGTTATAAGCATTGTTTAATAAAGGCTTTATAAATCATATTAAATTGAAGCTTCACAAAGCATGTACATTTTATATATTGTTTTACTCTAAAACATATCTAGGATGGCCCAACTTCTTTCCCTCTTGGGTGCATAGTCAATATTGGACCTGACCTCAACTTCCCCCAAAATGCTCTGCTGCAGGATGGCACACTCTCTAAAGTGCAGTCATGCACACAAAATTCAGTTTCCTCTATTTTGTTTTTCCAGGTTTCAGATTTCTCCAAAATTGTTTCTGATTTTCACCCAGTTTTCACACTTATTTAATAGAAAAACAACAACATTTGATTTTCTGTGTTAACAATTATGCTTAAACAACGTCAGGGGACGACTTTTGAGTTCTGGGAAAAATCTAAGAAACTTAGATCTTTGACTGTTGTTTTTCATTAATTCAGTGCACATGCCCTGCACTGTTGTTTGGTTAGCAGTGATTCTGTAGTGCTGTAAGCGCACATGTGATGAGTTTGCAAATCAAACGCCCACTTGTGGTGCCACTGGAGAGCGAGAAAACTAGTAAGTTAACCTTAAATTAATTTGTAGTAGTTTAGTGTGAAGTTAGATTACATAGCTACCTCAATCGTTATTTCAAATAATTTTGGTGACTTCACAGCAATTGCTAGCAAGCAGACTCAGCTATATAAAAGTCCCCCTAGATACAGCCACGTCTTATAGTCACGTCATGAGATTTGTAATTGAAAGAGGAATATAATAATACGGATCTAATGGAGTTTCCCATCTCCCCATTTAGAGTATTTCTGGCGCAGCACAGACATGACCTTATCCAGATGGTGTGACAAAGGCATTTCCTAACAGACCTGCTAACTTTCTTTGTTGTTACTTTGAAGGTTGGAACCAACATGCAGTACCTCCAGCAGGCAGAGAGGCAAGAACCATTCATCCGCCAGCTCAGGAACAAGCTACCCTATTCACAGCCATGTGTAATGTTCAATGTAACTGCATTGCTGGACTTTTTGAAACTTAATGTATTGATAATGTTTTATAAATGTACTAATAAAATAAAATGTATGGTTTAATCATTTCTTTAATGTTTATTTGTTTTAGCTGTGGTGCTTGCCTACGGAGCTGTGAGGGGAACGGCACCTCCGTACCTTCAGGCTCTGATCAGTCCCTACACCAAAACGAGGGCATTGAGTTCATCCACCTCTGGCCTGCTGGCTCCCCTACCTCTGCTGAAGCACAGTTCCCGCTCAGCCCAGTCAAAACTGTTCGCTGCTCTGGCACCCCAATGGTGGAACAAGCTCCCTCACGACGTCAGGACAGCAGAGTCACTCACCACCTTCTGGAGACATTTGAAACCCCACCTCTTTAAGGAACACCTGGGATAGGATAAAGTTATCCTTCTACCCCCCCCCCCCCCCCCCCCCCCTACCCCAACCCACCCCCCCAAATAAATAAATAATAATAATAATAATAATAATTGTAAAGTGGTTATCCCACTGGCTATAAGGTGAATGCACCAATTTGTAAGTCGCTCTGGATAAGAGCGTCTGCTAAATGACGTAAATGTAATGTAAAATTTGATAATTCTTTAAGTATTAATACATTTGTGTTCACATCATTCAGCCTTTATGTATGTGTTATGAATGACAAATGGGGTCTGACTTGATAATAAGTACAGCGTCATATGATACATGGCATTTACGTATGTTATAAATGACCTAAGGGGTCTGACTTTAAATTAAGTACAGCATCATGCGATATAGAGACTTTATGGATGTGTTATGAATGACCGAAGGTGTCTCACTTCAAACTAAGTATTGGAGCGAAAACCTACAGGAGGGTAGCTCTCCAGGAACAGGCTTGGGCAACCCTCCAGTAGGGTGTGAGAGGTATTTAAATGGCTTGATGGACCTGCAAAGCTTGTGTTTGTGTTTGTGTGTGTGTGTGTGTGTGTGTGTGTGTGTGTGTGTGTGTGTGTGTGTGTGTGTGTGTGTGTGTGTGTGTGTGTGTGTGTGTGTGTGTGTGTGTGTGTGTGTGTGTGTGTGTGTGTGTGTGTGTGTGTCTGTGTGTGTGTGTGAGTGTGTGTGTGAGAACCAAACTGATTTGGAGTAGGGCTGAGCTCTTGTGTAGCTCAGTTGGTAGAGCATGGCGTTTGCAACGCCAGGGTTTTGGGTTCGATTCCCACGGGGGGCCAATATGAAAATGTATGCATTAACTTACTGAAAGTTGCTCTGCTAAATGACTAAAATGTAAACAAAATGTAATAGTGGTAACATTTCAGCGGGGGAGTGGGTGAATGTGTCAAAGAGCTGAATGGGCCCAGCACTGCGTGATATGGCTTGTTGTATTGTTAAAATGTGATTTTAAAATGAACACTACCTAATGAAGCCAAGTTTCATGCGTTGGTCCACCAAAACTGTCAAGCATTTGGGCGGAAGTGTCTGGGAACGAGATTAGATGTAATGTGAAAACATATCAACCTTTATAAAGCACATATTTATATCATATTTGACAGTGGGTTATGTCACATTTGACTTGGGTGATTATGTCACACAGTTATGCCACGTTTATGAACCCTTTGTAAAGCATGACATATGCTTATAGATGCTTATAACACATTTATGTAGTGCTTATGAAGGCACTATGAAGGCTTTATGAAGCCTTTATAAGCTGAACGTTTATGAAAGCAAGGTCAGGCTATATTATTAAGTTATTATTTAAGAGCGTTGAAGATTAATCACAATCAGTGAAAACAATATTGATTTAGCTGACTAGCATATTTACTTCATCAACATTAATGATCAGCTGATATTCCATCCTCTTTTGCCAATGTCAATCATGTATTTTGGAGGCACTGTAACCAGTGGTGTAGTGATATTTGTTTAGGCAAGGGAGCACACATTTTTTTTTTTTATGGACGTCATCATTTCTCAATCAAAGTTTGTACTGGCAGATGTCGCCTATTGAATATCATTATAGAATATGCACAAAATGCATCCTCCGATTGCAAAATCTGCCTCTATCCATATTGTCTCAAGAAAGTGTTCTGTTTTTAATACCTTCCTACACCAAGTTAGGCATACCTAATTTAAATATGGTCTTCACGTTTTACTGGTGAAATGTCCAAACATCATGCCAATCATCTCAATCATTTTCATGGGAATAGGCATTTAGATATTCTTGAATTACTGTTTCGTGAGCGAATTTACCAGTAGCTATATGTATCAATCCTTTCCAGATAACAGAGGCATGGAATATAACACCAATGTGACTGCAGAGAAAGACCAGCTACAGACCAGTTACAACACCCTGACTAAAGAGAGAGACCAGCTACAGACCAGTTACAACACCCTGACTAAAGAGAGAGACCAGCTACAGACCAGTTACAACACCCTGACAAAAGAGAGAAACCAGCCACAGACCAGATATAACACCCTGACTAAAAAGAGAGACCAGATACAGACCAGATATAACACCCTGACTGAAGAGAGAGACCAGCTACAGAATGAGAGAGATGATCTCAAGAGAAAGTTCTCTAATCTGAGTGAGTTCACCTAATAAATGATGAACATCACATGCCTAATATGCAGTCAACTTGTGTTTGTATTCTTCAATAATAGGTGCAGTATAATAATTCATGTTTTTGTCTTGTAGAACAAACCTGTCCTAAAGGCTGGCAGAAGTTTGAATCCAGTTGGTACTTCCTGTCTACTGAGACTAAAACCTGCAGGGAGAGCAGACAGGACTGTCTGGAGAGAGGAGCAGACCTGGTCATTGTAAACAGTGATAAGGAACAGGTGAGAGAGAGAGAGAGAGAGAGAGAGAGAGAGAGAGAGAGAGAGAGAGAGAGAGAGAGAGAGAGAGAGAGAGAGAGAGAGAGAGAGAGAGAGAGAGAGAGAGAGAGAGAGAGAGAGAGAGAGAGAGAGAGAGAGAGAGAGAGAGAGAGAGAGAGAGAGAGAGAGAGAGAGAGAGAGAGAGAGAGAGAGAGAGAGAGAGAGAGAGAGAGAGGTGGAGACTGTATTAATAACATTGTTTTCTGTCACAACAACAGACATTTATCAATGGGCTTAAAACAGTCAGTCCTGTCTGGATTGGTCTGACTGTTACTGAGGGGACCTGGAAATGGGTGGACGGCACCACACTCACCACCACAAGGTAATATACTACTGCTCTAATAACACTGACCACAGTGTAAGGAGTAGGACTGATTCTCTGTGTTGTTCATACTCTAGGTTCTGAGAGAGTGGCCAGTCTAACTCTGTTGTTTCTACTGCAGCTATTGGAGGAGTGGAGAGTCTAATGGTGGTGGAGTGGATAACTGTTTGGTGCTACATTACTGGTTATCAGGCCAAGGAGAATGGTGGGACTATGGGTGATCCATTCCAGAGTACTCGATCTGTGAAAAATGCTCTTTGTAGTCACTGCTGTTTATGGAACTCTGAAGACTGATGACATATTTTGGTAGAATGGCACTCTGAACTAGACGTAGGAGAGAAAGGCTCACACACACACACGGAAGAATGCACTCACACATGCACGCACACAAATCAAATTAGGTATATATCACTCAATAGCTGTTGTCAATGTTAACAGTTCATTATGTAACATTGCATGTAGGCTCTACACAAATCTCTCTCTACCTCACTCTTTCCCTCTACCACTTTTAATTAGCAACATGTCATGTGATTTGCCATGTGGGCTTCTGATAAGTTTATTCATTATTTTTCTAGAGTTTTTTCTTGATCAGTTATCATAAATCACTTTTATAATAAGAAGAACAAAAGCACAGATTAAAATATCAAGGAACAATGTCCTCTGAGGTCTACCAGCTTGAATGTGATTGGATCTTCAAAAAAGTGTGACTTGCAGTTGGACACAAGCAGAGGGCAGAACAGAACTTAGAGGACACACACTGTTCACAGGCAGACCCGCACGCACCCACCAACGCACGCACATCTGTGAAGTTCCCCTTTAAAACCTCTGACAAAGATGCAGACAGATTTCTTACACACACTTCTGAATATTTCCTGACACTGACGTCACACACAGACAGCACAGATAAAAAAGAAGCCCCCTATTTGGCCATCGATGGCCAGTCACGGAGTGCAAGACATAACGTGACTTCCTTATGAACAATGCCACAGACAGGCCTTGCGAAATATTACATCCTGCTTGAAAGTGATTGGATACTTAAAACATTCTATCAACTGCAGTGCACCACAGGCAGACATCAGAGAGGAACCAATAGAGACTCATATCAGAGCAGCTACTCAACTACTGGTCGTTGAAGTTAGAATCATTCAGTAGATATTACCATTACGAGTCAGTTAGAAAGGTAATCATAAGTAAGTTAACACTATAAGAGGTCAGACAGACTGAATTAGTTGATTAATTGATTGATTGGGGTAATCATTGATATTCGGTACAGTTCGTTAAGATGGCCAGCTACGTCAACAAACAGCTGATTGAATTAAACAAAGTTACTGAAGAAAACCGGAACAGAGCAACAAGGAGCGTGAAGACTGAGACCCATCTCTCAGGTACAAAGAATGATCTCTATCTTTCACTCTCTCACACGTGGATGCAGGCAGTTATGAACGCACTAACGGAACACACGCACACACACACACACACACACACACACACACACACACACACACACACACACACACACACACACACACACACACACACACACACACACACACACACACACACACACACACACACTCACTAACACCACGTAATAGAAAAAACACATGTTTTTGCTTCTGTCTTCTGTGTGGTTCAGTTGGTACAGAGCGTGTGGTTCAAAACCAGCTGGGGTCACGTACACTAAAATGTATCAATTCAATGTATTTTTTTACTTTACTTATCGAAACTATTTGGAACTATTTAAAGACGATCAATTGAAAATAACCTTTTTAAACAACAACACAGGGGACACCCCGCCACTGTTTTTGGTAAACAGCTGAGGGACGGGGCTAGAAAAATTTAACCACTCTCAAATTCATAGAGAGAGATATGTATGCAAAGACTGACCATCCACGAGATCAAAATGATAGTTTTAACCATATGAGGCTATATGGTGTTTGTTTACAATTTCATTGTGAAACAAGCTTATATTTTATTTCGTGATGGGGTTAGACGGTTCAACTAAGCTCATGAGGCATTTACAGTAAAAGTTACATTTTCAAGTATCAATGGGGAAATATCATTAATTTAGAAATCACAGATTGCACATTTTAAGTCATGCTGCAGCTATATTGTGTAATTTTGGCAATTTAATCATACAGCAGTGTCACGCCCTGGCTCGGGGGACTCTCGTATGTTGAGCCAGGGTGTTAGTTTCTATGTTTTGTGGTGGGTTCTAGGTTATTGTATTTCTTTGTTTGAGTGACTCCCAATCAGAGGTAACGAGTGTCAGCTGTTGGCTCGTTGTCTCTGATTGGGAGCCATATTTAACTATCTGTCTTTCACGTTGTGTTTGTGGTTTCTTGTTCATTTCGGTTTGTGTGTAACCGTAGACGTCACGTTTTCGTTTGTGTTTTTGATCGTGTGATCATTTATAGTAATTAAAATATGTTCACCTTCAACGCTGCGCATTGGTCCTCCTCATTGGTAGACGATCGTGACAGAAGAAACCACCAAGATGGGACCAAGCAGCGTGTCCAGGAGCCGTCGCCAGGGAGATCCCTCACAGATCTCCTTCGCCTCCTGGACTGGGTCAAGCCGAGGGAGGAAGACAAGGGCTTGACATTATGGCAGAAGGGCGAGAAGCTGGCGAGGGATATGGAGACGTGGTCCACGGGTAGGAGAGACGCCCCGAAAATTTTTAGGGGGGGGCTCACGACGGCGGACCAGCAGGAGGCCGCGATAGAGCGGTCCAGTGGGTTGCCGGAGAAGGCCGCCGGGTTACGGGGGCCACTGGTAGAAGAGGGGATGGAAGGTGTGGAGGCACGGCGAGAGGTACTGGCGTGTGTTGCCAGTCCGGTCCGGCCCGTTCCAGATCCCGGTGTGGAGCCAGTGGTGTGTGTCCCCAGTACGGTCCGGTCTATTCCTGCTCCCCGCATCAAGCCTGTGGTGCGTCTCGTCAGCCCGGCTCTGCCCGTTCCTGCTCTCCGCACCAGGTCTGTGGTGCGCGTCGCCAGCCCGGTCCGGCCCATTCCTGCTCCCCGCATCAAGTCTGTGGTGCGTCTCGTCAGCCCGGCTCTGCCCGTTCCTGCTCCCCGCACCAGGTCTGTGGTGCGCGTCGCCAGCCCGGTCCGGCCCATTCCTGCTCCCCGCATCAAGCCTGTGGTGCGTCTCGTCAGCCCGGCTCTGCCCGTTCCTGCTCTCCGCACCAGGTCTGTGGTGCGCGTCGCCAGCCCGGTCCGGCCCATTCCTGCTCCCCGCGTCAAGTCTGTGGTGCGTCTCGTCAGCCCGGCTCTGCCCGTTCCTGCTCTCCGCACCAGGTCTGTGGTGCGCGTCGCCAGCCCGGTCCGGCCCATTCCTGCTCCCAGCACCAAGTCTGTGGGGCGGTTCGTCAGCCCTGTCCGGCCCGCTCCTGCTCCCCACACCAAGCCAGTGGTGTGCGTCGTCAGGGCAGCACGGCCCGTGCCTGTTCCCCACACCAAGCCAGTGGTGTAAGTCGTCGGTCCGGCACGGCACGTGCCTGTTCCACTGGAGCCGGATCCGCCGCCTAGGCGGAGTGCCCACCCGTCCCTCCCCTGTTGTGTTTCGTTGGCGCGGTCGGAGTCCGCGCCTTTAGGGGGGGGTACTGTCACGCCCTGGCTCGGGGGACTCTCGTATGTTGAGCCAGGGTGTTAGTTTCTATGTTTTGTGGTGGGTTCTAGGTTATTGTATTTCTTTGTTTGAGTGACTCCCAATCAGAGGTAACGAGTGTCAGCTGTTGGCTCGTTGTCTCTGATTGGGAGCCATATTTAACTATCTGTCTTTCACGTTGTGTTTGTGGTTTCTTGTTCATTTCGGTTTGTGTGTAACCGTAGACGTCACGTTTTCGTTTGTGTTTTTGATCGTGTGATCATTTATAGTAATTAAAATATGTTCACCTTCAACGCTGCGCATTGGTCCTCCTCATTGGTAGACGATCGTGACAAGCAGCTTCCTGTTTATCATATTTGAGATGACTGCAAGCTTGAGCAAACATTTGGTGCCAACTCTCAATCTCAATATAGTCCCAAATGCTTCCCTATTAGCACAGTTGCTTTGACCAGGGCCCATAGGGCTCTGTTCAAACGTAGTGCACCATATATGGAATAGGGTGCCATTTGGGACTTCCCCTTTTCTAATGCACTATTTTTGACCAGGGCCCATGGAGCAGATATACAGTATAGATTGTATTATCACAATGTAGTTAGGTAATGACAAAGCAAGTATCACAATTCCAGAAATGTTTCAATATTTTTGACACACAAAAACACACCCGTTGTAATTATGTAGTACAAAGAAAAGTGCACCCTGTTCACAACGGTCTATTCTTTTGTGGCTCGTGAGTTTAAAGTTTGAGGAAGTTTACCCTAGCATTTCTACTGATCTGCGTGCCAGTTATGATTTTCATGTGTATTTTCGTGGAACAGTTTAATTTCAATAACGTTTTTGTTTCTCAAAATCAACCAGCCTCTGCCATATGGACACATTGATACACCTTGATTGGCTTAATAAATTAGCTCATGGAACTAAGCAATATAGCCTATAGGCCAAATGTAGTAGTAGAATAACTTCCATTGTCAACTAAGTAAAAATGCATAAACCCCACAAAGAATCACAGAAAATATCCTGATGAAAATGCAGGTTCTTTCAATCTCATTAATCTCTTTACTCTGCCTGTCTGCCTCCATTTCGGTCTTGACTTGCGATATCACTAGTGAAGTGCAAAGTTGTATCAAATCAATCAGTTAGTGAATGGCAACATTGTATCAAATCAATCAACTGGGTCCGGCCCAATGACTGTTTATATGGAGGTCCGGCCGGAAGCTGACGCTAGCGAACTTGCAACATTTAATCAACTAGCCTATTCCGGGCCCTCAGAGTTTCTTGTGCCAGTGAGATCGGGAGAGACGCAGCTGTTTTCACTCAAAGGGAGATGTGTTCAGGTATTTTTTGACATTTTCACTGGATATATGCTATCTTCAGAACATGACATTTTGCTGTTTCACACCGTGGACTGGTGTTTATCGAAAGGGAGAGTGTTGGAAAGATTTTTTAAATACTTTGAGGAACTAACATTCACAACTGAAATTCAATAATACTGACTTCTTTGACTTACTGTGTGCGGTGAGAAACAAAAATACTGAGAAGCTCAGCTTATTAGTGATGGTGAGTTAAAGCGATCAGAAATCAGACATCCCCAAATGGCACTTACCTACACTTGCATGCAGCAGGCCAGTTAGCCTACTTCTATGCATGCTCTGGCACAAACTCTCCGTCAATGTTAAGAGGACAGAGAAACCAGAAACATGCTCATTGCTGACATGGAGCACTCTAAACAAAACACAATGAAAACATTTACAAAACTCGTAACTGATCGTATGAAAGAAAACAAAACTAATCTTGGCACCACACTGCCAGGACTCTGACCTCGCTGTAGGCCGTCTCATCGTCGTAGGTGATCAGGCCTACCACTGTTGTGTCGTCGGCAAACTAAATGATGGTGTTGGAGTTGGTCGCGGCCACCCAGTCATGGGTGAACAAAGAGTACAGAAAGGGGCTAAGCATGCACCCGTGAGGGACCCCATGTTGATGGTCAGTGTGGCGGATATGTTGTTGCCTACCCTCACCACCTGGGGGCGGCCCGTCAGGAAGTCTAGGATCCAGTTGCAGAGGGAGTTGTTTAATCCCAGGGTCCTTAGTTTAGTGTTGAGCTTGGAAGCCACTATGGTGTTGAACGCTGAGCTGAAGTCAATGACGAGCATAGAGATTGTATCATCTGTGGATCTGTGGGGAGGTATGCGAATTGGAGTGGGTCCAAGGTGTTTGGGATGATGGTGTTGAACTGAGCCATGACCAGCCTTTCAAAGCATTTCATGGCTACAGGTCTGAGTGCTACAGGGCGATAGTCATTTAGACAGTTTAATTAGGCATTCTTGGCCGCAGGGACTATGGTGGTCTGCTTGAAACATGTAGGTATTACAGACTGGGTCAGGGAGAGGTTGAAAATGTTGTTGAAACACTTTCCAGTTGCTCAGCGCATGCTCTAAGTATGTGTCCTGGTAATTTGTCTGTGAATGCTAACCTTTTTAAAGGTCTTAGTCATGGAGAGCGTGATCACACAGTAGTCCGGAACAGCTGGTGCTCTCCAGCATGGTTTAGTGTTGCTAGCCTCAAAGCAAGCATAGAAGGTATACTACATTACCAAAAGTATGTGGACACCTGCTTGTCGAACATCTCATTCTAAATTCATGGGCATTAATATGGAGTTTGTACCACCTTTGTTGGAACATTGCTGCGGGGACTTGCTTCCATTCAGCCACAAGAGTATTAGTGAGATCAGGCACTTATGTTAGGCGATTAGGCCTGGCTTGCAGTCAGCATTCCAATTCATCCCAAAGGAGTTCAGGACTCTGTGCAGGTCAGTCAAGTTCTTCCACACCGATCTCGACAAACCATTTCTGTATGGACCTCGCTTTGTGCACAGGGGCATTGTCATGCTAAAACAGCAAAGGGCCTTCCCCAAACTTTTTCCCCAAAGTTGGAAGCACAGAATCGTCTAGAATGTCATTGTATGCTGTAGCATTAAGATTTCCCTTCACTGGAACTATGGGGCCTAGACCGAACCATAAAAAAACATCCCAGACCATTATTCCTCCTCCACCCAACTTTACAGTTGGCACTATGCATTCGGGCAGGTAGCGTTCTCTTGTTATCCGCCAAACCCAGATTTGTCCGTCGTACTGCCAGATGGTGAAGCGTGATTCACCACTCCAGAGAACACGTTTCCACTGCTCCATAGTCCAATGACGGCGAGCTTTACAGCACTTTAGCCGACGCTTGGTATTGCACATGGTGATCTTAGGCTTCTGTGCGGCTGCTATTGTACTGATGTTGCTTCCAGAGGCAGTTTGGAACTCGGCAGTGAGTGTTACAACCGAGGATAGACGATTTTTACGCGCTTCAGCACTCGGCGGTCCCGTTCTGTGAGCTTGTGTGGCCTTCCACTTCACAGCTGAGACGTTGTTGCTCCTATACATTTCCACTTTACAATAATAGCACTCACAGTTGACCGGGGCAGCTCTAGCCGGGCAGAAATTTGACTGACTTGTTGGAAAGGTGGCATCCTATGATGGTGCCACATTGAAAGTCACTGAGCTCTTCGGTAAGGCCTTTCTACTGCCAGTGTTTTTTCTATGGAGATTGCATGGCTGTGTGCTCAATTTTATACACCTGTCAGCAACGGGTGTGTCTGAAATAGCCAAATCTACTGATTTGAAGGGGAATTCACATACTTTTGTATATATAGTGTAACTAGCTTGTCTGGTAGGCTCGCGTCACTGGACAAATCACTGCTGGGTTTCCCTTTGTAATAGTTTGCAAGTCCTGCCACATCCAACGAGCGTCAGAACCTGTGTAGTAGGATTCGATTTTGGTCCTGTATTGAAGCTTTGCCTGTTTGATGGTTAATCGTAGGAGGTAGTGGGATTTCTTATAAGGGTCTGGATTAGTGTCCCGCTCCTTGAAAGTGGCAGCTCTAGCCTTTAGCCCAATGCCGATATTGCCTGTAATCCATAGCTTCTGGTTGGGATATGTACGTCTGGTCACTGTGGGGAAGATGTCGTCGATGCACTTACTAATGAAGCTGGTCACTGATGTGGTAAATTCTTCAATGCCATAGGATGAATCCCAGAACATATTCCAGTCTGTCGTAGAGAAACAGTCCTGTAGCTTAACATTCGCTTCATTGCACCACTTCTGTATTGAGCGCGTGATTGGTACTTCCGGTTTTAGTTATTGCTAGTAGGCAAGAATCAGGAGGATAGAGTTATGGTCAGATTTGCCAAATGGAGGGCAAGGGAGAGCTTTGTATGTGTCTCGGTGTGTGGAGTAAAGGTGATTTAGAGTTTTTTCAGTTCCAGTTGCACAGGTGACGTGCTAGTAGAAATTAGGTAAAACAGACTAAAGTTTTCCTGCATTAAAGTCAACGGCCACTAGGAGTGCCACCTCTGGGTGAGCATTTTCTTGTTTGCTAATGGCCATATACAGCTCCTTGAGTGAGGTCTTAGTGCCAGCATCGGTTTGTGGTGGTAAATACACAGCTACAAAAAATATAGATGAAAACTCTCTTGGTAAATATTATGGTCTACAGCTTATCATGAGGTATTCTAACTCAGGCGAGCAGAATCTTGAGACTTCCTTGATAACACCAGATGTTGTTAACAAAGAGACACACACCCCCTCCCCTGAACTTCCCTGCCACCACCGTTCTGTCCTGCCGGTGTACAGAAAAAACAGCTAGATTCATATTTACCATGTCCTTGTTCAGCCACGACTCGGGGCATACTTGTATTTCACTGTACAGACTTACCTATGGATTGTGGATCAATGAAAGGGGGTATCAGTCTACTCAGTTACACACACGGAACACAACTGTGAAGAGTTTACACAAATATTAGGATTGTGGGTTAGTTAGATCGCAAACATGTCTAAACTACAGTTGTTGAGTCAAAATGTGGGGAAAAAAAGTATTTAGTCAGCCACCAATTGTGCAAGTTCTCCCACTTAAAAGATGAGAGAGGCCTGTAATTTTCATCATAGGTACACGTCAACTATGACAGACAAATGATGGTAGGCTTTGTTACTTTGGTCCCAGCTCAAAATCTCATTTTGTCTGTCATAGTTGACCTATGATGAAAATTACAGGCCTCTCTCATCTTTTTAAGTGGGAGAACTTGCACAATTGGTGGCTGACTAAATACTTTTTTCCCCCACTGTGGTTGTCCCTGATTGCACTGACTTTGCTCACAGCTGCTTGTTTGAAGAAGTGTACTTACTGTGATCAAGATGTGGTTGTCCCACTGGCTATCCTAAGTTGAATGCACCAATTTGTAAGTCGCTCTGGATGAGAGCGTCTGCTAAATGACTTAAATGTAAAATGTAAATGTAAAACAGAAAGAAGACAAAGGACAAAGAGATCTGTCAGAAGATGGGAACAACAAGCAGGATGATGTGGATCAACACTGTCAGGAAATCAAAGCATCTCTGAATCATTCAGGCTGTTGGTTTCAGATAAATAGATGCATGATTTACTTTTTTTAAATGTTCAGCGTAGGAGGAAATGGAATTGTGGAAGTGACTCAATACTGTGGAAGAGCCACAACTAATGTTTCCTCATTGTGACGCAAGAAAACATACCGATTTCCTCTCCTCACCAAGTTAAATTGCGCAGAGGGGGTCTTCATCAGGTGATGCTGTAAAGGTTGTGATGTTGCAGTTTCTGTGTATGCATGTGTAACTTTATTTCCACTTGAGAGCAAGATGCCCCTTGACACTGATCCTAGCATGAAAATTACAAAGGTTAAGACAACAGCGTTACAATAATGCAGGGTTGCTAAACCCAGAAGCACAACATTGCAAGACTTCCTGGAACACTTGCAAAACAGACCAAACAGACCAGGCCGGCGTTTGGGGAAGTCAATGAGAGATGTGAAAAATGATTCCTTAGTTGTTAATTTTCTCAAAATCTAAAGGCACAACCTAGATTCAAGCCAATGTCTTAAGTAGTTCTACATGTTATTACTCCAACCTCATGAATGTGACAAAAGCAACTTTATATGTCCTGTAGTAAAATAAAATAACAGTAGGGAGGCTATATATACAGGGGGGTACCTGTGCAGAGTCAATGTGCGGGGGCACCGGCTAGTTGAGGTAGTTGAAGTAATATGTACATGTGGGTAGAGTTAAAGTGACTATGCATAAATAATTAACAGAGTAGCAGCAGCGTAAAAAGGTGGGGTGGGGGTGGGAGGGCAGTGCAAATAGTCCGGGTAGCCATGATTAGCTGTTCGGGAGTCTTATGGCTTGGGGGTAGAAGCTGTTGAGAAGTCTTTTGGACCTAGACTTTGCACTCCTGTACCGCTTGCCTTGCGGTAGCAGAGAGAACAGTCTATGACTAGGGTGGCTGGAGTCTTTGACAATTTTGAGGGCCTTCCTCTGACATCGCCTGGTATAGAGGTCCTGGATGGCAGGAAGGTTGGCCCCAGTGATGTACTGGGACGTACGCACTACCCTCTGTAGTGCCTTGCGGTCGGAGGCCAAGCAGTTGCCATACCAGGCGGTGATGCAACCAGTCAGGATGCTCTCGATGGTGCAGCTGTAGAATTTTTTGAGGATCTGAGGACCCATGCCAAATCTTTTCAGTCTCCTGAGGGGGAATAGGCTTTGTCGTGCCCTCTTCACGACTGTCTTGGTGTGTTTGGACCATGATAGTTTGTTGGTGATGTGGACACCAAGGAACTTGAAGCTCTCAACCTGTTCCACTACAGCCCCGTCGATGAAAATGGGGGCGTGCTCAGTCCTCTTTGTTTTCCTGTAGTCCACAATCATCTCCTTTGTCTTGGTCACGTTGAGGGAGAGAGATTGTTATCCTGGCACCACACGGCCAGGTCTCTGACCTCCTCTCTCTAGGCTGTCTCATCGTTGTCGGTGATCAGGCCTACCACTGTTGTGTCGTCGGCAAACTTAATGACGGTGTTGGAGTTGTGCCTGGCCATGCAGTCATGGGTGAACAGGGAGTACAGGAGGGGACTGAGCACGCACCCCTGTAGGGCCCCCGTGTTGAGGATCAGTGTGGCAGATGTGTTGTTACCTACCCTTACCACCTGGGGGTGGCCCGTCAGGAAGTCCAGGATCCAGTTGCAGAGGGAGGTGTTTAGTCCCAGGATCCTTAGCTTAGTGATGACCTTTGAGGGCACTATGGTGTTGAATGCTGAGCTGTAGTCAATGAATAGCATTCTCACGTAGGTGTTCCTCTTGTCCAGGTGGGAAAGGGCAGTGTGGAGTGCAATAGAGATTGCATCATCTGTGGATCTGTTGGGGTGGTATGCAAATTGGAGTGGGTCTAGGGTTTCTGGGAAAATGGTGTTGATGTGAGCCATGACCAGCCTTTCAAAGCACTTCATGGCTACAGACGTCAGTGCTACGGGTCGGTAGTCATTTAGGCAGGTTATCTTAGTGTACTTGGGCACGGGGACTATGGTGGTCTGCTTGAAACATGTTGGTATTACAGACTCAGTCAGGGACATGTTGAAAATGTCAGTGAAGACACTTGCCAGTTGGTCAGCACATGCTCGGAGTACACGTCCTGGTAGCCGTCTGGCCCTGCGGCCTTGTGAATGTTGACCTGCTTAAAAGTCTTACTCACATCGGCCACGGAGAGCGTGATCACATAGTCCTCCGGAACAACTGGTGCTCTCATGCATGCTTCAGTGTTGCTTGCCTCGAAGCGAGTATAGAAGTGGTTTAGCTCGTCTGGAAGTCTTGTGTCACTGGGCAGCTCGCAGCTGTGCTTCCCTTTGTAGTCTGCTAAATGACTAAAATGTAAATGTAAATGTAGTCTGTAATAGTTTTCAAGCCCTGCCCCATCCGACGAGCGTCATAGCCGGTGTAGTACGATTCAATCTTAGCCCTGTATTGACTCTTTGCCTGTTTGATGGTTCGTTGGAGGGCATAGCGGGATTTCTTATAAGCGTCCGGGTTAGATTCCCGCTCCTTGAAAGCGGCAGCTCTGCCCTTTAGCTCAGTGCGGATGTTTTCTGTAATCCATGGCTTCTGGTTGGGGTATGTACGTACGGTCACTGTGGGGACGACATCATCGATGCACTTATTGATGAAGCCAGTGACTGATGTGGTGTACTCCTCAATGCTATCTGAAGAATCCCACAACATGTTCCAGTCTGTGCTAGCAAAACAGTCCTTTTAGCTTAGAATCTGCGTCATCTGACCACTTTTTTATTAACCGAGTCACTGGTGCTTCCTGCTTTAGTTTTTGCTTATAAGCAGGAATCAGGAGGATAGAGTTATGGTCAGATTTGCCAAATGGAGGGCGAGGGAGAGCTTTGTATGCGTCTCTGTGTGTGGAGTAAAGGTGGTCTAGAGTTTTTTTTTCCTCTGGTTGCACATTTAACATGGTGGTAGAAATTAGGTAGAACGGATTTAAGTTTCCCTGCATTAAAGTCCCCGGCCACTAGGAGCACTGCCTCTGGATGAGCGGTTTCCTATTGATTTATACAGCTCATTCAGTGCAATCTTAGTGCCAGCATTGGTTTGTGGTGGTAAATAGACAGCTATGAAAAATATAGATGAAAACTCTCTTGGTAAATAGTGTGGTCTACAGCCTATCTTAAGATACTCTACCTCAGGCAAAAAAACCTCGAGACCTCCTTAGTATTTGATTTTGTGCACCAGCTGTTGTTTACAAATACACACAGACCGCCACCCCTTGTCTTACCGGAGTCAGCCGTTCTATCCTGCCGATGTAGCGTATAGCCCGCTAGCTGCATGTTGTCCACTTCGTCGTTCATCCACGACTCTGTGAAACATAAGATGTTACAGTTTTTAATACCCCGTTGGTAGGATAACCGTAATCTTAAATCATCCAATTTGTTCTCTAATGATTGAAGATTGGCTAATAGGATTGATGGCAGAGGCAGTTTACTCGCTCGCCGTCGGATCCTTACAAGGCACCCCGACCTAGGTCCACGATATTTCTGTCTCTTCCTCATGCGAATGATAGGGATTTGTTCTTTGTCGGGTGTCTGTGGGATATCTTTCGTGGCCGCCTTGTTGAAGAAAAAATCTTCGTCCAATACGAGGTGAGTAATCGCTGTCCTGATATCCAGAAGCTCTTTTTGGTTATAAGAGACGATGGCAGAAACATTATGTACAAAATAAATGACAAATAACAAGGAAAAACACACATAATAGTACAATTGGTTAGAGGGCTGTAAAACGGCTGCCATCTTCTCCGGCGCCGCTAAAATTGATATTTTAGTGGGCTATATGGTGGTTAGCTAGTCTACACTACCTGTGTTCTTAATTTGTAAAATCGGGATTTTGCCTCAACAATTAGTCAATACCTTTTACTTTTAAAGTTAATTTCCTGACATTTTACACATTTTGCCATAAGGAGTAGAGAAAATGTTTCCGTTTTAAAGCAAGCTATCTGCTATTCTAATAATTTTGCATGGACTGGAGAGACATTTTTGCATTTTTAAAGCACATTTCCTGCAATTCTACACATTTTATCAAGACTTATGACATGTTAATGATATATGAGTGAGAGTGACAAAATAAGTAAATGGGGACCCCCTGGAGGCCAGGGCCCCTGGGAACACATCCTATGTGCCCGGTCGTTATTCGGCCATGACTGCAAAGAGTTTAGATAGCTGGCTAGACTAACTGACAATCTAAAAATGGTTAGCTGACTAGGCTAACAGAGTGACTGTCAGTGACTGACATAACAAGAGAAAAACTGCTGATGCACAACCTAATTTCCAAATTGCACATTGTGTATTCCCATTGTGTATTCCCATTGTGTATTCACTTTGTGTATTCTACTAAATTGATACCCCGACCGAGTGTTTGCTCTCTCAGATCTGTATTCAAACAGTTTTAAAGAGTTGTAATTTTTTGGGATCTGTATTCAAAAAGTTATAGTGACCTCCAAAGAAACGATTTCTTCCCCCGGAAAAATTGTTACTTTCCACAAAGTATAATTAAAACTATAGAAATCTCAAGTCACATACACACATTCACAAACACACACACACACACACACACACACACACACACACACACACTCACACACAAAGACAAAGACTTACACATGACACAAAAACACTGAAAAATGCTAATTGATAGCAAGTCCCAGTGGAAGTTTTTTATAATGATTTTACCTTGAATGTAAATATAAAAATAGCTGTATGTTTTCAGTGTATTTAGATGTATTAATGTAATTATGTGCTTCTAACATGTCATACTGATATGGTAACCTCCTCTAAAACAACATTGAGAAACTGGTCATGTACCAACACCACCCTCGTCTACGTGTGTTTGTTTGTGTGTGTGTGTACGTGTGCGTGTGTGGGTATGTGTGCATGGGAACGTTGTGTATGTGTGTTCTCAAATCAGTGTGTATCTCCTCAGGACCTGAGGATTCAGGGAGAAGACTCTACAGGATGGTTGCTGTGAGCTTTGGGATGCTGTGTGTTCTACAAGTCACTCTCAACATCTCCCTGAGACTAGTCTGTGAGTGTATTGTTATCTAATCATTACACTATATCAGTTTTTCATAAGGTCCCAAATTCAGATGAATGTTGTTATCTGTGTAACTAAATTCCTCCTCTGTTAGACATGTTCAAGGAACTAGCAAAACACATCCAAGATATTCTGTCCACTTTTAGCAGACTGTATAGACCTTCAGTTTTTAACGCCTGCCACTTACAGTAGCAGTAAGAAATGGCCTTTTCACCAGTAGCTATATCTATCAATCCTTTCTAGATAACAGAGGCATGGGAGATAAAACCAATGTGTCTGCAGAGAGAGACCAGTCCCTGCCCTGACTTTCGAAAGTATTCGAAAGCCAAGTTAATAAACAGATCATCGACCATTTCGAAGACCACCGTACCTTCTCCGCTATGCAATCCGGTTTCCGAGCTGGTCACGGGTGCACTTCAGCCACGCTCAAGGTCCTAAACGATATTATAACCGCGATTGATAATAGACAGTACTGTGCAGCCGTCTTCATCGACCTGGCCAAGGCTTTCGACTCTGTCAACCACCGCATTCTTATTGGCAGACTAAATAGCCTTGGTTTCTCAAATGACTGCCTCGCCTGGTTCACCAACTACTTCTCAGATAGAGTTCAGTGTGTCAAATCGGAGGGCCTGTTGTCTGGACCTATGGCAGTCTCTATGGGGGTGCCACAGGGTTCAATTATTGGGCCGACACTTTTCTCCGTGTATATCAATGATGTCGCTCTTGCTGCTGGTGACTCTCAGATCCACCTCTACGCAGACGACACCATTTTGTATACATCTGGCCCTTCATTGGACATTGTGTTAACAAACCTCCAAACGAGCTTCAATGCCATACAACAATCCTTCAGTAGCCTTCAACTGCTCTTAAACACTAGTAAAACTAAATGCATGCTTTTCAATCGAACGCTGCTAGCACCCGCCCACCCGACTAGAATCACCACTCTCGACGGGTCTGACCTAGAGTATGTGGACAACTACAAATATCTAGGTGTCTGGTTAGACTGTAAACTCAACTTCCAGACTCACATAAAGAATCTCCAATCCAAAGTTAAATCTAGAATCGGCTTCCTATTTCGCAACAAAGCCTCCTTCACTCATGCTGCCAAACATGCCCTCGTAAAACTGACTATCCTACCGATCCTTGACTTCGGCGATGTCATTTATAAAATAGCCTCCAACACTCTACTCAGCAAATTGGATGTAGTCTATCACAGTGCCATCCGTTTTGTCTCCAAAGCCCCATACACTACCCACCACTGTGACCTGTACACTCTTGTTGGCTGGTCCTCACTACATGTTCGTCGTCAAACCCACTGGCTCCAGGCCATCTATAAATCACTGCTAGGCAAATCCCCGCCTTATCTTAGCTCATTGGTCACCATAGCAGCACCCACCCGTAGTCTGCGCTCCAGCAGGTATATCTCACTGGTCATTCCCAAAGCCAACACCTCCTTTGGCCGCCATTCCTTCCAGTTCTCTGCTGCCAATGACTGGAACGAATTGCAAAAATCTCTGAAGCTGGAGACTCTTATCTCCCTCAATAACTTTAAGCATCAGTTGTCAGAGCACCTTACCGATCACTGCACCTGTACACAGCCCATCTGAAATTAGCCCACCCAACTACCTCATCCCTATATTGTTATTTAATTTTATCTTTTGCACCCCAGTATCTCTATTTGCACATAATCTCTTGCACATCTAGCATTCCAGTGTTAATACTATTGTAATTATTCTGCACTATAGCCTATTTATTGCCTTACCTCCATAACTTGCTACATTTGCACACACTGTATATATCTTTTCTGTTGTATTTCTGACTTTATGTTTTTTTTTACCCCATATGTAACTCTGTGTTGTTTTTGTTGCACTACTTTGCTTTGTCTTGGCCAGGTCGCAGTTGTAAATGAGATCCTGTTCTCAACTGGCTTACCTGGTTAAATAAAGGTGGGAAAAAAAAATATATATATATATACAGACCAGTTATACCACCCTGACTAAAGAGAGAGACCAGCTACAGAAGGAGAGAGATGATCTCAAGAGAAAGTTATCTAATCTGAGTGAGATTACCTAATAAATTATCCTAACATCACATGCCTAATATGCAGTCAACTTGTATTTTGTATTCTTCAATAATAGGTGCAGAATAATAATTCATGTTTTTGTCTTGTAGAACAAACCTGTCCTGAAGGCTGGCAGAAGTTTGAATCCAGTTGGTACTTCATCTCTACTGAGACTAAAACCTGGAGGGAGAGTAGCCAGGACTGTCTGGAGAGAGGAGCAGACCTGGTCATCATAAACAGTGATAAGGAACAGGTGAGAGAGAGAGAGAGAGAGAGAAGAGAGAGAGAGAGAGAGAGAGAGAGAGAGAGAGAGAAGAGAGAGAGAGAGAGAGAGAGAGAGAGAGAGAGAGAGAGAGAGAGAGAGAGAGAGAGAGAGAGAGAGAGAGAGAGAGAGAGAGAGAGAGAGAGAGAGAGAGAGAGAGAGAGAGAGAGAGAGAGAGAGAGAGAGAGAGAGAGAGATCAAACATCCTTGGTCAGTAATGTATCTTCCAGTATTTAACGCATTTAGCCTATTGCAGTTGACAATATCAGTATCTTTATCAACAACAGGAGTTTCTCTTTGGCCTCAATAAGAGAGCCTGGATTGGTCTGACTGACTCTGTTACTGAGGGGACCTGGAGATGGGTGGACCGCACACCGCTGACCACCCCAAGGTAAGAGACTACTGTTCTATAATAACACTGACCACAGTGTAAGGAGTATGCTCTAATAACACTGACCACAGTGTAAGGAGTAGGACTGATTCTCTGTGTTGTTCATAATCCAATGACTACGAGGTGAGATTTGACCCTCCTGGTGTAATATGGAGACTTGTTAACAAATTACATATTGCTTCAAATCTTGTTTTCACTCATAGATGTCATTCCACAAGCACTAAAGATATAGCATAGAAACCAAGTACTATTTGCATTTGAAAATGGCATTCAAAAAATACAAATAATGTTTTGGTTGTTGGTCCATGCTTGGTGAGGTATATTCATTTTAAAGCTAAAAAAAAACCTGTCTATAATTTAGGATGATGTTTTCTACCACAGTGTCTGACTATTTACATTGACCCATTTTTGTTGATGATTTTTGCACTGGCTCTCTTCCACTGGCTCTCTTCCACTGGCTCTCTCTTCCACTGGCTCCCTTCCCTGGCTCTCTCTTCCACTGGCTCTCTTCCCCTGCTCTCTCTTCCACTGGCTCTCTTCCCCTGGCTCTCTCTTCCACTGGCTCTCTTCCACTGGCTCTCTTCCACTGGCTCTCTTCCACTGGCTCTCTCTTCCACTGGCTCTCTTCCCCTGGCTCTCTCTTCCACTGGCTCTCTTCCCCTGGCTCTCTCTTCCACTGGCTCTCTTCCACTGGCTCTCTTCCACTGGCTCTCTTCCACTGGCTCTCTCTTCACTGGCTCTCTTCCCCTGGCTCTCTCTTCCCCTGGCTCTCTCTGCCACTGCTCTCTCTGCCACTGGCTCTCTCTTCCACTGGCTCTCTCTTCCACTGGCTCTCTCTTCCACTGGCTCTCTTCCCCTGGCTCTCTCTTCCACTGCTCCCTTCCCCTGGCTCTCTCTTCCACTGCTCTCTTTTCTGGCTCTCTCTTCCACTGGCTCTCTTCCCTGGCTCTCTCTTCCACTGGCTCTCTTCCACTGGCTCTCTCCCACTGGCTCTCTCCTCCCCTGGCTCTCTCTTCCACTGGCTCTCTCTGCCACTGGCTCTCTCTTCCACTGGCTCTCTTCCACTGGCTCTCTTTTCCACTGGCTCTCTCTTCCACTAGCTCTCTTCCACTGGCTCTATAAACCCTCGCTAGACTCTACCCATACACTCACACATACTACACTGACACTCCAACACACACACACACTACATACGCTCACACACACAAAACACACACACACACACACTCACACATAGACATACCTTCACACTTTTCTCATGCGCTGCTGCTGCTCTATTCATTATCTAACCTGATTGCCTAGACCATTTTACCCCTACCTACATGTACATTTTACCTAAATTACCTCAACTACCTCGTACCCCCGCACATTGACTCGGAACCGGTATTCCTTGAATATAGCCTCGTTATTGTTATTTTATTGTGTTACTATTTTCCTTTTCTTATTTAGCACTTTTTTTTTTTTCTTAGGACCCGTAAGCATTTCATGGTAAAGTCTACACCTGTTGTATTCGGCGCATGTGACAAATACAATGTTTATTATTTAATTTTCTCTGTCTTGTTTACCCTGTAGTTACTGGTACCCACAGCAGCCTGATAATGGTGTTGACAACCCAGCAAATGGGGAGGAGGACTGTGTTGAGCTGAACACAGAAACATGGCTTCCTGTAAAGGCATGGAATGACCAACCATGTTTAGTCAATCGTCACTGGATTTGTGAGAAAGTGACTTAACAACACCATGACAACAGAGGAGGCTGGTGGTGGTAGGACAGCCACACATAAAGCACCCTACAGTGCATCTCTCTCTCTCTCTCTCTCTCTCTCTCTCTCTCTCTCTCTCTCTATCTCTCTCTCTCTCTCTCTCTCTCTCTCTCTCTCTCTCTCTCAATTTCAATTCAATTCAATTTAAGGGCTTTATTGGCATGGGAAACGTGTGTTGACATTGCCAAAGCAAGGGAAGTAGATAGTAAACAAAAGTGAAATAAACAATAAATATTAACAGTAAACATTACACTCAGAGTTTCAAAAGAATAAAGACATTTCAAATGTCATATTATGTATATATACAGTGTTGTAACAATGTGCAAATAGTTTAAAGTACAAATGGGAAAATAAATAAACAATAAATATGGGTTGTATTTACAATGGTGTTTGTTCTTCACTGGTCTTTTCTTGTGGCAACAGGTCACAAATCTTGCAGCTGTGATGGCACACTGTGGTTTTTCACCCAGTAGATAAGGGAGTTTATCAAAATTGGGTTTGTTTTCGAATTCTTTGTGGATCGCTGTAATCTGAGGGAAATATGTGTCTCTAATATGGTCATACATTTGGCAGGAGGTTAGGAAGTGCAGCTCAGTTTCCACCTCATTTTGTGGGCACTCTCTCTCTCTCTCTCTCTCTCTCTCTCTCTCTCTCTCTCTCTCTCTCTCTCTCTCTCTCTCTCTCTCTCTCTCTCTCTCTCTCTCTCTCTCTCTCTCTCTCTCTCTCTCTCTCTCTCTCTCTCTCTCTCTCTCTCTCTCATAGTATTGCTATGTAGGCTGAACATCTCTCTGTAATCTGTAAAATAATTGTTTTAAATAGAAACATGTTATGTGATTTGCCAAAGCTTGTGCTTTTTTCATGATCAATTATTAGCATAAATCTCTCTTAAGAAGATGATCTGAGGCTCAGATTAAGTAAGAAAGGAACAATGTCCTAGCAGGGTTACCAGCTTCCTGATTTAATGTGATTGGATCGTTAAAACAATGAGACTTGCAGTTGGACACAGACGGACGGCAAAACAGTACTGAGAGGATACAAGCTGGACGCAGGCAGACACACACACAGGCAGACGTGGGAAGTCCCCCTTTTCTGATTAAGATGCAGACGTAGATTTCCCACACACACCTCTGAATAGCTCTTCACACTGATGTCACACACAGACAGCATAGATAAAAGTAAAGGGCCCCTATATGGCCATCGGTGGCTGGCATAGAGAGAGTAAGAGCCATAATGTGAACTCCATTTGAAGGCTGGGGATGCCACAAACAGACCTTATGAAGTGATAGGATGAAAGGCTGCACTCGTCACTACTTCTTGTCATGCAGCTATCATGTTATATCACTGTGTTTAGAATATCCTGTCATGCTTAACTTCCTGATTGAAGGTGATTGGATACTTACAACATTATATCAACTGTAGTGGACCACAGACAGAGATCAGAGGTACCAGGTAGAGATGCAGATCAGACCAACTACTCAACTATTTGTCAGTGAAGTTACAATCATGCAGTAGATATTACCAGTAGGAGTCAGTTAGAAAGGTAATCATACAGTAGATATTACCATTAGGAGTCAGTTAGAAAGGTAATCATACAGTAGATATTACCATTAGGAGTCAGTTAGAAAGGTAATCATACAGTAGATATTACCATTAGGAGTCAGTTAGAAAGGTAATCATACAGTAGATATTACCATTAGGAGTCAGTTAGAAAGGTAATCATAGAGTAGGTGTTACCATTAGGAGTGTCACGGTTTCGGCCGAGACTGCTCCTCCTCCTGGTTCGGGCAGGCTTCGGCGTTCGCCGTCCCCGGAGTACTAGCTGCCACCGTTGAATGTTTCGTGGTGTGATTGCTTTGGTCTGTCTTGTACACCTGTGTCTGTTTGTGTTCTGATTACGTGTCCTATAAGTTCCCTGTTTGGTATTGGTTAGATTGTGTGTTGTTGTCTGCCTGTATTTTCTGAGCTGCGTTTTGACGCTCTGTTTGTTTGTTTAGTGTTTACGCATGGTTTACGTATTCACTCGCCTCTGTTTGTTTTCGAGGCCGTGTATTGTTATTTAGCACTTTTGACTAGTAAAGTCTGTTGGACGAAGCCTCTGTGTCCTGCGCCTGACTCCTCCACCACATCCACATCGGTTCTACTGACAGAACAACACACCAACCATGGAGTCAGCAGGAGCAGCTGCGACACCCAAGTCGCTGGAGGAACGGATCAGCTATCAGGACACCATGATCCGGCAACTTGGGTCCGCCATGGACGAGGTGTCCAACACTCTGCGCCGGTTGGTTACTGGGGAGGTGCCCACGTCTTCTTACACCATCCCATCACCAACAGCCAGTCCTCCTCTCTCAGCACCGGAACCCAGGGGCATTCGGCTTTCGCTCCCGAGGGTATATGACGGTTCTGCAGCCGGGTGTCAGGGGTTCCTCCTGCAGGTGGAACTTTACCTGGCTACCCTACACCCAGCGCCCTCGGGATACGAGAGCGTCTCCGCCCTCATCTCCTGTCTATCCGGCATGGCGTTGGAGTGGGCCAACGCCGAATGGAGGGGAATAGACGCCGCTACCATCACCTACGCTGAGTTCTCCCGCCGCTTCAGGGCTGTCTTCGATCACCCACCTGAGGGAAAGGCGGCGGGGGAGCGTCTGTTCCACCTCCGACAGGGGAAGAGGAGCGCACAGGAGTTCGCCCTGGAGTTCCGGACTCTAGCGGCGGATGCGGGGTGGAATGAGAGGGCCCTCATCGACCATTACCGGTGTAGCCTACGAGAGGACGTTCGTCGTGAGCTGGCCTGCAGGGACACCAACCTATCCTTCGACCAGTTGGTGGACATCTCCATCCGTCTCGACACCCTGCTGGCTACCCGCGGACGTCCCGAGTGGGGGTCGTCCATTCCACCTTCCAGCACCTCCGAGCCGATTCCCATGGAGCTCGGGGGTGCTGGCGCTAGAGAGAGGAGGAGAGAGAACCCGAGGGGGGCCATCCCCTGCACCAACTGTGGCCGTGGAGGACACACCGCGGCCAGGTGCTGGGGAGGGTCTCCTGGGAGAGGGGACAACAGGTCACGCACTGGGGAGTCATTTCAGGTGAGTAGGCGCCCCACTTACCCAGAGCTCTCTGTTGGTCACATGAGTATCCCTGTGAGATTTCCACAGGTGGCACCTCATTCCCAGCATAAGGCGCTAGTAGATTCAGGCGCAGCTGGGAATTTTATCGATTGTGCATTTTGTCATAGGTTAGTAATTCCCCTTCGGCCGATAGAAGCCCCCTTTCCTGTCCACGCTCTAGACAGCCGGCCGTTGGGGTCGGGGCTGATCAGAGAAGTCACAGCACCACTTAAGATGACAACACAGGGGGGTCATGAGGAGATCATTCAGTTATATCTGATTGACTCTCCTGCGTACCCCGTGGTGCTGGGGCTTCCCTGGTTAAGCGCCCATGATCCTACCATTGCGTGGCAACAGAGGGCTCTTATGGAGTGGTCTGCCCAGTGTGTAGGGAAATGTCTAGGTGTTTCCTTAGGGGCGACCTCGGTAGAGAGTCCGAACCAAGTGCCCGCAATGCGCATTCCCCCTGAGTATGAGGACTTAGCACTTGTGTTCAGCAAAACGAGGGCAACACGTCTACCACCTCATAGACAGGGGGACTGTGCGATAAATCTCCAAACAGGAGCGGCACTTCCGCGGAGCCGTGTGTATCCCCTGTCTCAAGAGGAGACTGCGGCTATGGAGACTTACATAGCCGAGTCCTTGGCACAGGGATACATTCGGTCCTCCACTTCCCCGGTTTCCTCGAGTTTCTTCTTTGTGAAGAAGAAGGACGGGGGTTTGCGCCCGTGTATTGATTACCGTAGTCTCAATCAGATCACGGTTAAGTACAGTTACCCTCTTCCACTGATTGCGACTATGACGGAGTCATTACGCGGAGCGCAGTTCTTCACAAAGTTGGATCTCAGGAGCGCGTACAATCTGGTGCGCATTAGGGAGGGGGATGAATGGAAAACGGCATTTAGTACCACCTCGGGTCATTACGAGTATCTCGTCATGCCATACGGGTTAATGAACGCTCCTTCATTCTTCCAATCCTTTGTTGACGAGATTTTCCGGGACATGCATGGGCAGGGTGTGGTAGTGTACATCGACGACATCCTAGTGTACTCTTCTACACGAGCCGAGCATGAAGCCCTGGTGCGCCGAGTGTTGAGAAGACTGTTGGAGCATGACTTGTATGTCAAGGCAGAGAAATGCCTGTTCTTCCAGTAGTCCGTCTCCTTTTTGGGTTATCGGTTGTCCGCGTCTGGTGTGGAGATAGAGGTAGACCGTGTGTCGGCCGTGCGTAATTGGCAAACTCCAACCACTGTAAAAGAGGTGCAGCAGTTCTTGGGTTTTGATAATTACTACCGGAGGTTTATCCGGGGCTTTGGACAGGTTGCAGCTCCCATTACGTCCCTGCTAAAGGGGGGTCCGGTTCGTTTGCAGTGGTCAGCTGAGGCGGACAGGGCATTTGTCAAACTGAAGAACCTGTTCACCTCGGCCCCGGTGCTGGCGCATCCGGATCCCTCTTTACCATTCCAAGTAGAGGTAGACGTGTCCGAGACCGGTATTGGGGCAGTCCTGTCACAACGGTCCGGCACGCCACCTAAGCTCCGCCCCTGTGCGTTCTACTCCAAGAAGCTCAGCTCGGCGGAGCGCAATTATGACGTTGGGGACAGGGAGTTGTTAGCTGTAGTCCAGGCCCTAAAGGTGTGGAGGCATTGGCTTGAGGGGGCTCAACACCCTTTCCTCATTCTGACTGATCACCGTAACCTGGAGTACATCCGGGCAGCTAGGAGATTGAACCCTCGTCAGGCTAGGTGGAACATGTTCCTGACCCGGTTTGTTTTTAAGATCACATACATCCCAGGGTCCCAGAACGGTAAGGCAGACGCCCTGTCCCGGTGGTATGACACAGAGGAGAGGGCCATTGAGCCTACTTCCATACTGCCGGAGTCTTGTCTGGTGGCTCCAGTAGTATGGGAGGTCGATGCGGAGATCGAGCGGGCACTGCATACCGACCCTACTCCCCCCGAGTGTCCTGTGGGGCGGACGTACGTGCCGCTCGAGGTTCGTGATCGTCTTATTTATTGGGCTCATACATCACCCTCCTGTGGACATCCAGGTATTGGCCGGACAGTGCACTGCCTTAGCGTGAAATACTGGTGGCCAACATTAGTTAAGGATGTGAGGGTTTATGTCTCTTCCTGCTCGGTGTGTGCCCAGTGTAAGGCGCCTAGACATTTGCCCAGGGGTAAGTTACATCCCCTGCCCGTTCCACAACGACCATGGTCCCACCTCTCGGTGGATTTTGTAACCGACCTACCCCCTTCCCAGGGGAATACCACCATTTTGGTCGTTGTGGATCGGTTCTCCATGGCCTGTCGTCTCCTCCCAATGCCGGGTCTCCCTACTGCCCTACAGACCGCCGAGGCCCTATTTACCCACGTGTTCCGGCACTATGGGGTCCCCGAGGATATTGTGTCTGACCGAGGATCCCAGTTCACCTCCAGAGTCTGGGGGGCGTTCCTGGAACGCTTGGGGGTCTCGGTGAGCCTTACCTCGGGGTACCACCCAGAGAGCAATGGGCAGGTTGAACGAGTCAACCAGGATGTGGGTAGGTTTCTGAGGTCCTATTGCCGGGACCGGCCGGAGGAGTGGTCTAGGTATATCCCCTGGGCAGAGATGGCCCAGAACTCTCTCCGCCACTCCTCCACCAACTTAACACCTTTCCAGTGTGTTTTAGGGTATCAGCCGGTCCTGGCACCGTGGCACGAGAGCCAGATCGAGGCCCCTGCGGTGGACGAGTGGATTCGGCACTCGGAGGAGATGTGGGACGCTGCCCATGTCCATCTGCAGCGGGCCATCCGTCAACAAAAGGCGAGCGCCGATCGCCACCGCAGTGAGGGACCGGTGTACGCACCGGGAGATCGAGTCTGGCTCTCGACTCGAAACCTGCCCCTCCGCCTGCCCTGCCGGAAGCTGGGTCGGCGGTTTGTGGGGCCCTTTAAAGTCCTGAGAAGATTGAACGAGGTGTGTTACAGGTTACAACGGCCTATTGAGTACAAGAATATGTGTCTCTTCTCAGGCCGGTGGTAGCTGGCCCACTCCAAGAAGATGAGATAGGAGAGACCCCTCCGCCCCCTTTGGACATCGAGGGGGCCCCGGCGTACAGGGTCCGGACCATCTTGGACTCGAGGCGCCGGATGAGTGGTCTCCAGTATCTCGTTGAGTGGGAGGGGTACGGTCCGGAGGAACTGTGCTGGGTGCCTAGGAGGGACATCCTAGATCCATCCCTCCTGACTGAGTTCAACCGTGGGCATCCCACGCGCCCGGGTCCGCGTCCTCCTGGCCGTCCCCGAGGCCGGGGTCGGCGCACGGCTGGAGCCACGCGTCAAGGGGGGGGTACTGTCACGGTTTCGGCCGAGACTGCTCCTCCTCCTGGTTCGGGCAGGCTTCGGCGTTCGCCGTCCCCGGAGTACTAGCTGCCACCGTTGAATGTTTCGTGGTGTGATTGCTTTGGTCTGTCTTGTACACCTGTGTCTGTTTGTGTTCTGATTATGTGTCCTATAAGTTCCCTGTTTGGTATTGGTTAGATTGTGTGTTGTTGTCTGCCTGTATTTTCGGAGCTGCGTTTTGACGCTCTGTTTGTTTGTTTAGTGTTTACGCATGGTTTACATATTCACTCGCCTCTGTTTGTTTTCGAGGCCGTGTATTGTTATTTAGCACTTTTGACTAGTAAAGTCTGTTGGACGAAGCCTCTGTGTCCTGCGCCTGACTCCTCCACCACATCCACATCGGTTCTACTGACAAGGAGTCAGTTAGAAAGGTAATCATACAGTAGATATTACCATTAGGAGTCAGTTAGAAAGGTAATCATACAGTAGATATTACCATTAGGAGTCAGTTAGAAAGGTAATGATACAGTAGATATTACCATTAGGAGTCAGTTAGAAAGGTAATGATACAGTAGATATTACCATTAGGAGTCAGTTAGAAAGGTAATCATACAGTAGATATTACCATTAGGAGTCAGTTAGAAAGGTAATCATACAGTAGATATTACCATTAGGAGTCAGTTAGAAAGGTAATCATACAGTAGATATTACCATTAGGAGTCAGTTAGAAAGGTAATCATACAGTAGATATTACCATTAGGAGTCAGTTAGAAAGGTAATCATACAGTAGGTGTTACCATTAGGAGTCTGTTAGAAAGGTAATCATACAGTAGATATTACCATTAGGAGTCAGTTAGAAAGGTAATCATACAGTAGATATTACCATTAGGAGTCAGTTAGAAAGGTAATCATACAGTAGATATTACCATTAGGGGTCAGTTAGAAAGGTAATCATACAGTAGATATTACCATTAGGAGTCTGTTAGAAAGGTAATCATACAGTAGATATTACCATTAGGAGTCAGTTAGAAAGGTAATCATACAGTAGATATTACCATTAGGAGTCAGTTAGAAAGGTAATCATACAGTAGATATTACCATTAGGAGACAGTTAGAAAGGTAATCATACAGTAGATATTACCATTAGGAGTCAGTTAGAAAGGTAATCATACAGTAGATATTACCATTAGGAGTCAGTTAGAAAGGTAATCATACAGTAGATATTACCATTAGGAGTCAGTTAGAAAGGTAATCATACAGTAGATATTACCATTAGGAGTCAGTTAGAAGGGTAATCATACAGTAGATATTACCATTAGGAGACAGTTAGAAAGGTAATCATACAGTAGATATTACCATTAGGAGTCAGTTAGAAAGGTAATCATACAGTAGATATTACCATTAGGAGTCAGTTAGAAAGGTAATCATACAGTAGATATTACCATTAGGAGTCAGTTAGAAAGGTAATCATACAGTAGATATTACCATTAGGAGTCTGTTAGAAAGGTAATCATACAGTTAGTTAAGAATGGATGACTACGTCAATGAAGAGGTTGTTGAAGAAAATGAGAACAGAGCAAAGTGAATGAAGACTGAGACGCATCGCTCAGGTAAGAACTAAGAAAACTCTCTATCACACACATACATGTGCACACCAGGCCTTGAATTTCGTGATTTTAAGAGCAAGGCCATTTGGCCTTCAAGAAGTGCCCAATCTGCCAGGGCACCATCCATCTGCTAGGGCACCATGGCCATGAACCAAAATAGCCAGTTAAATTGATTTGAAAACGGAAAAACACTAGCCATTCTGTTAAGAAAAAACACAAGTCTTTGTAAATGTATATACATAATTAGCATGTTGAAACAATCGCACTTTTAGCCTACTGCTGTGTGTGTATTGCTGCACTTATAATGTGAAGAAATAGCCTAATCATTTATGAATATTTTAAGCTAAAATGTCAGATCTGTTGCATCAGCTTCAATACTTGTAAAAGTGTTTTTGATGTACGGTGGTTTTTGAATTTGGGATCTATTGTCCCACAACTGTCTCAAAATCTAGAATATTTATTTCTCGCACAGAACGACAAGCTGACCAACAGGATAGGTCAACTTTTGTACTATGGGGCATTGTAGAGTGAAATAGGCTAGTGCTTTTGCTGTTCCTTACTCATCTTAATAGCCTCCCTGACCAAGGTCCTTCTCCCCCGATTGATCAGTTTGGCCGGGCGGCCAGCTCTAGGAAGAGACTATGTGGTTCCAAACATCTTCCATTTAAGAATGATGGAGGCCACTGTGTTCTTGGGGACCTTTAATACTGCAGAAATGTTTTGGTACCCTTCCCCAGATCTGTGCCTCGACACAATCCTGTCTCGGAGCTTTAATAATTCCTTCAACCTCATGGCTTGGTTTTTGCTCTCATGTCCAATCAATTTACCACAAGTGGATCAACAATGGAAACAAGATGCACCTGAGCTCAATTTCGAGTCTAATAGCAAAGGTTCTGTGTACTTATGTGAATAAGGTACTGTATACGTTTTCTATATTTAAGAAATTTACAAACATTTCTAAAAACCTGTTTTCGCTTTGTCATTATGGGGTATTGTGTGTAGATTAATGAGGAAACATTTTTATTTAATCAATTTTAGAATGAGGCTGTAACGTAACAAAATGTGGAAAAAGGAAAGGGGTCTGAATACTTTCTGAATGCACTGTAATGCATTACTTTTGACCAGGGCCCATAGGACTGATATGTATTTCATTTTCACACTGTAGTTATGTACTCACAAAGCAAGGATCACAATTCAGACTTTACTTTACATGGCTTGTGGGACCAGTAGTTTGTCAATATTGTTGACACACAAAAAAATAATGACGACATTGTCAACGGAAAATGTAGTAACTATGGTAACTGGTGCCCTTGGCCTTGTGTAAGTCACTGAACACGGTGTACAATGTATACACCACTACCAGGTATGTGTCACAAATGGCACCCTATCCTCTTTAAAGTGCACTACATTTGACAAGGGCACATAGGGCTTTGGTAGAAAGTAGTGCACTATAGAAGGAATAGGGTGTCATTTGGGATGCATCGCATGCAGGAACTTCATATTTTTTCAGCCCGCTCTAACGAAGAGAGAAACCAGTTAGAGGCCTGTTACAACACCACTGGACTGGCACAAGACAGAGACCAGCCAGATACCAGTAGTGGTATCCCTGACCTGTGTACAGAGAGAGACCAGTTGCAGAAGGAGATAGACCAGCGTCGGAAGGACATGATCCAGCTAGAGAGGGGAAAAGGCCAGTTACATTTACATTTACATTTACATTTTAGTCATTTAGCAGACGCTCTTATCCAGAGCGACTTACAGGAGCAATTAGGGTTAAGTGCCTTGCTCAAGGGCACATTAACGTCATTTAGCAGACGCTCTTAGCCAGAGCGACTCACAAATTGGTGCGTTCACCCTATAGCCAGTGGGATAACCACTTTACAATTTGGGGGGGGGGGGGGGGGTTAGAAGGATTACTTTATCCTATCCCAGGTATTCCTTAAAGAGGGACAGAGACCAGTCAGAGAAAACAGAAGACAAAAACCAGTTACAGGAGCGTTACAAATAAAGACAGGGACATGTTGAGAGACAGGGTCAGTGTTCTGACCAATGAGAAGGTGGCGCTGGGGAAGTGGCTCTCTGAGCTTGGTAAGTAGTCAAGTCAGTCACTAAGACTAGACGTAACATAGTAAATGTAAATCTGTGACACTCAGATTACTATGATATGTTACGTTTGGTGGTGTTACATAATACAGAAGGTTATTTAAGCTAAAAATAAAAGGAGGGAGGATGGGTGGCCGTATGATGCGAATGTCTAGTAACCCAAAGGCTGTGTGTTCGAATCACATCATGGGCAAATTTAGTATTTTATCTTCTTAATTTTTTTATTTTTTTTATTTTTTTTTGGGGGGGGGGGTGGATCAGCTTAATATTGCAGATAGATTGTATCTTCTATCAATGTAATTGTCTGCATCACTTCCAATCCCCCATGTTTTTGATATATATATACTCCCCTTTATTACTTTTCAACCCCGCCATCCTTTCCCTACTTGGAGTAAATTAGTGAACAACAACGCCCAGGCCTCTACTTCCGATCTATACATAACTATCTACACCTTCTGGACACAGTTCATTTTATAATAATTATATTATATACATATATATATTTTATTTTTTTTACTCCTGAACTTCTTCTACTCTCAACCTCTCCGATCATTTTCATGATGTCCATCCGGTTTGCTTCTATATGCCATATCTTTCTAACTGTGCTCTTTCCCAAAAGCTCCCAACATACAACCTATATACTTATTATGGACACAGTATGCTTACGTTATTAGCTATCTTTGTTATTATTTGTTGCTATTTGTTATTTGTCCCATCCTTCAACTCTATTCAATACCTCCCATCTATCTCTTAACACCATCCATATAGGATTTCTATTTGCCATATATATTTCAACCGTACTGTGATGTTTTAGAAAAGTTCTGAACCTTTCTATTCTCATCGTTTCTACAGATTGTGAATCACATCATGGGCAACGCTAGTATTTTAACTTCTTAGCAGCTTTCCAAATACTTACTACTTTTTAGCTACTTTGTAACTATATACTTAGCATGTTATCTAACCATTTCCCTAACCTTTTACCCTAACCGTAACCCCAAACCCTAACCTTAATCCCTAACCCCTAGCCTAGATTATGTTAGCAACCTAGCCACCTAGCTAACGTTATCCACAACAAAGTGAAATTCATAACATATCATACGAAATGGATAATGGACATCCACAAATTAATACATACCATGTGGAACGTAACATATCATACTAAATGGAGGGAGCCAGATTTACATTTAACATGTTAAGTCTGTTCCTGAGTCCAGGGTGGACACTCTGTGCACTTGGACACTGTGTGCAGAGCACATCAATCATGGATTCACCAATAGTTAAATGACAATGTAAAAAAATATATTTTGTACAATACACACGTATTACATATTTCATATATTAGGTATATTTCTTTAATTGTCGGAAAATCTGGAAAACTTGTCCAGAAGGTTGGAGGCTGTTGGGATGCAGTTGTTACTTCCTGTCTACTGAGATGAAAACCTGGGAGGAGAGTAGACTGGATTGTCTGAAGAGAGGAGCAGACCTGGTGATCATAAACAGCAAGGAGGAACAGGTGTGAGTGTGAGTGAGTGAGTGAATGTGTGAGTGAATGTGTGAGAGAGTGAGTGAGTGAGTGAGTGAGTGAGTGAGTGAGTGAGTGAGTGAGTGAGTGAGTGAGTGAGTGAGTGAGTGAGTGAGTGAGTGAGTGAGTGAGTGAGTGAGTGAGTGAGTGAGTGAGTGAGTGAGTGAGTGAGTGAGTGAGTGAGTGAGTGAGTGAGTGAGTGAGTGAGAATCAAACATCCCTTGGTCAGTAATGTATCTTCCAGTATTTAACTTATGTAGCCTATTGCAGTTGACAATATCAGTATCTTTATCAACAACAGGAGTTGACCTCAATAAGAGAGCCTGGATTGGTCTGACTGACTCTGTTACTGAGGGGACCTGGAAAAGGGTGGACGGCACACCACTGACCACCCCAAGGTAAGAGATTACTGCTCTAATAACACTGACCACCCCAAGGTAAGAGACTACTGCTCTATAATGACACTGACCACCCCAAGGTAAGAGACTACTGCTCTATAATAACACTGACCACCCCAAGGTAAGAGACTACTGCTCTATAATAACACTGACCACCCCAAGGTAAGAGACTACTGCTCTAATAACACTGACCACCCCAAGGTAAGAGACTACTGCTCTAATAACACTGACCACCCCAAGGTAAGAGACTACTGCTCTATAATGACACTGACCACCCCAAGGTAAGAGACTACTGCTCTATAATAACACTGACCACCCCAAGGTAAGAGACTACTGCTCTATAATAACACTGACCAAAGTGTAAGGAGTAGGACTGATTCTCTGTGTTGTTCATACTCTAGGTTCTGAGAGAGAGGCAAGTCTAACTCTGTTGTTTCTACTGCAGGTATTGGAGGAGTGGAGAGTCTAATGGTGGTGGAGTGGAGAACTGTGTGGTGGTACCTTACAGTTCATCAGGCCAAGGAGAATGGTGGGACTATGGGTGATCCATTCCAGAGTACTCGATCTGTGAAAAAGGCTATTTGTAGTCACTGCTGTTTAAGGAACTCTGAAGACTGATTATATATTTTGGTAGAATGGCACTCTGAACTAGACGTAGGAGAGAAAGGCTGACACACACACACACACACGGAAGCATGCACTCACGCATGCACGCACACAAAACTAAGTAGGTATATATCACTCAATAGCTGTTGTCAATGTTAAGATGTACAGTTCATTATGTAACATTGCATGTAGGCTCTACGAAAATCTCTCTCTCTACCTCACTCTCTCCCTCTACCTCTTTTAATTAGCAACATGTCATGTGATTTGCCATGTGGGTTTCTGATAAGTTTATTCATTATTTTCAAAAATCACTTTTATAACAAGAAAAACAAAAGCAGAGATTAATAAATAAAGGAACAATGTCCTCTGAGGTCTGCCAGCTTCCTGATTGAATGTGATTGGATCTTTAAAAAAGTGTGACCTGCAGTTGGACACAGGCAGAGGGCAAAACAGAACTTAGAGGACACACACTGTTCGCAGGCAGACCCGCACGCACCCACCAACGCACGCACGTCTGTGAAGTTCCCCTTTAAAACCTCTGACAAAGATGCAGACAGATTTCTTAAACACACTTCTGAATATTTCCTCACACTGATGTCACACACAGACAGCATAGATGGAAAGAAAGGACCCTATTTGGACATCGATGGCCAGTCACGGAGTGCAAGACATAACGTGACTTCCTTATGAACAATGCCACAGACAGGCCTTGCGAAATATTACATCCTGCTTGAAAGTGATTGGATACTTAAAACATTCTACCAACTGCAGTGCACCACAGACAGACATCAGAGAGGAAGCAATAGAGACGCATATCAGAGCAGCTACTCAACTACTGGTCATTGAAGTTAGAATCATTCAGTAGATATTACCATTACGAGTCAATTAGAAAGGTAATCATAAGTAAGTTAACACTATAAGAGGTCAGACAGACTGAATTAGTTGATTAATTGATTGATTGGGGTAATCATTGATATTCGGTACAGTTCGTTAAGATGGCCAGCTACATCAACAAACAGGTGATTGAATTAAACAAAGTTACTGAAGAAAACCGGAACAGAGCAACAAGGAGCGTGAAGACTGAGACCCATCTCTCAGGTACAAAGAATGAGCTCTATCTTTCTCTCTCTCACACGCGGAGGCAGGCAGTTATGAACGCACTAACTGAACGCATGTCCACACACACACACACACACACACACACACACACACACACACACTCACTCACTCACTAACACCACGTAATAGAAAAAAACACATTTTTTTGGTTCTGTCTTCTGTGTGGTTCAGTTGGTACAGAGCGTGTGGTTCAAAACCAGCTGGGGTCACGTACACTAAAATGTATCAATTCAATGTATTTTTTTACTTCACTTATCGAAACTATTTGGAACTATTTAAAGACGATCAATTGAAAATAACCTTTTTAAACAACAACACAGGGGACACCCCGCCACTGTATTTGGTAAACAGCTGAGGGACGGGGCTGGAAAAATTTAACCACTCTCAAATTCATAGAGAGATATATGTATGCAAGGACTGACCATCCACGAGATCAAAATGATAGTTTTAACCATCTGAAGCTGTATGGTGTTTTTTTTACAATTTCATCGTGAAACAAGCATATATTTTGGGTCGTGATGGGGTTAGACGTTTCAACTAAGCTCATGAGGCATTTACAGTAAAAGTTACATTTTCAAGTATCAATGGGGAAATATCATTAATTTAGAAATCACAGATTGCACATTTTAAGTCATGCTGCAGCTATATTGTGTAATTTTGGCAATTTAATCATACAGTAGGTTCCTGTTTACCATATTTGAGATGACTGCAAGCTTGAGCAAACATTTGCTGCCAACCCTCAATCTCAATATAGTCCCAAATGCTTCCCTATTAGCACAGTTGCTTTGACCAGGGCCCATAGGGTCTGTTCAAACGTAGTGCACCATATATGGAATAGGGTGCCATTTGGGACTTCCCCTTTTTTAATGCACTATTTTTGACCAGGGCCCATGGAGCAGATACACAGTATAGATTGTATTATCACAATGTAGTTAAGTAATGACAAAGCAAGTATCACAATTCCAGAAATGTTTCAATATTTTTGACACACAAAAACACACCCGTTGTAATTATGTAGTACAAAGAAACGTGCACCCTGTTCACAACGGTCTATTCTTTTGTGGCGCGTGAGTTTAAAGTTTGAGGAAGTTTACCCTAGCATTTCAACTGATCTGCGTGCCAGTTCTGATTTTCATGTGTATTTTCGTGGAACAGTTTAATTTCAATAACGTTTTTGTTTCTCAAAATCAACCAGCCTCTGCCATATGGACACATTGATACACCTTGATTGGCTTAATAAATTAGCGCATGGAACTAAGCAACATAGCCTATAGGCCAATGTAGCAGTAGTATAACTTCCATTGTCAACTAAGTAAAAATGAATAAACCCCACAAATAAAAACAGAAAATATCCTGATGAAAATGCAGGTTCTTTCAATCTCATTCATCTCTTTACTCTGCCTGTCTGCGTCCCTTTCAGTCTTGACTTGCGCTATCACTAGTGAAGTGCAACGTTGTATCAAATCAATCAGTTAGTGAATGGCAACATTGTATCAAATCAATCAACTGGGTCCGGCCCAATGACTGTATATATGGAGGTCCGGCCGGAAGCTGACGCTAGCGAACTTGCAACATTTAATCAACTAGCCTATTCCGGGCCCTCAGAGGTTTTGTGCCAGTAAACTCGGGAGAGACGCAGCTGTTTTCACGCAAAGGGAGATGTGTTCAGGTATTTTATGACATTTCTACTGGATATATGCTATCTTCAGAACATGACATTTTGCTGTTTCACACCGTGGACTGGTGTTTATCGAAAAGGGAGAGTGTTGGAAAGATTTTTTAAATACTTTGAGGAACTAACATTCACAACTGAAATTCAATAATACTGACTTCTTTGACTTACTGTGTGCGGAGAGAAACAAAAATACTGAGAAGCTCAGCTTATTAGTGATGGTGAGTTAAAGCAATCAGAAATCAGACATCCCCAAATGGCACTTACCTACACTTGCACGCAGCAGGCCAGTTAGCCTACACCTATGCATGCTCTGGCACAAACTCTCCGTCAATGTTAAGAGGACAGAGAAACCAGAAACATGCTCATTGCTGACATGGAGCACTCTAATCAAAACACAATGAAAACATTTACAAAACTCGTAACTGATCGTATGAAATAAAACAAAACTAATCTTGGCACCACACTGCCAGGTCTCTGACCTCCTCGCTGTAGGCCGTCTCATCGTCATAGGTGATCAGGCCTACCACCGTTGTGTCGTCGGCAAATTTAATGATGGTGTTGGAGTTGGTCGCGGCCACCCAGTCATGGGTGAACAAAGAGTACAGAAAGGGACTAAGCATGCACCCCTGAGGGACCCCATGTTGAGGGTCAGTGTGGCGGATATGTTGTTGCCTACCCTCACCACCTGGGGGCAGCCCGTCAGGAAGTCTAGGATCCAGTTGCAGAGGGAGTTGTTTAATCCCAGGGTCCTTAGTTTAGTGTTGAGCTTGGAGGGCACTATGGTGTTGAACTCTGAGCTGAAGTCAATGATGAGCATAGAGATTGTATCATCTGTGGATCTGTGGGGAGGTATGCGAATTGGAGTGGGTCCAAGGTGTTTAGGATGATGGTGTTGAACTGAGCCATGACCAGCCTTTCACAGCATTTCATGGCTACAGGTGTGAGTGCTACAGGGCGATAGTCATTTAGACAGTTTAATTAGGCATTCTTGGGCGCAGGGACTATGGTGGTCTGCTTGAAACATGTAGGTATTACAGACTGGGTCAGGGAGAGGTTGAAAATGTCATTGAAACACTTTCCAGTTGCTCAGCGCATGCTCTGACTATGCGTCCTGGTAATTTGTCTGTGAATGCTAAGCTGTTTAAAGGTCTTAGTCATGGAGAGCGTGATCACACAGTAGTCCGGAACAGCTGGTGCTCTCCTGCATGGTTTAGTGTTGCTAGCCTCAAAGCAAGCATAGAAGGTATACTACATTACCAAAAGTATGTGGACACCTGCTTGTCGAACATCTCATTCTAAAATCATGGGCATTAATATGGAGTTTGTCCCACCTTTGCGGCTATAACAGCCTCCACTCTTCTGGGAAGGCTTTCCACTAGATGTTGGAACATTGCTGCGGGGACTTGCTTCCATTCAGCCACAAGAGCATTAGTGAGGTGAGGCACTGATGTTAGGCGATTAGGCCTGGCTTGCAGTCGGCATTCCAATTCATCCCAAAGGTGTTCATTTGGGTTGAGTTCAGGACTCTGTGCAGGTCAGTCAAGTTCTTCCACACCGATCTCGACAAACCATTTCTGTATGGACCTCGCTTTGTGCACAGGGTCATTGTCATGCTAAAACAGCAAAGGGCCTTCCCCAAACTTTTGCCCCAAAGTTGGAAGCACAGAATCGTCTAGAATGTCATAGTATGCTGTGGCGTTAAGATTTCCCTTCACTGGAACTAATGGGCCTAGCCCGAACCATAAAAAAACGTCCCAGACCATTATTCTTCCTCCACCCAACTTTACAGTTGGCACTTTGCATTCGGGCAGGTAGCGTTCTCTTGTTATCCGCCAAACCCAGATTTGTCCGTCGGACTGCCAGATGGTGAAGCGTGATTCACCACTCCAGAGAACACGTTTCCACTGCTCCATAGTCCAATGACGGCGAGCTTTACACCACTTTAGCCGACGCTTGGCATTGCACATGGTGATCTTAGGCTTCTGTGCGGCTGCTATTGTACTGAAGTTGCTTCCAGAGGCAGTTTGGAACTCGGGAGTGAGTGATACAACTGAGGATAGACGATTTTTACGTGCTTCAGCACTCGGCGGTCCCGTTCTGTGAACTTGTGTGGCCTACCACTTCACAGCTGAGACGCTGTTGCTCCTATACATTTCCACTTTACAATAATAGCACTCACAGTTGACCGGGGCAGCTCTAGCAGGGCAGAAATTTGACTGACTTGTTGGAAAGGTGGCATCCTATGATGGTGCCACATTGAAAGTCACTGAGCTCTTCGGTAAGGCCTTTCTACTGCCAGTGTTTTTTCTATGGAGATTGCATGGCTGTGTGCTCAATTTTATACACCTGTCAGCAACGGGTTTGTCTGAAATAGCCAAATCTACTGATTTGAAGGGGAATTCACATACTTTTGTATATATAGTGTAACTAGCTTGTCTGGTAGGCTCGCGTCACTGGACAAATCACTGCTGGGTTTCCCTTTGTAATAGTTTGCAAGTCCTGCCACATCCAACGAGCGTCAGAACCTGTGTAGTAGGATTCGATTTTGGTCCTGTATTGAAGCTTTGCCTGTTTGATGGTTCATCGTAGGAGGTAGTGGGATTTCTTATAAGGGTCTGGATTAGTGTCCCGCTCCTTGAAAGTGGCAGCTCTAGCCTTTAGCCCAATGCCGATATTGCCTGTAATCCATAGCTTCTGGTTGGGATATGTACGTCTGGTCACTGTGGGGAAGATGTCGTCGATGCACTTACTAATGAAGCTGGTCACTGATGTGGTAAATTCTTCAATGCCATAGGATGAATCCCAGAACATATTCCAGTCTGTCGTAGAGAAACAGTCCTGTAGCTTAACATTCGCTTCATTGCACCACTTCTGTATTGAGCGCGTGATTGGTACTTCCTGTTTTAGTTATTGCTTGTAGGCAAGAATCAGGAGGATAGAGTTATGGTCAGATTTGCCAAATGGAGGGCAAGGGAGAGCTTTGTATGTGTCTCGGTGTGTGGAGTAAAGGTGATTTAGAGTTTTTTCAGTTCCAGTTGCACAGGTGACGTGCTAGTAGAAATTAGGTAAAACAGACTAAAGTTTTCCTGCATTAAAGTCAACGGCCACTAGGAGTGCCACCTCTGGGTGAGCATTTTCTTGTTTGCTAATGGCCATATACAGCTCCTTGAGTGAGGTCTTAGTGCCAGCATCGGTTTGTGGTGGTAAATACACAGCTACAAAAAATATAGATGAAAACTCTCTTGGTAAATATTATGGTCTACAGATTATCATGAGGTATTCTAACTCAGGTGAGCAGAATCTTGAGACTTCCTTGATAACACCAGATGTTGTTAACAAAGAGACACACTCCACTGAACTTCCCTGCCAACACCGTTCTGTCCTGCCGGTGTACAGAAAAAACAGCTAGATTCATATTTACAATGTCCTTGTTCAGCCACGACTCGGGGCATACTTTTATTTCACTGTACAGCCTTACCTATGGATTGTGGATCAATGAAAGGGGGTATCAGTCTACTCAGTTACACACACAGAACACAACTGTGAAGAGTTTACACAAATATTAGGATTGTGGGTTAGTTAGATCACAAACATGTCTAAACTACAGTTGTTGAGTGAAAATGTGATCGAGATGTACAGTGGGGAAAGAAAGTATATAGTCAGCCACCAATTGTGCAAGTTCTCCCACTTAAAAGATGAGAGAGGCCTGTAATTTTCATCATAGGTACACGTCAACTCTGACAGACAAATTGAGAATGGTGGAAAATAAGTATTTGGTCACCTACAAACAAGCAAGATTTCTGGCTCTCACAGACCTGTAACTTCTTCTTTAAGAGGCTCCTCTGTCCTCCACTCGTTACCTGTATTAATGGCACCTGTTTGAACTTGTTATCAGTATAAAAGACACCTGTCCACAACCTCAAATAGTAACACTCCAAACTCCACTATGGCCAAGACCAAAGAGCTGTCAAAGGACACCAGAAACAAAATTGTAGACCTGCACCAGGCTGGGAAGACTGAATCTGCAATAGGTAAGCAGCTTGGTTTGAAGAAATCAACTGTGGGAGCAATTATTAGGAAATGGAAGACATACAAGACCACTGATAATCTCCCTCGATCTGGGGCTCCACGCAAGATCTCACCCCGTGGGGTCAAAATGATCACAAGAACGGTGAGCAAAAATCCCAGAACCACACGGGGGGACCTAGTGAATGACCTGCAGAGAGCTTGGACCAAAGTAAAAAAGCCTACCATCAGTAACACACTACGCCAACAGGGACTCAAATCCTGCAGTGCCAGACGTGTCCCCCTGCTTAAGCCAGTACATGTCCAGGCCCGTCTGAAGTTTGCTAGAGTGCATTTGGATGATCCAGAAGAGGATTGGGAGAATGTCATATGGTCAGATGAAACCAAAATATAACTTTTTGGAAAAATCTCAATTTGTCGTGTTTGGAGGACAAAGAATGCTGAGTTGAATCCAAAGAACACCATACCTACTGTGAAGCATGGGGGTGGAAACATCATGCTTTGGGGGTGTTTTTCTGCAAAGGGACCAGGACGACTGATCCGTGTAAAGGAAATAATTAATGGGGCCATGTATCGTGAGATTTTGAGTGAAAACCTCCTTCCATCAGCAAGGGCATTGAAGATGAAACGTGGCTGGGTCTTTCAGCAAGACAATGATCCCAAACACACCACCCGGGCAACGAAGGAGTGGCTTCGTAAGAAGCATTTCAAGGTCCTGGAGTGGGCTAGCCAGTCTCCAGATCTCAACCCCATAGATAATCTTTGGAGGGAGTTGAAAGTCCATGTTGCCCAGCGACAGCCCTAAAACATCACTGCTCTAGAGGAGATCTGCATGGAGGAATGGGCCAAAATACCAGCAACAGTGTGTGAAAACCTTGTGAAGACTTACAGAAAATGTTTGACCTGTGTCATTGCCAACAAAGGGTATATAACAAAGTATTGAGAAACTTTTGTTATTGACCAAATACTTATATTCCACCATAATTTGCAAATAAATTCATTAAAAATCCTACAATGTGATTTTCTGGAGAAAAAAATTCTCATTTTGTCTGTCATAGTTGACGTGTACCTATGATGAAAATTACAGGCCTCTCTCATCTTTTTAAGTGGGAGAACTTGCACAATTGGTGGCTCACTAAATACTTTTTTTCCCCACTGTAGTTGTCCCTGATTGCACTGACTTTGCTAACAGCTGCTTGTTTGAAGAAGTGTACTTACTGTGATCAAGATGTAGTTGTCCCACTGGCTATCCTAAGTTGAACGCACCAATTTGTAAGTCGCTCTGGATAAGAGCGTCTGCTAAATGACTTCAATGTAAAATGTAAATGTAAAACAGGAAGAAGACATAGGACAAAGAGATCTGTCAGAAGATGGGAACAACAAGCAGGATCATGTGGATCAACACTGTTAGGAAATCAAAGCATCTCTGAATCATTCAGGCTGTGGGTTTCAGATAAATAGAACCATGATTTCCTTTTTTTAAATGTTCAGTGGAGGAGGAAATGGACTTGTGGAAGTGAATCAATACTGTGGAAGAGCCACAACTGTTTCCTCATAGTGACGCAAGAAAACATACCGATTTGCTCTCCTCACCAAGTTCAATTGCGCAGAGGGGGTCTTCATAAGGTGATGCTGTAAAGGTTGTGATGTTGCAGTTTCTGTGTATGTATGTGTAACTTTATTTCCACATGAGAGCAAGATGCCCCTTGACACTGATCCTAGCTTGAAAATTACAAAGGTTAAGACAACAGCGTCACAATAATGCAGGGTTGCTAAACCCAGAAGCACAACATTGCAAGACTTCCTGAACACTTGCAAAACAGACCAAACACACCAGGCCGGCGTTTGGGGAAGTCAATGAGAGATGTGAAAAATTCTTCCTTAATTGTTAATTTTCTCAAAATCTAAAGGCACAACCTAGATTCAAGCCAATGTCTTAATTAGTTCTACATGTTATTACTCCATCCTCATGAATGTGACAAAAGCAACTTTATATGTCCTGTACATGGGCACGTCGGCGCAAGATGACTATTAGACCCAATGACGTGTTTCTGCGCATGAGCTTCTCTAGCCAACGTCGCCATGACATCGCCTACAAATGTGATCAGGGATTGCTATTCGAGTCGCAGTTTTAGCATATCTTCATACTGCACTGTCTTTGCTACCGCTCTGAATCAACCATGGGACCAGCTCAAGCATTGTAGCAATGCTGCCTAGGCAGAAGGCAAGCGATCCAAGCAAATTTGACAAAAACAATGGATATATTTTTGTTGTGCAAAATTTGGTAGAATCTTAATTCAAATGATTCACAGCTGTAATTGCAGCAAAAAGGTGCTTCCACCAAGTATTAACTCAGGGGGGTGGAGACGTATCCAATTATGATATTTCAGTTTTCTTTGTTCTATAACTGTCTTTCACTTTGAAAATGTGGAGTAGGTTGTGTAGATCTGTAGAAAATATATCGAATTAAACCCTTTTAAGATGTAATTTTAAGGCAGCAAAATGTGATAAAAGATCAAGGGGGTGTAGACTTTCTATAAGCACTGTCCTGTAGCATAGTAGGTCTATAATATGTTACACCAGAAACACCTCCTCAGTCATTTCTTATCTGAAGAACTCAACAGCACTGTAGGCAGGATATATGCTTTGATTGAAACAAAATAGGCCTACAAGAAAGGCTAATAGTTATGTTAACACCATCTGGGTTGATTACCTCACAAAACAGTAATTCAAGAAGATCTAAATGCATATTCCCATGAAAATGATTGAAATGATTGGAATGCAGTTTGGACATTTCATCAGTAAAACGTGAGGAATTATCATTCAAGATTGACAGTGATGTTTGCCTATTTTGAAATTAGATATGCCTAAATTGATGTTTTGAGGTTATTAAAACAAAAGTTTTTCTAGAGACAAACGATGACATCATTCTTTTTTTTATGCGCTCCCTCACCTAAACAAATATCACTACACCACTAGTTACAGTGGCTCCTAAAGACATGATTGACATCAGGAAAGGAGGGTAGGCTATCAGCTAATCATTGATTTTGATGATTGATGTTAATCTGCATTATTTTATTTACTGATTGTGATTAGTCTTCAATGCTCTTAAATAATAACTTCATAATATAACCTAATGTTCATAATCTTCTAACTCATGATATATGGCTGGCTAGTGGCTTCAAATCAAATCAAATCAAATGTTATTGTCCACATGTGCCGAATACAACAGGTGCAGACATTACAATGAAATGTTTACTTACAGCCCCTAACCAACAGTGCATTTATTTTAATAAAAAAGTAAAATAAAACAACATCAAAAAAGTGTTGAGAAAAAAAGAGCAGAAGTAAAATAAAATAACAGTAGGGAGGCTATATATACAGGGGGGTACCGGTGCAGAGTCAATGTGCGGGGGCACCGGCTAGTTGAGGTAATTGAAGTAATATGTACATGTGGGTAGAGTTAAAGTGACTATGCATAAATAATTACCAGAGTAGCAGCAGCGTAAAAAGGTGGAGTGGGGGTGGGAGGGCAGTGCAAATAGTCCGGGTAGCCATGATTAGCTGTTCAGGAGTCTTATGGCTTGGGGGTAGAAGCTGTTGAGAAGTCTTTTGGACCTAGACTTGGCACTCCTGTACCGCTTGCCGTGCGGTAGCAGAGAGAACAGTCTATGACTAGGGTGGCTGGAGTCTTTGACAATTTTGAGGGCCTTCCTCTGACATCGCCTGGTATAGAGGTCCTGGATGGCAGGAAGCTTGGCCTCAGTGATGTACTGGGACGTACGCACTACCCTCTGTAGTGCCTTGCGGTCGGAGGCCAAGCATTTGCCATACCAGGTGGTTATGCAACCAGTCAGGCTGCTCTCGATGGTGCAGCTGTAGAATTTTTTGAGGATCTGAGGACCCATGCCAAAACTTTTCAGTCTCCTGAGGGGGAATAGGCTTTGTCGTGCCCTCTTCACGACTGTTTTGGTGTGTTTGGACCATGATAGTTCGTTGGTGATGTGGACACCAAGGAACTTGAAGCTCTCAACCTGTTCCACTACAGCCCCGTCGATGAGAATGGGGGCGTGCTCAGTCCTCTTTGTTTTCCTGTAGTCCACAATCATCTCCTTTTTCTTGGTCATGTTGAGGGAGAGAGGTTGTTATCCTGGCACCACACGGCCAGGTCTCTGACCTCCTCTCTATAGGCTGTCTCATCGTTGTCGGTGATCAGGCCTACCACTGTTGTGTCGTCTGCAAACTTAATGACGGTGTTGGAGTCGTGCCTGGCCATGCAGTCATGGGTGAACAGGGAGTACACGAGGGGACCCCTGAAGGGCCCCCGTGTTGAGGATCAGTGTGGCAGATGTGTTGTTACCTACCCTTACCACCTGGGGGCGGCCCGTCAGGAAGTCCAGGATCCATTTGCAGAGGGAGGTGTTTAGTCCCAGGATCCTTAGCTTAGTGATGAGCTTTGAGGGCACTATGGTGTTGAATGCTGAGCTGTAGTCAATGAATAGCATTCTCACGTAGGTGTTCCTCTTGTCCAGGTGGGAAAGGGCAGTGTGGAGTGCAATAGAGATTGCATCATCTGTGGATCTGTTGGGGCGGTATGCAAATTGGAGTGGGTCTAGGGTTTCTGGGATAATGGTGTTGATGTGAGCCATGACCAGCCTTTCAAAGCACTTCATGGCTACAGACGTCAGTGCTACGGGTCGGTAGTCATTTAGGCAGGTTATCTTAGTGTCCTTGGGCACGGGGACTATGGTGGTCTGCTTGAAACATGTTGGTATTACAGACTCAGTCAGGGACATGTTGAAAATGTCAGTGAAGACACTTGCCAGTTGGTCAGCATATGCTCAGAGTACACGTCCTGGTAAGCCATCTGGCCCTGCGGCCTTGTGAATGTTGACCTGCTTAAAAGTCTTACTCACATCGGCTACGGAGAGCGTGATCACATAGTCCTCGGGAACAGCTGGTGCTCTCATGCATGCTTTAGTGTTGCTTGCCTCGAAGCGAGCATAGAAGTGGTTTAGCTCGTCTGGAAGTCTTGTGTCACTGGGCAGCTCATGGCTGTGCTTCCCTTTGTAGTCTGTAATAGTTTTCAAGCCCTGCCACATCCGACGAGCGTCAGAGCCGGTGTAGTATGATTCAATCTTAGCGCTGTATTGACTCTTTGCCTGTTTGATGGTTCGTTGGAGGGCATAGCGGGATTTCTTATAAGCGTCCGGGTTAGAGTCCCACTCCTTGAAAGCGGCAGCTCTACCCTTTAGCTCAGTGCGGATGTTTCCTGTAATCCATGGCTTCTGGTTGGGGTATGTACGTACGGTCACTGTGGGGACGACATCATCGATGCACTTATTGATGAAGCCAGTGACTGATGTGGTGTACTCGTCAATGCTATCTGAAGAATCCCGGAACATGTTCCAGTCTGTGCTAGCAAAACAGTCCTGTAGCTTAGAATCTGCGTCATCTGACCACTTTTTTATTAACCGAGTCAATGGTGCTTCCTGCTTAAAAATATAGATGAAAACTCTCTTGGTAAATAGTGTGGTCTACAGCTTATCATAAGATACTCTACCTCAGGCGAGCAAAACCTCGAGACTTCCTTAGTATTTGATTTTGTGCACCAGCTGTTGTTTACAAATATACACAGACCGCCACCCCTTGTCTTACCGGAGTCAGCCATTCTATCCTGCCGATGTAGCGTATAGCCCGCTAGCTGTATGTTGTCCATTTCGTCGTTCCTTCACGACTCCATGAAACATAAGATGTTACAGTTTTTAATGTCCTGTTGGTAGGATAACCGTAATCTTAAATCATCCAATTTGTTCTCTAATGATTGAAGATTGGCTAATAGGATTGATGGCAGAGGCAGTTTACTCGCTCGCCGTCGGATCCTTACAAGGCAGCCCGACCTACGTCCACGATATTTCCGTCTCTTCCTCATGCGAATGATGGGGATTTGGGCCTTGTCGGGTATCTGTGGGATATCTTTCGCGGCCGCCTTGTTGAAGAAAAAATCTTCGTCCAATACGAGGTGAGTAATCGCTGTCCTGATATCCAGAAGCTCTTTTTGATTATAAGAGACGATGGCAGAAACATTATGTACAAAATAAATTACAAATAACGCGGAAAAACAAATAGTCAATACCTTTTACTTTTAAAGTTAATTTCCTGACATTTTACACATTTTGCCATAAGGAGTAGAGAAAATGTTGCCGTTTTAAAGCAAGCTTTCTGCTATTCTAATCATTTTGCCATGGACTGGAGAGACATTTTTGCATTTTTAAAGCACATTTCCTGCAATTCTACAAATTTTGTCAAGACTTATGACATGTTAATGATATATGAGTGAGAGTGACAAAATAAGTAAATGGGGAACCCCTGGAGGCCAGGGCCCCTGGGAACACATCCTATGTGCCCAGACCGGTATTCGGCCATGAGTACAAAGAGTTTAGATAGCTGGCTAGACTAACTGACATTCTAAAAATTGTTAGCTGACAAGGCTAGTAGAGTGACTGACGTAACAAGAGAAAAACTGCTGATGCAAAACCTAATTTCCAAATTGCATATTGTGTATTCACATTGTGTATTCTCTACAAAGTTGAGACCCCGACTGAGTGGTTGCTTTCTCAGATCTGTATTCAAACAGTTTTAAAGAGTTGTAATTTTTTTGGATCTGTATTCAAAAAGTTATAGTGACCTCCAAAGAAACTATTTCTTCCCCCGGAAAAATTGTTACTTGCCACAAAGTATAATTAAAACTATAGAAATCTCAAGTCACATACACACACACACACACACACACACACACACACACACACACACACACACACACACACAAAGACAAAGACTTACACATGACACAAAAACACAGAAAAATGCTAATTGATAGCAAGTCCCAGTGGAAGTTTTTTATAATGATTTTACCTTGAATGTAAATATGCAAATAGCTGTATGTTTTCAGTGTATTTAGATGTATTAATGTAATTATGTGCTTCTAACATGTCATACTGATATGGTAACCTCCTCTAAAACAACATTGAGAAACAGTCCTCTTGTAGCTGGTCATGGACCAACACCACCCTCGTCTACGTGTGTTTGTTTGTGTGCATGGGAACGTTGTGTATGTGGGTGTGTGTGTGTGTGTGGGTATGTGTGCATGGGAACGTTGTGTATGTGTGTTCTCACATCAGAGTGTATCTCCTCAGGACCTGAGGATTCAGGGAGAAGGGGTGCTGTGAGCTTTGGGATGCTGTGTGTTCTACAAGTCACGCTCAACATCTCCCTGAGACTTGTCTGTGAGTGTATTGTTATCTAATCATTACACTATATCAGTTTTTCACAAGGTCCCAAATTCAGATGAATGTTGTTATCTGTGTAACTAAATTCCTCCTCTTTTAGACATGTTCAAGGAACTAACAAAACACATCCAAAATATTCTGTCCACTTTTAGCAGACTGTATAGACCTTCAGTTTTTAACAACTGCCAATTACAGTAGAAGTAAGAAATGGTGTTTTCACCAGTAGCTACAGTATATGTATCAATCCTTTCTAGATAACAGAGGCATGGGAGATAAAACCAATGTGACTGCAGAGAGAGACCAGCTACAGACCAGTTACAACAACCTGACTAAAGAGAGAGACCAGCTACAGACCAGTTACAACACCCTGACTGAAGAGAGAGACCAGCTACAGACCAGTTACAACACCCTGACTACAGAGAGAGGCCAGCTACAGAAGGAGAGAGATGATCTCAAGAGAAAGTTCTCTAATCTGAGTGAGTTCACCTAATAAATGATCATAACATCACATGCCTAATATGCAGTCAACTTGTGTTTGTATTCTTCAATAATAGGTGCAGTATAATAATTCATGTTTTTGTCTTGTAGAACAAACCTGTCCTAAAGGCTGGCAGAAGTTTGAATCCAGTTGGTACTTCCTGTCTACTGAGACTAAAACCTGGATGGAGAGCAGAGAGGACTGTCTGGAGAGAGGAGCTGACCTAGTCATCGTAAACATTTATAAGGAACAGGTGAGAGAACAGAGAGAGAGAGAGATATGGGGGGGGTTATGATCAAACATCCCTTGGTCAGTAATGTATCTTCCAATATTTAACACATGTAGTCTATTGCAGTTGACAATATCAGTATCTTTATCAACAGGAGTTTCTCTTTGGCCTCGATAAGAGAGCCTGGATTGGTCTGAATGACTCTGTTACTGAGGGGACCTGGAGATGGGTGGACCGCACACCACTGACCACCCCAAGGTAAGAGACTACTGCTCTAATAACACTGACCACAGTGTAAGGGGTAGGTCTGATTCTCTGTGTTGTTCATAATCCAATGACTACGAGGTGAGATTTGATCCTCCTGGTGTAATATGGAGACTTAACAAATTACATATTGCTTCAAATCTTGTTTTCACTCATAGATGTCATTCCACAAGCACTAAAGATATAGCATAGAAACCAAGTACTATTTGCATTTGAAAATGGCATTCAAAAAATACAACTAAAGTTTTGGTTGTTTGTCCATGCTTGGTGAGGTATCTTCATTTTAAAGCTAAAAAAACATGTCTATAATTTAGGATGATGTTTTCTACCACAGTGTCTGACTATTTACTTTGACCCCTTTTTGTTGTTGATTTTTGTACTGGCTCTCTTCCACTGGCTCTATGCACCCTCACTAGACTCTACCCACACACACACACACACACACACATACTACACTGACACACCAACACACACTCACACACACACACACACACACTACCTACGCTCACACACACACACTCATACATAGACACACCTTCACACTTTTCTCATGCACTGCTGCTACTCTGTTTATTATCTAACCTGATTGCCTTGACACTTTTACCCCTACCTACATGTATATAGTACCTAAATTACCTCAACTACCTCGTACCCCTGCACATTGACTCGGTACCGGTATTCCTTGTATAAAGCCTCGTTATTGTTATTTTATTGTGTTACTATTTTCCTTTTTTTTGTTTAGAAAATGTAGTATTTCTTTTTTTCTAACATTTTAACTCTGCATTGTTGGGAAAGGACCCGTAAGTAAGCATTTCATGGTAAAGTGTAAGCCTGTTGTATTTGTCGCATGTGACAAATCAAATGTTTATTATTTAATTTTCTCTGTCTTGTTTACCCTGTAGTTACTGGTACCAACAGCAGCCTGACAATGGTAATGACGACCCAGAAAATGGGGAGGAGGACTGTGTTGAGCTGAACACAGAAACATGGCTTCCTGTAAAGGCATGGAATGACCAGTCATGTGAAGACAATCGTCACTGGATTTGTGAAAAACGGGTTTAACAACACCATGACAACAGAGGAGGCTGGTGGGAGGGTGGGAGGGTGGGCGGGCTCATTGTAATGACTGGAATGGAATCTATGGAACGGTATCAAACACATCAAACATATAGAAAACACGTTCGACTCCGTTCCATTAATTCCATTCCAGCCATTACAATGAGCCTGTCCTCCTATAGCTCCTCCCACCAGCCTCCTCTTCATGACATCATACTGTAACACAGATACCTGAGCGACGGAAATGAAGCGCCTTGCACTCTTGGCCTACACGCTAGCAGTGAACATTTTTGCCAAAACATAACACCATGTTCCATATCTCACTGCTTTCTTCCACATGCTGTGCTCTCCTGACGCCTTTTAATCAACACTTTTTTATATTAATTCAACGGATTGTGGTCGGTAAACCCATGGAATATGGTGTTAGGTAATTGCGTACCTACTATTAATAATATATTTATTGAGATCTATTAGCATATAGGGTAATGTGGAGCAACTAGCCCCCCACTCCCTAATTCTCACAGCAACCACTTTATGTCACCAATTTATTTTCCAACACTTTCCCTGACTGCCACTAATCTTGATCAACTTAAACTTTATGTCTCATGCATTTTAAAGTCACTAGCAAAACGATTCTGAGGTAAGTTGATCTAATATTTTGTCATTTAGAAAACGTTATATAGATAATTTAATTAAGTTAAATTAAATTAACTATAAACGTTTTATATATAAACACCATTATGGGAGCCTAAAGATACATAATCCACTTGTTTGAAGATAAAAATTGTAATCAGATTTTAATAAAGCAGTCAAATGTAAGAGGGTACAAGTCAATGGTACCTAAAGTATTATTTTCCAAATCATCTACAAGTAACTTTGAGTTACATATAATTGTTTTTGATACTTTAGGATGATTTGGCGTGGAAACCTCATGATAGTGGGCCTCCACATGTTGATGTTGGTCACGTTACTGATAACTAATGTGAGTTTATGCTGCGTGCACGGTGCAGTTCCAAATTGTTACAAAGGGTGGCAGCCTAGACCAAAAAAATAATTTTTGCAGTAAATATTATTCTGGTTATGTGCACTGTAGCAGGATTGGGATTTCAGGCTGCCATCCTTTGGATTATGTTGGAACTGCGTAAACTCACATTAGCAGTTGGCTTGTGTTATATCTGTAGAATGGGGGGACACACCACTTTTAAAGATAATATGTACAAACTCGGGCACCAAACACACTTGAAAATCATAATTGTATATTTATTTGTGGTAATAAATCACAGATTCCAATGTCAATTAGCTACAGGACAATATTTCAACTTATTTAATTACACAAAAACAAATGCACCACCTCCTCCCCCTGAGAACATTTTTGTGGGTTTTACTGTAGTGACACATCACAATTTTACACATATGTACACACCAGCATACACTCCTTTCTCCAACTAAATATTCACAATGTTTGCAAGTTATTATACACAGAAATAGGATGTTAGTACATCCATGCAGATCTCTGTTCTCCTGAACGCTCCTCTGTCTGTCTTGTGTAGGCCTCCTCTCTCTCTCTCTCTATATATATATATATATATATTTATATATACACTGCTCAAAAAAATAAAGGGAACACTTAAACAACACAATATAACTCCAAGTCAATCACACTTCTGTGAAATCAAACTGTCCACTTAGGAAGCAACACTGATTGACAATACATTTCACATGCTGTTGTGCAAATGGAATAGACAACAGGTGGAAATTATAGGCAATTAGCAAGACACCCCCAATAAAGAAGTGGTTCTGCAGGTGGTGACCACAGACCACTTCTCAGTTCCTATGCTTCCTGGCTGATGTTTTGGTCACTTTTGAATGCTGGCGGTGCTTTCACTCTAGTGGTAGCATGAGATGGAGTCTACAACCCACACAAGTGGCTCAGGTAGTGCAGCTCATCCAGGATGGCACATCAATGCGAGCTGTGGCAAGAAGGTTTGCTGTGTCTGTCAGCGTAGTGTCCAGAGCATGGAGGCAATACCAGGAGACAGGCCAGTACATCAGGAGACGTGGAGGAGGCCGTAGGAGGGCAACAACCCAGCAGCAGGACCGCTACCTCCGCCTTTGTGCAAGGAGGAGCAGGAGGAGCACTGCCAGAGCCCTGCAAAATTACCTCCAGGAGGCCACAAATGTGCATGTGTCTGCTCAAACGGTCAGAAACAGACTCCATGAGGGTGGTATGAGGGCCCGAAGTCCACAGGTGGGGGTTGTGCTTACAGCCCAACACCGTGCAGGACGTTTGGCATTTGCCAGAGAACACCAAGATTGGCATATTCGCCACTGGTGCCCTGTGCTCTTCACAGATGAAAGCAGGTTCACACTGAGCACATGTGACAGACGTGACAGAGTCTGGAGACACCGTGGAGAATGTTCTGCTGCCTGCAACATCCTCCAGCATGACTGGTTTGGCGGTGGGTCAGTCATGGTGTGGGGTGGCATTTCTTTGGGGGGCCGCACAGCCCTCCATGTGCTCGCCAGAGGTAGCGTGACTGCCATTAGGTACCGAGATTAGATCCTCAGACCCCTTGTGAGACCATATGCTGGTGCGGTTGGCCCTGGGTTCCTCCTAATGCAAGACAATGCTAGACCTCATGTGGCTGGAGTGTGTCAGCAGTTCCTGCAAGAGGAAGGCATTGATGCTATGGACTGGCCCGCCCATTCCCCAGACCTGAATCCAATTGAGCACATCTGGGACATCATGTCTCGCTCCATCCACCAACGCCACGTTGCACCACAGACTGTCCAGGAGTTGGCGGATGCTTTAGTCCAGGTCTGGGAGGAGATCCCTCAGGAGACCATCCGCCACCTCATCAGGAGCATGCCCAGGCGTTGTAGGGAGGTCATACAGGCACGTGGAGGCCACACACACTACTGAGCCTCATTTTGACTTGTTTTAAGGACATTACATCAAAGTTGGATCAGCCTGTAGTGTGGTTTTCCACTTTAATTTTGAGGGTGACTCCAAATCCAGACCTCCATGGGTTGATAAATTTGATTTCCATTGATAATTTTTGTGTGATTTTGTTGTCAGCACATTCAACTATGTAAAGAAAAAAGTATTTAATAAGATTATTTCATTCATTCAGATCTAGGATGTGTTGTTTAAGTGTTCCCTTTATTTTTTTGAGCAGTGTATATATATTGTCCTGTGTTCTCCTCTCTCTGTCCTGTCTGCTCCTCACTCCCCTCTGTTCCATGCTGTCTGATGTTCTGCTTTCCTAGATCCTTTATATTATTACTTTATATTATTACAAAGATGGAATAGTATCAGCATTCTGAACACACACGCACACACACACACACACACACACACACACACACACACACACACACACACACAAATAAGCAATGTGAAGAACAGGAAAACGGGCAAATTATGTTTAATTTAATTGAGCTAAAGGTAAAATCTGAGATAATTTATATTCCTTAATGATAATAGCAGTTCAACTCAATCTTAAAGCTGATGAGCATTGAACTGTCAACCTATCACTAACCACAATACCTTTGTTCTCTCTCTCTGTTCTCCTGTACTCTCCTCTGTCTGTCCTGTGGGCCTCTGTCTCTCTATGTAGATGTAGAATAATATCAGTGCATTTGCAATTGTATTGTAAACACACATACACACAAAATCACTTACTCCTGCAAATAGAATGACCGTCTCAGTGTTTGCTGAGCTCCATCTCTCGAGCTCCAGCTCCCTCTTTCTCAAGAAGAAATTCTGTAAGTCCATCTTCTACAAGTTGGAAAAACAATGTTAACGCAGCCATCCAGCTTTGATCTTTCAACAGTTAATTGAGCTCAGGTTACCAAAAGTAGCTAACGTCATGTTGGTCTTTGATGCCCTTCAAGTTAGCAAGCTAAATAGCTTTATTTGCATATTTTTTGCATATTTGGACAGTAATTGATTAGACAGTAATTGGTTAGTTAGTGATACTTTTCGTGTCGTGAACAGAGCTCCAGCAGTTGGATTTAGTGTCCAGTGTCCAGATAGCTAATAATCTACTGTCATAACATTTGCTAGACTGGGTAGTCCCTAGCGTTAGTTAGCTAGCTTAACGTTATCTGTCAGTGCAGCTTTTGAGTCAACATGTTGAAACGTAGCTAAATTACTTGAATCTGGCTTACTGTGAGGTCAATAACTCTGAATATCTCATCATGGGCTAACAAAAGTAGCTAGCTATAGTAGCAGCAAGTTAACGAAGTACCTCCGGTTCTCCTTCTCATCTTTGTTCTCTCAAGAGAATGAACAGTAACTCGCGCGCGCCGAAATGTAAAGTGCCACCGTACACAGAAATACTGGTTTTAGGCAGTGTCACCTGCAGTTGGACACAGACAGAGGGCAGAACAGTAGTGAGAGGACAGACACACTGCACACAGGCAGACACGGACGCACGTGAAGCTCCCCTTTAAAACCTCTGAGAAAAACACAGACCAATTTCCTACACACACAAACCTCTGAATAATGTATTTTTAGTCATTTAGCAGACGCTCTTATCCAGAGCGACTTACAGTTAGTGAGTGCATACATTATTTTTCTATTTTTTCATACTGGCCCCCTGTGGGAATCGAACCCACAACCCTGGCGTTGCAAACGCCATGCTCTACCAACTGAGCTACATCCCTGCCGGCCATTCCCTCCCCTACCCTGGACGACGCTGGGCCAATTGTGCGCCGCCCCATTGGTCTCCCATTAATAACTCCTCACACTGATGTCACACACATACAGCATAGATAAAAGTAAAGGGCCCCTATATGGCCATCGGTGGCTGGCATAGAGAGATTAAGAGCCATAATGTGAACTCCATTTGAACTCCATTTGAAGGATGCCACAAACAGGCCTGGCAAAGTGATAGGATGAAAGGCTGCACTCGTCACTACTTCTTGTCATGCAGCTATCATGTTGTATCACTGTGTTTAGAACTTCCTGATTGAAGATGATTGGATACTTACAACATTATATCAACTGTAGTGGACCACAGACAGAGATCAGAGGTACCAGGTAGAGATGCAAATCAGACCAACTACTCAACTACTTGTCAGTGAAGTTACAATCATACAGTAGATATTGCCATTAGGAGTCAGTTAGAAAGGTAATCATACAGTAGATATTACCATTAGGAGTCAGTTAGAAAGGTAATCATACAGTAGATATTACCATTAGGAGTCAGTTAGAAAGGTAATCATACAGTAGATATTACCATTAGGAGTCAGTTAGAAAGGTAATCATAAGGTTAGTTAAGATGGATGACTGAGTCAACAAACAGGTTATTGCATTAAACTGGATTGTTGAAGAAAACAAGGTTATTGAAGAAATTTCAGAACACAGCAATGAGTAGACTGAGACCCATCGCTCACGTAAGAACTAAGAAAACTATCACACACTGACAAAGACTTACACAAATGCATGACACAAAAACACTGCAAAAAAACGGATAATAAGTCTCAGGTTTTTTTTATTGATTTTACCTTTAAAAGGACAATAAGCAGTTGAAACTAAAAGTAAGGGACTCCCCACACCTTTTTTGGTAAAAAGCTGGGGGATGGGGCTGAAGAAATGTAACCACTCTCAAATTCATAAACAGCGCTATGGATGCAAGGAATGACCATCCATTATATAAAAATGATAGCTGTAACCGTCTTTTCAGGCTATATAGTGTTTGTATACACTTAATTTGTTTGCAAACATTGTAGAAAAACAAGTGTATATTTTGGGTTCTATTGGGTTACAACAGTTAAAGAAGCCCATGAGGCATTTATAGATTATATTGTTCAAGAATCAAATCGGTACATATCATAAATGTATAAGTCAAAAAAATGTATGTTGCAACTGCAGATTGCACTTTAAATATGCAAATAGATGTATGTTTTGTATTTGTATTTATTAGGGTCGCCATTAGTTCCTGCCAAGGCAGCAGCTACTCTTCCTATGCTCCAAAAAGGATAAAAACAATTACTCAAAACAATTACATCACAACAAAACATAACAACAGTATACATCATAAATAAAACAATACATCATACAAGACATTATTACATAATTACTCTAATACTACAAATGTACAATAGAAAATGTACAATACTACAATACTACAATGTGTGTATGTGTGTAGAGTGCCTGTGTTAGAATGTGTGCGTGTCTCTTCACTGTCTGCGTTGTGCCGTGAGGTGTTGTTTTTAAAAATCTGATTTTACTGCTCGCTTGAGTTACTTGATGTGGAAGAGAGTTCCATGTCGCCATGGCTCTATGTAGTACTGTGCGTTTCGCAGAGTAAGTTCTGGACTTGGGGACTGTGAAGAGACCCCTGGTGCCAGGTCTTGTGGGGTATGTATGGGTGTCTGAGCTGTGTGTTAGCTGTTTGAACAGACAGTTTGGTGCTTTCAGCACGTCAATACCTCTCACAACAACAGGTAGTAGTGATAAAGTCAATCTCTCCTCTACTTTGAACCAGGAGAGATCAACATGCATGTTATTGATGTTAGCCTTGCTGCTCTGTTCTGGGCCAACTGTAATTTGCCCATGTCCTTCTTTGCAGCACTTGACACTATAACTGGGTAGTAGTGCAGTTGTCATAAAACTAGGGCTTGTATGATTTGTTTGGTTGATTGTGAAGTCAAGAAAACAGAACAGCGCTTTATCACAGACAGACCTCTCTCCATCTTAGCTACCATTGCATCAATATGTTTTGACGATGTCACATTACAATTTAGGGTTACAACAAGCAGTTTAGTCTCCTTAACTTGCTCAATTTCCACATTATTCATTAAAATATTCAGTTGAGGTTTAGTGTTTAGCGAATGATTGGTCCCACATACAATGCTTTTCATTTTTTGATATATTTAGGATTAGCTACATGCCAGCCATTCTTAAACTGGCTATAGCTCTTTGTTAAGTGTTGCAGTGATTTCCCTTGCTGTGGTAGCTGCCTTGTATAATGTTCAGTCATCAGCATACATAGACACACAGGCTTTACTCAGTGCTAGTGGTAGGTCATTAGTAAAAATATTTTTTAAAGTAAGGGGCCTAGACAGCTGCTCTGAGGTATGCCAGACTCTACCTGGTTTACTTTAGAGAAAAACAGAAGGTAAATTAAGTCCCATTAATACGTGCAATATGTTAATCAGTGATATAGAGCAGTCGGAGACCATATAAGAGGGTGTTTGTACCTGGTGTATGTGGGTGGAACTTCCCTCAGTAGACCAGGAAGTCACCCAGAAATCAGATAAAAAGGTGAAAGAAGAAGAAGAAAGTGTCCCAATTATAACCAGCCAGGACATGTTTCTGTTCCACAAATCCATGTAAACGTTGTTTTTATCTTCAACTTTTGATATTTTATCATTGTGCTGGGGATAACCCCCACCTAAAACAGGTTCAAAAGCAGACACTGACACAGGGCAGAGATACCCTCTTGAACCAGTGAAATTGTCTTGCATACTTTAACATGCTGACTACACCGGGCACGCGTGTGTCCGCGTGCGCCATCGCTTGCATGTTGATTTCGTCCATCCACACCAAACGCGATCAGGACACACAGGTTGAAATATCAAAATGAACTCTGCACCAACTATATTAATTTGGGGACAGGTCGAAACACATGAAATATTCATGGTTGTTGCTAGCTAATTTGTCCTGGGATATAAACATTGGGTTGTTATTTTAACTGAAATGCAGGTCCTTTTTTTCCTGGATCTTTGTAGAATTTTGACCCATTTTGACTCACACAAAATGGTGTGTTCTTTACTTCGACAATTAATCCACAGATAAAAGGGGAAATATAGTTTGTTTCTAGTGATCTCTCCTCCTTCAGTCTTCTTCTTCTTCTTCTTCTTCTTCTTCTTCTTCTTCTTCTTCTTCTTCTTCTTCTTCTTCTTCTTCTTCTTCTTCTTCTTCTTCTTCTTCTTTTTCTTCTTCTTCTTCTGTGGACTTTATATGGCGATTGGCAACCAACTTTAAAGGTGCATAACCACCACCAACTGAACTGGAGTGTGGACCTCAGTTCATCTTTCAATCACCCACATGGGTATATGCTCCTAAAAACCAATGAGGAGATGGGAGAGGCGGGACTTGCACCAAGTCAAGAGTCAAAAATAGAACCGAGCCTGGCTACACAGACGCTCATTGATGGGCTCGAGCAGTTTGGATGAAATGATTGAATAACATGTAAATGTATTTTGTAACGTTTGAGCAGGTAACGCAAGCGGTTTGGTCAGCATGTAAGGCACCGTAACTATAGTCAGAAAACTTTGTTGAGGCTGTCTATACCAAGCCAGATATTACCAAGAAGGTCAAGTTTAACAGAGATGAGATGGAGGAGAGGATTGTGGATATCCACGTCAGTGCAGACACCCTAAGAGACGGTGAGACCAGCACCAAGAGAGAAGAGGCAGCAGACTCTGTTACCACGCCAACGAGCCAACCAGGAAATCAGCCCACAGGTTACACACACAAATACCATTTCTCATTCTCTTTTGTTCTTGTTATCTTAAAATGTTTGTACAAATACATATATTTTATGTTTCCACAGAGAGTGATAGCACAAGGAAGAGATCCTTCAGAGTTGCTGCAGCGTTTCTGGGGCTGCTGTGTGTTCATATTCCATTCACCCAGCTCTATGTATCATGGATAGTTTTAGGCTATTACATGACACTGACATTTTCCCTATACCTACAGTATCATTAGGTTGCTACAACCTAGCCTATGAATGAAAGTTTACAACGTAGGTGCACAGGTCAAGAGACAAAATGGAGTAATTGTCACAAGAATTTGTTATCTCAATGGTTGAAGTCAACTACTTCTTAAATCTTTGAATATTTCCCAAGAGGTTGTAAATGTCTTAGTTTAAATAAAATAAGCAAAGACCCAACTCTGCAATGGTCAGCCTTTATTCATTGAGAGCGCTCTGAAAATCATACAATGCACAATGTTTTTATACCTTTACTACGCCCCTAAATGGGCCAATGAAAAAGTTCCTAGCCCATATTTAGGCAACTATCACATTTCTCTATAAGCTTGAAGAAGCACACTTCTTTTTTTAAGACCCAAATAGTCTGTTGCTGAGCAAACATGCATCCTACACAGACACCTAAGATGGGAACATGTTCTTCAGTGTCTAGTTTCACATCCTGTTTCATGCTAGCATTGATATGAAAATAAGCCAAAGCCCTCGTTTTTCTTCTAACTAAACTTATTGTAGTTTTATGATTCTATCACATTCCTATAATTTTCAAGGTGTAATACTTTTAGTCACATTAACAAATTCCTCTATCAGTAATCAAGGTGACAGACGGTGACACTTTTACCGCCTTGCACACTCTTGCCTGTATCTAGCTGGTCTAGGGTGTCATCGTTAGTCCAACAGTTGCAAACAAGAGTTTCTATTAGACACAATCAGGTATGTTTATTCCCGTTTCGTTCCGTTTTCTTCCATTTATTAAACGTTTTTCAACAGAATCGGCAGAATGAATACATCCCTGATCACACGCAAACACTGTTCACTTTCATAGCAGCCACATACAAACAGCATAATATATGATACCTTCTCGCATCATCTTCACGCGCCCTCCTCCTCTTACTTTCACTTGTGGACTTCAGTGCGCAACACATCAGCTGTCTGTGACCAGACGAAAAAACCTTTCCAAGTAAATCAAATCAAATTGTATTGGTCACATACACATATTTAACAGACGTTATTGCAGGTGTAGCGAAATGCTTGTGTTACTAGCTCCAACAATACACACAAATCTAAAAGTAAAATAATGGAATTAAGAAATAAATAAATATTAGGACAAGCAAAGCAGTGGCTTTGACTAAAATACAGTAGAATAGAATACAGTATATACATATGAAATGAGTAAAGCAGTATTAAACATTATTAAAGTGACTAGTGTTCCATTATTAAAGTGACCAGTTATTCCATGTCTATGTGTATAAGGCAGCAGCCTCGAAGGGGCAGGGTTGAGTAACCGGGTTGTAGCCGCCTAGTGATGGCTATTTAACAGTCTGATGGGGAGGTGTTGTTTCCTACCTTCACCATCTGGGGGCGGCCCGTCAGGAAGTCCAGGACCAAGTTGCACAGTGCAGGGTTCAGACTCAGGGCCCAGAGCTTGATGATGAGCTTGGAGGATAGAAGCTGTTTTTCAGTCTCCCGGTCCCAGCTTTGATGCACCTGTACTGACCTCGCCTTCTGGATGATAACGGGGTGAACAGGCAGTTGCTCGGGTGGTTGATTGCTCGGGTGGGGTGAACAGGCAGTTGCCTTGGTGATATTTTCGGCCTTCCTGTGACATCGGGTGCTGTAGGTGTACTGGAGGGCAGGCAGTGTTCCCCCGGTGATGCGTTGGGCAGACCACACCAAGTTTGTGAGGGTCTTAGGGGCCAAGCCAAATTCCTTCAGCCTCCTGGGGTTGAAGAGGTACTGTTGCGCCTTCTTCACTACATTGTCTGTGTGGGTGGACCATTTCAGATTATCAGTGAAACTTGAAGCTATCCATCTTCTCCACTGCGATCTCGTCGATGTGGATAGGGGGGTGCTCCCTCTGCTGATTCCTGAAGTCCACGATCAGCTCCTTCGATTTGTTGACGTTGAGGGAGAGGTTATTTCCTGGCACCACTCCGCCAGAGCCCTCACCTCCTCCCTGTAGGCTGTTTCGTCATTGTTGGTAAACATGCCTACAACTGTTGTGTCGTCTGCAAACTTGGTGATTGAGTTGGAGGCATGTGTGGCCACGCAGTCATGGGTGAACAGGAAGTACAGGAGGGGGCTGAGCACGCACCCTTGTGTGGCCCCTGTGTTGAGGATCAGTGAAGTGGAGGTGGTGTTTCCTACCTTCACCATCTGGGGGCGGCCCGTCAGGAAGTCCAGGACCAAGTTGCACAGGGCAGGGTTCAGACCCAGGGCCCCAAGCTTGATGATGAGCTTGGAGGGTACTATGGTGTTGAAGGCTGAGCTATAGTCAATGAACAGCATTCTTACATAGGTATTCCTCTTGTCCAGATGGGATAGTTCAGTGTGCAGTGCAATGGCGATTGCATCGTCTGTGGATCTATTGGGGCGGTAAGCAAATTGAAGTGGGTCAAGGGTGTCAGTTAAGGTAGAGGTGATATGATCCTTAACTAGCCTCTCAAAGCACTTCATGAGGACAGAAGTGCTACGGGGCGATAGTCATTTAGTTCAGTTACCTTTGCTTTCTTGGACACAGGAACAATGGGGGCCATCTTGAAACAAGTGGGGATAGCAGACTGGGATAGTGAGAGATTGAATATGTCCGTAAACACTCCAGCAAGCTGGTCAGCGCATGCTCTGAGGAAGCGGCTAGGGATGCCGTCTGGGCCGGCAGCCTTGCGAGTGTTAACATGCTTAAATGTCTTACTCACGTCGGCCGCGGAGAACGAGAGCCCACAGTCCTTAGGAGCGGGCCGCATCGATGGGACTGTGTTATCCTCAAAGCGGGCAAAGAAAGTGTTTAGCTTTTCCGGGAGCAAGACGTTGGTGTCCGCGACGTGGCTGGTTTTCCCTTGGTAATCCGTGATTGTCTGTAGACCCTGCTACATACGTCTTGTGTCTGAGCCGTTTAATTGCAACTCCACTTTGTCTCTGTACTGACGTTTTGCCTGTTTGATTGCCTTACGGAGGGAATAACTACACTGTTTGGGTTAGACCATATTCCCAGTCACCTTGCAATGGTTAAATGCTGTGGTTCGCGCTTTCAGTTTAACGGGAATGCTGCCATCTATCCACGGTTTCTGGTTTGGGTAGGTTTTAATAGTCACAATGGGAACAACATCCCCTATACACTTCCTGATGAACTCAGTCACCGTGTCCATGTGTACATCAATGTTATTCTACAAGGCTACCCAGATTATATCCCAGCCCACGTGATCAAAACAATCTTGAAGCATGGATTCCGATTGGTCAGACCAGCGTTGAATAAACCTTTGCATGGGTACTTCCTGTTTTAGTTTCTGCCTATAGGAAGGGAGGAGCAAAATGGAGTCGTGATCTGACTTGCCGAAGGGAGGACGGGGGATGGCATCCCGGAAGAGAGAATAGCAGTGGTCCAGTGTTTTCCCAGCTGGAGAACTACAGTCAGTGTGTAGTACACAAACCATATCATAACCGCTAACCGCTACACACATCCTACATCGTTGTCACCATTTTAGCTAATGTCATAGCTAGTCAACATAGCTACTAGAACTAACGCGTTATTAAACCCAACACAATCATGCAGTACAGTGTACAGTCAAGTCAGCAATCAGTTTAGCAGTTACACCAGCGGGCCCCGGTGACAAAACATTTATAAACCTTACCTTGACTTGTAAGATTTCCAGTGTTGTATAGCCATAGCCAGCTAGCTAACATGTCATCCCTCTCTATTTGAATCTGGTGTTTGAGTAGGCTAAACTAGAAGGCTGCATTCGCTAGCTAAGTGAAAGTGGAAAAAAATATAACAAAATATTGCTAGCTCTCTTTCTCTTACATCTCCTTCCTTTTAAAATAAATGAATTTGTTCAAAACTGTTCAACTATTGTCTTTCTCTCTCTTTAACTCAACTACTCACCACATTTTATGCAATGCAGTGCTAGCCAGCTGTAGCTTATGCTTTAAGTACTAGATTCATTCTCTGATCCTGTCACGAATTCTGCCGAGACTGCTCCTCCTCCTTGCTCGGGCAGGCTTCGGCGTTCATCGTCCCCGGAGTACTAGCTGCCACCGTTGAATGTTTCGATGTTCGTTTGGTTGGGTCTGTCCGTTACACCTGTGTCCGTTTGGGTCTGATTTTGTGCCCTATAAGTTTCCTATGTTGTTTTCGTTAGTTTGTGTGTTATTTTCCGCCTGTCCGTTGGTGTCACCTGTGCAGTACTCTGGACTTTGTTTATTTGTGACGCACTGTGTTGTGTTGTCGCTCGGCTCCTTGTTTTGAGGTCCTTTATTTTGTATTGTTTATACAGTTAGTAAAGTCTTGTTTGACTCAGCCTATGCGTCCTGCGTCTGACTCCTCAACCGCATCCACATCAACACTGACAGAATAACACACCCGCTATGGAGTCAGCAGGAGCAGCGGCGGCACCCAAGTCGCTGGAGGAACGGATCAGCGATCAAGACTCCATGATCCGGCAACTTGGGGCCGCCATGAACGAGGTGTCCAACACTCTGCGCCGTTTGGTCACCGGAGAGGTGCCCACACCTTCGCACACCTTACCATCACCATCGGCCAGTCCTCCTCTCCCAGCACCGGAACCCAGTGGCATTCGGCTCTCGCTCCCGAGGGCATATGATGGTACCGCAGCCGGGTGTCAGGGGTTCCTCCTGCAGGTGGAACTCTACCTGGCCACCATACACCCGGCGCCCTCGGGATACGAGAGCGTCTCCGCCCTCATCTCCTGTCTCTCCGGCAAGGCGTTGGAGTGGGCCAACGCGGAATGGAGGGGAATAGACGCCGCCACCATCACCTATGCAGAGTTCTCCCGCTGCTTCAGGGCAGTGTTTGATCATCCACTTGAGGGGAAGGCGGCGGGGGAGCGTCTGTTCCACCTCCGACAGGGGAAGAGGAGTGCACAGGAGTTCGCCCTGGAGTTCCGGACTCTAGCGGCGGATGCGGGGTGGAATGGGAGGGCCCTCATCGACCACTATCGATGCAGCCTACGAGAGGACATTCGTCGTGAGCTGGCCTGCAGGGACACCAACCTATCCTTCGACCAGTTGGTGGACATTTCCATCCGTCTTGACACCCTGCTGGCTACCCGCGGACGTCCCGAATGGGGGTCGTCCATTCTATCCTCCAGCACCTCCGAGCCGATTCCCATGGAGCTCGGGCGTGCTGGCGCTAGGGAGAGGAGGAGAGAGAACCCAAGGGGGGCCGTCCCCTGCACCAACTGTGGCCGTGGAGGGCACACTGCGGCTAGGTGCTGGGGAGGGTCTCCTGAGAGAGGGGACAACAGGTCACGCACTGGGGAGTCATTTCAGGTGAGTAGGCGCCCCACTTACCCAGAGCTCTCTGTTGGTCACCTGTGTATACCTGTGAGATTTCCACAGGTGGTACCTCATTCCCAGCATAAGGCGCTAGTAGATTCAGGCGCAGCTGGGAATTTTGTTGATCATGAATTTTGTTCTAGGTTAGGAATTCCCCTTCGGCCGGTGGAAGCCCCCTTCCCTGTTCATGCCCTAGACAGCCGGCCGCTGGGGTCGGGGTTGATTAGAGAAGTCACAGCACCACTTAAGATGATTACGCAGGGGGGTCATGAGGAGATCATTCAGTTTTATCTGATCGACTCTCCTGCGTATCCCGTGGTGCTGGGGCTTCCCTGGTTAAGCGCCCATGATCCTACCATTGCGTGGCAACAGAGGGCTCTTATGGAGTGGTCTGCCCAGTGTGTAGGGAGATGTCTCTGTGTTTCCGTAGGGGCGACCTCGGTGGAGAGTCCGAACCAAGTGCCCGCAATGCGCATTCCCCCTGAATATGAGGATTTAGCACTTGTGTTCAGCAAGACTAGGGCAACACGGTTGCCACCTCATAGACAGGGGGATTGTGCGATAGATCTCCAAACAGGAGCGGCACTTCCGCGGAGCCGTGTGTATCCCCTGTCTCAAGAGGAGACAGCGGCTATGGAGACTTACATAGCCGAGTCCTTGGAACAGGGATACATACAGTCCTCCACTTCCCCGGTTTCCTCGAGTTTCTTCTTTGTGAAGAAGAAGGACGGGGGTTTGCGCCCGTGTATTGATTACCGTAGTCTCAATCAGATCACGGTTAAGTACAGTTATCCTCTTCCTCTGATTGCGACTATGACTGAATCATTACGCGGAGCGCGGTTCTTCACAAAGTTGGATCTTTGGAGCGCGTACAGTCTGGTGCGCATTAGGGAGGGAGATGAATGGAAAACAGCATTTAGCACCACCTCGGGTCATTACGAGTATCTCGTCATGCCAAACGGGTTAATGAATGCTCCTTCAGTCTTCCAATCCTTTGTGGACGAGATTTTCCGGGACATGCATGGGCAGGGTGTGGTAGTGTACATCGACGACATCCTAGTGTACTCTTCTACACGAGCCGAGCATGTAGCCCTGGTGCGCCGAGTGTTGAGGAGGCTGTTGGAGCATGACTTGTATGTCAAGGCAGAGAAATGCTTGTTTTCCAGGAGTCCATCTCCTTTTTGGGTTATCGATTGTCCGCGTCTGGTGTGAAGATAGAGGTTGACCGTGTGTTTGCCGTGCGTAATTGGCAAACTCCAACCACTGTAAAAGAGGTGCAGCAGTTTTGGGGTTTTGCTAATTAATACCAGAGGTTTATCCGGGGCTTTGGACAGGTGGCAGCTCCCATTACGTCCCTGCTGAAGGGGGGCCCGGTGCGTTTGCAGTGGTCAGCTGAAGCGGACAGGGCATTTGTTAAACTGAAGAACCTGTTCACTTCGGCTCCGGTGCTGGCGCATCCGGACCCCGCTTTACCATTCCAAGTTGAGGTAGACGCGTCAGAGGCCGGTATTGGGGCAGTTCTGTCGCAACGGTTCGGCACGCCACCTAAACTCCGCCCCTGTGCGTTCTATTCTAAGAAGCTCAGCCCGGCGGAGCGTAATTATGACGTAGGGGACAGGGAGCTGTTAGCCGTGGTTCAGGCCCTAAAGGTGTGGAGGCATCCGTAACCTGGAGTACATTTGGGCTGCTAGGAGATTAAACCCTCGTCAGGCTAGGTGGAACATGTTCCTGACCCGGTTTGTTTTTAAGATCACGTACATCCCAGGGTCCCAGAACGGGAAGGCAGACGCCCTGTCCCGGCGGTATGACACAGAGGAGAGGTCCATTGAGCCTACTCCCATACTGCCAGAGTCTTGTCTGGTGGCTCCGGTGGTGTGGGAGGTCGATGCGGAGATCGAGCGGGCGTTACGTACCGACCCTACTCCCCCAGAGTGTCCTGTGGGGCGGACGTACGTTCCGCTCGAGGTTCGAAATCGCCTTATTTATTGGGCTCATACATCACCCTCCTCTGGACATCCAGGTATTGGCCGGACAGTGCACTGCCTTAGCGTGAAATACTGGTGGCCAACGTTAGCTAGGGATGTGAGGGTTTATGTCTCCTCCTGCACGGTGTGCGCCCAGTGTAAGGCGCCTAGACACCTGCCCAGGGGGAAGTTACATCCCCTGCCCGTTCCACAACGACCATGGTTCCACCTCTCGGTGGATTTTGTGACCGACCTTCCCCCCTCCCAGGGGAATATCACAATTTTGGTCGTTGTGGATCAGTTTTCCAAGGCCTGTCGTCTCCTCCCAATGTCGGGTCTCCCTTCTGCCCTACAGACCGCTGAGGCCCTATTTACCCACGTTTTCCGGCACTATGGGGTTCCCGAGTATATAATGTCTGACCGAGGTCCACAGTTCACCTCCAGAGTCTGGGGGGCGTTCATGGAACGCTTGGGGGTCTCGGTGAGCCTTACCTTGGGTTACCACCCAGAGAGCAATGGGCAGGTAGAACGAGTCAACCAGGATGTGGGTAGGTTTCTGAGGTCCTATTGCCAGGGCCGGCCGGAGGAGTGGTCAAGGTATATCCCCTGGGCAGAGATGGCACAGAACTCTCTCCGCCACTCCTCCACCAATCTAACCCCTTTCCAGTGTGTGTTAGGGTATCAGCCGGTTCTGGCACCATGGCACCAGAGCCAGATTGAGGCTCCTGCGGTGGATGAGTGGATTCGGCGCTCGGAGGAGACGTTGAACGCTGCACATGTCCATCTGCAGCGGGCCATCCGTCGACAGAAGGCGAGCGCCGATCGCCACCGCAGTGAGGTACCGGTGTACGCACCGGGAGATCGAGTCTGGCTCTCGACTCGAAACCTACCCCTCTGCCTGCCCTGCCGGAAGCTGGGTCGGCGGTTTGTGGGACCTTTTAAAGTCCTGAGGAGATTGAACGAGGTGTGTAACAGGTTACAACTGCCTATTGATTATAAGAATATTAACCCCTCGTTCCATGTGTCTCTTCTCAGGCAGGTGGTAGCTGGTCCACTCCAGGAAGGTGAGATAGGAGAGACCCCTCCGCCCCCACTGGACATCGAGTGAGCTCCAGCGTACACGTTTAGGACCATCTTGGACTCGAGACGTCGGATGGGGGTCTCCAGTATCTCGTGGAGTGGGAGGGGTACGGCCCGGAGGAACGGTGCTGGGTGCCTAGGAGGGATATCCTAGATCCATCCCTCCTGACTGAGTTCCACCGTGGTCATCCCACGCGCCCGGCTCCGCGTCCTCCTGGTCGTCCCCGAGGCCGGGGTCGGCGCACGGCTGGAGCCGCGCGTCAAGGGGGGGGTACTGTCACGAATTCTGTCGAGACTGCTCCTCCTGCTTGCTCGGGCAGGCTTCGGCGTTCGTCGTCCCCGGAGTACTAGCTGCCACCGTTGAATGTTTCGATGTTCGTTTGGTTGGGTCTGTCCGTTACACCTGTGTCCGTTTGGGTCTGATTATGTGCCCTATAAGTTTCCTATGTTGTTTTCATTAGTTTGTGTGTTATTTTCCGCCTGTCCGTTGGTGTCACCTGTGCAGTACTCTGGACTTTGTTTATTTGTGACGCACTGTGTTGCGTTGTCGCTCGCTTCCTTGTTTTGAGGTCCTTTATTTTGTATTGTTTATACAGTTAGTAAAGTCTTGTTTGACTCAGCCTATGCGTCCTGCGTCTGACTCCTCAACCGCATCCACATCAACACTGACAGATCCTTTGATTGGGTGGACAAAATGTCACTTCATGCTGCAAGAGCTCTTATAGGATGGAGGACGTCCTCCGGAATTTGTCATAATTACTGTGTAAGTCTATGGAAGGGGGTGAGAACCAAGAGTGTCCTAGAGTTTGTATTGAAGAGAATATATGAATATATTTAGTATAGTTTTATCTAAAGAGGATAACCTCCCCTTCCTCCTCTGAGGAGCCTCCACTGCTGGGATCATAGCACTGTCTGTCCACTGTAAGTTTAATGTTTGTGCCATGTGTTCATTGCTTATCCCCTAGATGTAATAGATGGTTACTACTTACCTGATGTTTTAGCTAGTAACTATGTATTTATACTTTGCAGATAAGAGAGCCATCAACGATTGAGGATAAAAGTTACAACTTGTCAAGAAGGAGAGAGAGACCAGCTACACCAACCTGACTGAAGAGAGAGACCAGCTACAGACCAGATACAACAACCTGACTAAAGAGAGAGACCAGCTACAGACCAGTAATAACAACCTGACTAAAGAGAGAGACCAGCTACAGACAAGTTACAGAAACCTTACTGAAGAGAGACACCCGTATGCACACACACACTACTCAGGAATCAGATAGAAATATAAAAAGGAGAAGATGCCGCATCACAACTACCCATGACATTTCTTGGTCAGCTTACTTCCTTTGAAACTTCCCTATGGTTAACACCTACAACAGTAAGTCACTCAGACAGAGACACACAGATGACACAGAGAGAGACGAAGGGAGACATAGAGACGGACAGACACAGAGAGATAGAGGCAGTGATATCACTAGAACCTAGAATGAACATATAGGAGACCTACATAGAAAGAAAGTGTCAAACATTGTTGAAGATGTCTGAGGCCATCTATGCTGAGCCAGATAGGACCAAGAAGAAAACAGTGTTGGAGATGTCTGATGCCATCTATGCTGAGCCAGATATGACCGAGAAGAGAAAATTGTTAACGATGTCTGAGGACATCTATGCTGAGCCAGATATGACCAAGAGGTTTGACAGAGATGAGATTGAGGAGAGGATTGTTGATATCTACGTCAGTGCAAACACCCTGAGAGAAGGTGAGACCAGCACCAAGAGAGAAGAGACAGCAGACACTGCTCCTAATAATATACCAGGAGACCAGCACTCAGGTAACACACACACACACACAAACATGAATGTGTAAAGGACGTCACGCTGCATGCTTAGCGAATGCCACTTACTCCCTGGTGTGAACTCAGGACCTCTGCCTTGCTAGCACACGTGACTGCCTTCCTGAAGCGTCTTACCAGTCGCCGCCATGCGAAAAGCTAGCTATTGGCTGGTGCAAGTGGGGACACTTCAGGCTGAGGAGTAAGTTTCACACATCTCCATCCACCTGACATGCACGCACACACACACACGTACTCTCACATAAAATATTATGTTAAGTGTGCAAAGAGCCAGGGAAGACACCCTTCCTTCTTGTTGTAGTGTGTCTGGGGCTGCTATGTGTTCTCCTACTGGCTGGGATCATAGGCCTGTCTGTCTACTCTGAGTTTGTTTCATATGTTCATTGATTATCACATAGTTGTAAGAAGTACTGGTTACTAGGCCTATTTACCTGGTGTTTTACTTAGTAACTATGTATTTATACTTTGTAGTTGACAAAGCCATCAAAGATTCTGAAGATAAAAGGAGCGACTTGTCAAAGAGGTTTTCTGTTTATAAGACCAACACAACTGCAGAGAAAGACCAGCTACAGACCAGCTACAACAACCTGACTAAAGAGAGAGACCATTTACAGACCAGTTACAACAACCTGACTAAAGAGCGAGACCAACTACAGACCAGTTACAACACCCTGACTAAAGAGAGAGACCAGTTACAGACCAGTAACAACAACCTGACTAAAGAGCGAGACCAGCTACAGACCAGTTACAACACCCTGACTAAAGAGAGAGACCAGCTACATACCAGTTACAACAACCTGACTAAAGAGCAAGACCAGCTACAGACCAGTTACAACACCCTGACTAAAGAGAGAGACCAGTTACAGACCAGTTACAACAACCTGATTAAAGAGCGAGACCAGCTACACACCAGTTACAACACCCTGACTAAAGAGAGAGACTAGCTACAGACAAGCTACATCAACCTGACTAAAGAGCGAGACCAGCTACAGAACAGTTAGTAAAAGACTTAGTAACTATGTATTTATACTTTGTAGTTGACAAAGCCATCAAAGATTCTGAAGATAAAAAGAGCGACTTGTCAAAGAGGTTTTCTGTTTATAAGACCAACACAACTGCAGAGAAAGACCAGCTACAGACCAGCTACAACAACCTGACTAAAGAGAGAGACCATTTACAGACCAGTTACAACAACCTGACTAAAGAGCGAGACCAACTACAGACCAGTTACAACACCCTGACTAAAGAGAGAGACCAGTTACAGACCAGTAACAACAACCTGACTAAAGAGCGCGACCAGCTACAGACCAGTTACAACACCCTGACTAAAGAGAGAGACCAGCTACATACCAGTTACAACAACCTGACTAAAGAGCAAGACCAGCTACAGACCAGTTACAACACCCTGACTAAAGAGAGAGACCAGTTACAGACCAGTTACAACAACCTGATTAAAGAGCGAGACCAGCTACAGACCAGTTACAACACCCTGACTAAAGAGAGAGACTAGCTACAGACAAGCTACATCAACCTGACTAAAGAGCGAGACCAGCTACAGAACAGTTAGTAAAAGACTTAGTAACTATGTATTTATACTTTGTAGTTGACAAAGCCATCAAAGTTTCTGAAGATAAAAGGAGCAACTTGTCAAAGAGGTATTCTGTTTATAAGACCAACACAACTGCAGAGAGAGACCAGCTACAGACCAGCTACAACAACCTGACTAAAGAGTGAGACCATTTACAGACCAGTTACAACAACCTGACTAAAGAGCGAGACCAACTACAGACCAGTTACAACACCCTGACTAAAGAGCGAGACCAGCTACAGACCAGTTACAACACCCTGACTAAAGAGAGAGACCAGCTACAGACCAGTTACAACAACCTGACTAAAGAGCAAGACCAGCTACAGACCAGTTACAACACCCTGACTAAAGAGAGAGACCAGTTACAGACCAGTTACAACAACCTGATTAAAGAGCGAGACCAGCTACAGACCAGTTACAACACCCTGACTAAAGAGAGAGACCAGCTACAGACAAGCTACAACAACCTGACTAAAGAGAGAGACCAGTTACAGACCATCTACAACAACCTGACTAAAGAGCGAGACCAGCTACAGACCAGTTCCAATACCCTGACTAAAGAGAGAGACCAGTTACAGACCAGTTACAACAACCTGACTAAAGAGCGAGACCAGCTACAGACCAGTTACAACAACCTGACTGAAGAGAGAGACCAGCTAATGACAAGCTACAACAACCTGACTATAGAGCGAGACCAGTTACAGACCATCTACAACAACCTGACTAAAGAGCTGGACCAGCTACAGACCAGTTACAACAACCTGACTAAAGAGAGAGACCAGCTAATGACAAGCTACAACAACCTGACTATAGAGCGAGACCAGTTACAGACCATCTACAACAACCTGACTAAAGAGCTAGACCAGCTACAGACCAGTTACAACAACCTGACTAAAGAGAGAGACCAGTTACAGACCATCTACAATAACCTGACTGCAGAGAGCGAGCAGTTACAGACCAGTTACAACAACCTGACTGAGGAGAGAGACCAGCTACAGACCAGTTACAACAACCTGACTAAAGAGAGACCAGCTAAAGATCAGTTGCAACAACCTGACTATTGAGAGAGACCAGCTAAAGATCAGTTACACCAACCTGAGTAAAGAGAGGAGATAGGAGGAGAGGAGATGGCAGAGGAGATAAGATGAGAGGAGATAGGAGGAGAAGAGATAAGAGATGAGGAGATAGGAAGAGAGGAATCTAGGAAAGACTAATTGAGATAGAGCCTTAGTGTCAGAAAGACATAGCGGAGGAAGAAGAACATTAGGAGAATGAGGAAGAGAGAAAAAATAAGGTAAGTAATTGTTATTTTTAGATGTAGAGGAGAGGATGTAGACAAACTGTACTCTGTAAAATGATTTTATTAATTATGTTTATTAGCAACATTGCCATGGGCTTATGCTTAGTTTAAATATTTTCTTGCTTTTTTTCATAAAACAGTGTGACCTGCAGTTGGACACACACAGAAGGCAGAACAGTACTGAGAGCCCACACACACACTTCCCTTTTTAAACTTCTGAGAAAGATCCAGACATAGATTTCCCACACACACTTCTGGATAACTCTTCACACTGATGTTACACACAGACAGCATAGATAGAAAAATGGCCCATTTATGGTAAAAGGCCATTGGTGATGTATGTGATGAAATCGGTGGCTGGCCACAGAGAACAAGCCATAACGTGACCTCCGTTTGAAGGCTGGCGTGTCAAAGCCTCAGTAGTACTATATGATCTATATGTGAATTCAAAGGGTATCACTTCAATTATAACTTGAATCATATGTTTAAAACATGTGCATGGTGCGAAACAAAAACGTTTCTGTTAGAAACTGAAGTGGGGTCAGCCTCCCGAGTGGCTCAACGGTCTAAAGCACTGCATCGCAGTGCAAGCTGAGTTACTACAGATCCTGGTTCGATTCCGGACTGTGTCGCAGCCGGCCGCGACAGGGAGACCCATGAGGCGATGCACAATTGACACTGCGTCGTCCAGGATAGGGGAGGGTTTGGCCGGATGGGATGTCCTTGTCCCGTCGCGCTGTAGCAACTCCTGTGGCGGGCCGGGCGCATGCACGCTGACACGGTCGCCAGGTGTACAGTGTTTCCTTTGATACATTTGTGCGGCTGACTTCCGGGTTAAGCGTGCAGTGTGTCTTGGCGGGGTTAGGGTTTCGGAGGACGCACCGCTCTCGACCTTCGCCTCTCCAGAGTCCGTACAGGAGTTGCAGCGAATGTAACTACCAATTGGATATGACGAAATTGAGGAGTAAAGGGGATAAAAAAAATATATATAATAATTATTATAAAGTGGGGGAAGTCATGTGGTGGCCAGTGACGTGTTGATTTGACAGTTTCTTATAAGTTAAAACAGTGTCACTTACAGTAAGGCGGAGGAACAGACACAGGGCAGAGGTAAAAATATCTAAAGAACCTGGGTAGACTTAACATAGACTTGTTAGACAGAAAACACAGTACGTTTTTGGTGATGATGTCTGAGGCCATCTAAGCTGAGCCCTCCTAAAGAGTTTTAACAGTCGACGCCACGTGAAGAGCTAGCTATTCGCTGGCACAAGTGAAGACACTTCAGGCTGAGGAGTAAGTTTCACACATCCCCATGTGCTTCACATAGGCACACACACCCACCCACCCACCCCAGTTACTGGCCAGTTACAACAACCTGACTGAGGAGAGAGACCAGCTACAGACCAGCTACTGGCCAGTTACAACAACCTGACTGAGGAAAGAGACCAGCTACAGACCAGTTACTGGCCAGTTACAACAACCCGACTGAGGAGAGAGACCAGCTACAGACCAGTTACTGGCCAGTTACAACAACCTGACTGAGGAGAGAGACCAGCTACAGACCAGTTACTGGCCAGTTACAACAACCTGACTGAAGAGAGAGACCAGCTACAGACCAGTTACTGGCCAGTTACAACAACCCGACTGAGGAGAGAGACCAGCTACAGACCAGTTACTGGCCAGTTACAACAACCTGACTGAGGAGAGAGACCAGCTACAGACCAGTTACTGGCCAGTTACAACAACCTGACTGAGGAGAGAGACCAGCTACAGACCAGCTACTCTAATACAGTATGTTGTAATTTAACATTTGTAATGATGTCATTTCATAGTATTGTGTGGACCAGGGAAGAGTTAGGGGATAATTGACTTGGTCCCACTGAGTCTACATTCCTTATGTCAAAGGAGATCACTGAGGTTGATATTAGAATGATTGATGGGACAGGATATATGACTTGGGGTAAGGGTGATGAACATCAAAGACAGGGAGTGCCCATGGAGAAGATGTATGCCAAGAAGATGGTAACAGAGGGTATATAAGGGAGAGTGGCTCCTTTGATCAAGTTAGTTCGTAACACCAAGGGCAAAGCTCTGGTCATTGTTGTAACGAACCCGGTACCGATCATTAAACATTTGCATTAACTTTCTACAAAGTGTCTAAGTATATATCCTTGCATCCTTGATTCTTTGATACCAGAGAAACTCATCAAAACAACATTCATACAGTTCACATTCATACATTACAATATATTATAGCTTAATTAGTCTGAAAATACAAAAAGAAGTGAGAAGTAAGGTTATCTAGTTGTTAAAGGACTAATGGAATCACTATGGTGTGGGGTGACATCTAGTTGTTAAGGACTAATGGAATCACTATGGTATGGACTGACATCTAGTTGCTGTGTGGTGTTCGGGTCTGTGGGACCCATTTTCAATGTTTACTAAAATAAAAATGATACAATGAATTATCTTTTCAACCTGAGACTGGCTCATTTTCTGTGAAGAACATGTAAAATAACACATTTTCATTTTGTGCACACTGTGAACCCCCTACACATTTATATTACATATGTGGTGTTTTGGTCCACTGGACCCGAGGGTAATAAAAGTGTGTAAAAGTGTGCGGCAGGTAGCTTAGTGGGTAAGAGTGTTGTGCCAGTAACCGAAAGGTCGCTGGTTCTAATCCCCGAGCCGACTAGGTGAAAAATCTGTCGATGTGCCCTTAAGCAAGGCACTTTACCCTAATTGCTCCTTTAAGTTGCTCTGGATAAGAGCGTCTGCTAAATGACTAAAATCTAATTGTGTGTGTGTAGGTGAAAAGAAGCAAAAATGTTTGCTCTGTGCCTTCACTCTGTCTTCCTCTTTCCTGAGCCTACTGTTTCAACATAGCACCAAGAACTTTTCTTGCACTCTTTACCCTTTGTAGTGTGTGAAACTACACAATATCTTGCGGGAAGCTGCACAATGTTATTACAATACAATATTTCGATACATTGTAAAAAAGTATGTATTTTCCCTCACTCTACCCCAGTCAGGTGCAATTGGGGGAGGGACACAACAAATAAATAGCTTTGCATGTGTGGATCCTTACCAATATCAATCAGTATGGCAAAAATCATCTCTGCATAGAGGGCCTTTGAAATAATTTACTGTTGATGAGCAGTTTATGCCATTTAGGGGCCGCTGCCCCTTCAGGCAGTACATTCCGTCTAAACCCGCAAAATATGGAATCAAGATCTGGGTTGCCTGTGATGCTGCTTCATCATATGCATGGAAATTGCAAGTGTATATGGGGAAGCCAGATGGAGGAGCCCCTGAGAAGAACCAAGGGATGCGGGTTGTCCTGGATGTGACACAGGGACTCCGTGGCCACAACATCACATGTGATAACTTTTTTACTTCTCACAAGCTGTGACAGGAGCTCCTCAAGAGGAAGCTGATGATGGTAGGAACAGTACGGAAAAAACAAGCCAGAGCTCCCACCTCAGCTGTTGAATACACGGAACAGGCCTATCAATTCCTCTAAGTTTGTGTTCATGGCTGACACGTCTCTAGTGTCCTACGTGCCAAAGAAAGGCAAAAATGTGGTACTCATGAGTACGCTGCATAGGGATGGGAGAATCTGTGGCCAGGAACATCAAAAACCAGAAATCATAATGGATTACAATGCCTCTGTGGTATCTGAGGAATTAATGACTTTGCTAATGGTTTCAAATGGTTTTAGAGGATGTTGACTAAGCTTAAAGGGAGCATCTGGGGAGTAGTTCTATAGGGGCACCATAAAGCCGAGGAAGTCTGTTAGGTGACCTCCTGGCATTGGTCGGTAGGAAAAACCACCCATATTATGTTACATAGGGCATAGGATATAAATACCACAGTTAAGACAAAGGAGGACAGAATAATCATATTTGAGATGGGGCGATTATTCTCCAGATATCGGCAGATATCTGTAAATTGAAGCTGTAACCCTTTGATATAAATAAACCTGTGTAATCAAAGTACAGCGTCAGCGGATTTCCTTGGTCTCACAGCATAATTAGCAACGTTTTCTCGACACCACACCTCAAAAGGAAGGATGGACAAATTAGACAAGCTGGTGACTGGCTACAGCTACAAAAGAAGAACCCTACGCTGGCCACTTGTGACATTCTTCAACATCTTGGACATCTCGGCATACAACGTATTTGTCATCTGGATGGTAATGAACCCAGATTGGAACAGAGGGAAGCTCCAGAGGAGATGGCTCATTCTGGAGGAGCTGGGCAAGGCATTGGTAAGATCTCAAATCCAGAGGAGGCAACATATCCCAAGGACCCCAGCTTCTGCAGCCATCGTGAGGAGGATTCAGGAAGAGGATGCTGGTTCCCCATCCGCCCGACCCACAGAACCAACAACTCCAATACCGGAAGAAAGTGTGAGTGATGTTGTTGCATGCGTGTGTCTGAATCTCCTACCTTGGCCTGCTGTAACTATATCCAGTACCAGTCAAAAGTTTGGACACACCTACTCATTCAAGTTTTTTTTTTTTTTTTTTCTATTTTGTACATTGTATAATAACAGTGACGACATCAAAACTATGAAATAACACACATAGAATCATGAAGTAACCAAAAAAGTGTTAAACAATGAGAGATTCTTCAAATAGCCACCCTTTGCCTTGATGACAGCTTTGCACACTCTTGGCATTCTCTCAACCAGCTTCACATTGAATGCTTTCCAACAGTCTTGAGGAGTTCCCACATATGCTGAGCACTTGTTGGCTGCTTTTCCTTCACTCTGCCATGCGACTCATCCCAAACCATCTCAATTGGGTTGATCCCGGGGATTGTGGAAGCCAGGTCATCTGATGCAGCATTCCATCACTCTCCTTGGTAAAATAGCCCTTACACGGCCTGGAGGTGTGTTGGGTCATTGTCCTGTTGAAAAACAAATGATAGTCCCACTAAGCCCAAACCAGATGGGATGGCGTATCGCTGCAGAATGCTGTGGTATCCATGCTGGTTAAGTGTGCCTTGAATTCTAAATAAATCACAGTCTGTGTCACCAGAAAATCACCCCCACACCATAACACCTCCTCCTCCGTGCTTTACGGTGGGAACTACACATGCGGAGATCATCCGTTCACTCACACCGTGTCTCACAAAGACACGGCGGTTTGAACCAAAGGACAAATTTCCACCGGTCTAATGTCCATTGCTCGTGTGTCTTGGCCCAAGCAGGTCTCTTCTTCTTATTGGTGTCCTTTAGTAGTGGTTTCTTTACAGCAATTCAACCATGAAGGCCTGATTCACACAATACCCTTGAACTCTGTGAAGCATATATTTGGGCTACAATTTCTGAGGGTGGTAACTCTAATGAACTTATCCTCTGCAGCAGAGGTAACTCTGGGTCTTCCATTCCTGTGGCGGTCCTCATGAGAGACAGTTTCATCATAGCTCTTGATGGTTTATGCGACTTCACTTGAAGAAACATTCAAAGTTCTTGAAATTTTCCGTATTGACTGACCTTCATGTCTTAAAGTAAGGATGGTCGTTTATCTTTGCTTATTTGAGCTGTTCTTGCCTTTAATATGGACTTGGTCTTTTACCAAATAGGGCTATCTTCTGTATACCCCCTCTACCTTGTCACAACACAACTGATTGGCTCAAATGCATTAAGAAGGAAATAAATTCCACAAATTAAACTTTAAGAAGGCACACCTGCTAATTGAAATCAATTCCAAGTTACTACCTCCTGAAACCCCAAGGTAAGAGACTACTGCTCATTAATAACACTGAACACAGTGTAAGGAGTAAGACTGATTCTCTGTGTTGTTCATACTCTAGGTTCTGAGAGAGTGTCCAGTCTAACTCTGTTGTGTCTACTGCAGGTATTGGAGGAGTGGAGGGCCTAATGTTGATGGAGGTCAGAACTGTGTGGTGGTACCTTACTTGTCATCAGGCCAAGGAGAATGGTGGGACTATCGGTGTTCATATCCAGAGTACTGGATCTGTGAAAAAGGCTCTTTGTAGTCACTGCTGTTTATGGAACTCTGAAGACTGATAACATATTTTGGTAGAATGGCACTCTGAACTAGACGTAGGAGAGAAAAGCACACACACACTCACACACACACACTCTCACACACACACACACACATACAGAAGCATGCACTCAGAAAGACAGAAAACACAGTACTGTGTTGGAGATATCTGAGGTCATCTATGCTAAGCCCCCCTGAAGAGTATTAACAGTCGACGCCACATGAAAAGCTTGCTGTTTACGCCCTCTACCTTGTCAAAACACAACTGATTGGCACAAATGCATTAAGAAGGAAAGAAATTCCACAAATTAAACTTTAAGAAGGCACACCTGCTAATTGAAATCAATTCCAGGTTACTACCTCATGAAGCTGGTTGAGAGAATGCCAAGAGGGTGCAAAGCTGTCATCAAGGCAAAGATTGGCTAATTGAAGAATCTCAAATATAAAATATATTTTGATTTGTTTAAAACTTTTTGGGTTACTACATGATTCCATATGTGTTATTTTATAGTTTTGATGTATTCACTATTATTCTACAATGTAAAAAAAAAAGTACAAAGAAAAGAAAAACCCTTGAATGAGTAGGTGTGTCCAAACTTTTTACTGGTAGTGTATGTGAGTGAGTGAGTGAGTGAGTGAGTGAGTGAGTGAGTGAGTGAGTGAGTGAGTGAGTGAGTGAGTGAGTGAGTGAGTGAGTGAGTGAGTGAGTGAGTGAGTGAGTGACTGAGTGAGTTGTTAGTAAATTTCCAGAACTAAGTGTTTTTATCATTCTAGATTGCAGCTGGTAGCAACAAGAAGAAGAAGCGCTGCAATGTGTGTGGACCCAAGAATGACAGGAAGACACAGTACACATGCATCAAGTGCAAGAAATACATTTGCGACACACACAGTAAAAATGTGTCCCTCATGTGGGGTGTAAACCGGACTATATTTCTGTTCAATTGGGCTCATTTATCATTTCTATAAAATACTGTATGTAAAAGTTGTCCTTCCAATGTGTTCAGTTCAAAGCAATTAACATCAATAGTGATGAAAACCTTGTTTCATTTATATTTGTTCAAGATAAACATGATTTATTCCACCCATGTCTTGATTATAATTGATTTTTGTTTACAAAAATCACATTTTATCAAAACAAAAATAATATTGTTTTTTAATAAATGTGATCTAGCAGAGGTAAATGGCAAATATTAACCATGTATGATGTCTATACTGCTTGTAATTGATATAAGTCAACATCTAAGTATTAAGTATTTTTACGTAAATTGTTATGGCTGTATTGTTCTAAAATCCCAATAATGCTATGGGTCCATCAGACCTGTGAACATTCTGTGAATAACAAAAACAGTAACACCACACAAGGGTTAAGAATGATGGAGGCCACTGTGTTCTTGGGGACCTTCAATGCTGCAGAAATGTTTTGGCACCCTTCCCCAGATCTGTGCCTCGACACAATCCTCTCTCTGAGCTCTATGGACAATAATAATAATAATAATAATAATAATAATAATAATAATAATTCCTTCGACCTCATGGCTTGGTTTTTGCTCTGACATGCGCTGTCAATTGTGGGACCTTATATAGACAGGTGTGTGCCTTTCCAAATCATGTCCAATCAATTGAATTTACCACAGGTGGACTCCAATCAAGTTGTAGAAACATCTCAAGGATTAATAATTGAAACAGGATGCACCTGAGCTCAATTTCGAGTCTCATAGCAAAGGGTCTGAATACTTATGTAAATCAATCAATTTCAATCAATTTTATTTTATATAGCCCTTCTTACATCAGCTAATATCTCGAAGTGCTGTACAGAAACCCAGCCTAAAACCCCAAACAGCTAGTAATGCAGGTGTAGAAGCACGGTGGCTAGGAAAAACTCCCTAGAAAGGCGAAAACCTAGGAAGAAACCTAGAGAGGAACCAGGCTATGAGGGGTGGCCAGTCCTCTTCTGGCTGTGCCGGGTGAAGATTATAACAGAACCATGCCAAGATGTTCAAAAATGTTCATAAGTGACAAGCATGGTCAAATAATAATCAGGAATAAATCTCAGTTGGCTTTTCAAAGCCGATCATTAAGAGTTGAAAACAGCAGGTCTGGGACAGGTAGGGGTTCCATAAACGCAGGCAGAACAGTTGAAACTGGAATAGCAGCAAGGCCAGGCGGACTGGGGACAGCAAGGAGTCACCACGGCCGGTAGTCCCGACGTATGGTCCTAGGGCTCAGGTCTCTCAGTTGGCTTTTCATAGCCGATCATTAAGAGTTGAAAACAGCAGGTCTGGGACAGGTAGGGGTTTCGTAACCGCAGGCAGAACAGTTGAAACTGGAATAGCAGCAAGGCCAGGCGGACTGGGGACAGCAAGGTGTCATCATGCCCGGTAGTCCTGACGTATGGTCCTAGGGCTCAGGTTCTCAGAGAGAAAGAGAGAACGAGAGAATTAGAGAGAGCATACTTAAATTCACACAGGACACTGGATAAGACAGGAGAAGTACTCCAGGTATAACCAACTAACCCCAGCCCCCCGACACATAAACTACTGCAGCATAAATACTGGAGGCTGAGACAGGAGCGGTCCGGAGACACTGTGGCCCCATCCGAAGAAACCCCCGGACAGGGCCAAACAGGAAGGATATAACCCCACCCACTCTGCCAAAGCACAGCCCCCGCACCACTAGAGGGATATCCTCAACCACCAACTTACAATCCTGAGACAAGGCCGAGTATAGCCCACAGAGGTCTCCACCACAGCACAAACCAAGGGGGGGCGCCAACCCAGACAGGAAGATCACGTCAGTAACTCAACCCACTCAAGTGACGCACCCCTCCCAGGGACGGCATGAAAGAGCACCAGCAAGCCAGTGACTCAGCCCCTGCAACAGGGTTAGAGGCAGAGAACCCCAGTGGAGAGGGGAACCGGCCTGGCAGAGACAGCAAGGGCTGTTCGTTGCTCCAGAGCCTTTCCGTTCACCTTCACACTCCTGGGCCAGACTACACTCAATCATATGACCTACTGAAGAGATAAGTCTTCAGTAAAGACTTAAAGGTTGAGACCGAGTCTGCGTCTCTCACATGGGTAGGCAGACTGTTCCATAAAAATGGAGATCTATAGGAGAAAGCCCTGCCTCCCGCTGTTTGCTTAGAAATTCTAGGGACAATTAGGAGGCCTGCGTCTTGTGACCGTAGCGTACGTATTGGTATGTACGGCAGGACCAACTCGGAAAGATAGGTAGGAGCAAGCCCATGTAACGCTTTATAGGTTAACAGTAAAACCTTGAAATCAGCCCTTGCCTTAACAGGAAGCCAGTGTAGGGAAGCTAGCACTGGAGTAATATGATCAAATTTCTTGGTTCTAGTCAGGATTCTAGCAGCCGTATTTAGCACTAACTGAAGTTTATTTAGTGCTTTATCCGGGTAGCCGGAAAATAGAGCATTGCAGTAGTCTAACCTAGAAGTAACAAATGCATGGATTAATTTTTCTGCATCATTTTTGGACAGAAAATTTCTGATTTTTGCAATGTTACGTAGATGGAAAAAAGCTGTCCTTGAAACAGTCTTGATATGTTCGTCAAAAGAGAGATCAGGGTCAAGAGTAACGCCGAGGTCCTTCACAGTTTTATTTGAGACGACTTTACAACCATCAAGATGAATTGTCAGATTTAACAGAAGATCTCTTTGTTTCTTGGGACCTAGAACAAGCATCTCTGTTTTGTCCGAGTTTAAAAGTAAAAAGTTTTCAGCCATCCACTTCCTTATGTCTGAAACACAGGCTTCTAGCGAGGGCAATTTTGGGGCTTCACCATGTTTCATTGAAATGTACAGCTGTGTGTCATCCGCATAGCAGTGAAAGTTAAAATTATGTTTTCGAATAACATCCCCAAGAGGTAAAATATATAGTGAAAACAATAGTGGTCCTAAAACGGAACCTTGAGGAACACCGAAATGTACAGTTGATTTGTCGGAGGACAGACCATTCACAGAGACAAACTGATATCTTTCCGACAGGTAAGATCTAAACCAGGCCAGAACTTGTCCGTGTAGACCAATTTGGGTTTCCAGTCTCTCCAAAAGAATGTGGTGATCGATGGTGTCAAAGGCAGCACTAAGGTCTAGTAGCACGAGGACAGATGCAGAGCCTCGGTCTGACGCCATTAAAAGGTCATTTACCACCTTCACAAGTGCAGTCTCAGTGCTATGATGGGGTCTAAAACCAGACTGAAGCATTTCGTATACATTGTTTGTCTTCAGAAAGGCAGTGAGTTGCTGCGCAACAGCTTTTTCTAAAATTTTTGAGAGGAATGGAAGATTCGATATAGGCCGATAGTTTTTTATATTTTCCGGGTCAAGGTTTGGCTTTTTCAAGAGAGGCTTTATCACTGCCACTTTTAGTGAGTTTGGTACACATCCGGTGGATAGAGAGCTGTTTATTATGTTCAACATAGGAGGGCCAAGCACAGGAAGCAGCTCCTTCAGCAGTTTAGTAGGAATAGGATCCAGTATGCAGCTTGAAGGTTTAGAGGCCATGATTATTTTCATCATTGTGTCAAGAGATATAGTACTAAAACACTTAAGTGTCTCTCCCGATCCCAGGCCCTCGCAGAGCTGTGCAGATCCAGGACAGCTAAGCCCTGGAGGAATACGCAGATTCAAAGAGGAGTCCGTAATTTGCTTTCTAATGGTCATGATCTTTTCCTCAAAGAAGTTCATGAATTTATTACTGCTGAAGTGAAAGCCATCCTCTCTTGGGGAATGCTGCTTTTTAGTTAGCTTTGCAACAGTATCAAAAATAAATTTTGGATTATTCTTATTTTCCTCGATTAAGTTGGAAAAGTAGGATGATCGAGCAGCAGTGAGGGCTCTTCGGTACTGCACGGTACTGTCTTTCCAAGCTAGTCGGAAGACTTCCAGTTTGGTGTGGCGCCATTTCCGTTCCAATTTCCTGGAAGCTTGTAAATAAGGTATTTATGTTTTTTTATTTGTAATACATGTACAAAAATGTTTGAGAAAAAACTGTTTTCGCCTTATCATTATGGGGTATTCTATGTAGATTAATGAGGAACAATTTTTATTTAACAATTTTAGAATAAGGCTGTAACGTAACAAAATGTGGAAAAAGGTAAGGGGTCTGAATACTTTCTGAATGCACTGTAATGCATTACTTTTGACCAGGGCCCATAGGACAGATATGCATTTCATTATCACACTATAGTTATGTACTCACAATTCAAGGATCACAATTCAGACTTGTGGGACCAGTATTTTGTCAATATTGTTGACACACACAACAAAGAATGTCAACATCATCCACAGACAATTGAGTAAATACTGCAACTCGTGTAGTAACTATGGTAACTTGTGCTCTTGGCCTTGTGTAAGTCACTGAACACGGTGTACATTGTACACAACACAACCAGGGCTGTGTCCCAAATGGCAACCTATCCTCTTTAAAGTGCACTACTTTTGACCAGGGCACATTGGGCTTTGGTAGAAAGTAGTGCACTATGGAAAGAATAGGGTGTCATTTGGGACGCATCGCATGCAGGAACTTCTTATTTTTTTCAGCCTGCTCCAACGATGAGAGAAACCACTTAGAGGCCTGTTACAACACCACAGGACTGGCACAATACAGATACCTGCCAGATACCATCCCTAACCTAGATAACGTTAGTAACCTAGCCACATAGCTAACATTAGCCACAACAAAGTGAAATTCATAACATATCATATGAAATGGATGATGGATATCCACAAATGAATACATACCATGTGAAACGTAACATATCATACTAAATGGAGGGAGACAGATTTACATTTACCATGTTACGTCTGTTCCTGAGTCCAGGGTGGAACTTGAAGTGTGCACTTGGACACCGTGTGCAGTGCACACCAATCATGAATTCACCAATAGTTAAATGACAAAATAAAACAATTATTCAATACAATACACAGGTGTTATATATTTCACATATGAAGTATATTTCTTCAACAGAGCTAAACATTTGTCAGAAAACCTGGAAAACTTGTCCAGAGGGTTGGAGGCTGTTGGGATCCAGCTGTTACTTCCTGTCTACTGAGATGAAAACCTGGGAGGTGAGCAGACTGGATTGTCTGAAGAGAGGAGCAAACCTGGTGATCATAAACAGCAACGAGGAACAGGTGTGAGTGTGAGTGTGAGTGTGTGTGAGAGAGAGAGAGAGAGAGAGAGAGTGAGTGAGTGAGAGAGAGAGAGAGAGAGAGAGAGAGAGAGAGAGAGAGAGAGAGAGAGAGAGAGAGAGAGAGAGAGAGAGAGAGAGAGAGAGAGAGAGAGAGAGAGAAAGACAGAGAGACAGAGAGAGACAGAGAGACAAAGAGAGAGAGAGAATCCCTTGGTCAGTAATGTATCTTCCAGTATTTAACACATGTAGTCTATTGCAGTTGGCAATATCAGTATCTTTCTCACCAACAGGAGTTTCTCTTTGGCCTCAACAAGAGAGCCTGGATTGGTATGACTGACTCTGTAACTGAGGGGACCTGGAAATGGTGGACGGCACACCACTGACCACCCCAAGGTAAGAGACTACTGCTCTATAATAACACTGACCACCCCAAGGTAAGAGACTACTGCTCTATAATAACACTGACCACCCCAAGGTAAGAGACTGCTGCTCTAATCACACTGACCACAGTGTAAGGAGTAGGACTGACTCTCTGTGTTGTTCATATTCTAGGTTCTGAGAGAGTGGCCAGTCTAACTCTGTTGTTTCTACTGCAGCTATTGGAGGAGTGGAGAGTCTAATGGTGGTGGAATGGAGAACTGTTTGGTGCTACATTACTGGTTATCAGGCCAAGGAGAATGGTGGGACTATCGGTGTTCATATCCAGAGTACTGGATCTGTGAAAAAGGCTCTTTGTAGTCACTGCTGTTTATGGAACTCTGAAGACTGATAACATATTTTGGTAGAATGGCACTCAAATCAAATCAAATCAAATTTTATTGGTCACATGCGCCGAATACAACAGGTGCAGACATTACAGTGAAATGCTTACTTACAGCCCTTAACCAACAGTGCATTTATTTTAAACAAAAAAAGTAAAAATAAAACAACAACAAAAAAAGTGTTGAGAAAAAAAAAAGAGCAGAAGTAAAATAAAGTGACAGTAGGGAGGCTATATATACAGGGGGTACCGTTGCAGAGTCAATGTGCGGGGGCACCGGCTAGTTGAGGTAGTTGAGGTAATATGTACATGTGGGTAGAGTTAAAGTGACTATGCATAAATACTTAACAGAGTAGCAGCAGCGTAAAAAGGATGGGTAGGTCAGTGCAAATAGTCTGGGTAGCCATGATTAGCTGTTCAGGAGTCTTATGGCTTGGGGGTAGAAGCTGTTGAAAAGTCTTTTGGACCTAGACTTGGCACTCCGGTACCGCTTGCCGTGCAGTAGCAGAGAGAACAGTCTATGACTAGGGTGGCTGGAGTCTTTGACAATTTTGAGGGCCTTCCTCTGACACCGCCTGGTATAGAGGTCCTGGATGGCAGGAAGCTTTGCCCCAGTGATGTACTGGGCCGTACGCACTACCCTCTGTAGTGCCTTGCGGTCGGAGGCCAAGCAGTTGCCATACCAGGCGGTGATGCAACCAGTCAGGATGCTCTCGATGGTGCAGCTGTAGAATTTTTTGAGGATCTGAGGACCCATGCCAAATCTTTTTAGTCTCCTGAGGGGGAATAGGCTTTGTCGTGCCCTCTTCACGACTGTCTTGGTGTGTTTGGACCATGATAGTTCGTTGGTGATGTGGACACCAAGGAACTTGAAGCTCTCAACCTGTTCCACTACAGCCCCGTCGATGAGTATGGGGGGGTGCTAAGTCATCTTTTTTTTCCTGTAGTCCACAATCATCTCCTTTGTCTTGGTCACGTTGAGGGAGAGGTTGTTGTCCTGGCACCACACGGCCAGATCTCTGACCTCCTCCCTATAGGCTGTCTCATCGTTGTCGGTGATCAGGCCTACCATTGTTGTGTCGTCGGCAAACTTAATGATGGTGTTGGAGTCGTGCCTGGCCATGCAGTCATGGGTGAACAGAGAGTACAGGAGGGGACTGAGCACGCACCCCTGAGGGGCCCCCGTGTTGAGGATCAGTGTGGCAGATGTGTTGTTACCTACCCTTACCACCTGGGGGCGGCCCGTCAGGAAGTCCAGGATCCAGTTGCAGAGGGAGGTGTTTAGTCCCAGGATCCTTAGCTTAGTGATGAGCTTAGAGGGCACTATGGTGTTGAATGCTGAGCTGTAGTCAATGGATAGCATTCTCACGTAGGTTTTCCTCTTTCCAGGTGGGAAAGGGCAGTGTGGAGTGCAATAGAGATTGCATCATCTGTGGATCTGTTGGGGCGGTATGCAAATTGGAGTGGGTCTAGGGTTTCTGGGATAATGCTGTTGATGTGAGCCATGACCAGCCTTTCAAAGCACTTCATGGCTACAGACGTCAGTGCTACGGTTCGGTAGTCATTTAGGCAGGTTATCTTAGAGTCCTTGGGCACGGGGACTATGGTGGTCTGCTTGAAACATGTTGGTATTACAGACTCAGTCAGGGACATGTTGAAAATGTCAGTGAAGACACTTGCCAGTTGGTCAGCACATGCTCGGAGTACACGTCCTGGTAATCCGTCTGGCCCTGCGGCCTTGTGAATGTTGACCTGCTTAAAAGTCTTACTCACATCGGCTACGGAGAGCGTGATCACATAGTCATCCGGAACAGCTGGTGCTCTCATGCATGCTTCAGTGTTGCTTGCCTCGAAGTGAGCATAGAAGTGGTTTAGCTCGTCTGGTAGGCTTGTGTCACTGGGCAGCTCGCAGCTGTGCTTCCCTTTGTAGTCTGTAATGGTTTTCAAGCCCTGCCACATCCGACGAGCGTCAGAGCCAGTGTAGTACGATTCAATCTTAGACCTGTATTGACTCTTTGCCTGTTTGATGGTTCGTCGGAGGTCATAGCGGGATTTCTTATAAGCGTCCGGGTTAGAGTCCCGTTCCTTGAAAGCGGCAGCTCTACCCTTTAGCTCAGTGCGGATGTTTCCTGTAATCCATGGCTTCTGGTTGGGGTATGTACGTACGGTCACTGTGGGGACGACATCATCGATGCACTTATTGATGAAGCCAGTGACTGATGTGGTGTACTCCTCAATGCTGTCTGAAGAATCCCGGAACATGTTCCAGTCTGTGCTAGCAAAACAGTCCTGTAGCTTAGCATCTGCGTCATCTGACCACTTTTTTATTAACCGAGTCACTGGTGCTTCCTGCTTTAGTTTTTGCTTATAAGCAGGAATCAGGAGGATAGAGTTATGGTCAGATTTGCCAAATGGAGGGCGAGGGAGAGCTTTGTATGCGTCTCTGTGTGTGGAGTAAAGGTGGTCTAGAGTTTTTTTCCCTCTGGTTGCACATTTAACATGCTGGTAGAAATTAGGTAGAACGGATTTAAGTTTCCCTGCATTAAAGTCCCCGGCCACTAGGAGCGCTGCATCTGGATGAGCGTTTTCCTGTTGATTAATGGCCTTGTACAACTCATTCAGTGCAATCTTAATGCCAGCATTGGTTTGTGGTGGTAAATAGACAACTATGAAAAATATAGATGACTCTGTACTAGACGTAGGAGAGAAAAGCACACACACACTCACACACACACACATACAGAAGCATGCACTCAGAAAGACAGAAAACAACTCATTCAGTGCAATCTTAATGCCAGCATTGGTTTGTGGTGGTAAATAGACAGCTATGAAAAATATAGATGACTCTGAACTAGACGTAGGAGAGAAAAGCACACACACACTCACACACACACACACACACACACATACAGAAGCATGCACTCAGAAAGACAGAAAACACAGTACTGTGTTGGAGATATCTGAGGTCATCTATGCTAAGCCCCCCTGAAGAGTATTAACAGTCGACGCCACATGAAAAGCTTGCTGTTTACGCCCTCTACCTTGTCACAACACAACTGATTGGCACAAATGCATTAAGAAGGAAAGAAATTCCACAAATTAAACTTTAAGAAGGCACACCTGCTAATTGAAATCAAGTCCAGGTTACTACCTCATGAAGCTGGTTGAGAGAATGCCAAGAGGGTGCAAAACTGTCATCAAGGCAAAGGGTGGCTATTTGAAGAATCTCAAAAATAAAATATATTTTGATTTGTTTAAAACTTTTTGGGTTACTACATGATTCCATATGTGTTATTTTATAGTTTTGATGTCTTCACTATTATTCTACAATGTATTAAAAAAAGTTAAAAGAAAAGAAAAACCCTTGAATGAGTAGGTGTGTCCAAACTTTTTACTGGTAGTGTATGTGAGTGAGTGAGTGAGTGAGTGAGTGAGTGAGTGAGTGAGTGAGTGAGTGAGTGAGTGAGTGAGTGAGTGAGTGAGTGAGTGAGTGAGTGAGTGAGTGAGTGAGTGAGTGAGTGAGTGAGTGAGTGAGTGAGTTGTTAGTAAATTTCCAGAACTAAGTGTTTTCATCATTCTAGATTGCAGCTGGTAGCAACAAGAAGAAGAAGCGCTGCAATGTGTGTGGACCCAAGAATGACAGGAAGACACAGTACACATGCATCAAGTGCCAGAAATACATTTGCAACACACACACAGTAAAAATGTGTCCCTCATGTGGGGTGTAAACCGGCCTATATTTCTGTTCAATTGGGCTCATTTATCATTTCTATAAAATACTGTATGTAAAAGTTGTCCTTCCAATGTGTTCAGTTCAAAGCAATTAACATCAATAGTAATGAAAACCTTGTTTCATTTATATTTGTTCAAGATAAACATGATTTATTCCACCCATGTCTTGATTATAATTGATTTTTGTTTACAAAAATCACATTTTATCAAAACAAAAATAATATCGCTTTTGATAAATGTGATCTAGCAGAGGTAAATGGCAAATATGAACCATGTATGCTGTCTATACTGCTTGTAATTGATATAAGTCAACATCTAAGTATTAAGTATTTTTACGTAAATTGTTATGGCTGTATTGTTCTAAAATCCCAATAATGCTGTGGGTCCATCAGACCTGTGAACATTGTGTGAATAACAAAAACAGTAACACCACACAAGGGTTAAGAATGATGGAGGCACTGTGTTCTTGGGGACCTTCAATGCTGCAGAAATGTTTTGGTACCCTTCCCCAGATCTGTGCCTCGACACAATCCTCTCTCTGAGCTCTATGGACAATAATAATAATAATAATAATAATAATAATAATAATAATAATAATAATTCCTTCGACCTCATGGCTTGGTTTTTGCTCTGACATGCGCTGTCAATTGTGGGACCTTATATAGACAGGTGTGTGCCTTTCCAAATCATGTCCAATCAATTGAATTTACCACAGGTGGACTCCAATGAAGTTGTAGAAACATCTCAAGGATTAATAATTGAAACAGGATGCACCTGAGCTCAATTTCGAGTCTCATAGCAAAGGCTCTGAATACTTATGTAAATAAGGTATTTCTGTTTTTATATTTGTAATACATGTACAAAAATGTTTGAGAAAAAACTGTTTTCGCTTTATCATTATGGGGTATTGTATGTAGATTAATGAGGAACATTTTTTATTTAATCAATTTTAGAATAAGGCTGTAACGTAACAAAATGTGGTTAAAGGTAAGAGTTCTGAATACTTTCTGAATGCACTGTAATGCATTACTTTTGACCAGGGCCCATAGGACAGATATGCATTTCATTATCACACTATAGTTATGTACTCACAATTCAAGGATCACAATTCAGACTTGTGGGACCAGTATTTTGTCAATATTGTTGACACACACAACAAATAATGTCAACATCATCAACAGACAATTGAGTAAATACTGCAACTCGTGTAGTAACTACGGTAACTCGTGCTCTTGGCCTTGTGTAAGTCACTGAACACGGTGTACATTGTACACAACACAACCAGGGCTCTGTCCCAAATGGCACCCTATCTTCTTTAAAGTGCACTACTTTTGACCAGGGCACATTGGGCTTTGGTAGAAAGTAGTGCACTATGGAAGGAATAGGGTGTCATTTGGGATGCATCGCATGCAGGAACTTCTTATTTTTTTCAGCCTGCTCTAACGATGAGAGAAACCACTTAGAGGCCTGTTACAACACCACTGGACTGGCACAAGACAGAGACCAGCCAGATACCATCCCTAACCTAGATAACGTTAGTAACCTAGCCACATAGCTAACGTTAGCCACAACAAAGTGAAATTCATAACATATCATATGAAATGGATGATGGATATCCACAAATGAATACATACCATGTGAAACGTAACATATCATACTAAATGGAGGGAGACAGATTTACATTTACCATGTTACGTCTGTTCCTGAGTCCAGGGTGGAACTTGAAGTGTGCACTTAGACACTGTGTGCAGTGCACAACAATCATGAATTCACCAATAGTTAAATGACAAAATAAAACAATTATTCAATACAATACACAGATGTTATATATTTCACATATGCAGTATATTTCTTCAACAGAGCAAAACATTTGTCAGAAAATCTGGAAAACTTGTCCAGAGGGTTGGAGGCTGTTGGGATCCAGCTGTTACTTCCTGTCTAATGAGATGAAAACCTAGGAGGAGAGTAGAATGGATTCTCTGAAAAAAGGAGCAGACCTGGTGATCATAAACAGCAAGGAAGAACAGGTGTGAGTGTGAGTGTGAGTGTGTGTGAGAGAGAGAGAGAGAGAGAGAGAGAGAGAGAGAGAGAGAGAGAGAGAGAGAGAGAGAGAGAGAGAGAGAGAGAGAGAGAGAGAGAGAGAGAGAGAGAGAGAGAGAGACAGAGAGAGACAGAGAGAGAGACCGAGAGAGAGACAGAGAGACAGAGAGAGAGAGAATCCCTTGGTCACATGTAGTCTATTGCAGTTGGCAATATCAGTATCTTTCTCACCAACAGGAGTTTCTCTTTGGCCTCAACAAGAGAGCCTGGATCGGTATGACTGACTCTGTTACTGAGGGGACCTGGAGATGGGTGGACCGCACACCACTGACCACCCCAAGGTAAGCGACTACTGCTCTAATAACACTGACCACCCCAAGGTAATATACTACTGCTCTGATAACACTGACCACTGTGTAAGGAGTAAGACTGTTTCTCTGTGTTGTTCATACTCCTCCTCCCTGAGCCTGCTGTTTCAACATAGCACCAAGAACCTGTCTGTCTCCTTGCCTGTCTGCCTGTCTGCCTGCCTGTCTGCCTGTCTCCCTGCCTGTCTGCCTGTCTCCCTCTTTTCTCGCACTCTTTACCATTTGTAGTGTGTGAAACAACACAATATCTTGCGGGAAGATATTTCCTGCATTACTTTTAACCAGGGCCCATAGGACAGATATGTATTTTATATCACACTGTAGTTCTGATCTCTCAAAGCAAGGATCACAATTCAGACTTGACTTTACATGGCTTGTGGGACCAGTAGTTTGTCAATATTGTTGACACACATAAAAAAGAAAAAAAAAAGAAAAAAAAGAAAGTCGACATTGTCTACGGTAACTGGTGCCCTTGGCCTTGTGTAAGTCACTGAACATGGTGTACATTGTATACATCACAACCAGGGCTGTGTCCCAAATGGCACCCTATCCTCTTTAAATTGCACTACTTTTGAACAGGGTACATAGGGCTTTCGTAGAAAGTAGTGCACTATGGAAGGAATAGGGTGTCATTTGGGACGCATCGCATGCAGGAACTTCTTTTTCAGCCCGCTCTAAAGAAGAGAGAAACCAGTTAGAGGCCTGTTACAACACCACTGGACTGGCACAAGACAGAGACCAGCCAGATACCAGTAGTGGTATCACTGACATGTATACAGAGAGAGACCAGTTGCAGAAGGAGATAGACCAGCTTCGGAAGGACATGAACCAGCTAGAGAGGGGAAAAGGCCAGTTACTGAGGGACAGAGACCAGTCAGAGAAAACAGAAGACAAAAAACTGTTACAGGAGCGTTACAAATAAAGACAGGGACATGTTGAGAGACAGGGTCAGTGTTCTGACCAATGAGAAGGTGGCGCTGGGGAAGTAGCTCTCTGAGCTTGGTAAGTAGTCAAGTCAGTCACTAAGACTAGACGTAACATAGTAAATGTAAATCTGTGACACTCAGATTACTATGATATGTTACGTTTGGTGGTGTTACATAATACAGAAGGTTATTTAAGCCAAAAACAAAAGGAGGGAGGATGGGTGGCCGTATGATGCAAATGTCTAGCAACCCAAAGGTTGTGTGTTCGAATCACATCATGGGCAAATTTAGTATTTTATCTTCTTTATTTATTTATTTTTTTTTTTTTTTGGGGGGGGATGGATCAGCTTAATATTGCAGATAGATTGTATCTTCTATCAATGTAATTGTCTGCATCACTTCCAATCCCCCATGTTTTTGATATATATACTCCCCTTTATTACTTTTCAACCCCGCCATCCTTTCCCTACTTGGAGTAAATTAGTGAACAACAATGCCCAGGCCTCTACTTCCGGTCTATACTTAACTATCTACACCTTCTGGACACAGTTAATTTTACAATAATTCTATTATATATATATATATATATATATATATATATATATATATATATATATATATATATATATATATATATATATTCTTTTTTTACTCCTGAACTTCTTCTACTCTCAACCTCTCCGATCATTTTCATGATGTCCATCCGGTTTGCTTCTATATGCCATATCTTTCTAACTGTGCTCTTTCCCAAAAGCTCCCAACATACAACCTATATACTTATTATGGAAACAGTATGCTTACGTTATTAGCTATCTTTGTTATTATTTGTTGCTATTTGTTATTTGTCCCATCCTTCAACTCTATTCAATACCTCCCATCTATCTCTTAACACCATCCATATAGGATTTCTATTTGCCATATATATTTCAACCGTACTGTGATGTTTTAGAAAAGTTCTGAACCTTTCTATTCTCATCGTTTCTACAGATTGTGAATCACATCATGGGCAACGTTAGTATTTTAACTTCTTAGGAGCTTTCCAAATACTTACTACTTTTTAGCTACTTTGTAACTATATACTTAGCATGTTATCTAACTATTTCCCTAACCTTAGCCCTAACCGTAACCCCAAACCCTAACCTTAATCCCTAACCCCTAGCCTAGATTATGTTAGCAACCTAGCCACCTAGCTAACGTTATCCACAACAAAGTGAAATTCATAACATATCATACGAAATGGATAATGGACATCCACAAATTAATACATACCATGTGGAACGTAACATATCATACTAAATGGAGGGAGCCAGATTTACGTTTAACATGTTAAGTCTGTTCCTGAGTCCAGGGTGGACACTGTGTGCACTTGGACACTGTGTGCAGAGCACATCAATCATGGATTCACCAATAGTTAAATGACAATGTAAAAAAATATATTTTGTACAATACACACGTATTACATATTTCACATATTAGGTATATTTCTTTAATTGTCGAAAAATCTGGAAAACTTGTCCAGAAGGTTGGAGGCTGTTGGGATGCAGTTGTTACTTCCTGTCTACTGAGATGAAAACCTGGGAGGAGAGTAGACTGGATTGTCTGAAGAGAGGAGCAGACCTGGTGATCATAAACAGCAAGGAGGAACAGGTGTGAGTGTGAGTGAGTGAGTGAGTGAATGTGTGAGTGAATGTGTGAGTGAGTGAGTGAGTGAGTGAGTGAGTGAGTGAGTGAGTGAGTGAGTGAGTGAGTGAGTGAGTGAGTGAGTGAGTGAGTGAGTGAGTGAGTGAGTGAGTGAGTGAGTGAGTGAGTGAGTGAGTGAGTGAGTGAGTGAGTGAGTGAGTGAGTGAGTGAGTGAGAATCAAACATCCCTTGGTCAGTAATGTATCTTTCAGTATTTAACTTATGTAGCCTATTGCAGTTGACAATATCAGTATCTTTCTAACCAACAGGAGTTGACCTCAATAAGAGAGCCTGGATTGGTCTGACTGACTCTGTTACTGAGGGGACCTGGAAAAGGGTGGACGGAACACCACTGACCACCCCAAGATAAGAGACTACTGCTCTATAATGACACTGACCACCCCAAGGTAAGAGACTACTGCTCTATAATGACACTGACCACCCCAAGGTAAGAGACTACTGCTCTAATAACACTGACCACCCCAAGGTAAGAGACTACTGCTCTATAATAACACTGACCATCCCAAGGTAAGAGACTACTGCTCTATAATAACACTGACCACCCCAAGGTAAGAGACTACTGCTCTAATAACACTGACCACCCCAAGGTAAGAGACTACTGCTCTATAATAACACTGACCATCCCAAGGTAAGAGACTACTGCTCTATAATAACACTGACCACCCCAAGGTAAGAGACTACTGCTCTATAATAACACTGACCACCCCAAGGTAAGAGACTACTGCACTATAATAACACTGACCACCACAAGGTAAGAGACTACTGCTCTATAATAACACTGACCACCCCAAGGTAAGAGACTACTGCTCTATAATAACACTGACCACCCCAAGGTAAGAGACTACTGCTCTATAATAACACTGACCACCCCAAGGTAAGAGACTACTGCTCTATAATAACACTGACCACCCCAAGGTAAGAGACTACTGCTCTAATAACACTGACCACCCCAAGGTAAGAGACTACTGCTCTATAATAACACTGACCATCCCAAGGTAAGAGACTACTGCTCTATAATAACACTGACCACCCCAAGGTAAGAGACTACTGCTCTATAATAACACTGACCACCCCAAGGTAAGAGACTACTGCTCTAATAACACTAACCACCCCAAGGAAAGAGATTACTGCTCTATAATAACACTGACCACCCCAAGGTAAGAGATTAATGCTCTATAATAACACTGACCACCCCAAGGTAAGAGACTACTGCTCTAATAACACTGACCACCCCAAGGTAAGAGATTACTGCTCTAATAACACTGACCATCCCAAGGTAAGAGACTACTGCTCTATAATAACACTGACCACCCCAAGGTAAGAGACTACTGCTCTAATAACACTGACATCCCCAAGGTAAGAGATTACTGCTCTAATAACACTGACCACCCCAAGGTAAGAGACTACTGCTCTATAATAACACTGACCACCCCAAGGTAAGAGACTACTGCTCTATAATAACACTGACCACCCCAAGGTAAGAGACTACTGCTCTAATAACACTGACCACCCCAAGGTAAGAGACTACTGCTCTATAATAACACTGACCACCCCAAGGTAAGAGACTACTGCTCTATAATAACACTGACCACCCCAAGGTAAGAGACTACTGCTCTAATAACACTAACCACCCCAAGGTAAGAGATTACTGCTCTATAATAACACTGACCACCCCAAGGTAAGAGATTAATGCTCTATAATAACACTGACCACCCCAAGGTAAGAGACTACTGCTCTAATAACACTGACCACCCCAAGGTAAGAGACTACTGCTCTATAATAACACTGACCACCCCAAGGTAAGATACTACTGCTCTATAATAACAATGACCACCCCAAGGTAAGAGACTACTGCTCTAATAACACTGACATCCCCAAGGTAAGAGATTACTGCTCTAATAACACTGACCACCCCAAGGAAAGAGACTACTGCTCTATAATAACACTGACCACCCCAAGGTAAGAGATTACTGCTCAATAATAACACTGACCACCCCAAGGTAAGAGCCTACTGCTCTAATAACACTGACCACCCCAAGGTAAGAGACTACTGCTCTAATAACACTGACCACCCCAAGGTAAGAGACTACTGCTCTATAATAACACTGAGCACCCCAAGGTAAGAGACTACTGCTCTATAATAACACTGACCACCCCAAGGTAAGAGACTACTGCTCTAATAACACTGACCACCCCAAGGTAAGAGATTACTGCTCTAATAACACTGACCACCCCAAGGAAAGAGACTACTGCTCTATAATAACACTGACCACCCCAAGGTAAGAGACTACTGCTCTATAATAACACTGACCACCTCAAGGTAAGAGACTACTGCTCTAATAACACTGACCACCCCAATGTAAGAGACTACTGCTCTATAATAACACTGACCACCCCAAGGTAAGAGACTACTGCTCTAATAACACTGACCACCCCAAGGTAAGAGACTACTGCTCTATAATAACACTGACCACAGTGTAAGGAGTAGGACTGATTCTCTGTGTTGTTCATACTCTAGGTTCTGAGAGAGAGGCAAGTCTAACTCTGTTGTTTCTACTGCAGGTATTGGAGGAGTGGAGAGTCTAATGGTGGTGGAGTGGAGAACTGTGTGGTGGTACCTTACAGTTCATCAGGCCAAGGAGAATGGTGGGACTATGGGTGATCCATTCCAGAGTACTCGATCTGTGAAAAAGGCTCTTTGTAGTCACTGCTGTTTAAGGAACTCTGAAGACTGATTATATATTTTGGTAGAATGGCACTCTGAACTAGACGTAGGAGAGAAAGGCTGACACACACACACACACACACGGAAGCATGCACTCACGCATGCACGCACACAAAACTAAGTAGGTATATATCACTCAATAGCTGTTGTCAATGTTAAGATGTACAGTTCATTATGTAACATTGCATGTAGGCTCTACAAAAATATCTCTCTCGACCTCACTCTCTCCCTCTACCTCTTTTAATTAGCAACATGTCATGTGATTTGCCATGTGGGTTTCTGATAAGTTTATTCATTATTTTCATAAATCACTTTTATAACAAGAAAAACAAAAGCACAGATTAATAAATAAAGGAACAATGTCCTCTGAGGTCTGCCAGCTTCCTGATTGAATGTGATTGGATCTTTAAAAAAAAGTGTGACCTGCAGTTGGACACAAGCAGAGGGCAGAACAGAACTTAGAGGACACACACTGTTCGCAGGCAGACCCGCACGCACCCACCAACGCACGCACGTCTGTGAAGTTCCCCTTTAAAACCTCTGATAATGGTGCAATCAGATTTCTTAAACACACTTCTGAATATTTCCTCACACTGATGTCACACACAGACAGCATAAATGGAAAGAAAGGACCCTATTTGGACATCGATGGCCAGTCACGGAGTGCAAGACTTAACGTGACTTCTTTATGAACAATGACACAAACAGGCCTTGCGAAATATTACATCCTGCTTGAAAGTGATTGGATACTTAAAACATTCTATCAACTGCAGTGCACCACAGACAGACATCAGAGAGGAACCAATAGAGACGCATATCAGAGCAGCTACTCAACTACTGGTCATTGAAGTTAGAATCATTCAGTAGATATTACCATTGCGAGTCAGTTAGAAAGGTAATCATAAGTAAGTTAACACTATAAGAGGTCAGACAGACTGAATTAGTTGATTAATTGATTGATTGGGGTAATCATTGATATTCGGTACAGTTCGTTGAGATGGCCAGCTACATCAACAAACAGGTGATTGAATTAAACAAAGTTACTGAAGAAAACCGGAACAGAGCAACAAGGAGCGTGAAGACTGACACCCATCTCTCAGGTACAAAGAATGATCTCTATCTTTCTCTCTCACACACGTGGATGCAGGCAGTTATGAACGCACTAACGGAACGCACGCACACACACACACACACACTAATACCACATAATAGAAAAACACTTGTACATTTTTTTTGGTTCTGTCTTCTGTTTGGTTCAGTTGTTACAGAGCGTGGGGTTCAAAACCTGCTGGGGTCACGTACACTAAAATGTATCAATTCAAAGTATTTTTTTACTACACTTATTGAAACTATTTAAAGGCGATCAATTGAAAATAACATTTTTAACAACAACACAGGGGACACCCCGCCACTGTTTGGTAAACAGCTGAAGGACAGGGCTGGAAAAATTTAACCACTCTCAAATTCATAGAGAGAGATATGTATGCAAGGACTGACCATCCACGAGATCAAAACGATAGTTTTAACCATCTGAGGCTATATGGTGTTTGTTTACAATTTCATCGTGAAACAAGCGTATATTTTGTGTCGTGATGGGGTTAGACTGTCACGCCCTGACTCAGGGGACGCTTAAATGTTGAGTCAGGGTGTGTATATTCTTTGTTGTGCGTTTTCTATGTTTGTATTCTAGTATGTGTAGTTCTATGTTGGCCGGTGTGGTTCCCAATTAGAGGCAGCTGTCGCTCGTTGTCTCTGATTGGGGATCATACTTAGGCAGCCTATTGGCACTAGTGGGTTGTGGGATCTTGTTCCGGTTAAGGGTAGTTGTGTATTCTACCTTAGGACTTCACGTTTCGTTTCATTTAATGTTTTGTCGTTGTGTTTATTAAGTTAAATGAACAGGTACGTATATCACGCTGCGCCTTGGTCTGACCCGTCATTAAATGAACGTGACAGAAGATCCCACCAAACGAGGACCAAGCAGCGTGCCCAGGCGGAGAGAGTAGCCATGTCACAGGTGGGCAATTTGTGGTCATGGGAAGAGATATTTGCGGGGAGAGGACCATGGGCTAAGGTAAATGCCCAGGCAGGAGAGGAGCAGTCCGCTCCACCGGTGCCTGATCCAGTGCCGGTCAGCTGTTCCACTCCGGAGCCAGAGCAGTCCGCTCCACCGGGGTTCAGTCCAGCTCCGGTCAGCGGCTCCACTCCGGAGCCAGAGCAGTCCGCTCCACCGGTGTCCAGTCCAGCTCCGGTCAGCGGCTCCAGTCCAGAACATGACGTCAGCCCCTCTCCAGGTTCGGGGTCTCCCACACCAGGGTTTAGACAGGGCCTGGCGTATCATGGGAGGAAGGAGAGGGGAAGCAGCGCGCCGAGGTCCAGACCAGACCAGGGGCGCAACAGGGAGGCGGAGAGTGAGAGGTCGTCACGCCCCGAGCCAGATCCGCCTCCTAGGCGGAATGCCCACCCGGCCCCTACCCTGTTATGTTTATGTTGTGCGGTCGGAGTCCGCACCTTTGGGGGGGGGGGGGGGGGGGGTAGTGTCACGCCCTGTCTCAGGGGACGCTTAAATATTGAGTCAGGGTGTGTATATTCTTTGTTGTGCGTTTTCTATGTTTGTATTCTAGTATGTGTAGTTCTGTGTTGGCTGGTGTGGTTCCCAATCAGAGGCAGCTGTCGCTCGTTGTCTCTGATTGGGGACCATACTTAGGCAGCCTATTGGCACTAGTGGGTTGTGGGATCTTGTTAAGGTTAGTTGTGTATTCTACCTTAGGACTTCACGTTTCATTTATTGTTTTGTCGTTGTGTTTATAAAGTTAAATAAACATGTACGTATATCACGCTGCGCCTTGGTCTGACCCGTCATTAAACGAACGTGACATAGACGGTTAAACTAAGCTCATGAGGCATTTACAGTATAAGTTACATTCTTCAAGAATCAATGGGGAAATATTGTTCATTTTAAAGCATTTTTTTATATATATAAAAATCACAGATTGCACATTTAAATCATGCTACAGTGAGGGAAAAAAGTATTTGATCCCCTGCTGATTTTGTACGTTTGCCCACTGACAAAGAAATTATCAGTCTATAATTTTAATGGTAGGTTTATTTGAACAGTGAGAGACAGAATAGCAACAAAAAAATCCATAAAAACGCATGTAAAAAATGTTATAAATTGATTTGCATTTTAATGAGGGAAATAAGTATTTGACCCCCTCTCAATCAGAAAGATTTTTGGCTCCCAGGTGTCTTTTATACAGGTAACGAGCTGAGATTAGGAGCACACTCTTAAAGGGAGTGCTCCTAATCTCAGTTTGTTACCTGTATAAAAGACACCTGTCCGCAGAAGCAATCAATCAGATTCCAAACTCTCCACTATGGCCAAGACCAAAGAGCTCTCCAAGGATGTCAGGGACAAGATTGTAGACCTACACATGGCTGGAATGGGCTACAAGACCATTGCCAAGCAGCTTGGTGAGAAGGTGACAACAGTTGGTGCGATTATTCACAAATGGAAAAAACAAAATAACTGTCAATCTCCCTCGGCCTGGGGCTCCATGCAAGATCTCACCTCGTGGAGAACGGTGAAGAATCAGCCCAGAACTACACGGGAGGATCTTGTCAATGATCTCAAGGCAGCTGGGACCATAGTCACCAAGAAAACAATTGGTAACACACTACGCCGTGAAGGACTGAAATTCTGCAGCGCCTGCAAGGTCCCCCTGCTCAAGAAAGCACATATACAGGGCCGTCTCAAGTTTGCCAATGAACATCTGAATGATTCAGAGGAGAACTGGGTGAAAGTGTTGTGGTCAGATGAGACCAAAACCGAGCTCTTTGGCATTTACTCAACTCGCTGTGTTTGGAGGAGGAGGAATGCTGCCTATGACCCCAACAACACCATCCCCACCGTCAAACATGGAGGTGGAAACATTGTGTTTTGGGGGTGTTTTTCTGCTAAGGGGACAGGACAACTTCACTGCATCAAAGGGATGATGGACGGGGCCATGTACCGTCAAATCTTGGGTGAGAACCTCCATCCCTCGGCCAGGGCATTGAAAATGGGTTGTAGATGGGTATTCCAGCATGACAATGACCCAAATCACACGGCCAAGGCAACAAAGGGGTGGCTCAAGAAGAAGCACATTAAGGTCCTGGAGGGGCCTAGCCAGTCTCCAGACCTTAATCCCATAGAAAACCTGTGGAGGGAGCTGAAGGTTCGAGTTGCCAAACATCATCCTCGAAACCTTAATGACTTGGAGAAGATCTGCAAAGAGGAGTGGAACAAAATCCCTCCTGAGATGTGTGCAAACCTGGTGGCCAACTACAAGAAACGTCTGACCTCTGTGATTGCCAACAAGGGTTTTGCCACCAAGTATTAAATCATGTTTTGCAGAGGGGTCAAATACTTATTTCCCTCATTAAAATGCTATTCAATTTATAACATTTTTGACATGTGTTTTTATGGATTTTTTTGTTGTTATTCTGTCTCTCACTGTTCAAATAAACCTACCATTAAAATCATAGACTGATGATGTCTTTGTCAGTGGGCAAACGTACAAAATCAGCAGGGGATCAAATACTTTTTTCCCTCACTGTATATTGTGTAATTTTTGGTAATGTATTCCAGTACCTTCCTGTTTATCATATTTGAGATGACTTCAAGCTTGAGCAAACTGTTGCTGCCAACCCTCAATCTCAATATAGTCCCAAATGCTTCCCTATTAGCACAGTTGCTTTGACCAGGGCCCATAGGGCTCTGTTCAAACGTAGTGCACCATATATGTAATAGGGTGCCATTTGGGACTTCTACTTTTCTAATGCACAATTTTTTACCAGGGCTCATGGAGCAGATATACTGTACATATTGTATTATCACAATGTAGTTAAGTAATGACAAAGCAAGTATCACAATTCCAGAAATGTTTCAATATTCTTGACACACAAAAACACACCCGTTGTAATGATGTAGTACAAAGAAATGTGCACCCTGTTCACAACGGTCTATTATTTTGTGGCGCGTGAGTTTCAAGTTTGGGGAAGTTTACCCTAGCATTTCTACTGATCTGCGAGCCAGTTATGATTTTCCTGTTTATTTTCGAGGAAGAGTTTAATTTCAATAACGTTTTGGTTTCTCAAAATCAACCAGCCTCTGCCATATGGACACATTGATACACTTTGATCCATTGGGGCTTAATAAATTAGCGCATGGAACTATGCAACATAGCCTATAGGCCAATGTAGCAGTAGTATAACTTACATTGTCAACTAAGTAAAAATAAACCCCACAAATAAAAACAGAAAATATCCTGATGAAAATGCAGGTTCTTTCAATCTCATTCTCCTCTTTACTCTACCTGTCTGCCTCCCTTTCGGTCTTGACTTGCGCTATCACTAGTGAAGTGCAACGTTGTATCTAATCAATCAGCTATTGAAGGGCAACATTGTATCAAATCAATCAACTGGGTCCGGCCCAATGACTGTATATATAAAGGTCAGACCGGAAGCTGACGATAGCGAACTTGCAACTTTTAATTAACTAGCCTATTCCGGGCCCTCAGAGTTTTTTGTGCCAGTGAGCTCGGGACAGACACAGCTGTTTTCACGCAAACGTAGATGTGTTCAGGTATTTTATATGCTATCTTCAGAACATGACATTTTGCTGTTTCACACCGTGGACTGGTGTTTATCGAAAGGGAGAGTGTTGGAAAGATTTTAAAAATACTTTGAGGAACTGACTTCGTTGACTTACTGTTTGTGGTGAAATTTTTTTTACTGAGAAACTCAGCTTATTAGTGATGGTGAGTTAAGGCAATCAGAAATCAGACATCCCCAAATGCCACTTACCTACACTTGCACGCAGCAGGACAGTTAGCCTACTTTTATGCGTGCTCTGGCTCACACGCTCCGTCAACGTTAAGAAGACAGAGAAACCAGAAACATGCTCATTGCTCACAAATGGCGCGCTCTAAACAAAACACAATGAAAACATTTACAAAACTCGTAACTGATGTATTAAATAAAACAAAACTCATCTTGGCACCACACTGCCAGGTCTCTGAGCTCCTCGCTGTAGGTCGTCTCATCATCGTCGGTGATCAGGCCTACCACTGTCGTGTCGTCGGCAAACTTAATGATGGTGTTGGAGTTGTTCGCGGCCACGCAGTCATGGGTGAAAAAGGGGTACAGGAAGGGACTAAGCATGCACCCCTGAGGGAACCCATGTTGAGGGTCAGTGTGGCGGATATATTATTGCCTACCCTCACCACCTGGGGGCGGCCCGTCAGGAAGTTGTTTAATCCCAGGGTCCTTCGTTTAGTGATGAGCTTGGAGGGCATTATGGTGTTGAACACTAAGCTGTAGTCAATGAACAGTATAGAAATTGCATCATCTGTGAATCTGTGGGGAGGTATGCGAATTGGAGTGGGTCCAGGGTGTTTGGGATGATGATGTTGATATGAGCCATGACCAGCCTTTCAGAGCATTTCATGGCTACAGGTGTGAGTGCTACAGGGCGATAGTCATTTAAACAGTTTAATTAGGCATTCTTGGGCGCAGGGACTATGGTGGTCTGCTTGAAACATGTAGGTATAACAGACTGGGTCAGGGAGAGGTTGAAAATGTCATTGAAGACACTTGCCAGTTGCTCAGCGCATGCTCTGAGTACGCGTCCTGGTTATTTGTCTGTGAATGCTAACCTGTTTAAAGGTCTTAGTCATGGAGAGCGTGATCACACAGTCATCCGCAAAAGCTGGTGCTCTCCTGCATGGTTTAGTGTTGCTAGCCTCAAAGCAAGCATAGAAGGTACACAACATGACCAAAAGTATGTGGACACCTGCTCGTCGAACATCCCATTCCAAAAACATGGGCATTAATATGGAGTTTGTCCCACCTTTTCTGCAATAACAGCCTCCACTCTTCTGGGAAGACTTTCCACTAGATGTTGGAACATTGCTGCGGGGACTTGCTTCCATTCAGTCACAAGGGCATTAGTGAGGTTAGGCACTGATGTTAGGCGATTAGGCCTGGCTCGCAGTCAGCATTCCAATTCATTCCAAAGGTGTTAATTTGGGTTGAGGTCAGGGCTCTGTGCAGGCCAGTCAAGTTCTTCCACACCTATCTCGACAAACCATTTCTGTATGGACCTCGCTTTCTGCCCAGGGGCATTGTCATGCTAAAACAGCAAATAGTGCCCCAAACTTTTGCCACAAAGTTGGAAGCACAGAACCGTCTAGAATGTCATAGTATGCTGTAGCGTTAAGATTTGCCTTCACTGGAACTAAGGGGCCTAGCCCGAACCATAAAATAAACCATCCCAGACCATTATTCCTCCTCCACCCAACTTTACAGTTGGCACTATGTATTCGGGCAGTTAGCGTTCTCCTGTTATCCGCCAAACCCAGATTTGTCCGTCGGACTGCTAGATGGTGAAGCGTGATTCATCACTCCAGAGAACACGTTTCCACTGCTCCAGAGTCCAATGACGGCGAGCTTTACACCACTCTAGCCGACGCTTGGCATTGTGCATGGTGATGGCTTCTATGCGGCTGCTCGGCCATGGAAACTCATTTCATGAAGATCCCAACGAACAGTTATTGTACTGATGTTGCTTCCAGAGGCAGTTGGAACTCGGCAGTGAGTGTTACAACCGAGGATATATGATTTTTACACGCTTCAGAACTCTGCGGTCCCGTTCTGTGAGCTTGTGTGGCCTACCACTTCACAGCTGAGCTGTTGTTGCTCCTATACATTTCACTTCACAATAACAGCACTCACAGTTGACCGGGGCAGCTCTAACAGGGCAGAAATTTGACTGACTTGTTGGAAAGGTGGCATCTTATGACGGTGGCACATTGAAAGTCACTGAGCTCTTAAGTAAGGCCATTCGACTGCCAATGTTTACTATGGAGATTGCATGGCTGTGTGCTCGATTTTATACACCTGTCAGCAACGGGTTTGGCTGAAAAAGCAGAATCCACTCATTTGAAGGGGTATCCACATACTTTTGTATATATAGTGTAACTAGCGCGTCTGGTAGGCTCGCATCCCTGGACAGATCGCTGCTAGTTTTCCCTTTGTAATAGTTTGCAAGCCCTGCCACATCCAACGAGAGTCAGAAGATTTTGGTCCTGTATTGAAGCTTTGCCTGTTTGATGGTTCAGTGGAAGGGATAGCGGGATTTCTTATAAGGGTCTGGATTAGTGTCCCACTCCTTGAAAGTGGCAGCTCTAACCTTTAGCTCACTGCCGATATTGCCTGTAATCCATGGCTTCTGGTTAGGATATGTACGTCTGGTCACTGTGGGGAAGATGTCATCGATGCACTTATTAATGATGCCGGTTACGGATGTGGTAAATTTTTCAATGCCATAGGATGAATCCCAGAACATATTCCAGTCTGTCGTAGAGAAACAGTCCTGTAGCTTAACATTCACTTCATTGCACCACTTCTGTACTGAGCGCATCATTGGTACTTCCTGTTTTAGGTTTTGCTTGTAGACAAGAATCAGGAGGATAGAGTTATGGTCAGATTTGCCAAATGGAGGGCAAGGGAGAGCTTTGCATGTGTCTCTGTGTGTGGAGTGAAGGTGATTTAGAGTTTTTTCACTTCCAGTTGCACAGGTGACGTGCTGATAGAAATTAGGTAAAACAGATTTCAGTTTTCCTGCATTAAAGTCAACGGCCACTAGGACTGCCGCCTCTAGGTGAGCATTTTCTAGTTTGCTTATGACCATGTACAGCTCCTTGAGTGAGGTCTTAGTGCCAGCATCGGTTTGTGGTGGTGAATACACAGCTACGAAAAATCTAGATGAAAACTCTCTTGGTAAATATTATGGTCTACAGCTTATCATGAAGTATTCTAACTCAGGCGAGCAGAACCTCGAGACTTCCTTGATAACACCAGATGTTGTTAACAAAGAGACACACACCCCCTCCCCTGAACTTCCCCGCCACCACCGTTCTGTCCTGCCGGTGTACAGAAAAAACAGCTAGATTCATATTTACCATGTCCTTGTTCAGCCACGACTCTGGGCATACTTTTATTTCACTGTACAGCCTTACCTATGGATTGTGGATCACTGAAAGGGGGTATCAGTCTACTCAGTTACACACACAGAACAAAACTGTGAAGAGTTTACACAAATATTAGGATTGTGGGTTAGTTAGATCACAAACATGTCTAAACTACAGTTGTTGAGTGAAAACAGAAAGAAGACAAAGAGATGTGTCAGAAGATGGGAACAACAAGCAGGATCATGTGGAAATCACTGTTACGAAATCAAAGCATCTCTGAATCATCCATGCTTTGGGTTTCAGATAAATAGAAGCATGATTTACTTTTTTTATATGTTCAGTGTAGGAGGAAATTGAATTGTGGAAGAGCCACAACTAATGTTTCCTCATAGTGACGCAAGAAAACATACCGATTTCCTCTCCTCACCAAGTTAAAGTGTGCAGAGGGGGTCTTCATAAGGTGATGCTGTAAAGGTTGTGATGTTGCAGTTTCTGTGTATGTGTGTATAACTTTATTTCCACCTGAGAGCAAAATGCCCCATAAAACTGATCCTAGCTTGAAAATTACAAAGGTTAAGACAACAGCGTCACAATAATGCAGGGTTGCTAAACCCAGAAGCACAACATCACAAGACTTCCTGGAACACTTGCGAAACAGACCAAACAGACCAGGCCGGCGTTTGGGGAAGTCAATGAGAGATGTGAAAAATTCTTCCTTAGTTGTTAATTTTCTCAAAATCTAAAGGCACAACCTAGATTCAAGCCAATGTCTTAATTAGTTCTACATGTTATTACTCCAACCTCATGAATGTGACAAAAGCAACTTGATATGTTCTGTACATGGGCACGTCGGCGCAAGATGACTATTAGACCCAATGACGTGTTTCTGCGCATGAGCTTCTCTAGCCAACGTCGCCATGACATCGCCTACAAATGTGATCACGGATTTCTATTGGAGTCTCAGTTTTAGCATATCTTCATACTGCACTGTCTTAGCTACCGCTCTGAATCAACCATGGGACCAGCTCAAGCATTGTAGCAATGCTGCCTAGGCAGAAGGCAAGCACACCGAGCAATTTTGACAAAAACAATGGATATATATTTTTGTTGTGCAAAATTGGTAGAATCTTAATTCAAATGATTCACAGCTGTAATTGCAGCAAAAGCTGCTTCCACCAAGTGTTAAATCAGGGGGGTGGAGACTTATCCAATTATGCTATTTCAGTGTTCTTTGTTCTATAACTTTATTTCACTTTGAAAATGTGGAGTAGGTTGTGTAGATCTGTAGAAAATAATTCGAAGTAAACCCTTATAAGATGTCATTTTAAGGCAGCAAAATGTGAAAAAAAATCAAACCTTCTATAAGCACTGTCCTGTAGCATAGTATGTCTATAATATGTTACACCAGAAACACCTCCTCAGTCATTTCTTATCTGAAGAACTCAACAGCACTGTAGGCAGGATATATGCTTTGATTGAAACAAAATAGGCCTACAAGAAAGGCTAATAGTTATGTTAACACCATCTGGGTTGATTACCTCACAAAACAGTAATTCAAGAAGATCTAAATGCATATTCCCATGAAAATGATTGTGAAGATTGGAATGCAGTTTGGACATTTCACCAGTAAAATGTGAATAATAATCATTCCAGATTGACAGTGATGTTTGCCTGTTTTGAAATTAGGTATGCCTAACTTGGTGTTTTGAGGTTATTAAAACATTATAACTTATTATTGAGACAGTATGTGTGTGTGTAGGTAGACGTTTCAATTGGAGGATGCATTTTATGTATATTCTATAAAGATATTCAAAGACGACATCAGTTGGTACAAATTATGAGAAATTATGACATCATTCTTTTTTTCAATGCTCTTAAATAATAACTTCATAATATAGCCTAATGTCAACAAACTTCTATCTCATGATATATGGCTGGCTTGTGGCTTGTGTGGATATTTTAGTGGGATGTATGGTGGTTAGCTAGTCTAGACTACCTGTGTTCTTTGTTTGTAAAATCAGGATGTGCCGCAACAAAAAGTGATCATGAGAGGGGGGTGACCTGGGAGAGAGGGGAGCTCCCCCCTCCTGGTCAATACCTTTTAGTTTTAAAGTTAATTTCCTGAAATTGTACACATTTTGCCATAAGGAGTAGAGAAAATGTTGCCATTTTAAAGCAAACTTTCTGCTATTCTAATCATTTTGCCATGGACTGGAGAGACATTTTTGCATTTTTAAAGCACATTTCCTGCAATTCTACACATTTTGTCAAGACTTATGACATGTTAATGATACATGAGTGAGAGTGACAAAATAAGTAAATGGGGACCCTCTGGAGGCCAGGGCCCCTGGGAACATATCCTATGTGCCCGGTCGGTATTCGGCCATGATTGCAAAGAGTTTAGATAGCTGGCTAGACTAACTGACAATCTAAAAATTGTTAGCTGACATGGCTAGTAGAGTGACTGACATAACAAGAGAAAAACTGCTGATGCACAACTTAATTTCCAAATTGCATATTGTGTATTCACATTGTGTATTCTACTAAGTTGAAAGCCCGACTGAGTGGATGCTTTCTCAGATCTGTATTCAAACAGTTTTAAAGAGTTGTCATTTTTTGGGATCTGTATTCAAAAAGTTATAGTGACCTCTAAATAAACGATTTCTTCCCCCGGAAAAATTGTTCCTTCCACAAAGTATAATTACAACTATAGATATCTCAGGTCCGACACATACACACACACACACACACACACACACAAAGACTTACACATGACACAAAAACACTGAAAAATGCTAATTGATAGCAAGTCCCAGTGGAAGTTTTTTATAATGATTTTACCTTTAATGTAAATATGCAAATAGCTGTATGTTTTCAGTGTCTTTTAATGTAATTATGTGCTTCTAACATGTCATACTGATATGGTAACCTCCTCTAAAACAACATTGAGAAACAGTCCTCTTGTAGCTGGTCATGTACAAACCCCACCCTCTTCAAAATGTGTTTGTGTGTGTGTGTGGGTATGTGTGAATGGGTACGTTGTGTATGTGTGTTCTCACATCAGTGTGTATCTCCTCAGGACCTGAGGATTCAGGGAGAAGACTCTACAGGATGGTTGCTGTGAGCTTTGGGATGCTGTGTGTTCTACAAGTCACGCTCAACATCTCTCTGAGACTAGTCTGTGAGTGTATTGTTATCTAATCATTACACTATATCAGTTTTTCACAAGGTCCCAAATTCAGATGAATGTTGTTATCTGCATGGCGCTTGCAACACCAGGGTTATGGGTTTGATTCCCACGGAGAGCCAGAGGGGCCAGTATGAAAATGTATACACTCACTAACTGTAAGTCGCTCTGGATAAGAGTGTCTGCTAAATGACTCAAATGTCAATGTAAATCTGTGTAAGAACATTTTTAAGGAACTAGCAAACCTAATCCAAGATTTTCTGTCCACTTTTAAAAGACTGTGTAGACCGTCAGTTTTTAATGCCTGTCACGTACAGTAGCAGTATGAAATTGCGTTTTCCCCAGTAGCTATATGTTTCAATCCTTTCTAGATAACAGAGGCATGGGAGATAAAACCAATGTGACTGCAGAGAAAGACCAGCTACCGACCAGTTTTAATACCCTGGCTAAAGAGAAAGGCCAGCTACAGACCAGTTACAACACCCTGGCTAAAGAGAAAGGCCAGCTACAGATCAGTTACAACACCCTGGTTGAAGAGAAAATCCAGCTACAGACCAGTTACAACACCCTGGCTAAAGAGAAAGGCCAGCTACAGACCAGTTACAACACCCTGGTTGAAGAGAAAATCCAGCTACAGACCAGTTACAACACCCTGGTTGAAGAGAAAATCCAGCTACAGACCAGTTACAACACCCTGGCTAAAGAGAAAGGCCAGCTACAGACCAGTTACAACACCCTGGTTGAAGAGAAAATCCAGCTACAGACCAGTTACAACACCCTGGCTAAAGAGAAAGGCCAGCTACAGACCAGTTACAACACCCTGGTTAAAGAGAAAGACCAGCTACAGACCAGTTACAACACCCTGACTGAAGAGAGAGACCAACAAAAGAGGGAGAACAATGATCTCATGGCAAAGTTCTCTAATCTGAGTGAGATCACCTAATCAATTATCATAACATCACATTTCTAAAATGCAGTCAACTTGTATTTGTATTGTTCAATAATAGGTGCAGAATAATAATTTATGTTTTTGTCTTGTAGAACAAACCTGTCCTGAAGGCTGGCAGAAGTTTGGATCCAGTTGGTACTTCATCTCTACTGAGACTAAAACCTGGAGTGAGAGTAGCCAGGACTGTCTGGAGAGAGGAGCAGCCCTGGTCATCATAAACAGTGATAAGGAACAGGTGAGAGAGAGAGAGAGAAAGAGAGAGAGAGAGAGAGAGAGAGAGAGAGAGAGAGAGAGAGAGAGAGAGAGAGAGAGAGAGAGAGAGAGAGAGAGAGAGAGAGAGAGAGAGAGAGAGAGAGAGAGAGAGATCAAACATCCTTGGTCAGTAATGTATCTTCCAGTATTTAACGCATTTAGCCTATTGCAGTTGACAATATCAGTATCTTTATCAACAACAGGAGTTTCTCTTTGGCCTCAATAAGAGAGCCTGGATTGGTCTGACTGACTCTGTTACTGAGGGGACCTGGAAATGGGTGGATGGCACACCACTGACCATAAGGTGAGATTTGTCCATCCAGGTGTGATAGAGACTTTTTAGCAAATTACATATTGCTTCAAATCATGTTCATAAAAAATATTGTTTCCAGTCATAGATGTCATTCCATGAGCACTAACAATATATCATAGTAACCAAGTAATATTTGCATGTGAAAATATCATTAAAAAAAATACAAATAAAGGTTTGGTTGTTGGTCCACGCTTGATAAGGCTATGCTCATTTTAAAGCTGAAAAAACATGTCTATAATTTAGAATTATGTTTTCGACCACAGTGTCTGACTATTTACTTTGACCCTTTTTTTATTTCAAATGTATTATTTGAACTGCCTCTCTTGCACTGGCTCTCTGCACCCTCATTAGTCTCTACCCACATACTCACCATACTACACATACACACACACACAATGCACATGCATATTGACGCCACACACACACACACACACACACACACACAAACACGCACTGCTGCTACTCTGTTTATTTTCTATCCTGATTGCCTAGTCACTTTTACCCATACCTATATGTACAAACAGTGCTTTCAGAAAGTATTCACACCCCTTGACTTTTTCCACATTTTGTTGTGTTACAGCCTGAATTTAAAATTGATTAAATGTAGATGTTTTTTCTCACTGGCCTACACACAATACCCCATAATGTCAAAGTGGAATTATGTGTTTCAAAATTTGCAGGGATACATTTAAAATGAAAAGCTGAAATGTCTTGAGTCAATTAGTTTCAACCCCTTTGTTATGGCAAGCCTAAATATGTTCAGGAGTAAAAATGTGCTTTAAAAGTGACATAATACTCACTGTGTGCAATAATAGTCTTTAACATGATTTTGAATGACTACATCATCTCAGTACCCCACACATACAATTATCTGTAAGGTCCCTCATTCGAGCAGTGAATTTCCAACACAGATTCAACCACAAATACCAGGGAAGTTTTCCAATGCCTCGCAAAGAAGGACTCCTATTGGTAGATGGGTAAAAACAAAAAAAGCAGACATTGAATATCCCTTTGAGCATGGTGAAGTTATTAATTACACTTTGGATGGACTACCAATTCACCCAGTCACTACAAAGATACAGGCGTCCTTCCTAACTCAGTTGCCGGAGAGGAAGAAAACCATGAGGCCAATGGTGACATTGAAACAGTTACAGAGTTGAATGGCTGTGATAGGAGAAAACGGAGGAATCCTGTTTGCAATAAGGCACTAAAGTAATACTGCAAAAAATGCTAAAACGGTTCGGACGCTACAGACAGAAGTTGGCACATCAGTGTTACAGACTTCAGACGAGTCCCGTGACACTTGTGAGGGTTGTAGAGCAAAACGGAGAACACCATCATGTTCGTGAGAGTCTCCCCTTTCTATAGAGGGGTTTGCACAGACATTCTCATGGTCTGATAAACACCGCTGTAGCTTGGCCACCTTCCCATGCAAAAAAAACAGATATCTTTAGCTTAAATTGACGGATTGTGATGGAGATTTTGTACCCCAGTATCTCTATTTGCACATCATCTCTTGCACATCTATCATTCCAGTGTTAATACTAATTGTAATTATTTTGCACTATAGCCTATTTATTGCCTTACCTCCATAACTTGCTACATTTACACACACTGTATATATATGTATTTCTGTTGTATTTTTGACTTTGTTTTGTTTTACCCCATATGTAACTCTGTGTTGTTGTTTTTATCGCACTGCTTTGCTTTATCTTGGCCAGGTCGCAGTTGTAAATGAGAACTTGTTCTCAACTGGTTTACCTGGTTAAATAAAGGTGAAATAAAAAAATAAAAGATTATTTTATTACGTTACTTAGATTGAAGCACAGGTAAAATCTCGTAAAGATTTAAGGACAGAATGGAGCTGAGCACAGGCAAACTCCTAGAGGAAAATCTGCTTTCCACCCAGACATTGGGAGATGAATTCACCTTTCAGCAAGACAATAACCTAAAACACAAGGCCAAATCTACACTGGAGTTGCTTACAAAGAAGACAGTGAATGTTCCTGAGTGGCCGAGTTATAGTTTTGACTTAAATCTGCTTGAAAATGTATGGCAAGACCTGAAAATGGTTGTCTAGCAATGATCAACAATGAATTTGACAGAGCTTGAAGAATTTTTCAAAGAATAATAGGCAAATATTCCACAATCCAGGTGTGGAAAGCTCTTAATAAATGTACCCCAAAAGACCAAAGGTGATTCTAACATTTATTGACTCAGGGGGTTGAATAATTATCTAATCAATATATATTAGTGTTTTTTTTAAATGTTAGAATACATTTTAGTATTTTGTGTAGATTGTTGTCAAAAAAAATACAATTAAATCAATCTTAATCCCACTTTGTAAAACAACAACATTTTTAAAAAGTCAAGCGGTGTGAATATTTTATGAAGGCACTGTATTACCTCAATTACCTCAACTACATACCTCGTACCCCTGCACATTGACTCGGTACTGGTAGTCCTACATAGACAATTTTTATTTTGTTATGTTACTATTTTCCTTTTTTTATTTAGCACATTTTTTATTTATTTTTTATTACTTTTTAACTCTGCATTGTTGGAAAAGCACTCGTAAGTAAGCATTTCATGGTAAGGTCTACATCTGTTTTATTTGGCACATGTGACAAATAAACACATTGTAAAGTGGTTATCCCACTGGCTATAAGGTGAATGCACCTATTTGTAAGTCGCTCTGGATAAGAGCGTCTGCTAAATGACGTAAATGTAAATGTAATATGACAAATACAATGTTTATTATTTAATTTTCTCTGTCTTGTTTACCCTGTAGTTACTGGTACCAACAGCAGCCTGATAATGGTGGTGACAACCCAGCAAATGGGGAGGAGGACTGTGTTGAGCTGAACACAGAAACAAGGCTTCCTGTAAAGGCATGGAATGACCAATCATGTTTAGACAATCGTCACTGGATTTGTGAGAAAGTGGTTTAACAAAACCATGACAACAGAGGAGGCTGGTGGTGGGAGGACAGCCACACATAAAGCACCCTACAGTGCATATATCTCTCTCTCTATCTCTCTCTCTCTCTCTCTCGCTCTCTCATAGCATTGCTAATGCATGTAGGCTGAACATCTCTCTGTAATCTGTAAAATAATTGTTTTAAGTAGAAACATGTTATGTGATTTGCCAAAGCTTGTGCTTTTTTCATGATCAATTATTAGCATACATTTCTCTAATAAGAAGATGATCTAAGGCTCAGATTAAGTAAGAAAGGAACAATGTCCTAGCAGGTTTACCAGCTTCCTGATTTAATGTGATTGGATCGTTAAAACAATGAGACTTGCAGTTGGACACAGACGGACGGCAAAACAGTACTGAGAGGACACACGCTGGACGCAGGCAGACACACACACAGGCAGACGTGGGAAGTCCCCCTTTTCTGATTAAGATGCAGACGTAGATTTCCCACACACACCTCTGAATAACTCTTCACACTGATGTCACACACAGACAGCATAGATTAAAGAAAAGGCCCATATATAATAATATGCCATTTAGCAGACGCTTTTATCCAAAGCGACTTACAGTCATGCGTGCATACATTTTTGTGTACGGGTGGTCCCAGGGATCGAACCCACTACCCTGGCGTTACAAGCGCCGTGCTCTACCAGCTGAGCTACAGAGGACCACATATATGGCCCTACATCGGTGGCTGGCATAGAGAGAGTAAGAGCCATAATGTGAACTCCATTTGAAGGCTGGGGATGCCACAAACAGGCCTTATGAAGTGACAGGATGAAAGGCTGCACTCGTCACTACTTGTTGTCATGCAGCTATCATGTTATATCACTGTGTTTAGAATATCCCGTCATGTTTAACTTCCTGATTGAAGGTGATTGGATACTTACAACATTATATCAACTGTAGTGGACCACAAACAGAGATCAGAGGTACCAGGTAGAGACCAACTACATCTACTACTTGTCAGTGAAGTTACAATCATACAGTAGATATTACAATTAGGAGTCAGTTAGAAAAGTAATCATAAAGTTAGTTAAGATGGATGACTGAGTCAACAAGCAGGTTATTGCATTAAACGAGATTGTTGAAGAAAACAAGGTTTTTGAAGAAAATCAGAACACAGCAATGAGTAGAGTGAAGACTGAGACCCATCGCTCACGTAAGAACTAAGAAAACTATCACACACTGACAAAGACTTACACAAATACATGACACAAAAACACTGCAAAAAAACCGATAAGAAGTCTCAGTTTTTTTTTATTGATTTTACCTTTAAAAGGACAATCAGCAGTTGAAACTAAAAGAAAGGGACTCTCCACACCTGTTTTGGTAAAAAGCTGAGGGATGGGGCTGAAGAAATGTAACCACTCTCATAAACAGTGCTATGGATGCAAGGAATGACCATCCCTTTTATCAAAATGATAGTTGTAACCGTCTTTTGAGGCTATATAGTGTTTGTTTACATTTACTTTGTTTACAAACATTGTCAAATGTATATTTTGGGTTCTAATGGGTTACAACAGTTAAAGAAGCTCATGAGGCATTTATAGATTATATTGTTCAAGAATCAAATCGGTACATATCATAAATGTATAAGTCAAAAAAATGTATGTAGCAACTGCAGATTCCACTTTAAATATGCAAATTGATGTATGTTTTGTATTTGTATTTATTAGGATCGCCATTAGTTCCTGCCAAGGCAGCAGCTACTCTTCCTGGGCTCCAAAAAGGATCAAAAACAATTACATCACAACAAAATGTAACAACAGTCTACATCATAAATAAAACAATACATCATACAAGACATTATTACATAATTACTCTAATACTACAAATGTACAATAGAAAATGTACAATACTACAATATTACAATGTGTGTATGTGTGTAGAGTGCCTGTGTTAGAATGTGTGCGTGTCACTTCACTGTCCGCGTTGTGCCGTGAGGTGTTTAAAAAAAAAAATCTGATATTACTGCTCGCTTGAGTTACTTGATGTGGAAGAGAGTTCCATGTCGCCATGGCTCTATGTAGTAATGTGCGTTTCCCAGAGTGTGTTTTGGACTTGGGGACTGTAAAGAGATCCCTTGTGCCATGTCTTGTGGGGTATGTATGCGTGTCTGAGCTGTGTGTTAGCTGTTTGAACAGACAGTTTGGTGCTTTCAGCACGTCAATACCTCTCACAATAACAGGTAGTAGTGATAAAGTCAATCTCTCCTCTACTTTGAACCAGGAGAGATTAACATGCATGTTATTGATGTTAGCCTTGCTGCTCTGTTCTGGGCCAACTGTAATTTGCCCATGTCCTTCTTTGCAGCACTTGACACTATAACTGGGTAGTAGTGCAGTTGTCATAAAACTAGGGCTTGTATGATTTGTTTGGTTGATTGTGAAGTCAAGAAAACAGAACAGCGCTTTATCACAGACAGACCTCTCTCCATCTTAGCTACCATTGCATCAATATGTTTTGACCATGTCAGTTTACAATTTAGGGTTACACCAAGCAGTTTAGTCTCCTTAACTTGCTCAATTTCCACATTATTCATTAAAATATTTAGTTGAGGTTTAGGGTTTAGCGAATGATTGGTCCCAAATATAGTGCCTTTAGTTTTTTGATATATTTAGGATTAGCTACATGCCAGCCATTCTTAAACAGGTTGCAGCTCTTTGTTAAGTGTTGCAGTGATTTCCCTTGCTGTGGTAGCTGCCTTGTATAATGTTCAGTCATCAGCATACATAGACACACAGGCTTTACTCAGTGCTAGTGGTAGGTCATTAGTAAAAAAAAAATGTTTTAAGTAAGGGGCCTAGACAGCTGCTCTGGGGTATGCCAGACTCTACCTGATTTACGGTAGAGATAAACAGAAGGTAAATTAAGTCCCATCCAATACAGAAAAACATTAAGATAAACAGAAGGAAAAAAAAGTCCCATTAATACGTCCAATATGTTAATCAGTGATATAGAGCAGTAAGAGACCATATAAGAGGGTGTTTGTACCTGGTGTATGTGGGTGGAACTTCCCCCAGTAGACCAGGAAGTTACTCAGGAATCAGATAAAAAGGTGATAGAAGAAGAAAGGTAAATTAAATCAGGGTCGTCGTCGTCGGGTGAGGTTGTGTCTCTCTCTGGCGGGAGGTAAGCTTGGCTTATATGGCTTACATGGTGTAGAGTAAAGCTTAAACTATGTATTTAGATTGTAGTTAGGTATTGTAGGTAGTTATCGTGGGTTATTGTATGTAATTATTGTAGGTAAGTATTGTATTCGGCTGAGCCCGGTGAAGCACGAGGCTAGCTAACCCACTACCTGGACTAGCTAGCGGGTAGCTACTGGTAACTATAAGCAACTGTGGATAGTTGTTCCACATTTGAGAGTACCAGTAATTACGCCAGCTAGCTGCCTACAATAATTACATACAATAATGCCTACCATTCAGCTGTTTTTCTAACCTCATTGTCTGAAGCGTTAACATTAGGTAGTAAGTAGCTACTGTGCTCGAAATGTAGCTAGCTTGTTGCTACCTGGATAGCTAACTAAACATTAGCTGGAACGACCTAGCGAACAGACGCGAACTGGCTGAGTCAATTCAGTGGCTAGCTTTGCACTTGGCTAGCTAACAGTAGCTGCTAGGGGTAAGTTATAACCCACATTTGTGTTTTGTTTTTACATACTGGTAGCCAGAGTCGTTCAAGGGAATTCGGGACATGGGTGACTAGTTAACGTTAGCTTGGCTCTCTCTGTGTGTTCGTGCCGTGGGAGGAGGGGTTGGTTCGTTGACAGAGAGCAATGGCTAGCTAGTATGCTAACTATTCTAGCTAACTAACTGGCTGAATAAGTTGACGACGGACTCGCTCAAGCTGTCGGGACTAACCCACAACGTTAGACACGGACACGTATGATCTGTTTGGCGTGTTGACACACTGGTGGTTTGTTGTGGCCGAGCATTGGTGCTAAACCGTGTTGTTGGAGGCTGGCATGCTAGTTGGCTGTGGCGTCATAGGACTAGGTGCCCTGGACGGTTTTCACAGAAGAATACTGTACCAAGTTAGCTAGCTGAATAAACTAAGTTAGTCTATTTCTAAAAAAAACATTGAACCGCTGTAGTTTACAACAATTATAGTTTCTGAGGTGGAAGTTGGGAGAGTTATATTTGGGTGTTTCAGTGAAACGTAAGTGAGGGAGGCCCCGCTCTCTCGCTTTCCCAGATGTTTAGTTCATTTCATTCCGATCTCCTTTGCATTATTGTAGCCATTTTCTGTAGCCTGTCAACTATGCCTCTGTCTATCCCTGTCCTCTCCTCTCCGCACAGGCTATACAAACGCCTCACACCGCGTGGCTGCTGCCTCTCTAACCTGGTGGTCCCTGCACGCACGACCCACGTGGAGTTCCAGGTCTCCGGCAGCCTCTGGAACTGCCGTTCTGCAGCCAACAAGGCAGAGTTTATCTCAGCCTATGCTACCCTCCAGTCCCTCGACTTCTTGGCGCTGACGGAAACATGGATTACCACTGAAAACACTGCTACTCCTACTGCTCTCTCCTCGTCTGACCATGTGTTCTCGCATACCCCGAGAGCATCTGGTTAGCGGGGTGGTGGCACAGGAATCCTCATCTCTCCCAAGTGGACATTCTCTCTTTTTCCCCTGACCCATCTGTCTATCTCCTCATTTGAATTCCATGCTGTCACAGTCACTAGCCCATTCAAGCTTAACATCCTTGTCATTTATCGCCCTCCAGGTTCCCTTGGAGAGTTCATCAATGAGCTTGACGCCTTGATAAGTTTCTTTCCTGAGGATGGCTCACCCCTCACAGTTCTGGGTGACTTTAACTACCCTAGATCTACCTTTGACTCATTTCTCTCTGCCTCCTTCTTTCCACTCCTCTCCTCTTTTGACCTCACCCTCTCACTGTTCCCCCCTACTCACAAGGCAGGCAATACGCTTGACCTCATCTTTACTAGATGCTGTTATTCTACTAATCTCACTGCAACTCCCCTCCATGTCTCCGACCACTACTTTGTATCCTTTTCTCTCTCGCTCTCCTCCAACACTACTCACTCTGCCCCTACTCAGATGGTAATGCGCCGTCGCAACCTTCGCTCTCTCTCTCCCGCTAATCTCTTCTCTTCCATCCTATCATCTCTTCCCTCTGCTCAATCCTTCTCCCTCCAATCTCCTGATTCTGCCTCCTCAAACCTCCTCTCCTCCCTTTCTACATCCTTTGACTCTCTATGTCCCCTATCCTCCCGGCCGGCTCGGTCCTCCCCTCCTGCTCCGTGGCTTGACGACTCATTGCGAGCTCACAGCCGAGCGGAAATGGAGGAAAACTAGACTCCCTGCGGACCTGGCATCTTTTCACTCCCTCCTCTCTACATTTTCTTCCTCTGTTTCTGCTGCTAAAGCCACTTTCTACCACTCTAAATTCCAAGCATCTGCCTCTAAACCTAGGAAGCTCTTTGCCACCTTCTCCTCCCTGCTGAATCCTCCTCCCCCTCCCCCCCTCCTCACTCTCTGTGGATGACTTTGTCAACCATTTTGAAAAGAAGGTTGACAACATCCGATCCTCGTTTGTTAAGTCAAATGACACTGCTGGTCCTGCCCACACTGCCCTACCCTATGCTTTGACTTCTTTCACCCCTCTCTCTCCAGATGAAATCGTGCGACTTGTGATAGCCGGCCGCCCAACAACCTGCTCGCTTGACCCTATACCCTCCTCTCTTCTCCAAACCATCTCGGGTGACCTTCTCCCTTACCTCACCTCGCTCATCAACTCATCCTTGACCGCTGGCTATGTCCCTTCCGTCTTCAAGAGAGCGAGAGTTGCACCCCTTCTCAAAAAACCTACACTCAATCCCTCCGATGTCAACAACTACAGACCAGTATCCCTTCTTTCTTTTCTCTCCAAAACTCTTGAGCGTGCCGTCTTTAGTCAACTCTCTTGCTATCTCTCTCAGAATGACCTTCTTGATCCAAACCAGTCAGGTTTCAAGACTGGTCATTCAACTGAGACTGCTCTTCTCTGTGTCACGGAGGCTCTCCGCACTGCTAAAGCTAACTCTCTCTCCTCTGCTCTTGTCCTTCTAGACCTGTCTGCTGCCTTTGATACTGTGAACCATCAGATCCCACTCTCCACCCTCTCCGAGTTGGGCATCTCCGGCGCGGCTCACTCTTGGATTGTGTCCTACCTGACCGGTCGCTCCTACCAAGTGGCGTGGCGAGAATCTGTCTCCGCACCACGTGCTCTCACCATTGGTGTTCCCCAGGGCTCAGTTCTAGGCCCTCTCCTATTCTCGCTATACACCAAGTCACTTGGCTCTGTCATATCCTCACATGGCCTCTCCTATCATTGCTACACAGACGACACACAACTAATCTTCTACTTTCCCCCTTCTGATAACCAGGTGGCGAATCGCATCTCTGCATGTCTGGCAGACATATCAGTGTGGATGACGGATCACCACCTCAAGCTGAACCTCGGCAAGACGGAGCTGCTCTTCTTCCCGGGGAGGGACTGCCCGTTCCATGATCTCGCCATCACGGTTGACAACTCCGTTGTGTCCTCCTCCCAGAGTGCAAAGAGCCTTGGCGTGACCCTGGACAACACCCTGTCGTTCTCCGCTAACATCAAGGCGGTGACACGATCCTGTAGGTTCATGCTCTACAACGTTCGGAGAGTACGACCCTGCCTTACACAGGAAGCGGCACAGGTCCTAATCCAGGCACTTCATCTCCAGTCTGGATTACTGCAACTCGCTGTTGGCTGGGCTCCCTGCCTGTGCCATTAAACCCCTACAACTCATCCAGAATGCTGCAGCCCGTCTGGTGTTCAACCTTCCCAAGTTCTCTCACGTCACCCCGCTCCTCTGCACACTCCACTGGCTTCCAGTTGAAGCTCACATCTGCTACAAGACCATGGTGCTTGCCTACGGAGCTGTGAGGGGAACGGCACCTCCGTACCTTCAGGCTCTGATCAGTCCCTACACCCAAACGAGGGCATTGCGTTCATCCACCTCTGGCCTGCTGGCCCCCCTACCTCTGCGGAAGCACAGTTCCGGCTCAGCCCAGTCAAAACTGTTCGCTGCTCTGGCACCCCAATGGTGGAACAAGCTCCCTCACGACGCCAGGACAGCGGAGTCACTCACCACATTCCAGAGACATTTGAAACCACACTTCTTTAAGGAATACCTGGGATAGGATAAAGTAATCCTTCTACCCCCCCTTACCCCACCCCAAAGAAAAAAAAAAAAAAAAAAACATATTGTAAAGTGGTTATCCCACTGGCTATGAGGTGAATGCACCAATTTGTAAGTCGCTCTGGATAAGAGTGTCTGCTAAATGATTTAAATGTAAATGTAGAGAAGAAAGTGTCCCAACTATAACCAGCCAGGACATTTTTCTGTTCCACAAATCCATTTAAATGTTGTTACCATCTTCCTCTTTTGATATTTTATACTTCCTGTGTGCTGGGGATAACCCCCACCTACAACAGGGTCAAAAGCAGTTCGTTTCAGACACTGACACAGGGCAGAGATACCCTCTTGAACCATTGAAATTGTCTTGCATACTTTAACATGCTGACTACACCAGGCACGCGTGTGTCCGCGTGCGCCATCGCACGCATGTTGATTTTGTCCATCCACACCAAACGCGATCAGGACACACAGGTTGAAATATCAAAATGAACTCTGAACCAATTATATTAATTTGGGGACAGGTCGCTCACACATGAAATATTAATGGACATTAAGCTAGCTAGCTTGCTGTTGCTAGCTAATTTGTCCTTGGATATAAACATTGGGTTGTTATTTTACCTGAAATGCAGAAGGTCCTTTTTTTCCTGGATCTTGGTAGAATTTTGACTCACACAAAATTGTGTGTTCTCTACTCCGACAATTAATCCACTGATAAAAAGGGGAAATGTAGTTAGTTTCTAGTGATCTCTCCTCCTTCAGTCTTTTTCTTCTTCTTCTTCTTCTGTGGACTTTATATGGCGATTGGCAACCAACCTTAAAGGTGCATTACCACCACCAACTGGACTGGAGTGTGGACCTCAGTTCATCTTTCAATCACCCAAATGGGTATATGCTCCTAAAAACCAATGAGGAGATGGGAGAGGCGGGACTTGCACCGCGTCAAGAGTCAAAAATAGATCCAAGCCTGGCTACACAGACTCTCATCGACGGCCTCAAGCAGTTTGGATGAAATTATTGAATAACATGTACTTGTAAATGTATTTTGCAACGCTCACACACGTAACGCAAGCGGTTTGGTCAGCATGTAAGGCACTGTAGCTATAGTCAAAAAACATTGTTGAGGTTGTCTATACCAAGCCAGATATTACCAAAAGGTCAAATTTGACAGAGATAAGATGGAGGAGAGGATTGTGGATATCTACGTCAGTACAGACACCCTGAGAGACGGTGAGACCAGCACCAAGAGGCAGCAGACTTTGTTACCACGCCAACGAGCCAACCAGGAAATCAGCCCACAGGTAACACACACAAATACCATTTCTCATTCTCTTTTGTTTTGTTCTCTTTAAATTTTTTTACCAATATATTTTGTCTGTCCACAGAGCCTGATAGCACAGGGAAGAGATCCTCCAGAGTTGCTGCAGTGTTTCTGGGGCTGCTGTGTGTTCATATTCCATTCACCCAGCTCTATGTATCATCGATAGTTTTAGGCTACTACATGATACACACATTTTCCCTATACCTACAGTATCATGAGGTTGCTACAACCTAGCCTATGAATGAAAGTTTACACCGTAGGTGCACACAGGTCAAGACACAAAATGGAGTAATCAAAGTTACAGACGGTGACACTTTTCCCACCTTGCACACTCTTGCCTGTATCTAGCTGGTCTAGGGTGTAATCATTAGTCCAACAGTTGCAAACAAGAGTTTCTATTAGACACAATCAGGTATGTTTATCCCCGTTTCGTTCCATTTTCTTCCATTTCAAAAACGTTTTTCAACAGAATCGGCAGAATGAATACACCCCTGATCACACACAAACACGGTTTACTTTCATAGCAGCCACATGCAAACAGCATGATGTATGATTCCTTCTCGCATCATCTTCACGCGCCCTCCTCCTCTTACTTTCACTTGTGGACTTCAGTGCAACAACACATCAGCTGTCTGTGACCAGGCGAAAAAATACCTTTCCCAGTAAATCAAATCAAATCAAATTGTATTGGTCACATACACATATTTAGCAGACGTTATTGCGGGTGTAGCCAAAATGCTTGTGTTCCTAGCTCCAACAGTGCAGTAATATCTAACAATTCACAACAATACACACAAATCTAAAAGTAAAATAATGGAATTAAGAAATATATAAATATTAGGACAAGCAATGTCGGAGTGGCTTTGACTAGAATAGAATACAGTATATACAGTGGGGAGAACAAGTATTTGATACACTGCCGATTTTGCAGGTTTTCTTATTTACAAAGCATGTTGAGGTCTGTCAATTTTATCATAGGTACACTTCAACTGTGAGAGACGTAATCTAAAACAAATATCCAGAAAATCACATTGTTTGATTTTTAAGTAATTAATTTGCATGACATTGCATGACATAAGTATTTGATACATCAGAAAAGCAGAACTTAATATTTGGTACAGAAACCTTTGTTTGCAATTACAGAGATCATACGTTTCCTGTAGGTCTTGACCAGGTTTGCACACACTGCAGCAGGGATTTTGGCCCACTCCTCCATACAGACCTTCTCCAGATTCTTCAGGTTTTGGGGCTGTCGCTGGGCAATACAGACTTTCAGCTCCCTCCAAAGATTTTCTATTGGGTTCAGGTCTGGGACTGGCTAGGCCACTCCAGGACCTTGAGATGCTTCTTACGGAGCCACTCCTTAGTTGCCCTGGCTGTGTGTTTCGGGTCGTTGTCATGCTGGAAGACCCAGCCACGACCCATCTTCAATGCTCTTACTGAGGGAAGGAGGTTGTTGGCCAAGATCTCGCAATACATGGCCCCATCCATCCTCCCCTCAATACGGTGCAGTCATCCTGTCCCCTTTGCAGAAAAGCATCCCCAAAGAATGATGTTTCCACCTCCATGCTTCACGGTTGGGATGGTGTTCTTGGGGTTGTACTCATCCTTCTTCTTCCTCCAAACACGGCGAGTGGAGTTTAGACCAAAAAGCTCTATTTTTTCTCATCAGACCACATGACCTTCTCCCATTCCTCCTCTGGATCATCCAGATGGTCATTGGCAAACTTCAGACAGGCCTGGACATGCGCTGGCTTGAGCAGGGGGACCTTGCGTGCGCTGCAGGATTTTAATCCATGACGGCGTAGTGTGTTACTAATGGTTTTCTTTGAGACTGTGGTCCCAGCTCTCTTCAGGTCATTGAGCAGGTCCTGCCGTGTAGTTCTGGGCTGATCCCTCACCTTCCTCATGATCATTGATGCCCCACGAGGTGAGATCTTGCATGGAGCCCCAGACCGAGGGTGATTGACCGTCATCTTGAACTTTTCTTTTCTAAAAATTGCGCCAACAGTTGTTGCCTTCTCACCAAGCTGCTTGCCTATTGTCCTGTAGCCCATCCCAGCCTTGTGCAGGTCTACAATTTTATCCCTGATGTCCTTACACAGCTCTCTGGTCTTGGCCATTGTGGAGAGGTTGGATTCTGTTTGATTGAGTGTGTGGACAGGTGTCTTTTATACAGGTAACGAGTTCAAACAGGTGCAGTTAATACAGGTAATGAGTGGAGAACAGGAGGGCTTCTTAAAGAAAAACTAACAGGTCTGTGAGAGCCGGAATTCTTACTGGTCGGTAGGTGATCAAATACTTATTTCATGCAATAAAATGCAAATTAATTATTTAAAAATCATACAATGTGATTTTCTGGATTTTTTTTATAGATTCCGTCTCTCACAGTTGAAGTGTACCTATGATAAAAATTACAGACCTCTACATGCTTTGTAAGTAGGAAAACCTGCAAAATCGGCAGTGTATCAAATACTTGTTCTCCCCACTGTACATATTAAATAAGTAAAGCTTGGCCACGCAGTCATGGGTGAACATGGGGGCTGAGCACTCATCCTTGTGTGGCCCCTGTGTTGAGGATCAGTGAAGTGGAGGTGTTGTTTCCTACCTTCACCATCTGGGGTCGGCCCGTCAGGAAGTCCAGGACCAAGTTGCACAGGGCAGGGTTCAGACCCAGGGCCCCAAGCTTGATGATGAGCTTGGAGGATACTATGGTGTTGAAGGCTGAGCTATAGTCAATGAACAGCATTCTTACGTAGGTATTCCTCTTGTCCAGATGGGATAGGGCAGTGTGCAGTGCAATGGCGATTGCATCATCTGTGGATCTATTGTGGCGGTAAGCAAATTGAAGTGGGTCTAGGGTGTCAGGTAAGGTAAAGGTGATTGATCCTTAACTAGCCTCTCAATGCACGTCATGATGACAGAAGTAAGTGCTACGGGGCGATAGTCATTTAGTTCAGTTACCTTTGCTTTCTTGGGTACAGGAACAATGGTGGCCATCTTGAAACAAGTGTGGATAGCAGACTGGGATAGTGAGAGATTGAATATGTCCGTAAATACTCCAGCCAGCTGGTCTGCGCATGCTCTGAGGAAGCGGCTAGGTAGGCTGTCTGGGGCGGCAGCCTTGCAAGGGTTAATATGCTTAAATGTCTTATTCACGTCGGCCGCGGAAAACGAGAGCCCACAGTCCTTGGGAGTGGGCCGTGTCGATGGGACTGTGTTATCCTCAAAGCTGGTGAAGAAAGTGTTTAGCTTGTCCGGGAGCAAGACGTCGGTGTGCGCAACGTGGCTGTTTTTCCCTTTGTAATCCGTGATTGTCTGTAGACCCTGCTACAAACGTCTTGTGTCTGAGCTGTTGAATTGCGACTCCACTTTGTCTCTGTACTGACGTTTTGCCTGTTTGATTGCCTTACGGAGGGAATAACTACACTCTTTGTATTATACCATATTCCCAGTCACCTTCCCATGGTTAAATCCGGTGGTTCGTGCTTTCATTTTAGCGCGAATGCTGCCATATATCCACGGTTTCTGGTTTGGGTAGGTTTTAGTAGTCACAATGGGAACAACATCCCCTATACACTTCCTGATGAACTCAGTCACTGAGTCCATGTGTACATCGATGTTATTCTCCAAGGCTACCCAGAACATATTCTGATTGGTCAGACCAGCGTTGAATAGACCTTTGCACGGGTACTTCCTGTTTTAGTTTCTGCCTATAGGAATGGAGGAGCAAAATGAAGTCGTGATCTGATTTGCCGAAGAGAGAATAGCAGTGGTCCAGTGTTTTCCCAGCGGGAGTACTATAGTCAATGTGTAGTACTCAAACCATATCATAACCGCTAACTGCTACACACAGCATACATCACTGTCACCATTTTAGATAATGTCATAGGTAGTCAACATAGCTACTAGAACTAACGCGTTAGTAAACCCACCACAATCATGCAGTACAGTGTACAGTCAGCAAGCAGTTTAGCAGTTACACCAGCGGGCCCCGGTGGCAATACATTTATAAACCTTACCTTGACTTGGAAGAGTTCCAGTGTTGGATAGCCATAGCCAGCTAGCTAACATGTCATACCTCTCTATTTTAGTCAGGTGTTTGAGTAGGCTAAACTAGAAGGCTGCATTCGCTAGCTAAGTGAAAGTGGAAAAAAATACAACAAAATATAGCTAGCTCCTTCTCTCTCTCTCGCTTCTCCTTCCTTTTAAAAGAAATGAATTTGTTCAAAACTGTTCAAATATTTTCTTTCTCTCTCTTTAAGTCAACTACTCACCATATTTTATTCACTGCAGTGCTAGCCAGCTGTAGCTTATGCTTTAAGTACTAGATTCATTCTCTGATCCTTTGATTGGGTGGACAAAATGACACTTCATGCTGCAAGAGCTCTGATAGGTTGGAGTATGTCCTCTGGAATTTGTAATATTTACTGTGTAAGTCTATGGAAGGGGGTGAGAACCATGAGTGTCCTAGATTTTGTATTGAAGTCAATATATGAATATATTTAGTATAGTTTTATCTAAAGAGGATAACCTCCCCTTCCTCCTCTGAGGAGCCTCCACTGCTGGGATCATAGGCTTGTCTGTCCACTGTAAGTTTAATGTTTGTGCCATATGTTCATTGATTATCCCCTAGATGTAATAGATGGTTACTATTTACCTGATGTTTTAGCTAGTAACTATGTATTTATACTTTGCAGATAAGAGAGATATCAAAGATTCTGAGGATAAAAATTACAACTTGTCAAGAAGGAGAGAGAGACCAGCTACACCAACCTGACTGAAGAGAGAGACCAGATACAGACCAGCTACACCAGTCTGACTAAAGAGAGAGACCAGCTACAGACCAGCTACACCACCCTGACTGAAGAGTGAGACCAGCTACAGACAAGTTACAGAAACCTTACTGAAGAGAGACACCCGTATGCACACACACACTACTCAGGAATCAGATAGAAATATAAAAAAGAGAAGATGCCGCAGCCACAACTATCCATGAAATTTCTTGGTCAGTGTTCTTCTTTTGAAACTTCCCTATGGTTAACACCTACAGCAGTAAGTCACTCAGACAGAGACACACAGATGACACAGAGAGAGACGAAGGGAGACATAGAGACAGACAGACACAGAGAGATAGAGGCAGTGATATCACTAGAACCTAGAATGAATATATAGGAGACCTACATAGAAAGAAAGCGTCAAACATTGTTGAAGATGTCTGAGGCCATCTATGCTGAGCCAGATAGGACTAAGAGGAAACAGTGTTGGAGATGTCTGATGCCATCTATGCTGAGCCAGATATGACCAAGAGGTTTGACAGAGGTGAGGATTAATGATATCTACGTCAGTGCAGACACCCTGAGAGACGGTGAGACCAGCACCAAGAGAGAAGAGACAGCAGACACTGCTCCTAATAATGGACCAGGAGACCAGCACTCAGGTAACACACACAAACATGAATGTGTAAAGGACATCACGCTGCATGCTTAGCGAGTGCCACTTACTCCCTGGTGTGAACTCAGGACCTCTGCATTGCTAGCACACGTGACTGCCTTCCTGAAGCATCTTATCAGTCGGCGCCATGCGAAATGCTAGCTATTGGCTGGTGCAAGTGGGGACACTTCAGGCTGAGGAGTAAGTTTCACACATCTCCATCCGCCTGACATGCACGCACACACACACACGTACTCTCACATAAAATATAATGTTATGTGTCCAAAGAGCCAGGGAAGACACCCTTCCTTCTTGTTGTAGTGTGTCTGGGGCTGCTATGTGTTCTCCTACTGGCTGGGATCACAGGCCTGTCCGTCTACTGTGAGTTTGTTTCATATGTTCATTGATTATCACATAGTTGTAAGAAGTGCTGGTTACTAGGCCTATTTACCTGGTGTTTTACTTAGTAACTATGTATTTATACTTTGTAGTTGACAAAGCCATCAAAGATTCTGAAGATAAAAGGAGCGACTTGTCCAAGAGGTTTTCTGTTTATAAGACCAACACAACTGCAGAGAGAGACCAGCTACAGACCAGCTAAAACAACCTGACTGAAGAGAGAGACCATTTACAGACCAGTTACAACAACCTGACTAAAGAGCGAGACCAACTACAGACCAGTTACAACACCCCGACTAAAGAGAGAGACCAGTTACAGACCAGTAACAACAACCTGACTAAAGAGCGAGACCAGCTACAGACCAGTTACAACACCCTGACTAAAGAGAGAGAGCAGCTACAGACCAGTTACAACAACCTGACTAAAGAGCGAGACCAGCTACAGACCAGTTCCAATACCCTGACTAAAGAGAGAGACCAGTTACAGACCAGTTACAACAACCTGACTAAAGAGCGAGACCAGCTACAGACCAGTTACAACACCCTGACTAAAGAGAGAGACCAGCTAATGACAAGCTATAACAACCTGACTAAAGAGCGAGACCAGTTACAGACCAGTTACAACAACCTGACTAAAGAGAGAGACCAGCTACAGACCAGTTACAACACCCTGACTAAAGAGAGAGACCAGCTAATGACAAGCTATTACAACCTGACTAAAGAGCGAGACCAGTTACAGACCAGTTACAACAACCTGACTAAAGAGAGAGACCAGTTACAGACCATCTACAACAACCTGACTGCAGAGAGAGAACAGTTACAGACCAGTTACAACAACCTGACTAAAGAGAGAGACCAGCTAAAGATCAGTTGCAACAACCTGACTATAGAGAGAGACCAGCTAAAGATCAGTTACATCAACCTGAATAAAGAGAGGAGATAAGATGATAGGAGATAGGAGGAGAAGAGATAAGAGATGAGGAGATAGGAGGAGAGGAATCTAGGAAAGACTAATTGAGATAGAGCCTTAGTGTCAGAGAGACATAGAGGAGGAAGAAGAACATTAAGAGAATGAGGAAGAGAGAAAAAATAAGGTAAATAATTGTTCTTTTTAGATGTAGAGGAGAGGATGTAAACATACTGTACTCTGGAAAATGATTTTATTAATGATGTTTATTAGCAACATTGCCATGGGCTTATGCTTAGTTTAAATATTTTCTTGCTTTTTTTCATAAAACAGTGTGACCTGCAGTTGGACACACACAGAAGGCAGAACAGTACTGAGAGCACACACACACACACACACGTCCCTTTTTAAACTTCTGAGAAAGATCCAGACATAGATTTCCCACACACACTTCTGCATAATTCTTCACACTGATGTCACACACAGACAGCATAGATAGATAAAAGGCCCATATATGGTAAAAGGCCATTGGTGATGTATGTGATGAAATCGGTGGCTGGCCACAGAGAACAAGCCATAACGTGACCTCCGTTTGAAGGCTGGCGTGTCAAAGCCTCAGTAGTACTATATGATCTATATGTGAATTTAGAGGGTATATCTTCAATTATAACTTGAATCATATGTTTAAAACATGTGCATGGTCCAAATCAAAAAAGTTTCTGTTAGAAACTAAAGTGGGGTCAGCCTTCCGAGTGGCTCAGCGGTCTAAAGCACTGCATCGCAGTGCAAGCTGAGTTACTACAGATCCTGGTTCGATTGCGGGCTGTGTCGCAGCCGGCCGCAACCGGGAGACCCATGAGACAATGCACAATTGGCCCAGCGTCGTCCGGGTTAGGGGAGGGTTTAGCTGGGTGGGATGTCCTTGTCTCATTGCGCTGTAGCAACTCCTGTGGCGGGCCGGGCGCATGCACGCTGACACGGTCGCCAGGTGTACTGTGTTTCCTCTGACACATTTGTGCGGCTGGCTTCTGGGTTAAGCGTGCATAGTGTCAAGAAGCAGTGTGTCTTGGCGGGGTTAGGGTTTCGGAGGACGCACCGCTCTCGACCTTCGCCTCTCCAGAGTCCGTACAGGAGTTGCAGCGACTGTAAAACCAATTGGATATGACGAAATTGAGGAGTAAAGGGGATAAAAAATATATATATAATAATAATTATAAAGTGGGGGAAGTCATGTGGTGGCCAGTGACGTGTTGATTTGACAGTTTCTCATAAGTTAAAACAGTGTCACTTACAGTAAGGCGGAGGAACAGACACAGGGCAGAGGTAAAAATATCTAAAGAACCTGGGTAGACTTAACATAGACCTGTTAGACAGAAAACACAGTACATTTTTGGAGATGATGTTTGAGGCCATGTAAGCTGAGCCCTCCTTAACATTTTTAACAGTTGAGCTAGCTATTCGCTGGCACAAGTGAAGACACTTCAGGCTGAGGAGTAAGTTTCACACATCCCCATGTGGTTCACATAAGCACACACACCCACCCACCCACACCAGTTACTGGCCAGTTACAACAACCTGACTGAGGAGAGAGACCAGCTACAGACCAGTTACTGGCCAGTTACAACAACCTGACTGAGGAGAGAGACCAGCTACAGACCAGCTACTGGCCAGTTACAACAACCTGACTGAGGAGAGAGACCAGCTACAGACCAGTTACTGGCCAGTTACAACAACCTGACTGAGGAGAGAGACCAGCTACAGACCAGTTACTGTAATACAGTATGTTGAAATTTAACATTCATACAGAGTTCACATTCATACATTACAATATATTATAGCTTAATTAGTCTGAAAATACAAAAAGAAGTGAGAAGTAAGGTCATATAGTTGTTAAGGACTAATGGAATCACTATGGTATGGACTGACATCTAGTTGTTAAAGGACAAATGGAATCACTATGGTATGGAGTGACATCTAGTTGTTGTGTGGTGTTCGGGTCTGTGGGACCCATTTTCAATGTTTACTAAAATAAAAATGATACAATGAATAATGTTTTCAAGAACATGTAAAATAACACATTTTCATTGAGTGCACACAGTGCACCCCCCTACACATTTATATTACATATGTGGTGTTTTGGTCCACTGGACCCGAGGGTAATAAAAGTGTGGAAAAGTGTGTGTGTAGGTGAAAACAAGCAAAAATTAAAGAAAAAGGTTTGCTGTGGGCCTTCACTCTGTCTTCCTCCTCTCTGAGCCTGCTGTTTTAACATAGCGCCAATAACCTGTCTGCCTCCCTGCCTGTCTCCCTGTCTGCCTGCCTGTATGCCTGTCTCCCTGCCTGTCTGCCTGTCTCCCACTTTTCTCGCAATCTTTACCCTTTGTAGTATGTGAAACTACACAATAACTTGCGGGAAGCTGCACAATGTTATTACAATACAATATTTCGATACATTGTAAAAAATTCTGTATTAATAAATAAATAGCTTTGCATGTGTGGCTCCTTACCAATATCAATCAGTATGGCAAAAAAAATCTCTGCACAGAGGGCCTTCGAAATAATTTACTGTTGATGAGCAGCTTATGCCATTTAGGGGCCGCTGCCCCATCAGGCAGTACATTCCGTCTAAACCCGCAAAATATGGAATCAAGATCTGGGTTGCCTGTGATGCTGCTTCATCATATGCGTGGAAATTGCAAGTGTATACAGGGAAGCCAGATGGAGGAGCCCCTGAGAAGAACCAAGGGATGCGGGTTGTCCTGGACGTGACACAGGGACTCTGTGGCCACAACATCACAAGTGATAACTTTTTTACTTCTCACAAGCTGTGACAGGAGCTCCTCAAGAGGAAGCTGACGATGGTAGGAACAGTACGGAAAAAACAAGCCAGAGCTCCCACCTCAGCTGTTGAATACACGGAACAGGCCTACCAATTCCTCTAAGTTTGTGTTCATGGCTGACACGTTTCTAGTGTCCTACGTGCCAAAGAAAGGCATAAATGTGGTACTCATGAGTACGCTGCATAGGGATGGGAGAATCTGTGGCCAGGAACATCAAAAACCAGAAATCATAATGGATTACAATGCCTCAAAAGGAGGGATGGACAAATTAGACAAGCTGGTGACTGGCTACAGCTACAAAAGAAGAACCCTACGCTGGCCACTTGTGACATTCTTCAACATCTTGGACATCTCGGCATACAACGCATTTGTCATCTGGATGGTAATGAACCCAGATTGGAACAGAGGGAAGCTCCAGAGGAGACAGCTCATTCTGGAGGAGCTGGGCAAGGCATTGGTAAGATCTCAAATCCAGAGGAGGCAACATATCCCAAGGACCCCAGCTTCTGCAGCCATCGTGAGGAGGATTCAGGAGGAGGATGCTGGTGCCCCATCCGCCCGACCCACAGAACCAACAACTCCAATACCGGAAGTAAGTGTGAGTGATGTTGTTTCATGCGTGTGTCTGAATCTCCTACCTTGGCCTGCTGTAACTACAGTGGGGAGAACATGTATTTGATACACTGCCGATTTTGCAGGTTTTCCTACTTACAAAGCATGTAGAGGTCTGTAATTTTTATCATAGGTACACTACAACTGTGAGAGACGGAATCTAAAACAGAAATCCAGAAAATCACATTATATGATTTTTAAGTAATTAAAAGGTAATGTGGTCTGATGAGACAAAAATATAGCTTTTTGGTCTAAACACCACTCGCCGTGTTTAGAGGAAGAAGAAGGATGAGTACAACCCCAAGAACACCATCCCAACCGTGAAGCATGGAGGTGGAAACATCATTCTTTGGGGATGCTTTTCAGCAAAGGGGACAGGACGACTGCACCGTATTGAGGGGAGGATGGATGGGGCCATGTATCGCAAGATCTTGGCCAACAACCTCCTTCCCTCAGTAAGAGCATTGAAGATGGGTCGTGGCTAGGTCTTCCAGCATGACAACGACCCGAAACACACAGCCAGGGCAACTAAGGAGTGGCTCCGTAAGAAGCATCTCAAGGTCCTGGAGTGGCCTAGCCAGTCTCCAGACCTGAACCCAATAGAAAATCTTTGGAGGGAGCTGAGAGTCCGTATTGTCCAGCGACAGCCCCGAAACCTGAAGGATCTGGAGAAGGTCTGTATGGAGGAGTGGGCCAAAATCCCTGCTGCAGTGTGTGCAAACCTGGTCAAGACCTACAGGAAACGTATGATCTCTGTAATTGCAAACAAAGGTTTCTGTACCAAATATTAAGTTCTGCTTTTCTGATGTATCAAATACTTATGTCATGCAATAAAATGCAAATCAATTACTTAAAAATCATACAATGTGATTTTCTGGATTTTTTTTACATGCTTTGTAAGTAGGAAAACCTGCAAAATCGGCAGTGTATCAAATACTTGTTCTCCCCACTGTATATACAGTACCAGTCAAAAGTTTGGACACACCTACTCATTCAAGGGTTTTTCTTTATTTTTACTATTTTGTACATTGTAGAATAATAGTGACAACATCAAAACTATGAAATAACACACATAGAATCATGTAGTAACCAAAAAAGTGTTAAACAATTAGAGATTCTTCAAATAGCCACCCTTTGCCTTGATGACAGCTTTGCACACTCTTGGCATTCTCTCAACTCGCTTCACATTGAATGCTTTTCCAACAGTCTTGAGGAGTTCCCACATATGCTGAGCACTTGTTGGCTGCTTTTCCTTCACTCTGCCGTGCGACTCGTCCCAAACCATCTCAATTTGGTTGATCCCGGGGATTGTGGAAGCCAGGTCATCTGATGCAGCATTCCATCACTCTCCTTCTTGGTAAAATAGCCCTTACACAGCCTGGAGGTGTGTTGGGTCATTGTCCTGTTGAAAAACAAATGATAGTCCCACTAAGCCTAAACCAGATGGGATGGCGTATCGCTGCAGAATGCTGTGGTATCCATGCTGGTTAAGTGTGCCTTGAATTCTAAATAAATCACAGTCCGTGTCACCAGAAAAGCACCCCCACACCATAACACCTCCTACTCCATGCTTTACGGTGGGAACTACACATGCGGAGATCATCCGTTCACCCACACCACGTCTCACAAAGACACGGCGGTTTGAACCAAAAATCTCCAATTTGGACTCCAGACCAAAGGACAAATTTCCACCGGTCTAATGTCCATTGCTCGTGTGTCTTGGCCCAAGCAGGTCTCTTCTTCTTATTGGTGTCCTTTAGTAGTGGTTTCTTTACAGCAATTCGACCATGAAGGCCTGATTCACACAATACCCTCTGAACAGTTGATGTTAAGATGTGTCTGTTACTTGAACTCTGTGAAGCATATATTTGGGCTGCAATTTCTGAGGCTGGTAACTCTAATTAACTTATCCTCTGCAGCAGAGGTAACTCTGGGTCTTCCATTCCTGTGGCGGTCCTCATGAGAGACAGTTTCATCATAGCGCTTGACGGTTTATGCGACTTCATTCAAAGTTCTTGAAATTATCCATATTGACTGACCTTCATGTCTTAAAGTAATGATGGTTGTTTATCTGTCACGAGAATTTCTATCCCTAATTAATCAAACTTAATGCTCTGATTAATTCCCAGAGGGTGTAAATTCTCTGGTTTAATCATGAATTAAACAAAGGTCCGCAACCAGCAAGAATAATCTGTATTTTTAATCATGGAGAGCTCTGGCGTCAAAAAACATACATACAGCTTTTATATCCCTTGACACACAAAGGCACTTTGCTCCGCCCACCTATAAACCGTTTCGTAGTCCCCTTCACCCTGGAATGCTTTCAACAGTTTCTAACTCCCCCCCTCTGTTAGTGGGTTCACACGACATTATAACTCTAACACCTCACACATTTATACTGTATTTGGGGTGAAATCCTTTAGTCATTATTCTTAAAATACAAATTAATCTGTCATTATCTTTGCTTATTTGAGCTGTTCTTGCCTTTAATATGGACTTGGTCTTTTACCAAATAGGGCTATCTTCTGTATACCCCCTCTACCTTGTCACAACACAACTGATTGGCTCAAATGCATTAAGAAGGAAAGAAATTCCACAAATTAAACTTTAAGAAAGCACACCTGCTAATTGAAATCAATTCCAGGTTACTACCTCATGAAGCTGGTTGAGAGAATGCCAAGAGTGTGCAAAGCTGTCATCAAGGCAAAGGGTGGCTATTTGAAGAATCTCAAATATAAAAACTTTTTGGGTTACTACATGATTCCATATGTGTTATTTTATAGTTTTGATGTCTTCACTATTATTCTACAATGTAAAAAAAAAAGTTAAAAGAAAAGAAAAACCCTTGAATGAGTAGGTGTGTCCAAACTGTTCACTGGTAGTGTATGTGAGTGAGTGAGTGAGTGAGTGAGTGAGTGAGTGAGTGAGTGAGTGAGTGAGTGAGTGAGTGAGTGAGTGAGTGAGTGAGTGAGTGAGTGAGTGAGTGAGTGAGTGAGTGAGTGAGTGAGTGAGTGAGTGAGTGAGTGAGTGAGTGAGATAGTTGTTAGTAAATTTCCAGAACTAAGTGTTTTCATCATTCTAGATTGCAGCTGGTAGCAACAAGAAGAAGAAGCGCTGCAATGTGTGTGGACCCAAGAATGACAGGAAGACACAGTACACATGCATCAAGTGCAAGAAATACATTTGCGACACACACAGTAAACATTTGTCCCTCATGTGGGGTGTAAACCGGCCTAAATTTCTGTTCAATTGGGCGCATTTATCATTTCTATAAAATACTGTATGTAAAATGTGTCCTTCCAATGTGTTCAGTTCAAAGCAATTAACATCAATAGTGATGAAAACCTTGTTTAATTTATATTTGTTCAAGATAAACATGATTTATTCCACCCATGTCTTGATTATAATTGATTTTTGTTTACAAAAATCACATTTTATCAAAACAAAAATAATATCGCTTTTGATAAATGTGATCTAGCAGAGGTAAATGGCAAATATTAACCATGTATGATGTCTATACTGCTTGTAATTGATATAAGTCAACATCTAAGTATTAAGTATTTTTAGGTAATTTGTTATGGCTGTATTGTTCTAAAATCCCAATAATGCTGTGGGTCCATCAGACCTGTGAACACTAGGTGAATAACATAAACATTAACACCACACAAGGGTTAAGAATGATGGAGGCACTGTGTTCTTGGGGACCTTCAATGCTGCAGAAATGTTTTGGTACCCTTCCCCAGATCTGTGCCTCGACACAATCCTCTCTCTGAGCTCTATGGACAATAATAATAATAATAATAATTCCTTCGACCTCATGGCTTGGTTTTTGCTCTGACATGCGCTGTCAACTGTGGGACCTTATATAGACAGGTGTGTGCCTTTCCAAATCATGTCCAATCAATTGAATTTACCACAGGTGGACTCCAATCAAGTTGTAGAAACATCTCAAGGATTAACAATTGAAACAGGATGCACCTGAGCTCAATTTCGAGTCTCATAGCAAAGGGTCTGAATACTTATGTAAATAAGGTATTTCTGTTTTTTTTTATTTGTAATAAATGTACAAAAATGTTTGAGAAAAAATTGTTTTCGCTTTATCATTATGGGGTATTGTGTGTAGATTAATCAGGAACATTTTTTATTTAATCAATTTTAGAATAAGGCTGTAACGTAACACAATGTGGAAAAAGAAAAGGGGTCTGAATACTTTCTGAATGCACTGTAATGCATTACTTTTGACCAGGGCCCATAGGACAGATATGCATTTCATTATCACACTATAGTTATGTACTCACAATTCAAGGATCACAATTCAGACTTGTGGGACCAGTAGTTTGTCAATATTGTTGACACACACAACAAAGAATGTCAACATCATCCACAGACAATTTAGTAAATACTGCAACTCGTGTAGTAACTACGGTAACTCGTGCTCTTGGCCTTGTGTAAGTCATTGAACACACCACAACCAGGGCTGTGTCCCAAATGGCACCCTATCCTCTTTAAAGTGCACTACTTTTGACAAGGGTACTGCACTATAGAAGGAAGGGGGTGTCATTTGGGCCACATCGCATGCAGGAACTTCTTATTTTTTTCAGCCTGCTCTAACGATGAGAGAAACCAGTTAGAGGCCTGTTACAACACCACAGGACTGGCACAAGACAGAGACCAGCCAGATACCATCCCAAACCCAGATAACGTTAGTAACCTAGCCACATAGCTAACGTTAGCCACAACAAAGTGAAATTCATAACATATCATATGAAATGGATGATGGATATCCACAAATGAATACATGTGAAATGTAACATATCATACTAAATGGAGGGAGCCAGATTTACGTTTAACATGTTACGTCTGTTCCTGAGTCCAGGGTGGAACTTGAAGTGTGCATTTGGACACTGTGTGCAGTGCACAACAATCATGAATTCACCAATAGTTAAATGACAACATAAAACAATTATTCAATACAATACACAGGTATTATATATTTCACATATGAAGTATATTTCTTCAACAGAGCAAAACATTTGTCAGAAAATCTGGAAAACTTGTCCAGAGGGTTGGAGGCTGTTGGGATCCAGCTGTTACTTCCTGTCTACTGAGATTAAAACCTGGGAGGAGGGCAGACTGGATTCTCTAAAGAAAGGAGCAGACCTGGTGATCATAAACAGCAAGGAGGAACAGGTGTGAGTGTGAGTGTGTGAGAGAGAGAGAGAGAGAGAGAGAGAGAGAGAGAGAGAGAGAGAGAGAGAGAGAGAGAGAGAGAGAGAGAGAGAGAGAGAGAGAGAGAGAGAGACAGAGAGACAGAGAGGCAGAGAGAGAGAAAGACAGAGAGACAGAGAGAGACAGAGAGAGACAGAGATAGAGACAGAGAGAGAGACAGAGAGACAAAGAGAGAGAGAATCCCTTGGTCAGTAATGTATCTTCCAGTATTTAACACATGTAGTCTATTGCAGTTGGCAATATCAGTATCTTTCTCACCAACAGGAGTTTCTCTTTGGCCTCAACAAGAGAGCCTGGATTGGTATGACTGACCCTGTCACTGAGGGGACCTGGAAATGGTGGACGGCACACCACTGACCAACCCAAGGTAAGCGACCACTGCTCTGATAACACTGACCACAGTGTAAGGAGTAGGACTGATTCTCTGTGTTGTTCATACTCTAGGTTCTGAGAGAGAGGCCAGTCTAACTCTGTTGTTTCTACTGCAGCTATTGGAGGAGTGGAGAGTCTAATGGTGGTGGAGTGGAGAACTGTTTGGTGGTACATTACAGTTCATCAGGCCAAGGAGAATGGTGGGACTATCAGTGTTCATATCCAGAGTACTGGATCTGTGAAAAAGGCTCTTTGTAGTCACTGCTGTTTGAGGAACTCTGAAGACTGATGATATATTTTGGTAGAATGGCACTCTGAACTAGACGTAGGAGAGAAAGGCTCACACACACACACACACACACACACACACACACACATGGAAGCATGCACTCAGAAAGACAGAAAACACAGTACTGTGTTGGAGATCTCTGAGGTCATCTATGCTAAGCCCCCCTGAAGAGTCTTAGCAGTCGACGATATGAAAATGAAAAGCTAGCTATTCGCTGGCACAAGTGAAGACACTTCAGGCTGAGGAGTAAGTTTCACACATCCCCGTGTGCATCACATAAGCACACACACCCACCCACCCACACCAGTTACTGGCCAGTTACAACAACCTGACTGAGGAGAGAGACCAGCTACAGACCAGCTACTCTAATACAGTATGTTGTAATTTAACATTCATACAGAGTTCACATTCATACATTACAATATATTATAGCTTAATTTGTCTGAAAATACAAAAAGAAGTGAGAAGTAAGGTCATACAGTTGTTAAAGGACTAATGGAATCACTATGGTATGGACTGACATCTAGTTGTTAAGGACTAATGGAATCACTATGGTATGGAGTGACATCTAGTTGTTAAAGGACTAATGGAATCACTATGGTATGGAGTGACATCTAGTTGTTAAGGACTAATGGAATCACTATGGTATGGACTGACATCTAGTTGTTGTGTGGTGTTCGGGTCTGTGGGACCCATTTTCAATGTTTACTAAAAGAAAAATGATACAATGAATTATTTTTTCAACCTGAGACTCATTGGCTTTGGCTCATTTTCTGTGAAGAACATGTTAAAGAACACATTTTCATTGAGTGCACACTGTGCACCCCCCTACACATTTATATTACATATGTGGTGTTTTGGTCCACTGGACCCGACGGTAATAAAAGTATGGAAAAGTGTGTAGGTGAAAACAAGCAAAAATGAAAGAAAAAGGTTTGCTGTGTGCCTTCACTCTGTCTTCCTCCTCCCTGAGCCTGCTGTTTCAACATAGCACCAAGACCTGTCTGTCACCCTGCCTGTCTGCCTGCCTGTCTGCCTCGCTCCTTGCCTGTCTGCCTGTCTGCCTGCCTGTCTGCCTGTCTCCCTGCCTGTCTGCCTGTCTCCCACTTTTCTCGCACTCTTTACCATTTGTAGTGTGAAACAACACAATATCTTGCGGGAAGATATTTCCTGCATTACTTTTAACCAGGGTCCATAGGACAGATATGTATTTTATATCACACTGTAGTTCTGATCTCTCAAAGCAAGGATCACAATTCAGACTTGACTTTACATGGCTTGTGGGACCAGTAGTTTGTCAATATTGTTGACACACAAAAAAAAGAATGTCGACATTGTCAACGGAAAATGTAGTAACTACGGTAACTGGTGCCCTTGGCCTTGTGTAAGTCACTGAACACGGTGTACAATGGATACACCACAACCAGGGCTGTGTCCCAAATGGCACCCTATCCTCTTTAAAGTGCACTACTTTTGACCAGGGCACATAGGGCATTGGTAGAAAGTACTGCACTATGGAAGAAATAGGGTGTCATTTGGGACGCATTGCATGCAGGAACTTCTTTTATTTTCAGCCCGCTCTAACGATGAGAGAAACCAGTTAGAGGCCTGTTACAACACCACTGGACTGGCACAAGACAGAGACCAGCCAGATACCAGTAGTGGTATCACTGACCTGTATACAGAGAGAGACCAGTTAAAGAAGGAGATAGACCAGCGTCGGAAGCACATGAACCAGCTAGAGAGGGAAAGAGACCAGTTACTGAGGCACAGGCAGAGGGCAGAACAGAATTTAGAGGACACACACTGTTCGCAGGCAGACCCGCACGCACCCACCAACGCATGCACGTCTGTGAAGTTCCCCTTTAAAACCTCTGATAATGGTGCAAACAGATTTCTTAAACACACTTCTGAATATTTCTGTTTGGTTCAGTTGTTACAGAGCGTGGGGTTCAGAACCTGCTGGGGTCACGTACACTAAAATGTATCAATTCAAAGTATTTTTTTACTACACTTATTGAAACTATTTAAAGGCGATCAATTGAAAATAACCTTTTTAACAACAACACAGGGGACACCCCGCCACTGTTTGGTAAACAGCTGAAGGACAGGGCTGGAAAAATTGTACCACTCTCAAATTCATAGAGAGAGATATGTATGCAAGGACTGACCATCCACGAGATCAAAACGATAGTTTTAACCATCTGAGGCTATATGGTGTTTGTTTACAATTTCATCGTGAAACAAGCGTATATTTTGTGTCGTGATGGGGTTAGACTGTCACGCCCTGACTCAGGGGACGCTTAAATGTTGAGTCAGGGTGTGTATATTCTTTGTTGTGCGTTTTCTATGTTTGTATTCTAGTATGTGTAGTTCTATGTTGGCCGGTGTGGTTCCCAATCAGAGGCAGCTGTTGCTCGTTGTCTCTGATTGGGGATCATACTTAGGCAGCCTATTGGCACTAGTGGGTTGTGGGATCTTGTTCCGGTTAAGGTTAGTTGTGTATTCTACCTTAGGACTTCACGTTTCGTTTCATTTATTGTTTTGTCGTTGTGTTTATTAAGTTAAATAAACATGTACGTATATCACGCTGCGCCTTGGTCTGACCTGTCATTAAACGAACGTGACATAGACGGTTAAACTAAGCTCATGAGGCATTTACAGTATAAGTTACATTCTTCAAGAATCAATGGGGAAATATCATTCATTTTAAAGCATTTTTTTATATATATAAAAATCACAGATTGCACATTTAAATCATGCTACAGTGAGGGAAAAAAGTATTTGATCCCCTGCTGATTTTGTACGTTTGCCCACTGACAAAGAAATTATCAGTCTATAATTTTAATGGTAGGTTCATTTGAACAGTGAGAGACAGAATAGCAACAAAAAAATCCATAAAAACGCATGTCAAAAATGTTATAAATTGATTTGCATTTTAATGAGGGAAATAAGTATTTGACCCCCTCTCAATCATAAAAGATTTCTGGCTCCCAGGTGTCTTTTATACAGGTAACAAGCTGAGATTAGGAGCACACTCTTAAAAGGAGTGCTCCTAATCTCAGTTTGTTACCTGTATAAAAGACACCTGTCCACAGAAGCAATCAATCAATCAGATTCCAAACTCTCCACCATGGCCAAGACCAAAGAGCTCTCCAAGGATGTCAGGGACAAGATTGTAGACCTACACAAGGCTGGAATGGGCTACAAGACCATCGCCAAGCAGCTTGGTGAGAAGGTGACAACAGTTGGTGCGATTATTCGCAAATGGAAGAAACAAAATAACAGTCAAACTCCCTCGGCCTGGGGCACCATGCAAGATCTCACCTCGAGTTGCAATGATCATGAGAACGGTGAGGAATCAGCCCAGAACTACACGGGAGGATCTTGTCAATGATCTCAAGGCAGCTGGGACCATAGTCACCAAGAAAACAATTGGTAACACACTACGCCGTGAAGGACTGAAATCCTGCAGCGCCCGCAAGGTCCCCCTGCTCAAGAAAGCACATATACAGGGCCGTCTCAAGTTTGCCAATGGACATCTGAATGATTCAGAGGAGAACTGGGTGAAAGTGTTGTGGTCAGATGAGACCAAAACCGAGCTCTTTGGCATTTACTCAACTCGCTGTGTTTGGAGGAGGAGGAATGCTGCCTATGACCCCAACAACACCATCCCCACCGTCAAACATGGAGGTGGAAATATTATGTTTTGTGGGTGTTTTTCTGCTAAGGGGACAGGACAACTTCACTGCATCAAAGGGACGATGGACGGGGCCATGTACCGTCAAATCTTGGGTGAGAACCTCCATCCCTCGGCCAGGGCATAGATGGGTATTCCAGCATGACAATGACCCAAAACACACGGCCAAGGCAACAAAGGAGTGGCTCAAGAAGAAGCACATTAAGGTCCTGGAGGGGCCTAGCCAGTCTCCAGACCTTAATCCCATAGAAAACCTGTGGAGGGAGCTGAAAGTTCGAGTTGCCAAACGTCATCCTCGAAACCTTAATGACTTTTGTACGTTTGCCCACTGACAAAGACATCATCAGTCTATGATTAACTTCCATTGTCAACTAAGTAAAAATGCATAAACCCCACAAATAAAAACAGAAAATATCCTGATGAAAATGCAGGTTCTTTCAATCTCATTCTCCTCTTTACTCTACCTGTCTGCCTCCCTTTCGGTCTTGACTTGCGCTGTCACTAGTGAAGTGCAACGTTGTATCAAATCAATCAGCTATTGAAGGGCAACATTGTATCAAATCAATCAACTGGGTCCGGCCCAATGACTGTATATATAAAGGTCAGGCCGGAAGCTGACGATAGCGAACTTGCAACATTTAATTAACTAGCTTATTCCGGGCCCTCAGAGTTTTTTGTGCCAGTGAGCTCGGGACAGACACAGCTGTTTTCACGCAAACGTAGATGTGTTCAGGTATTTTATATGCTATCTTCAGAACATGACATTTTGCTGTTTCACACCGTGGACTGGTGTTTATCAAAAGGGACAGTGTTGGAAAGATTTTTCAAATACTTTGAGGAACTAACATTCACAATTGAAATAAAAAAATACTGACTTCGTTGACTTACTGTGTGTGGTGAAAACAATTATACTGAGAAACTCAGCTTATTAGTGATGGTGAGTTAAGGCAATCAGAAATCAGACATCCCCAAATGGCACTTACCTACACTTGCACGCAGCAGGACAGTTAGCCTACTTCTATGCGTGCTCTAGCTCACACGCCAGAGCACCAGAAACATGCTCATTGCTCACAAATGGCGCGCTCTAAACAAAACACAATGAAAATATTTACAAAACTTGTAACTGATCGTATGAAATAAAACAAAACTCATCTTGGCACCACACTGCCAGGTCTCTGAGCTCCTCGCTGTAGGTCGTCTCATCATCGTCGGTGATCAGGCCTACCACCGTCGTGTCGTCGGCAAACTTAATGATGGTGTTGGAGTTGTTCGCGGCCACGCAGTCATGGGTGAAAAAGGGGTACAGGAAGGGACTAAGCATGCACCCCTGAGGGACCCCATGTTGAGGGTCAGTGTGGCGGATATATTATTGCCTACCCTCACCACCTGGGGGCGGCCCGTCAGGAAGTTGTTTAATCCCAGGGTCCTTCGTTTAGTGATGAGCTTGGAGGGCATTATGGTGTTGAACACTGAGCTGTAGTCAATGAACAGTATAGAAATTGCATCATCTGTGAATCTGTGGGGAGGTATGCGAATTGGAGTGGGTCCAGGGTGTTTGGGATGATGGTGTTGATATGAGCCATGACCAGCCTTTCAGAGCATTTCATGGCTACAGGTGTGAGTGCTACGGGGCGATAGTCATTTAGACAGGTTCACTTGGCATTATTGGGCGCAGGGACTATGGTGGTCTGCTTGAAACATGTAGGTATTACAGACTGGGTCAGGGAGAGGTTGAAAATGTCGTTGAAGACACTTGCCAGTTGCTCAGCGCATGCTCTGAGTACGCGTCCTGGTTATTTGTCTGTGAATGCTAACCTGTTGAAAGGTCTTAGTCATGGAGAGCGTGATCACACAGTCATCCGCAAAAGCTGGTGCTCTCCTGCATGGTTTAGTGTTGCTAACCTCAAAGCAAGCATAGAAGGTACACAACATGACCAAAAGCATGTGGACACCTGCTCGTCGAACATCTCATTCCAAAAACATGGGCATTAATATGGAGTTTGTCCCACCTTTGCTGCAATAACAGCCTCCACTCTTCTGGGAAGACTTTCCACTAGATTTTGGAACATTGCTGCGGGGACTTGCTTCCATTCAGTCACAAGAGCATTAGTGAGGTTAGGCACTGATGTTAGGCGATTAGGCCTGGCTCGCAGTCAGCATTCCAATTCATCCCAAAGGTGTTAATTTGGGTTGAGGTCAGGGCTCTGTGCAGGCTAGTCAAGTTCTCCCACACCTGTCTCGACAAACCATTTCTGTATGGACCTCGCTTTCTGACCAGGGGCATTGTCATGCTAAAACAGCAAATAGTGCCCCAAACTTTTGCCACAAAGTTGGAAGCACAGAACCGTCTAGAATGTCATAGTATGCTGTAGCGTTAAGATTTGCCTTCACTGGAACTAAGGGGCCTAGCCCGAACCATAAAAAAACCATCCCAGACCATTATTCCTCCTCCACCCAACTTTACAGTTGGCACTATGTATTCGGGCAGTTAGCGTTCTCCTGTTATCCGCCAAACCCAGATTTGTCTGCCGGACTGCTAGATGGTGAAGCGTGATTCATCACTCCAGAGAACACGTTTCCACTGCTCCAGAGTCCAATGACGGCGAGCTTTACACCACTCTAGCCGACGCTTGGCATTGTGCATGGTGATGGCTTCTGTGCGGCTGCTCGGCCATGGAAACTCATTTCATGAAGATCCCAACTAACAGTTATTGTACTGATGTTGCTTCCAGAGGCAGTTGGAACTCGGCAGTGAGTGTTACAACTGAGGATAGATTATTTTTACACGCTTCAGAACTCTGCGGTCCCGTTCTGTGAGCTTGTGTGGCCTACCACTTCACAGCTGAGCTGTTGTTGCTCCTATACATTTCACTTCACAATAACAGCACTCACAGTTGACCGGGGCAGCTCTAACAGGGCAGAAATTTGACTGACTTGTTGGAAAGGTGGCATCTTATGACGGTGCCACATTGAAAGTCACTGAGCTCTTAAGTAAGGCCATTCAACTGCCAATGTTTTCTATGGAGATTGCATGGCTGTGTGCTCGATTTTATACACCTGTCAGCAACGGGTTTGGCTGAAAAAGCAGAATCCACTCATTTGAAGGGGTATCCACATACTTTTGTATATATAGTGTAACTAGCGCGTCTGGTAGGCTCGCATCCCTGGACAGATCGCTGCTAGTTTTCCCTTTGTAATAGTTTGCAAGCCCTGCCACATCCAACGAGAGTCAGAACCTTTGTAGTAGGATTAGATTTTGGTCCTGTATTGAAGCTTTGCCTGTTTGATGGTTCAGTGGAAGGGATAGCGGGATTTCTTATAAGGGTCTGGATTAGTGTCCCAATCCTTGAAAGTGGCAGCTCTAACCTTTAGCTCACTGCCGATATTGCCTGTAATCCATGGCTTCTGGTTAGGATATGTACGTCTGGTCACTGTGGGGAAGATGTCGTCGATGCACTTATTAATGATGCCGGTTACGGATGTGGTAAATTTTTCAATGCCATAGGATGAATCCCAGAACATATTCCAGTCTGTCGTAGAGAAACAGTCCTGTAGCTTAACATTCACTTCATTGCACCACTTCTGTACCGAGCGCGTCATTGGTACTTCCTGTTTTAGGTTTTGCTTGTAGGCAAGAATCAGGAGGATAGAGTTATGGTCAGATTTGCCAAATGGAGGGCAAGGGAGAGCTTTGCATGTGTCTCTGTGTGTGGAGTGAAGGTGATTTAGAGTTTTTTCACTTCCAGTTGCATAGGTGACGTGCTGATAGAAATTAGGTAAAACAGATTTCAGTTTTCCTGCATTAAAGTCAACGGCCACTAGGACTGCCTGTCAGATGAACCGATGTGGATGTGGTGGAGGAGTCAGGCGCAGGACACAGAGGCTTCGTCCAACAGACTTTACTAGTCAAAAGTGCAAAAATACAATAAACGGCCTCGAAAACAAACAGAGGCGAGTGAATACGTAAACCATGCGTAAACACTAAACAAACAAACAGAGCGTCAACACGCAGCTCCGAAATACAGGCAGACAACAACACACAATCTAACCAATACAAAACAGGGAACTTATAGGACACGTAATCAGAACACAAACAGACACAGGTGTACAAGACAGACCAAAGCAATCACACCACGAAACATTCAACGGTGGCAGCTAGTACTCCGGGTACGGCGAACGCCGAAGCCTGCCCGAACCAGGAGGAGGAGCAGTCTCGGCCGAAACCGTGACAGTACCCCCCCCTTGACGCGCGGCTCCAGCCGTGCGCCGACCCCGGCCTCGGGGCACGTGGGATGCCCACGGTGGAACTCAGTCAGGAGGGATGGATCTAGGATGTCCCTCCTAGGCACCCAGCACCGTTCCTCCGGACCGTACCCCTCCCACTCCACGAGATACTGGAGACCACTCATCCGGCGCCTCGAGTCCAAGATGGTCCGGACCCTGTACGCCGGGGCCCCCTCGATGTCCAAAGGGGGCGGAAGGGTCTCTCCTATCTCATTTTCTTGGAGTGGGCCAGCTACCACCGGCCTGAGAAGAGACACATGGAACGAGGGGTTAATATTATTGTACTCAATAGGCAGTTGTAACCTGTAACACACCTCGTTCAATCTTCTCAGGACTTTAAAGGGCCCCACAAACCGCCGACCCAGCTTCCGGCAGGGCAGGCGGAGGGGCATGTTTCGAGTCGAGAGCCAGACTCGATCTCCCGGTGCGTACACCGGTCCCTCACTGCGGTGGCGATCGGCGCTCGCCTTTTGTTGACGGATGGCCCGCTGCAGATGGACATGGGCAGCGTCCCACGTCTCCTCCGAGCGCCGAATCCACTCGTCCACCGCAGGGGCCTCGATCTGGCTCTCGTGCCACGGTGCCAGGACCGGCTGATACCCTAAAACACACTGGAAAGGTGTTAAATTGGTGGAGGAGTGGCGGAGAGAGTTCTGGGCCATCTCTGCCCAGGGGATATACCTAGACCACTCCTCCGGCCGGTCCCGGCAATAGGACCTCAGAAACCTACCCACATCCTGGTTGACTCGTTCAACCTGCCCATTGCTCTCTGGGTGGTACCCCGAGGTAAGGCTCACCGAGACCCCCAAGCGTTCCATGAACGCCCCCCAGACTCTGGAGGTGAACTGGGGACCTCGGTCAGACACAATATCCTCGGGGACCCCATAGTGCCGGAACACGTGGGTAAATAGGGCCTCGGCAGTCTGTAGGGCAGTAGGGAGACCCGGCATTGGGAGGAGACGACAGGCCTTGGAGAACCGATCCACAACGACCAAAATGGTGGTATTCCCCTGGGAAGGGGGTAGGTCGGTTACAAAATCCACCGAGAGGTGGGACCATGGTCGTTGTGGAACGGGCAGGGGATGTAACTTACCCCTGGGAAAATGTCTAGGCGCCTTACACTGGGCGCACACCGAGCAGGAGGAGACATAAACCCTCACATCCTTAGCTAACGTTGGCCACCAGTATTTCACGCTAAGGCAGTGCACTGTCCGGCCAATACCTGGATGTCCAGAGGAGGGTGATGTATGAGCCCAATAAATAAGACGATCACGAACCTCGAGCGGAACGTACGTCCGCCCCACAGGACACTCGGGGGGAGTAGGGTCGGTACGCAGTGCCCGCTCGATTTCCGCATCGACCTCCCATACCACCGGAGCCACCAGACAAGACTCCGGCAGTATGGAAGTAGGCTCTATGGCCCTCTCCTCTGTGTCATACCGCCGGGACAGGGCGTCTGCCTTACCGTTCTGGGACCCTGGGATGTATGTGATCTTAAAAACAAACCGGGTCAGGAACATGTTCCACCTAGCCTGACGAGGGTTCAATCTCCTAGCTGCCCGGATGTACTCCAGGTTACGGTGATCAGTCAGAATGAGGAAAGGGTGTTGAGCCCCCTCAAGCCAATGCCTCCACACCTTTAGGGCCTGGACTACAGCTAACAGCTCCCTGTCCCCAACGTCATAATTGCGCTCCGCCGAGCTGAGCTTCTTGGAGTAGAACGCACAGGGGCGGAGCTTAGGTGGCGTGCCGGACCGTTGTGACAGGACTGCCCCAATACCGGTCTCGGACGCGTCTACCTCTACTTGGAAGGGTAAAGAGGGATCCGGATGCGCCAGCACCGGGGCCGAGGTGAACAGGTTCTTCAGTTTGACAAATGCCCTGTCCGCCTCAGCTGACCACTGCAAGCGAACCGGACCCCCCTTTAGCAGGGACGTAATGGGAGCTGCAACCTGTCCAAAGCCCTGGATAAACCTCCGGTAGTAATTAGCAAAACCCAAGAACTGCTGCACCTCTTTTACAGTGGTTGGAGTTTGCCAATTACGTACGGCCGACACACGGTCTACCTCTATCTCCACACCAGACGCGGACAACCGATAACCCAAAAAGGAGACGGACTCCTGGAAGAACAGGCATTTCTCTGCCTTGACATACAAGTCATGCTCCAACAGTCTTCTCAACACTCGGCGCACCAGGGCTACATGCTCGGCTCGTGTAGAAGAGTACACTAGGATGTCGTCGATGTACACTACCACACCCTGCCCATGCATGTCCCGGAAAATCTCGTCAACAAAGGATTGGAAGACTGAAGGAGCATTCATTAACCCGTATGGCATGACGAGATACTCGTAATGACCCGAGGTGGTGCTAAATGCCGTTTTCCATTCATCCCCCTCCCTAATGCGCACCAGATTGTACGCGCTCCTGAGATCCAACTTTGTGAAGAACTGCGCTCCGCGTAATGATTCTGTCATAGTCGCAATCAGTGGAAGAGGGTAACTGTACTTAACCGTGATCTGATTGAGACTACGGTAATCAATACACGGGCGCAAACCCCCGTCCTTCTTCTTCACAAAGAAGAAACTCGAGGAAACCGGGGAAGTGGAGGACCGTATGTATCCCTGTGCCAAGGACTCGGCTATGTAAGTCTCCATAGCCACAGTCTCCTCTTGAGACAGGGGATATACACGGCTCCGCGGAAGTGCCGCTCCTGTTTGGAGATTTATCGCAGTGTCCCCCTGTCTATGAGGTGGTAGCCGTGTTGCCCTCGTTTTGCTAAACACAAGTGCTAAGTCCTCATACTCAGGGGGAATGCGCATTGCGGGCACTTGGTTCGGACTCTCTCTCCTCCTCTCTCTAGCGCCAGCACCCCCGAGCTCCATGGGAATCGGCTCGGAGGTGCTGGAGGGTGGAATGGACGACCCCCACTCGGGACGTCCGCGGGTAGCCAGCAGGGTGTCGAGACGGATGGAGATGTCCACCAACTGGTCGAAGGATAGGTTGGTGTCCCTGCAGGCCAGCTCACGACGAACGTCCTCTCGTAGGCTACACCGGTAATGGTCGATGAGGGCCATCTCATTCCACCCCGCATCCGCCGCTAGAGTCCGGAACTCCAGGGCGAACTCCTGTGCGCTCCTCTTCCCCTGTCGGAGGTGGAACAGACGCTCCCCCGCCGCCTTTCCCTCAGGTGGGTGATCGAAGACAGCCCTGAAGCGGCGGGAGAACTCCGCGTAGGTGATGGTAGCGGCGTCTATTCCCCTCCATTCGGCGTTGGCCCACTCCAACGCCTTGCCGGATAGACAGGAGATGAGGGCGGAGACGCTCTCGTATCCCGAGGGCGCTGGGTGTAGGGTAGCCAGGTAAAGTTCCACCTGCAGGAGGAATCCCTGACACCCGGCTGCAGAACCGTCATATGCCCTCGGGAGCGAGAGCCGAATGCCCCTGGGTTCCGGTGCTGAGAGAGGAGGACTGGCCGTTGGTGATGGGATGGTGTAAGAAGACGTGGGCACCTCCCCAGTAACCAACCGGCGCAGAGTGTTGGACACCTCGTCCATGGCGGACCCAAGTTGCCGGATCATGGTGTCCTGATAGCTGATCCGTTCCTCCAGCGACTTGGGTGTCGCAGCTGCTCCTGCTGACTCCATAGTTGGTGTGTTGTTCTGTCAGATGAACCGATGTGGATGTGGTGGAGGAGTCAGGCGCAGGACACAGAGGCTTCGTCCAACAGACTTTACTAGTCAAAAGTGCAAAAATATAATAAACGGCCTCGAAAACAAACAGAGGCGAGTGAATACGTAAACCATGCGTAAACACTAAACAAACAAACAGAGCGTCAACACGCAGCTCCGAAATACAGGCAGACAACAACACACAATCTAACCAATACAAAACAGGGAACTTATAGGACACGTAATCAGAACACAAACAGACACAGGTGTACAAGACAGACCAAAGCAATCACACCACGAAACATTCAACGGTGGCAGCTAGTACTCCGGGGACGGCGAACGCCGAAGCCTGCCCGAACCAGGAGGAGGAGCAGTCTCGGCCGAAACCGTGACACTGCTGCCTCTAGGTGAGCATTTTCTAGTTTGCTTATGACCATGTACAGCTCCTTGAGTGAGGTCTTAGTGCCAGCATCGGTTTGTGGTGGTGAATACACAGCTACGAAAAATCTAGATGAAAACTCTCTTGGTAAATATTATGGTCTACAGCTTATCATGAAGTATTCTAACTCAGGCGAGCAGAACCTCGAGACTTCCTTGATAACACCAGATGTTGTTAACAAAGAGACACACACCCCCTCCCCTGAACTTCCCCACCACCACCGTTCTGTCCTGCCGGTGTACAGAAAAAACAGCTAGATTCATATTTACCATGTCCTTGTTCAGCCACGACTCTGGGCATACTTCTATTTCACTGTACAGCCTTACCTATGGATTGTGGATCAATGAAAGGGGGTGTCAGTCTACTCAGTTACACACACAGAACAAAACTGTGAAGAGTTTACACAAATATTAGGATTGTGGGTTAGTTAGATCACAAACATGTCTAAACTACAGTTGTTGAGTGAAAACAGAAAGAAGACAAAGAGTGTGTCAGAAGATGGGAACAACAAGCAGGATCATGTGGAAATCACTGTTACGAAATCAAAGCATCTCTGAATCATCCATGCTTTGGGTTTCAGATAAATAGAAGCATGATTTACTTTTTTTATATGTTCAGTGTAGGAGGAAATTGAATTGTGGAAGAGCCACAACTAATGTTTCCTCATAGTGACGCAAGAAAACATACCGATTTCCTCTCCTCACCAAGTTAAAGTGTGCAGAGGGGGTCTTCATAAGGTGATGCTGTAAAGGTTGTGATGTTGCAGTTTCTGTGTATGTGTGTATAACTTTATTTCCACCTGAGAGCAAGATGCCCCATGAAACTGATCCTAGCTTGAAAATTACAACGGTTAAGACAACAGCGTCACAATAATGCAGGGTTGCTAAACCCAGAAGCACAACATCGCAAGACTTCCTGGAACACTTGCGTAACAGACCAAACAGACCAGGCCGGCGTTTGGGGAAATCAATGAGAGATGTGAAAAATTCTTCCTTAGTTGTTAATTTTCTCAAAATCTAAAGGCACAACCTAGATTCAAGCCAATGTCTTAATTAGTTCTACATGTTATTACTCCAACCTCATGAATGTGACAAAAGCAACTTTATATGTTCTGTACATGGGCACGTCGGCGCAAGATGACCATTAGACCCAATGACGTGTTTCTGCGCATGAGCTTCTCTAGCCAACGTCGCCATGACATCGCCTACAAATGTGATCAGGGATTTCTATTGGAGTCGCAGTTTTAGCATATCTTCATACTGCACTGTCTTAGCTACCGCTCTGAATCAACCATGGGACCAGCTCAAGCATTGTAGCAATGCTGCCTAGGCAGAAGGCAAGCAATCCGAGCAATTTTGACAAAAACAATGGATATATATTTTTGTTGTGCAAAATTGGTAGAATCTTAATTCAAATGATTCACAGCTGTAATTGCAGCAAAAGCTGCTTCCACCAAGTATTAAATCAGGGGGGTGTGGAGACTTATCCAATTATGATATTTCAGTGTTCTTTGTTCTATAACTTTCTTTCACTTTGAAAATGTGGAGTAGGTTGTGTAGATCTGTAGAAAATAATTAGAATTAAACCCTTTTAAGATGTCATTTTAAGGCTCAAAATGTGAAAAAAAAATCAAGGGGGTGTAGACCTTCTATAAGAACTGTCCTGTAGCATAGTAGGTCTATAATATGTTACACCAGAAACACCTCCTCAGTCATTTATTATCTGAAGAACTCAACAGCACTGTAGGCAGGATATATGCTTTGATTGAAATAAAATAGGCCTACAAGAAAGGCTAATAGTTATGTTAACACCATCTGGGTTGATTACCTCACAAAACAGTAATTCAAGAAGATCTAAATGCATATTCCCATGAAAATGATTGTGAAGATTGGAATGCAGTTTGGACATTTCACCAGTAAAATGTGAATAATTATCATTCCAGATTGACAGTGATGTTTGCCTGTTTTGAAATTAGGTATGCCTAACTTGGTGTTTTGAGGTTATTAAAACATTATAACTTTTTATTGAGACAGTATGTGTGTGTGTAGGTAGACGTTTCAATTGGAGGATGCATTTTATGTATATTCTATAAAGATATTCAAAGACGACATCAGTTGGTACAAATTATGAGAAATTATGACATCATTATTTTTTTCAATGCTCTTAAATGATAACTTCATAATATAGCCTAATGTCAACAAACTTCTATCTCATGAGATATGGCTGGCTTGTGGCTTGTGTGGATATTTTAGTGGGCTGTATGGTGGTTAGCTAGTCTAGACTACCTGTGTTCTTTGTTTGTAAAATCAGGATGTGCCGCAACAAAAAGTGAGCATGAGAGGGGGGTGACCTGGGAGAGAGGGGAGCTCCCCCCTCCTGGTCAATACCTTTTAGTTTTAAAGTTAATTTCCTGAAATTGTACACATTTTGCCATAAGGAGTAGAGAAAATGTTGCCGTTTTAAAGCAAGCTTTCTGCTATTCTAATCATTTTGCCATGGACTGGAGAGACATTTTTGCATTTTTAAAGCACATTTCCTGCAATTCTACACATTTTGTCAAGACTTATGACATGTTAATGATACATGAGTGAGAGTGACAAAATAAGTAAATGGGGACCCTCTGGAGGCCAGGGCCCCTGGGAACATATCCTATGTGCCCGGTCGGTATTCGGCCATGATTGCAAAGAGTTTAGAAAGCTGGCTAGACTAACTGACAATCTAAAAATTGTTAGCTGACAAGGCTAGTAGAGTGACTGACATAACAAGAGAAAAACTGCTGATGCACAACCTAATTTCCAAATTGCATATTGTGTATTCACATTGTGTATTCTACTAAGTTGAAAGCCTGACTGAGTGGATGCTTTTTCAGATCTGTATTCAAACAGTTTTAAAGAGTTGTCATTTTTTGGGATCTGTATTCAAAAAGTTGTAGTGACCTCTAAATAAACGATTTCTTCCCCCGGAAAAATTGTTAATTCCACAAAGTATAATTACAACTATAGATATCTCAGGTCTGACACATACACACACACACACACACACACACAAAGACTTACACATGACACAAAAACACTGAAAAATGCTAATTGAGAGCAAGTCCCAGTGGAAGTTTTTTATAATGATTTTACCTTGAATGTAAATATGCAAATAGCTGTATGTTTTCAGTGTCTTTTAATGTAATTATGTGCTTCTAACATGTCATACTGATATGGTAACCTCCTCTAAAACAACATTGAGAAACAGTCCTCTTGTAGCTGGTCATGTACAAACCCCACCCTCTTCAACATGTGTTTGTGTGTGTGTGTGGGTATGTGTGAATGGGTACGTTGTGTATGTGTGTTCTCACATCAGTGTGTATCTCCTCAGGACCTGAGGATTCAGGGAGAAGACTCTACAGGATGGTTGCTGTGAGCTTTGGGATGCTGTGTGTTCTACAAGTCACGCTCAACATCTCTCTGAGACTAGTCTGTGAGTGTATTGTTATCTAATCATTACACTATATCAGTTTTTCACAAGGTCCCAAATTCAGATGAATGTTGTTATCTGCATGGCGCTTGCAACACCAGTGTTATGGGTTCGATTCGCACGGAGGGCCAGAGGGGCCAGTATGAAAATGTATACACTCACTAACTGTAAGTCGCTCTGGATAAGAGTGTCTGCTAAATGACTCAAATGTCAATGTAAAACTGTGTAAGAACATTTTTAAGGAACTAGCAAACCTAATCCAAGATATTCTGTCCACTTTTAAAAGACTGTGTAGACCGTCAGTTTTTAATGTCTGTCACGTACAGTAGCAGTATGAAATTGCGTTTTCCCCAGTAGCTATATGTTTCAATCCTTTCTAGATAACAGAGGCATGGGAGATAAAACCAATGTGACTGGAGAGAAAGACCAGCTACAGACCAGTTTTAATACCCTGGCTAAAGAGAAAGACCAGCTACAGACCAGTTACAACACCCTGGCTAAAGAGAGAGACCAGCTACAGACCAGTTACAACACCCTGACTGAAGAGAGAGACCAACAAAAGAGGGAGAACAATGATCTCATGGCAAAGTTCTCTAATCTGAGTGAGATCACCTAATCAATTATCATAACATCACATTCCTAAAATGCAGTCAACTTGTATTTGTATTGTTCAATAATAGGTGCAGAATAATAATTCATGTTTTTGTCTTGTAGAACAAACTGCTGAAGGTTGGCAGAAGTTTGAATCCAGTTGGTACTTCATCTCTACTGAGACTAAAACCTGGAGGGAGAGTAGCCGGGACTGTCTGGAGAGAGGAGCAGACCTGGTCATCATAAACAGTGATAAGGAACAGGGGAGAGAGCAAGAGAGAGAGAGAGAGATATGGGGGGGTTATGATCAAACATCCCTTGGTCAGTAATGTATCTTCCAGTATTTAACGCATTTATCCTATTGCAGTTGACAATATCAGTATCTTTATCAAAAACAGGAGTTTCTCTTTGGCCTCAATAAGAGAGCCTGGATTGGTCTGACTGACTCTGTTACTGAGGGGACCTGGAAATGGGTGGACCGCACACCACTGACCATAAGGTGAGATTTGTCCATCCAGGTGTGATAGAGACTTTTTAGCAAATTACATATTGCTTCAAATCATGTTCATAAAAAATATTGTTTCCAGTCATAGTTGTCATTCCATGAGCACTAACAATATATCATAGTAACCAAGTAATATTTGCATGTGAAAATATCATTAAAAAAAATACAAATAAAGGTTTGGTTGTTGGTCCACGCTTGATAAGGGTATGCTCATTTTAAAGCTGAAAAAACATGTCTATAATTTAGAATTATGTTTTCGACCACAGTGTCTGACTATTTACTTTGACTCCTTTTTTAATTCAAATGTATTATTTGAACTGCCTCCCTTGTACTGCCTCTCTTGCACTGGCTATATGCACCCTCACTAGTCTCTACCCACATACTAACCATACTACACATACACACACACACAATGCACATGCATATTGACGCCACACACACACACACACACACACACACACACACACACACACACACACACACACACACACACACACACACACACACACACACACACACACACACACACACACACAAACACGCACTGCTGCTACTCTGTTTATTTTCTCTCTTGATTGCCTAGTCACTTTTACCCTTACCTATAGGTACAAACAGTGCCTTCAGAAAGTAATGAAAAGCTGAAATGTCTTGAGTCAATAAGTTTCAACCCCTTTGTTATGGCAAGCCTAAATAAGTTCAGGAGTAAAAATGTGCTTTAAAAGTGACATAATAAGTTGCATGGACTCACTGTGTGCAATAATAGTCTTTAACATGATTTTGAATGACTACATCATCTCAGTACCCCACACATACAATTATCTGTAAGGTCCCTCATTCGAGCAGTGAATTTCCAACACAGATTCAACCACAAATACCAGGGAAGTTTTCCAATGCCTCGCAAAGAAGGACTCCTATTGGTAGATGGGTAAAAACAAAAAAAGCAGACATTGAATATCCCTTTGAGCATGGTGAAGTTATTAATTACACTTTGGATGGAGTACCAATTCACCCAGTCACTACAAAGATACAGGCGTCCTTCCTAACTCAGTTGCCGGAGAGGAAGAAAACCATGAGGCCAATGGTGACATTAAAACAGTTACAGAGTTGAATGGCTGTGATAGGAGAAAACGGAGGAATCCTGTTTGCAATAAGGCACTAAAGTAACACTGCAAAAAATGCTAAAACGGTTCGGACGCTACAGACAGAAGTTGGCACATCAGTGTTACCGACTTCAGACGAGTCCCGTGACACTTGTGAGGGTTGTAGAGCAAAACGGAGAACACCATCATGTTCGTGAGAGTCTCCCCTTTCTATAGAGGGGTTTGCACAGACATTCTCATGGTCTGATAAACACCGCTGTAGCTTGGCCACCTTCCCATGCAAAAAAAACAGATATCTTTAGCTGAAATTGACGGATTGTGATGGAGATTGTTTTATTACGTTACTTAGATTGAAGCACAGGTAAAATATCGTAAAGATTTAAAAGGACAGAATGGAGCTGAGCACAGGCAAAATCCTAGAGGAAAATCTGCTTTCCACCAGACATTGGGAGATGAATTCACCTTTCAGCAAGACAATAACCTAAAACACAAGGCCAAATCTACACTGGAGTTGCTTACAAAGAAGACAGTGGATGTTCCTGAGTGGCCGAGTTATAGTTTTGACTTAAATCTGCTTGAAAATGTATGGCAAGACCTGAAAATGGTTGTCTAGCAATGATCAACAATGAAGTTGACAGAGCTTGAAGAATTTTTCAAAGAATAATAGGCAAATATTCCACAATCGAGGTGTGGAAAGCTCTTAATAAATGTACCCCAAAAGACCAAAGGTGATTCTAACATTTATTGACTCAGGGGGTTGAATAATTATCTAATCAAGATATATTAGTGTTTTTTTTAAATGTTAGAATACATTTTAGTATTTTGTGTAGATTGTTGTCAAAAAAATTACAATTAAATCAATCTTAATCCCACTTTGTAAAACAACAACATTTTTAAAAAGTCAAACGGTGTGAATATTTTCTGAAGGCACTGTATTACCTCAATTACCTCAACTACATACCTCGTACCCCTGCACATTGACTCGGCACTGGTAGTCCTACATAGACTATTTTTATTTTGTTGTGTTACTATTTTCCTTTTTTTATTTAGCAAATTTTTTATTAATTTTTTATTACTTTTTAACTCTGCATTGTTGGAAAAGCACTAGTAAGTAAGCATTTCATGGTAAGGTCTACACCTGTTTTATTTGGCACATGTGACAAATACAATGTTTATTATTTAATTTTCTCTGTCTTGTTTACCCTGTAGTCACTGGTACCCACAGCAGCCTGATAATGGTGGTGACAACCCAGCAAATGGGGAGGAGGACTGTGTTGAGCTGAACACAGAAACATGGCTTCCTGTAAAGGCATGGAATGACCAATCATGTTTAGACAATCGTCACTGGATTTGTGAGAAAGTGGTTTAACAACACCATGACAACAGAGGAGGCTGGTGGTGGGAGGACAGCCACACATAAAGCACCCTACAGTGCATCTATCTCTCTCTCTATCTCTCTCTCTCTCCCACTCTCTCTCTCATAGCATTGCTAATGCATGTAGGCTGAACATCTCTCTGTAATCTGTAAAATAATTGTTTTAAGTAGAAACATGTTATGTGATTTGCCAAAGCTTGTGCTTTTTTCATGATCAATTATTAGCATAAATCTCTCTAATAAGAAGATGATCTAAGGCTCAGATTAAGTAAGAAAGGAACAATGTCCTAGCAGGGTTACCAGCTTCCTGATTTAATGTGATTGGATTGTTAAAACAATGTGACTTGCAGTTGGACACAGACGGACGGCAAAACAGTACTGAGAGGATACACGCAGGACGCAGGCAGACACACACACAGGCAGACGTGGGAAGTCCCCCTTTTCTGATTAAGATGCAGACGTAGATTTCCCACACACACCTCTGAATAACTCTTCACACTGATGTCACACACATACAGCATAGATTAAAGAAAAGGCCCATATATAATAATATGCCATTTAGCAGACGCTTTTATCCAAAGCGACTTACAGTCATGCGTGCATACATTTTTGTGTACGGGTGGTCCCAGGGATCGAACCCACTACCCTGGCGTTACAAGCGCCGTGCTCTACCAGCTGAGCTACAGAGGACCACATATATGGCCCTACATCGGTGGCTGGCATAGAGAGATTAAGAGCCATAATGTGAACTACATTTGAAGGCTGGGGATGCCACAAACAGGCCTGGCAAAGTGATAGGATGAAAGGCTGCACTCATCACTACTTGTTGTCATGCAGCTATCATGTTATATCACTGTGTTTAGAATATCCTGTCATGTTTAACTTCCTGATTGAAGTTGATTGGATACTTACAACATTATATCAACTGTAGTGGACCACAAACAGAGATCAGAGGTACCAGGTAGAGACCAACTACATCAGATCTACTACTTGTCAGTGAAGTTACAATCATACAGTAGATATTACCATTATGAGTCAGTTAGAAAGGTAATCATAAAGTTAGTTAAGATGGATGACTGAGTCAACAAGCAGGTTATTGCATTAAACGAGATTGTTGAAGAAAACAAGGTTTTTGAAAAAAATCAGAACACAGCAATGAGTAGAGTGAAGACTGAGACCCATCGCTCACGTAAGAACTAAGAAAACTATCACACACTGACAAAGACTTACACAAATACATGACACAAAAACACTGCAAAAAAACCGATAAGAAGTCTCAGGTTTTTTGTATTGATTTTACCTTTAAAAGGACAATCAGCAGTTGAAACTAAAAGAAAGGGACTCTCCACACCTGTTTTGGTAAAAAGCTGAGGGATGGGGCTGAAGAAATGTAACCACTCTCATAAACAGTGCTATGGATGCAAGGAATGACCGTCCCTTTTATCAAAATGATAGTTGTAACCGTCTCTTGAGGCTATATGGTGTTTGTTTACATTTACTTTGTTTACAAACATTGTCAAATGTATATTTTGGGTTCTAATGGGTTACAACAGTTAAAGAAGCTCATGAGGCATTTATAGATTATATTGTTCAAGAATCAAATCGGTACATATCATAAATGTATAAGTAAAAAAAATGTATGTAGCAACTGCAGATTCCACTTTAAATATGCAAATTGATGTATGTTTTGTATTTGTATTTATTAGGATCGCCATTAGTTCCTGCCAAGGCAGCAGCTACTCTTCCTGGGCTCCAAAAAGGATCAAAAACAATTACATCACAACAAAATGTAACAACAGTCTACATCATAAATAAAACAATACATCATACAAGACATTATTACATAATTACTCTAATACTACAAATGTACAATAGAAAATGTACAATACTACAATATTACAATGTGTGTATGTGTGTAGAGTGCCTGTGTTAGAATGTGTGCGTGTCACTTCACTGTCCGCGTTGTGCCGTGAGGTGTTTTAAAAAAAAAATCTGATATTACTGCTCGCTTGAGTTACTTGATGTGGAAGAGAGTTCCATGTCGCCATGGCTCTATGTAGTACTGTGCGTTTCGCAGAGTAAGTTCTGGACTTGGGGACTGTGAAGAGACCCCTGGTGCCATGTCTTGTGGGGTATGTATGCGTGTCTGAGCTGTGTGTTAGCTGTTTGAACAGACAGTTTGGTGCTTTCAGCACGTCAATACCTCTCACAATAACAGGTAGTAGTGATAAAGTAAATCTCTCCTCTACTTTGAACCAGGAGAGATTAACATGCATGTTATTGATGTTAGCCTTGTTGCTCTGTTCTGGGCCAACTGTAATTTGCCCATGTCCTTCTTTGCAGCACTTGACACTATAACTGGGTAGTAGTGCAGTTGTCATAAAACTAGGGCTTGTATGATTTGTTTGGTTGATTGTGAAGTCAAGAAAACAGAACAGCGCTTTATCACAGACAGACCTCTCTCCATCTTAGCTACCATTGCATCAATATGTTTTGACCATGTCAGTTTACAATTTAGGGTTACACCAAGCAGTTTAGTCTCCTTAACTTGCTCAATTTCCACATTATTCATTAAAATATTTAGTTGAGGTTTAGGGTTTAGCGAATGATTGGTCCCAAATATAATGCCTTTTGTTTTTTGATATATTTAGGATTAGCTACATGCCAGCCATTCTTAAACAGGTTGCAGCTCTTTGTTAAGTGTTGCAGTGATTTCCCTTGCTGTGGTAGCTGCCTTGTATAATGTTCAGTCATCAGCATACATAGACACACAGGCTTTACTCAGTGCTAGTGGTAGGTCATTAGTAAAAAAAAATAATAATTGTAAGGGGCCTAGACAGCTGCTCTGGGGTATGCCAGACTCTACCTGATTTACGGTAGAGATAAACAGAAGGTAAATTAAGTCCTATCCAATACAGAAAAACATTAAGATAAACAGAATGAAAAAAAAGTCCCATTAATACATCCAATATGTTAATCAGTGATATAGAGCAGTAAGAGACCATATAAGAGGGTGTTTGTACCTGGTGTATGTGGGTGGAACTTCCCCCATTAGACCAGGAAGTTACTCAGGAATCAGATAAAAAGGTGATAGAAGAAGAAAGGTAAATTAAGTCAGGGTCGTCGTCGTCGGGTGAGGTTGTGTCTCTCTCTGGCGGGAGGTAAACGTGGCTTATATGGCTTATATGGTGTAGAGTAAAGCTTAAACTATGTATTTAGATTGTAGTTAGGTATTGTAGGTAGTTATCGTGGGTTATTGTATGTAATTATTGTAGGTAAGTATTGTATTCGGCTGAGCCCGGTGAAGCACGAGGCTAGCTAACCCACTACCTGGACTAGCTAGCGGGTAGCTACTGGTAACTATTAGCAACTGTGGATAGTTGTTTCACGCTTGAGAGTACCTGTAATTACGCCAGCTAGCTGCCTACAATAATTACATACAATAATGCCTACCATTCAGCTGTTTTTCTAACCTCATTGTCTGAAGCGTTAACATTAGGTAGTAAGTAGCTACTGTGCTCGAAATGTAGCTAGCTTGTTGCTACCTGGATAGCTAACTAAACATTAGCTGGAACGACCTAGCGAACAGACGCGAACTGACTGAGTCAATTCAGTGGCTAGCTTTGCACTTGGCTAGCTAACAGTAGCTGCTAGGGGTAAGTTATAACCTACATTTGTGTTTTGTTTTTACATACTGGTAGCCAGAGTCGTTCAAGGGAATTCGGGACATGGGTGACTAGTTAATGTTAGCTTGGCTCTCTCTGTGTGTTCGTGCCGTGGGAGGAGGGGTTGGTTCGTTGACAGAGAGCAATGGCTAGCTAGTATGCTAACTATTCTAGCTAACTAACTGGCTGAATAAGTTGACAACGGACTCGCTCAAGCTGTCGGGACTAACCCACAACGTTAGACACGGACACGTATGATCTGCTTGGCGTGTTGACACACTGGTGGTTTGTTGTGGCCGAGCATTGGTGCTAAACCGTGTTGTTGGAGGCTGGCATGCTAGTTGGCTGTGGCGTCATAGGACTAGGTGCCCTGGACGGTTTTCACAGAAGAATACTATACCAAGTTCGCTAGCTGAATAAACTAAGTTAGTCTATTTCTAGAAAACATTGAACCGCTGTAGTTTACAACAATTATAGTTTCTGAGGTGAAAGTTGGGAGAGTTATATTTGGGTGTTTCAGTGAAACGTAAGTGAGGGAGGCCCCGCTCTCTCGCTTTCCCAGATGTTTAGTTCATTTCATTCCGATCCCCTTTGCATTATTGTAGCCATTTTCTGTAGCCTGTCAACTATGCCTCTGTCTATCTCTGTTCTCTCCTCTCCGCACAGGCTATACAAACGCCTCACACCGCGTGGCTGCTGCCTCTCTAACCTGGTGGTCCCTGCACGCACGACCCACGTGGAGTTCCAGGTCTCCGGCAGCCTCTGGAACTGCCGTTCTGCAGCCAACAAGGCAGAGTTTATCCCAGCCTATGCTACCCTCCAGTCCCTCGACTTCTTGGCGCTGACGGAAACATGGATTACCACTGAAAACACTGCTACTCCTACTGCTCTCTCCTCGTCTGACCATGTGTTCTCGCATACCCCGAGAGCATCTGGTTAGCGGGGTGGTGGCACAGGAATCCTCATCTCTCCCAAGTGGACATTCTCTCTTTTTCCCCTGACCCATCTGTCTATCTCCTCATTTGAATTCCATGCTGTCACAGTCACTAGCCCATTCAAGCTTAACATCCTTGTCATTTATCGCCCTCCAGGTTCCCTTGGAGAGTTCATCAATGAGCTTGACGCCTTGATAAGTTTCTTTCCTGAGGATGGCTCACCCCTCACAGTTCTGGGTGACTTTAACCACCCTACGTCTACCTTTGACTCATTTCTCTCTGCCTCCTTCTTTCCACTCCTCTCCTCTTTTGACCTCACCTCTCACTGTCCCCCCCTACTCACAAGGCAGGCAATACGCTTGACCTCATCTTTACTAGATGCTGTTATTCTACTAATCTCACTGCAACTCCCCTCCATGTCTCCGACCACTACTTTGTATCCTTTTCTCTCTCGCTCTCCTCCAACACTACTCACTCTGGCCCTACTCAGATGGTAATGCGCCGTCGCAACCTTCGCTCTCTCTCTCCCGCTACTCTCTCCTCTTCCATCCTATCATCTCTTCCCTCTGCTCAATCCTTCTCCCTCCAATCTCCTGATTCTGCCTCCTCAACCCTCCTCTCCTCCCTTTCTGCATCCTTTGACTCTCTATGTCCCCTATCCTCCCGGCCGGCTCGGTCCTCCCCTCCTGCTCCGTGGCTTGACGACTCATTGCGAGCTCACAGCCGAGCGGAAATGGAGGAAAACTAGACTCCCTGCGGACCTGGCATCTTTTCACTCCCTCCTCTCTACATTTTCTTCCTCTGTTTCTGCTGCTAAAGCCACTTTCTACCACTCTAAATTCCAAGCATCTGCCTCTAAACCTAGGAAGCTCTTTGCCACCTTCTCCTCCCTGCTGAATCCTCCTCCCCTTCCCCCCTCCTCCCTCTCTGTGGATGACTTTGTCAACCATTTTGAAAAGAAGGTTGACAACATCCGATCCTCGTTTGTTAAGTCAAATGACACTGCTGGTCCTGCTCACACTGCCCTACCCTATGCTTTGACTTCTTTCTCCCCTCTCTCCCCAGATGAAATCTTGCGACTTGTGATAGCCGGCCGCCCAACAACCTGCCCGCTTGACCCTATACCCTCCTCTCTTCTCCAAACCATCTCCGGTGACCTTCTCCCTTACCTCACCTCGCTCATCAATTCATCCTTGACCGCTGGCTATGTCCCTTCCATCTTCAAGAGAGCGAGAGTTGCACCCCTTCTCAAAAAACCTACACTCAATCCCTCCGATGTCAACAGGGGAAATGTAGTTAGTTTCTAGTGATCTCTCCTCCTTCAGTCTTTTTCTTCTTCTTCTTCTTCTGTGGACTTTATATGGCGATTGGCAACCAACTTTAAAGGTGCATTACCACCACCAACTGGACTGGAGTGTGGACCTCAGTTCATCTTTCAATCACCCAAATGGGTATATGCTCCTAAAAACCAATGAGGAGATGGGAGAGGCGGGACTTGCACCGCGTCAAGAGTCAAAAATAGAACCAAGCCTGGCTACACAGACTCTCATTGACGTGCTCAAGCAGTTTGGATGAAATTATTGAATAACATGTACTTGTAAATGTATTTTGCAACGCTCACACACGTAATGCAAGCGGTTTGGTCAGCATGTAAGGCACTGTAGCTATAGTCAAAAAAAATTGTTGAGGCTGTCTATACCAAGCCAGATATTACCAAAAGGTCAAATTTGACAGAGATAAGATGGAGGAGAGGATTGTGGATATCTACGTCAGTACAGACACCCTGAGAGACGGTGAGACCAGCACCAAGAGAGAAGAGGCAGCAGACTCCGTTACCACGCCAACGAGCCAACCAGGAAATCAGCCCACAGGTAACACACACAAATACCATTTCTCATTCTCTTTTGTGTTGTTCTCTTTTAATTTTTTTACCAATATATTTTGTCTGTCCACAGAGGCTGATAGCACAGGGAAGAGATCCTCCAGAGTTGCTGCAGTGTTTCTGGGGCTGCTGTGTGTTCATATTCCATTCACCCAGCTCTATGTATCATCGATAGTTTTAGGCTACTACATGATACACACATTTTCCCTATACCTACAGTATCATGAGGTTGCTACAACCTAGCCTATGAATGAAAGTTTACAACGTAGGTGCACACAGGTCAAGAGACAAAATGGAGTAATTAAGGTTATAGACGGTGACACTTTTCCCACCTTGCACACTCTTGCCTCTAGGGTGTAATCATTAGTCCAACAGTTTCAAACAAGAGTTTCTATTAGACACAATCAGGTATGTTTATCCCCGTTTCGTTCCAAAAACGTTTTTCAACAGAATGAATACACCCCTGATCACACGGTTTACTTTCATAGCAGCCACATACAAACAGCATGATTCCTTCTCGCATCATCTTACGTTTTAAATTTTAGTCATTTAGCAGACGCTCTTATCCAGAGCGACTTACAGTTAGTGAATACATATTTATTTTTTTATACTGGCCCCCCGTGGGAATCGAACCCACAACCCTGGCGTTGCAAACGCCATGCTCTATCAACTGAGCTACATCCCTGCCGGCCATTCCCTCCCCTACCCTGGACGATGCTGGGCCAATTGTGCGCCGCCCATGAGTCTCCCGGTCGCGGCCGGCGGCGACAGAGCCTGGATTCGAACCAGGATCTCTAGTGGCACAGTTAGCACTGCGATGCAGTGCCTTAGACCACTGCGCCACTCAGGAGTACGATCTTTACGCGCCCTCCTCCTCTTACTTTCACTTGTGGACTTCAGTGCAACAACACATCAGCTGTCTGTGACCAGGCGAAAAAATACCTTTCCCAGTAAATCAAATCAAATTGTATTGGTCACATACACATATTTAGCAGACGTTATTGCGGGTGTAGCCGAAATGCTTGTGTTCCTAGCTCCAACAGTGCAGTAATGTCTAACAATTCACAACAATACACACAAATCTAAAAGTAAAATAATGGAATTAAGAAATATATAAATATTAGGACAAGCAATGTCGGAGTGGCTTTGACTAGAATAGAATACAGTATATACATATGAAATAAGTAAAGCTTGGCCACGCAGTCATGGGTCAACATGGGGGCTGAGCACTCATCCTTGTGTGGCCCCTGTGTTGAGGATCAGTGAAGTGGAGGTGTTGTTTCCTAGCTTCACCATCTGGGGTCGGCCCGTCAGGAAGTTCAGGACCAAGTTGCACAGGGCAGTGTTCAGACCCAGGGCCCCAAGCTTGATGATGAGCTTGGAGGATACTATGGTGTTGAAGGCTGAGCTATAGTCAATGAACAGCATTCTTACGTAGGTATTCCTCTTGTCCAGATGGGATAGGGCAGTGTGCAGTGCAATGGCGATTGCATCATCTGTGGATCTATTGGGGCGGTAAGCAAATTGAAGTGGGTCAAGGGTGTCAGGTAAGGTAAAGGTGATTGATCCTTAACTAGCCTCTCAATGCACGTCATGATGACAGAAGTAAGTGCTACGGGGCGATAGTCATTTAGTTCAGTTACCTTTGCTTTCTTGGATACAGGAACAATGGTGGCCATCTTGAAACAAGTGTGGATAGCAGACTGGGATAGTGAGAGATTGAATATGTCGTAAACACTCCAGCCAGCTGGTCTGCGCATGCTCTGAGGACGCGGCTAGGGATGCTGTCTGGGCCAGCAGCCTTGCAAGGGTTAACATGCTTAAATGTCTTACTCACGTCGGCCGCAGAAAACGAGAGCCCACAGTCCTTGGGAGTGGGCCGCGTCGATGGGACTGTGTTATCCTCAAAGCGGGCGAAGAAAGTGTTTAGCTTGTCCGGGAGCAAGACGTCGGTGTGCGCGACGTGGCTGGTTTTCCCTTTGTAATCCGTGATTGTCTGTAGACCCTGCTACAAACGTCTTGTGTCTGAGCTGTTGAATTGCGACTCCACTTTGTGTCTGTACTGACGTTTTGCCTGTTTGATTGCCTTACGGAGGGAATAACTACACTCTTTGTATTAGACCATATTCCCAGTCACCTTGCCATGGTTAAATCCAGTGGTTCGTGCTTTCATTTTAGCGCGAATGCTGCCATCTATCCACGGTTTCTGGTGTGGGTAGGTTTTAGTAGTCACAATGGGAACAACATCCCCTATACACTTCCTGATGAACTCAGTCACCGTGTCCATGTGTACATCAATGTTATTCTCCAAGGCTACCCAGAACATATTCTGATTGGTCAGACCAGCGTTGAATAGACCTTTGCACGGGTACTTCCTGTTTTAGTTTCTGCCTATAGGAATGGAGGAGCAAAATGAAGTCGTGATCTGACTTGCCGAAGAGAGAATAGCAGTGGTCCAGTGTTTTCCCAGCGGGAGTACTACAGTCAATGTGTGGTACTCAAACCATATCATAACCGCTAACCGCTACACACAGCATACATCATTGTCACCATTTTAGCTAATGTCATAGCTAGTCAACATAGCTACTAGAACTAATGCGTTAGTAAACCCACCACAATCGTGCAGTACAGTGTACAGTCAGCAAGCAGTTTAGCAGTTACACCAGCGGGCCCCGGTGGCAATACATTTATAAACCTTACCTTGACTTGGAAGAGTTCCAGTGTTGGATAGCCATAGCCAGCTAGCTAACATTTCATCCCTCTCTATTTGAGTCAGGTGTTTGAGTAGGCTAAACTAGAAGGCTGCATTCGCTAGCTAAGTGAAAGTGGAAAAAAAATACAACAAAATATAGCTAGCTCCTTCTCTCTCTCGCTTCTCCTTCCTTTTAAAAGAAATGAATTTGTTAAAAACTGTTCAAATATTGTCTTTCTCTCTCTTTAAGTCAACTACTCACCATATTTTATTCACTGCAGTGCTAGCCAGCTGTAGCGTATGCTTTAAGTACTAGATTAATTCTCTGATCCTTTGATTGGGTGGACAAAATGATAGGTTGGAGTATGTCCTCCGGAATTTGTCATATTTACTGTGTAAGTCTATGGAAGGGGGTGGGAACCATGAGTGTCCTAGATTTTGTATTTAAGTCAATATATGAATATATTTAGTATAGTTTTATCTAAAGAGGATAACCTCCCCTTCCTCCTCTGAGGAGCCTCCACTGCTGGGATCATAGGCTTGTCTGTCCACTGTAAGTTTAATGTTTGTGCCATATGTTCATTGCTTATCCCCTAGATGTAATAGATGGTTACTATTTACCTGATGTTTTAGCTAGTAACTATGTATTTATACTTTGCAGATAAGAGAGCCATCAACGATTGAGGATAAAAGTTACAACTTGTCAAGAAGGAGAGAGAGACCAGCTACACCAGCCTGACTAAAGAGAGAGACCAGCTACAGACCAGCTACACCACCCTGACTGAAGAGAGAGACCAGCTACAGACAAGTTACAGAAACCTTACTGAAGAGAGACACCCGTATGCACACACACACTACTCAGGAATCAGATAGAATATAAAAAGGAGAAGATGCCGCAGCCACAACTACCCATGACATTTCTTGGTCAGTGTTCTTCTTTTGAAACTTCCCTATGGTTAACACCTACAGCAGTAAGTCACTCAGACAGAGACACACAGATGACACAGAGAGAGACGAAGGGAGACATAGAGACAGACAGACACAGAGAGATAGAGGCAGTGATATCACTAGAACCTAGAATTAACATATAGGAGACCTACATAGAAAGAAAGTGTCAAACATTGTTGAAGATGTCTGAGGCCATCTATGCTGAGCCAGATAGGACCAAGAAGAAAACAGTGTTGGAGATGTCTGATGCCATCTATGCTGAGCCAGATATGACCGAGAAGAGAAAATTGTTAACGATGTCTGAGGACATCTATGCTGAGCCAGATATGACCAAGAAGAAAACATTGTTAACGATGTCTGAGGACATCTATGCTGAGCCAGATAAGACCAAGATGTTTGACAGAGATGAGATGGAGGAGAGGATTGTTGATATCTACGTCAGTGCAAACACCCTGAGAGAAGGTGAGACCAGCACCAAGAGAGAAGAGACAGCAGACACTGCTCCTAATAATGGACCAGGAGACCAGCACTCAGGTAACACACACACACACACACACAAACATGAAAGTATAAAGGACATCACGCTGCATGCTTAGTGAGTGCCACTTACTCCCTGGTGTGAACTCAGGACCTCTGCCTTGCTAGCACACGTGACTGCCCTCCTGAAGCGTCTTACCAGTCGGCGCCATGCGAAAAGCTAGCTATTGGCTGGTGCAAGTGGGGACACTTCAGGCTGAGGAATACGTTTCACACATCTCCATCTGCCTGAAATGCACGCACACACACACACGTACCCTCACATAAAATATAATGTTATGTGTCCACAGAGCCTGATAGCTCAGGGAAGAGACCCTTCCTAGTTGCTGCAGTCTGTCTGGGGCTGATATGTGTTCTCCTACTGGCTGGGATCATAGGCCTGTCTGTCTACTGTGAGTTTGTTTCATATGTTCATTGATTATCACCTAGTTGTAAGAAGTGCTGGTTACTAGGCCTATTTACCTGGTGTTTTAGATAGTAACTATGTGTTTATACTTTGTAGATGACAGAGCCATCAAAGATTCTGAAGATAAAAGGAGCAACTTGTCAAAGAGTTTTTCTGTTTATAAGACCAACACAACAGCAGAGCGAGACCTGCTACAGACCAGCTATAACAACCTGACTAAAGAGAGAGACCAGTTACAGACCAGTTACAACAACCTGACTAAAGAGAGAGACCAGTTACAGACCAGTTACAACAACCTGACTAAAGAGAGAGACCAGTTACAGACCAGTTACAACAACCTGACTAAAGAGAGAGACCAGCTACAGACCAGTTACAACAACCTGACTGCAGAGAGAGACCAGTTACAGACCAGCTACAACAACCTGACTGCAGAGAGAGACCAGTTACAGACCAGTTACAACAACCTGACTGCAGAGCGAGACCAGCTACAGACCAGCTATAACAACCTGACTAAAGAGAGAGACCAGTTACAGACCAGTTACAACAACCTGACTAAAGAGAGAGACCAGTTACAGACCAGTTACAACAACCTGACTAAAGAGAGAGACCAGTTACAGACCAGCTACAACAACCTGACTGCAGAGAGAGACCAGTTACAGACCAGTTACAACAACCTGACTAAAGAGAGAGACCAGTTACAGACCAGTTACAACAACCTGACTGCAGAGAGAGACCAGTTACAGACCAGTTACAACAACCTGACTAAAGAGAGAGACCAGTTACAGACCAGTTACAACAACCTGACTAAAGAGCGAAACCAGCTACAGACCAGTTACAACAACCTGACTAAAGAGATAGACCAGTTACAGACCAGCTACAACAACCTGACTGCAGAGAGAGACCAGTTACAGACCAGTAACAACAATCAGACTAAAGAGAGAGACCACTTATAGACCAGTTACAACAACCTGACTAAAGAACGAGACCAGCTACAGACCAGTTATAACAACCTGACTAAAGAACGAGACCAGCTACAGACCAGTTACAACACCCTGACTAAAGAGAGAAACCAGTTACAGACCAGTTACAACAACCTGACTAAAGAGAGAGACCAGCTAAAGATCAGTTGCAACAACCTGAGTAGAGAGGAGATCGGAGGAGAGGAGATGGCAAAGGAGATAAGATGAGAGGAGATAGGAGGAGAGGAGATAGGAGGAGAGGAATCTAGATAAGACTTATTGAGATAGAGCCTTAGTGTCAGAGAGACATAGAGGAGGAAGAAGAACATTAAGAGAATGAGGAAGAGAGAAAACATAAGACAAATAATAGTTTTGTTTAGATTTAGAGGATAGGATGTAGACATACTGTACTCTGTAAAATGATTCTATTAATTATGTTTATTAGCAACATTGCCATGGGCTTATGCTTAGTTTAATCATTTTCTTGCTTTTTTTCATAAAACAGTGTGACCTGCAGTTGGACACACACAGAAGGCAGAACAGTGCTGAGAGCACACACACACACACTTCCCTTTTTAAACTTCTGAGAAAGGTGCAGACATAGATTTCCCACACACACTTCTGCATAATTCTGGTGATGTATGTGATGAAATCGGTGGCTGGCCACAGAGTGCAAGCCATAACGTGACCTCCGTTTGAAGGCTGGCTTGTCAAAGCCTCAGTAGTCCTATATGATCTATATGTGAATTCAGAGGGTATCACTTCAATTATAACTTTAATCATATGTTTAAAACATGTGCATGGTGCGAAACAAAAAAGTTTATGTTAGAAACTAAAGTGGGGTCAGCCTCCCGAGTGGCTCAGCGGTCTAAAGCACTGCATCGCAGTGCAAGCTGAGTTACTACAGATCCTGGTTCGATTCCGGGCTGTGTCACAGCTGGCCGCGACCGGGAGACCCATGCAATTGGCCCAGCGTCGTCCGGGTTAGGGGAGGGTTTGGCCGGGTGGGATGTCCTTGTCCCATTGCGCTGTAGCAACTCCTGTGGCGGGCCGGGCGCATGCACGTTGACACGGTCGCCAGGTGTACTGTGTTTCCTCTGACACATTTGTGCGGCTGGCTTCCGGGTTAAGCGTGCATAGTGTCAAGAAGCAGTGTGTCTTGGCGGGGTTAGGGTTTCGGAGGACGCACCGCTCTCGACCTTCGCCTCTCCAGAGTCCGTACAGGAGTTGCAGCGACTGTAACTACCAATTGGATATGACGAAATTGAGGAGTAAAGGGGATAAATATATTTATATATAATTATATAAAGTGGGGGAAGTCATGTGGTGGCCAGTGACGTGTTGATTTGACAGTTTCTCATAAGTTAAAACAGTGTCACTTACAGTAAGGCGGAGGAACAGACACAGGGCAGAGGTAAAAATATCTAAATAACCTGGGTAGACTTAACATAGACCTGTTAGACAGAAAACACAGTACATTTTTGGAGATGATGTTTGAGGCCATCTAAGCTGAGCCCTCCCTAACAGTCTTAACAGTTGACGCCACATGAAAAGCTAGCTATTCGCTGGCACAAGTGAAGACACTTCAGGCTGAGGAGTAAGTTTCACACATCCCCATGTGCTTCACATAAGCACACACACCCACCCACCCACACCAGTTACTGGCCAGTTACAACAACCTGACTGAGGAGAGAGACCAGCTACAGACCAGTTACTGGCCAGTTACAACAACCTGACTGAGGAGAGAGACCAGCTACAGACCAGTTACTGGCCAGTTACAACAACCTGACTGAGGAGAGAGACCAGCTACAGACCAGTTACTGGCCAGTTACAACAACCTGACTGAGGAGAGAGACCAGCTACAGACCAGTTACTGGCCAGTTACAACAACCTGACTGAGGAGAGAGACCAGCTACAGACCAGTTACTGGCCAGTTACAACAACCTGACTGAGGAGAGAGACCAGCTACAGACCAGTTACTGGCCAGTTTCAACAACCTGACTGAGGAGAGAGACCAGCTACAGACCAGTTACTGGCCAGTTACAACAACCTGACTGAGGAGAGAGACCAGCTACAGACCAGTTACTGGCCAGTTACAACAACCTGACTGAGGAGAGAGACCAGCTACAGACCAGTTACTGGCCAGTTACAACAACCTGACTGAGGAGAGAGACCAGCTACAGACCAGTTACTGTAATACAGTATGTTATAATTTAACATTCATACAGTTCACATTCATACATTACAATATATTATAGCTTAATTAGTCTGAAAATACAAAAAGAAGTGAGAAGTAAGGTCATATAGTTGTTAAAGGATAAATGGAATCACTATGGTATGGAGTGACATCTAGTTGTTAAGGACTAATGGAATCACTATGGTATGGACTGACATCTAGTTGTTAAAGGACAAATGGAATCACTATGGTATGGACTGACATCTAGTTGTTAAAGGACTAATGGAATTACTATGGTATGGACTGACATCTAGTTGTTGTGTGGTGTTCGGGTCTGTGGGACCCATTTTCAATGTTTACTAAAAGAAGAATGATACAAAGAATAATGTTTTCAAGAACATGTAAAATAACACATTTTCATTGAGTGCACACAGTGCACCCCCCTACACATTTATATTACATATGTGGTGTTTTGGTCCACTGGACCCGAGGGTAATAAAAGTGTGGAAAAGTGTGTGTGTAGGTGAAAACAAGCAAAAATTAAAGAAAAAGGTTTGCTGTGTGCCTTCACTCTGTCTTCCTCCTCCCTGAGCCTGCTGTTTCAACATAGCACCAAGACCTGTCTGTCTCCCTGTCTGCCTGCCTGTCTGCCTGCCTGTCTGCCTGTCTCCCTGCCTGTCTCCCTGCCTGTCTGCCTGTCTACCTGCCTGTCTGCCTGTCTCCCACTTTTCTTGCACTCTTTACCCTTTGTAGTGTGTGAAACTACACAATACCTTGTGGGAAGCTGCACAATGTTATTACAATACAATATTTCGATACATTGCAAAAAATTCTGTATTTTCCCTCACTCTACCCCAGTCAGGTGCAAATTGGGGGAGGGACACAACAAATAAATAGCTTTGCATGTGTGGCTCCTTACCAATATCAATCAGTATGGCAAAAATTATCTCTGCACAGAGGGCCTTCGAAATAATTTACTGTTGATGAGCAGCTTATGCCATTTAGGGGCCGCTGCCCCTTCAGGCAGTACATTCCGTCTAAACCCGCAAAATATGGAATCAAGATCTGGGTTGCCTGTGATGCTGCTTCATCATATGCGTGGAAATTGCAAGTGTATACGGGGAAGCCAGATGGAGGAGCCCCTGAGAAGAACCAAGGGATGCGTGTTGTCCTGGACGTGACACAGGGACTCCGTGGCAACAACATCACATGTGATAACTTTTTTACTTCTCACAAGCTGTGACAGGAGCTCCTCAAGAGGAATCTGGTAGGAATGATGGTAGGAACAGTACGGAAAAAACAAGCCAGAGCTCCCACCTCAGCTGTTGAATACACGGAACAGGCCTACCAATTCCTCTAAGTTTGTGTTCATGGCTGACACGTTTCTAGTGTCCTACGTGCCAAAGAAAGGCATAAATGTGGTACTCATGAGTACGCTGCATAGGGATGGGAGAATCTGTGGCCAGGAACATCGAAAACCAGAAATCATAATGGATTACAATGCCTCAAAAGGAGGGATGGACAAATTAGACAAGCTGGTGACTGGCTACAGCTAAAAAAGAAGAACCCTACGCTGGCCACTTGTGAAATTCTTCAACATCTTGGACATCGCGGCATACAACGCATTTGTCATCTGGATGGTAATGAACCCAGATTGGAACAGAGGGAAGCTCCAGAGGAGACGGCTCATTCTGGAGGAGCTGGGCAAGGCATTGGTAAGATCTCAAATACAGAGGCAACATATCCCAAGGACCCCAGCTTCTGCAGCCATCGTGAGGAGGATTCAGGAAGAGGATGCTGGTGCCCCATCCGCCTGACCCACAGAACCAACAACTCCAATACCGGAAGTAAGTCTGAGTGATGTTGTTGCATGTGTGTGTGTCTGAATCTCCTACCTTGGCCTGCTGTAACTATATACAGTACCAGTCAAAAGTTTGGACACACCTAATCATTCCAGGGTTTTTCTTCAATTGTACTATTTTGTACATTGTAGAATAATAGTGAAGACATCAAAACCATAAAATAACACACATGGAATCATGTAGTAACCAAAAAAGTGTTAAACAATTTGAGATTCTTCAAATAGCCACCCTTTGCCTTGATGACAGCTTTGCACACTCTTGGCATTCTCTCAACCAGCTTCACCTGGAATGCTTTTCCAACAGTCTTGAAGGAGTTCCCACATATGCTGAGCACTTCTTGGCTGCTTTTCCTTCACTCTGCCGTGCGACTCATCCCAAACCATCTCAATTAGTTTGATCCCGGGGGATTGTGGAAGCCAAGTCATCTGATGCAGCACTCCATCACTCTCTTCTCTTGGTAAAATAGCCCTTACACAGCCTGGAGGTGTGTTGGGTCATTGTCCTGTTGAAAAACAAATGATAATCCCACTAAGCCCAAACCAGATGGGATGGCGTATTGCTGCAGAATGCTGTGGTAGCCATGCTGGTTAAGTGTGCCTTGAATTTTAAGTAAATCACAGTCCGTGTCACCAGCAAAGCACCCCCACACCATAACACGTCCTCCTCCATGCTTTACGGTGGGAACTACACATGCGGAGATCATCCGTTCACCCACACCACGTCTCACAAAGACATGGTAGTTTGAACCAAAAATCTCCAATTTGGACTCCAGACCAAAGGACAAATTTCCACAGGTCTAATGTCCATTGCTCGTGTTTCTTGGTCCAAGCAGGTTTTTTCTTCTTATTGGTGTCCTTTAGTAGTGGTTTCTTTGCAGCAATTCAACCATGAAGGCCTGATTCACACAGTCCCCTCTGAACAGTTAAAGTTGAGATGTGTCTGTTACTTGAACTCTGTGAAGCATTTATTTGGGCTGCAATTTCTGAGGCTGGTAACTCTAATGAACTTATCCTCTGCAGCAGAGGTAACTCTGGGTCTTCCATTCCTGTGGCGGTCCTCATGAGAGACAGTTTCATCATAGCTCTTGATGGTTTATGCGACTTCACTTGAAGAAACATTCAAAGTTCTTGAAATTATCCATATTGACTGACCTTCATGTCTTAAAGTAATGATGGACTGTTGTTTCTCTTTGCTTATTTGAGCTGTTCTTGCCTTTAATATGGACTTGGTCTTTTACCAAATAGGGCTATGTTCTGTATACCTCCTCTACCTTGTCACAACACAATTGATTGGCTCAAACGCATAAAGAAGGAAAGAAATTCCACAAATTAAACTTTAAGAAGGCACACCTGCTAATTGAAATGAATTCCAGGTTACTACCTCATGAAACTGGTTGAGAGAATGCCAAGAGTGTGCAAAGCTGTCATCAAGGCAATGGGTGGCTATTTGAAGAATCTCAAATATAAAATATATTTTGATTTGTTTAAAACTTTTTGGGTTACTACATGATTCCATATGTGTTATTTCATAGTTTTGATGTCTTCACTATTATTCTACAATGTAAAAAAAAAAAAAGTAAAAATAAAAGAAAAACCCTTGAATGAGTAGGTGTGTCCAAACTTTTCACTGGTAGTGTATGTGAGTGAGTGAGTGAGTGAGTGAGTGAGTGAGTGAGTGAGTGAGTGAGTGAGTGAGTGAGCGAGTGAGTGAGTTGTTTCCAGAACTAAGTGTTTTCATCATTCTAGATTGCAGCTGGTAGCAACAAGAAGAAGAAGCGCTGCAATGTGTGTGGACACAAGAATGACAGGAAGACACAGTACACATCCATCAAGTGCAAGAAATACATTTGCAACACACACACAGTAAAAATGTGTCCCTCATGTGGGGTGTAAACCGGCCTAAATTTCTGTTCAATTGGGCTCATTTATCATTTCCATAAAATACTGTATGTAAAATGTGTCCTTCCAATTTGTTCAGTTCAAAGCAATAAACATCAATAGTGATGAAAACCTTGTTTCATTTATATTTGTTCAAGATAAACATGATTTATTCCACCCATGTCTTGATTATAATTGATTTTTGTTTACAAATATCACATTTTATCAAAACAAAAATAATATCGCTTTTGATAAATGTGATCTAGCAGAGGTAAATGGCAAATATGAACCATGTATGCTGTCTATACTGCTTTTAATTGATATAAGTCAACATCTAAGTATTAAGTATTTTTACGTAAATTGTTATGGCTGTATTGTTCTAAAATCCCAATAATGCTGTGGGTCCTTCAGACCTGTGAACATTGTGTGAATAACAAAAACAGTAACACCACACAAGGGTTAAGAATGATGGAGGACACTGTGTTTACATTTTAGTCATTTAGCAGACGCTCTTATCCAGAGCGACTTACAGGAGCAATTACGGTTAAGTGCCTTGCTCAAGGGCACATCGACAGATTTTTCACCTAGTCGGCTCGGGGATTAGAACCAGCAACCTTTCGGTTACTGGCACATCGCTCTTAACCACTAAGCTACCTGCCTTCTTGGGACCCTTCAATACTGCAGAAATGTTTTGGTACCCTTCCCCAGATCTGTGCCTCGACACAATCCTGTCTCTGAGCTCTATGGACAATAATAATAATAATAATAATAATAATAATAATAATAATAATAATAATAATAATAATAATAATAATAATAATAATTCCTTCGACCTCATGGCTTGGTTTTTGCTCTGACATGCGCTGTCAACTGTGGGACCTTATATAGACAAGTGTGTGCCTTTCCAAATCATGTCCAATCAATTGAATTTACCACAAGTGGACTCCAATCAAGTTGTAGACACATCTCAAGGATTAACAATGGAAACAGGATGCACCTGAGCTCAATTTCGAGTCTCATAGCAAAGGGTCTGAATACTTATGTAAATAAGATATTTCTGTTTTTTTTGTGTAGATTGATGAGGAACATTTTTTATTTAATCAATTTTTGAATTAGACTGTAACGTAACAAAATGTGGGAAAAGGAAAGGGGTCTGAATACTTTCTGAATGCACTGTAATACATTACTTTTGACCAAGGCCCATAGGACAGATATGCATTTCATTATCACACTATAGTTATGTACTCACAATTCAAGGATCACAATTCAGACTTGTGGGACCAGTAGTTTGTCAATATTGTTGACACACACAACAAAGAATGTCGACATCATCCACAGAAAATTGAGTAAATACTGCAACTCGTGTAGTAACTATGGTAACTCGTGCTCTTGGCCTTGTGTAAGTCACTGAACATGGTGTACATTGTACACACCACAACCAGGTCTGTGTCCCAAATGGAACCCTATCTTCTTTGAAGTGCACTACTTTTGACAAGGGTACTGCACTATAGAAGGAATGGGGTGTCATTTGGGACGCATCACATGCAGGAACTTCTTTTTTTTTCAGCCCGCTCTAACGATGAGAGAAACCAGTTAGAGGCCTGTTACAACACCAATGGACTGGCACAAGACAGATACCAGCCAGATACATAATATAGAAGGTTATTTAAGCCAAAAACAAAAGGAGGGAGGATAGGTGGCCATATGATGCGAATGTCTAGCAACGCAAAGGTTGTGTGTTCGAATCACATCATGGGCAACTTTAGTATTTATAAATTATTAGCAACTTTCCAACTACTTACTACTTTTTAGCTACTTTGTAACTATATACAGTGAGGAAAAAAAGTATTTAGTCAGCCACCAATTGTGCATGTTCTCCCACTTAAAAAGATGAGAGAGGCCTGTAATTTTCATCATAGGTACACGTCAACTATGACAGACAAATTGAGAAAAAAAATCCAGAAAATCACATTGTAGGATTTTTTATGAATTTATTTGCAAATTATGGTGGAAAATAAGTATTTGGTCAATAACAAAAGTTTCTCAATACTTTGTTATATACACTTTGTTGGCAATGACACAGGTCAAACATTTTCTGTAAGTCTTCACAAGGTTTTCACACACTGTTGCTGGTATTTTGGCCCATTCCTCCATGCAGATCTCCTCTAGAGCAGTGATGTTTTGGGGCTGTCGCTAGGCAACACGGACTTTCAACTCCCTCCAAAGATTTTCTATGGGGTTGAGATCTGGAGACTGGCTAGGCCACTCCAGGACCTTGAAATGCTTCTTACGAAGCCACTCCTTCGTTGCCCGGGCGGTGTGTTTGGGATCATTGTCATGCTGAAAGACCCAGCCACGTTTCATCTTCAATGCCCTTGCTGATGGAAGGAGGTTTTCACTCAAAATCTCACAATACATGGCCCCATTCATTCTTTCCTTTACACGGATCAGTCGTCCTGGTCCCTTTGCAGAAAAACAGCCCCAAAGCATGATGTTTCCACCCCCATGCTTCACAGTAGGTATGGTGTTCTTTGGATGCAACTCAGCATTCTTTGTCCTCCAAACACGACAAATTGAGATTTTTCCAAAAAGTTCTATTTTGGTTTCATCTGACCATATGACATTCTCCCAATCCTCTTCTGGATCATCCAAATGCACTCTAGCAAACTTCAGACGGGCCTGGACATGTACTGGCTTAAGCAGGGGGACACGTCTGGCACTGCAGGATTTGAGTCCCTGGCGGCGTAGTGTGTTACTGATGGTAGGCTTTGTTACTTTGGTCCCAGTTCTCTGCAGGTCATTCACTAGGTCCCCCCGTGTGGTTCAGGGATTTTTGCTCACCGCTCTTGTGATCATTTTGACCCCACGGGGTGAGATCTTGCGTGGAGCCCCAGATCAAGGGAGATTATCAGTGGTCTTGTATGTCTTCCATTTCCTAATAATTGCTCCCACAGTTGATTTCTTCAAACCAAGCTGCTTACCTATTGCAGATTCAGTCTTCCCAGCCTGGTGCAGGTCTACAATTTTGTTTCTGGTGTCCTTTGACAGCTCTTTGGTCTTGGCCACAGTGGAGTTTGGAGTGTGACTGTTTGAGGTTGTGGACAGGTGTCTTTTATACTGATAACAAGTTCAAACAGGTGCCATTAATACAGGTAACGAGTGGAGGACAGAGGAGCCTCTTAAAGAAGAAGTTACAGGTCTGTGAGAGCCAGAAATCTTGCTTGTTTGTAGGTGACCAAATACTTATTTTCCACCATAATTTGCAAATAAATTCATTAAAAATCCTACAATGTGATTTTCTGGAGAAAAAAAATCTCAATTTGTCTGTCATAGTTGACGTGTACCTATGATGAAAATTACAGGCCTCTCTCATCTTTTTAAGTGGGAGAACTTGCACAATTGGTGGCTGACTAAATACTTTTTTTCCCCACTGTACTTAGCATGTTATCTAACCATTTCCCTAGACTTAACCCTACCCGTGACCCCAAACCCTAACCTTAAGCCCTAACCCCTAGCCTAGATTATGTTAGCAACCTAGCCACATAGCTAACGTTATCCACAACAAAGTGAAATTCATAACATATCATACGAAATGCCAGAGGGTTGGAGGCTGTTGGGATCCAGTTGTTACTTCCTGTCTACTGAGATGAAAACCTGGGAGGAGAGTAGAATGGATTCTCTGAAGAGAGGAGCAGACCTGGTGATCATAAACAGCAAGGAGGAACAGGTGAGTGAGTGAGTGAGTGAGTGAGTGAGTGAGTGAGTGAGTGAGTGAGTGAGTGAGTGAGTGAGTGAGTGAGTGAGTGAGTGAGTGAGTGAGTGAGTGAGTGAGTGAGTGAGTGAGAATCAAACATCCCTTGGTCAGTAATGTATCTTCCACTACTGCTCAAATAACACTGACCACCCCAAGGTAAGAGACTACTGCTGTAATAACACTGCCCACCCCAAGGTAAGAGACTACTGCTCTATAATAACACTGACCACCCCAAGGTAAGAGACTACTGCTCTATAATAACACTGACCACCCCAAGGTAAGAGACTACTGCTCTATAATAACACTGACCACCCCAAGGTAAGAGACTACTGCTTTAATAACACTGAACACCCCAAGGTAAGAGACTACTGCTCTAATAACACTGACCACCCCAAGGTAAGAGACTACTGCTTTAATAACACTGAACACCCCAAGGTAAGAGACTACTGCTCTAATAACACTGACCACCCCAAGGTAAGAGACTACTGCTCTAATAACACTGACCACCCCAAGGTGAGAGACTACTGCTCTATAATAACACTGACCACCCCAAGGTAAGAGACTACTGCTCTAATGACACTGACCACCCCAAGGTAAGAGACTACTGCTCTATAATAACACTGACCACCCCAAGGTAAGAGACTACTGCTCTAATAACACTGACCACCCCAAGGTGAGAGACTACTGCTCTATAATAACACTGACCACCCAAGGTAAGAGACTACTGCTCTATAATAACACTGACCACCCCAAGGTAAGAGACTACTGCTCTAATAACACTGACCACCCCAAGGTAAGAGACTACTGCTCTAATAACACTGACCACCCCAAGGTAAGAGACTACTGCTCTAATAACACTGACCACAGTGTAAGTAGTAGGACTGACTCTCTGTGTTGTTCATTCTCTAGGTTCTGAGAGAGTGGCTAGTCAAACTCTGTTGTTTCTACTGCAGGTATTGGAGGAGTGGAGAGTCTAATGGTGGTGGAGTGGAGAACTGTGTGGCGGTACCTTACAGTTCATCAGGGCCAAGGAGAATGGTGGGACTATGGGAGATCATCAGGCGAAGGATATTGGCGGGACTATGGGTGATCCATTCCAGAGTACTCGATCTGTGAAAAAGGCTCTTTGTAGTCACTGCTGTTTAAGGAACTCTGAAGACTGATGATATATTTCATGAACTCACCATAGAGGTGAAATAGTGGTATTACAGACTTGCCTATGGGCTTTTTCTCCTAGATTCCTCCTCGCTTCCTCTCTCCTCCCCTCCTTCTCAAAACACATTGGAGAATACAATCCTAGGAGAGGGACCTTGGACCTTCTCCCGATGTCACAGGAAGACCAAAAAGATAATCAAGGACAACTACCACCCGAGCCAATGCCTGTTCACCCCGCTATCATCCGGAAGGCGAGGTCAGTACAGGTGCATCAAAGCTGGGACCGAGAGACTGAAAAACAGCTTCTATCTCAAGGCCATCAGACTGTTAAACAGAAATCACTAGCACAGAGAGGCTGCTGCCTACATACAGACTTGAAAATCAGTGACCACTTTAATAAATGGAACACTAGTCACTTTAATAATGCCACTTTAATGTTTACATATCTTGCATTACCCATCTCATATGTCTCCTGAGTGGCGCAGTGGTCTAAGGCACTGCATTGCAGTGCTAGCTGTGCCACTAGAGATCCTGGTTTGAATCCAGGCTCTGTCGTAGCCGGCCGTGACTGGGAGACCCATGGGGCGGCGCACAATTGGCCCAGCGTCGTCCAGGGTAGGGGAGGGAATGGCCGGCAGGGATGTAGCTCAGTTGGTAGAGCATGGTGTTTGCAACGCCAGAGTTGTGGGTTCGATTCCCACAGGGGGTATGAAAAAATAAAATAATAATGTAAGTCGCTCTGGATAAGAGCATCTGCTAAATGACGTAAATGTATTCTATATCTATTGCATCTTAGCCTATGCCACTCTGATAATGACATTGCTCATCCATATATTTATATATTCTTATTCCATTCCTTTATTTAGATTTGTGTTTATTAGGTTTTTGTTGTGGAACTGTTAGATATTACTTTTTAGATATTGCTGCACTGTCAGAACTAATTTAGAAGCACAAGCATTTCGCTACACTCGCAATAACATCTGCTAACCATGTGTGTGTGTGACCAATACATTTGATTTGATTTGATTTGGATTTGGAGGAGGAGTGGCGATAAGAAGAGAGGAACCTAGGAAAGACTATTGAGAGAGCCTCAGTGGAGGAAGAATCATATTTTAAATAATGTTATGATTTAGAGGACTGTGTAGACATACTGTCCTCTGTAAAACGCTCGTATTCATTGTTTTTATTAGCAACATGTCATGTGATTTGCCACGTGGGCTTCTGCTAAATTGAGTCATTATTTTTCTAGATTATTTTCATTATGAATTAGTATCATCAATCAGTTTCATAAGAAGAAGAACAAAAGCACAGATTAATAAATAAAGGAACAATGTCCTCTGAGGTCTACCAGCTTCCTGATTGAATGTGATTGGATACAAAAGAGTGTCACCTGCCAGTTGGACACAGACAGATGGCAGGACAGAACTTAGAGGACACACACTGTACGCAGGCAGACCCGCACGCATGCACAAACATCTGCATTTCCCCTTTAAAACCTTTGATAAAGATGCAGACAAATTTACTACACACACTTCTGAATATTTCCTCACACTGATGTTTTCACAGACAGCATAGATTGGTAAAAAGGCCCCTATTTGGCCATCGATGGCCAGTCACAGAGTGCAAGACATAACGTGACTTCCTTATGAACAATGCCACAAACAGGCCTTGCAAAATATGACGTCCTGTTTGAAAAGTGATTGGACACTTAAAACATTCTATCAACTGCAGTGCACCACAGACAGACATCAGAGATGGACCAATTAAACAAAGTTACTGAAGAAAACCAGAGCACATCAGAGTAACTACTCAACTACTGGTCATTGAAGTTAGAATCATACAGTAGATATTACCATTAGGAGTCAGTTAGAAAGGTAATCATAAGTAAGTTAATACTGTATGTAAAAGTAAATTAGAATCATAGATATTACAATAAGAGGTCAGACATACTGAATTAGTTGATTAATTGATTGATTGGGGTAATCATTTATAGATTCGGTACGGTTAGTTAAGATGGCCAACTACGACAACAAACAGGTGATTGAATTAAACGAAGTTACTGAAGAAAACCGGAACAGAGCAACAAGGAGCTTGAAGTCAGAGACCCATCTCTCAGGTAAGAACTAAGAATTCTGTGCATCTTATTCTCTCACACACAGGAGCTGATGTACGCAGGCAGGTCTGCCACGTACAAATGGAACACATTCACGCGCACACACTAATACCACATAATGGAAAAACACTTGTACATTTTTGGGGGGTTCTGTCTTCTGTGTGGTTCAGTTGGTATGGAGCGCGGGGTTCAAAACCTGCTGGGGTCACGTACACTAAAATATATGCATTCAATGTATCTTTTCACTTTAGTTATTGGAACTATTTAAATAAGATTCATTTTAATTAACATTTTTAAAACAACAACACAGGGGACACCCCGCCACTGTTTTTGTTAAACAGCTAAGAGACGGGGCTGGAGAAATATAACTACTCTTAAATTCATAGAGAGAGCTACAGTATGTATGCAAGGACTGACCATTATAAGAATATTCTAAGATAAATACACAACACAGAGGACTAGAGGTCAAGAGGGAATCAATGGAAATAGTTGTTTTTCAGTTCAACATCTGTTTAGAATCTGTGTAGGGGTTCCAACCAGGGACTCACAGCTACATGTGGCAAGTTCTCATTGGTCCAAGTTGTCTATACATTGAGCCTGAAACGGGATTCTTGGTATTTGGCCATTGGCCCAATTTTATTGCAAGGAATTCTAATTGGTCAGCCACCTGCTAGGATTGAGGCTATAAACCTCATCCTGTCTCTTTGTTCAGTGGAGAAATACTGAGGACAGGGAAGAATGAACATCTGCCATCTACTTTCCAGCATAATGACAATGATTTGATATCTTTGAATAAATTTGCTTTGGGGTCTGTGTTATTGAAGAACAATATCAACTGCTAACACCATTCATGATCAAAATGATAGTATGAACCATTTTAGGCTATACAGTGCTTGTTTATAATTCCATCGTAAAACAAGCTTATTTGGGGGGTTCTGATGGGGTTAGACAGTTAAACTAAGCTCATTAGGTATTTCTAAGTTACATTTTTCAAGAATCAATAGGTAAATATCACTAATTTAAATTGCTGTTAAAAAAATGGTTATAGTAATCGCAGATTGCCCCTTTAAATCATGCTACAGCTATATTGTGTAACGTTGGTCCTTTCTTCATGCAGTAGCTTCCTGTTTATCATATTTGAGATGACCACACTCTTGAGCAAACTGTTGCTGCCAACCCAAAATTGGGGGAAAACCAATGACACACTGGGAATGTTAGGTTCTCAGAATTAGTTAAGGATTTGTAGGAGGTTGTTTGTTCTGTTTTGAATCATAATGTAGGATGGTGTGTGTGTGTGTGTGTGTGTGTGTGTGTGTGTGTGTGTGTTCCTCTGCAGATGGAAAACCAAGACTCTACAGCCTGGCTGCCGTGTGTTTTGGAGTCCTGTGTGTTCTACAAGTCACTCTCAACATCTCCCTGAGGCTGGCTTTCTGTGAGTGAGGCTTCATGCCAAATTACACCCTATTAGTTCACTGGTCAAAAGTAGTATATATATATATATATACACATATAGGGTGCCATTCCAGGTTTAGTGCATTACTTTTGACCAGGACCCATAGGACAGATATGTATTTCATTATCACACTGTAGTTCTGATCTCACAAAGCAAGGATCACAATTCAGACTTGACTTTACATGGCTTGTGGGACCAATAGTTCGTCAATATTGTTGACACACAAAAAAAAGAATGTCGACATTGTCAACGGAAAATGTAGCAACTACGGTAACTGGTGCCCTTGGCCTTGTGTAAGTCACTGAACACGGTGTACAATGTACACACCACAACCAGGTCTGTGTCCCAAATGGAATCCTATCCTCTTTAAAGTGCACTACTTTTGACCAGGGCACATAGGGCTTTGATAGAAAGTAGCTCACCATATAATAAATAGGGTGCCATTTGGGACACATCCCAGGAACTTCTCTTTTTTTTCTTTCAGCCTGCTCTAACGAAGAGAGAACCCAGTTAGAGGACTGTTACAACACCACTGGACTGGCACAAGACAGAGACCAGCCAGATACCAGTAGTCTCATGGTTATGTCTACAGACATAGACCAGTGCAGGGCGAACATAAACCAGTTACTGAGGGAGAGAGACCGGTTACAGAGGGAGAGAGACCAGTTACAGAGGGTGAGAGACCGGTTACAGAGGGAGAGAGACCGGTTACAGAGGGAGAGAGGCCCGTTACAGAGGGAGAGAGACCCGTTACAGAGGGAGACAGACCCGTTACAGAGGGAGAGAGACCAGTTACTGAGGGAGAGAGACCCGTTACAGAGGGAGAGAGACCCGTTACAGAGGGAGAGAGACCCATTACAGAGGGAGAGAGACCCGTTACAGAGGGAGAGAGACCCGTTACAGAGGCAGAGAGACCAGTTACTGAGGGAGAGAGACCCGTTACAGAGGGAGAGAGACCCGTTACAGAGGGAGAGAGACCCATTACAGAGGGAGAGAGACCCGTTACAGAGGGAGAGACCCGTTACAGAGGGAGAGAGACCCATTACAGAGGGAGAGAGACCCGTTACAGAGGGAGAGAGACCCGTTACAGAGGGAGAGAGACCCGTTACAGAGGGAGAGAGACCCGTTACAGAGGGAGAGAGACCCATTACAGAGGGAGAGAGACCCGTTACAGAGGGTGAGAGACCGGTTACAGAGGGAGAGAGACCCGTTACAGAGGGAGAGAGACCGGTTACAGAGGGAGAGAGACCCGTTACAGAGGGAGAGAGACCGGTTACAGAGGGAGAGAGACCCGTTACAGAGGGAGAGAGACCAGTTACAGAGGGAGAGAGACCCGTTACAGAGGGAGAGAGACCCGTTACAGAGGGAGAGAGACCCATTACAGAGGGAGAGAGACCCATTACAGAGGGAGAGAGACCCGTTACAGAGGGAGAGAGACCCGTTACAGAGGGAGAGAGACCCGTTACAGAGGGAGAGAGACCCGTTACAGAGGGAGAGAGACCAGTTACAGAGGGTCAGAGACCCATTACAGAGGGAGAGAGACCCATTACAGAGGGAGAGAGACCCGTTACAGAGGGAGAGAGACCCGTTACAGAGGGAGAGAGACCCGTTACAGAGGGAGAGAGACCCGTTACAGAGGGAGAGAGACCCGTTACAGAGGGAGAGAGACCAGTTACAGAGGGTCAGAGACCAAGAGAAAACTGACAAAAAACAGTTAGAGGAGCGTTACATTGCCCTGACTATAGAAAGGACAGGTTTAGTGACAGGGTCAGTCTTCTGACCAATGAGAAGGTGATGCTGGAGAAGAAGATCTCTGGGTGTGGTAAGTTGTCAAATCAGTCACTAGGGCTGCATCCCTCTTATCTACCCTTCATTCTCCCGAAGTGTGCACTTGTAGTGTGCACTTGGACACTGGCTGCGTTCCGATTCTCTAACCTTTTCCAGAAGTGTGCACTTGTTCAGTCATGCATTTAAATGCATTGGATTGGTGCAAGTATGGCTGGAAGGAGTTTTCACCATATTCCTTTAACTCCATGAGGGAGAGTGTACATTTCAGGAGAAGGGTAGAGCTTCGGAATTTAACCTCCTGTGTGCACCCTCGTTATGGATTTACCAACAGTTAATTACAATGTTAGAATGTGTTGTTCAATACGTGTAACATACAGTATATTTCTCCAACAGAGCTAAACAGTTGTCTAAAAATCAGGAAAACCTGTCGTGAAGGAAACCTGTCCCAATAATCTCTACTTTCTCCAGAGGTGTGCACTTGTTCACTTCCCTTCATGGATTTAAAAAGAAATGACTGGTATATAGGAGTTCCCTCTAGTGCCCATGCCTACACCAACCAATGCTTTTAGATTTGTGGGAAGTAGTGGATGAGTGCACACTTAAGGAGAAAGAAGAGATTTTTGGAGCGCAAGCCAGATCTGAATATTTGAAAACCAATATAGCGGACACTGTGTGTGTTGTCTGTAGGTACTGGAAGAGTGGTGGAGCAGATCTGGTGATAAATAGCAAGGAGGAGCAGGTGTGAGAGAGGAGAGAGGGAGAGAGAGGGGAGAGGGAGAGAGAGAGCGAGAGAGATGTAACATGAATTAACTGATATTTGACATGAGGGAAAGGGAGAAGGGGGAGATAGAGGAGGGGGAGCGAGAGGAGAGAGGGAGAGGGGGAGAGAGAGAAGAGATATGTAATATGAATTAACTGATGTGACATGAGAGAGGAGAGGGAGATAGAGGTAGGAGAGAGAGGGGAGAGCGAGAGGAGAGAGGGGAGAGCATTAGAGAGAGAGAGAGAGAGAGAGAGAGAGAGAGAGAGAGAGAGAGAGAGGGGAGAGAGAGATAGAGAGATAGAGAGGGGAGAGAGAGGGGAGAGGGAGTGAGAGGGGAGAGAGGGGAGTGAGCGAGGTGATAGAGAGAGGGGTGATGGAGGAAGTGGAAATAGAGAGAAGGGAGAGTGTGATAGAAATGGGATAGAGAGAGTGAGAGGGGAGAGCAAAAGGTGTGAGGGGAGAGAGGGGAGATGGAGAGGGGCGAGGGAGAAAGAGAGAAGAGAGAGAGGGGATAAAGGAGAGAGAGGGAGAAAGAGAGGGGGGAGAGGGGCGAGAGAGTGAGTAAGCAAGGGGATATGTGAATTGAATGAACTGATATGTGACATTAATTAATTCTAAAATTAATGCTCTGCCCCACCTGCCCTGAATGACGGGTCGCAACTGCCTGTCCTTGATTCCTTCTCAAAACACATTGGATGAGAACTTCTGAGGGGAGGGACCTTGGATCTTCTCTTCCAATGTGGTTTGGGAATGAGGCGAGGAGAGAGGACACAAGGAAATGAGGGAAGGTGAATTCAGAAAGAGCCAAGGGGTGCGTTCCAATATTCTATATTTTCTCCATAAGTGTGCACTTGCCCACTTCCCTTAATGGATTTGAAAGGAAATCACTGGTGTGTGGAAATTCCCTCTAATGCACATGCCTACACCAACCCAATGCTTTTAGATCCGTGGGAAGTAGTGGTTGAGCGCACACTTCAGGAGAAAGGAGAGATTATTGGAACGCAACCCAGATCTGAATATTTGAAAACCAATATGGTGGACGCTGTGTGTGTTGTCTTTAGGCACTGGAAGCGTGGTCAGTCGGACCATGGAGTTTCCAACAACGAGGACTGTGCCGAGGAATACCATCTGGACGGCGTTTTGGCCAACCGGAACGATGCGACCACATGCTGCGCTGGATCTGTGAGAAATGACATATAGGTCAAATCCACATCTTGTTTAAATGTGTTTATTATATTATAATCTTCAACTGTTTGTTGTACATTAACATTTTCCCAAAGATTGTGTAATTAACTGTGAGCACATGCATTTACTTGTACATGGCATTATCATTCTTGCTTTCAGCTGTAATTCATTTTCGGCAATAGATTATTTGCAGCCTTTTGGATCAGTCACAACACTGTATCAGTTTCAGCTTTGTCCTCTTCCCTCTTAAACAGTTTATTAATGAAGTATTACTTGTATGAAATTGTATGAAATGGCACTGCTTCTATGAAATGATGTAATGGTATGAAATGGCACTACTTCTATGAAATGATGTAATGGTATGAAATGGCACTGCTTCTATTAAATAAGAAATGTGAGGATGCTGTGTTCTGTTTAGTGGCCATAGGGACTATAGCACATGAACCTTTAAACGTAGGTTAACAGAAAGAAGAAAACATTAAGGTAAATATGTAAATGTTTTAGCTTTGCTTTAGGACTCTTATCCCCTATACTGAAAAAACATGTGCAAACTCTACACACGGTGCCAACGCTTAGCAAGTCTTTCTAACAATATTTCTGGACTGATATCAATCATCGTTTTCACACTGACCACATTAATTAAATTCAGCCCTCCTCCCGTCCTACTTTTGACCACAGCCTTATGGACCCTGGTCGAAAGTAGTGCACTAAATAGGGAATAGGTTGCTATTTGTGACACACTTTGGCCTCTCCCCAAGCCTGACATAAAAAAAATACAAATACACATAATAAATCCTCAATTCCTCACCCATTCAATACAAAACATTGTTACCTGTTGAGGTAACTTGGTTGTGTGAATAATTCCTTAACAATATACTGGTCTAAAGACACCGTTCATGAAGCAGGAGGACAATGCAGCTGATCTGGATACAAAACAAGTTGCTAAAGGCAGAGCAAGGGGCGTAACTTTCACTATTCTGAAATAGCATTTTCCAGTTATGTCATTGGAATGTGATTCAAAACGAAATTCCGATGTGCTTTAGGACCATGCGGACGTCTCTGAGCGGTCGGGTAGGCTGTTGAGTGTTTATCTGACTGGATGAAAAAAATATATATATATGTTTTTTATATATGTATATATATAAGTTACGCCCCTGGGCAGAGCCATACATATAACAGGCATTACGCATTTCTATATTGATGGTGATTACGACAGACATGCAGAATCAAATGCAAGGTTATCTTCCATCAGAAACATCAACTTCCTGTTTACAGGTCACATGACAGCTAAGAAACTGAGCTTGTAGAAAACAGCCAATAGGGGGAGACAGACACTAATAAAAGTAGGTATTCATTCACATGTAACAGGAGAGACTAAAGCCTTGTTCACATTGGCAGTTTGAAATGACTTAAATCCTTTTGTTTTGCATATCCGATTCGAATCTGTTCTTTTTCCTGCAGTCTGAACAGCCAAAAACCAAATGGAATCGGATATTTCAAGCCACATTTCAAATTACCTTCCTAGGTGGTTTGAAGTCAGATACAAATCTGGTTCTGTTGATGATCACAAGTTTACTGGAGAACGGAGACCAAGTAGAGACTTTCGGACAAGGTGGATAATTGTATAATATAAGGCAGTTTATTCAGAGGTAAAGATATCTGGAATAGCGTGCACGGACCCGTTCGTCAAACTCGTAGGGAGTTTATCAGAAGAGAGCCCCGAAACATTGTGTGCTGACATTTTATACAATAAAATGAAGTAGGTTGAATCTAGTAGTTCTGATCTTCTGATTGGTCCTGATGAGTTGGGCGAGGTCCCCTCCAGGTTAGTATCACTGTTGCATTGGCTCTGAGTCGGGTTCTCTGTCTTCAGATGTTCAGCCTAAGAGAAGGGGATTTTTGTGTGTGTGTGTGTGTGTGTGTGTGTGTGTGTGTTTAACAGTGATGATGTGTGTGTGTGTGTGTGTGTGTGTGTGTGTGTGTGTGTGTGTGTGTGTGTGTGTGTGTGTGTGTGTGTGTGTGTGTGTGTGTGTGTTATCAGTGATGATGTGTGTGTGTGTGTGTGTGTGTGTGTGTGTTTATCAGTGATGATGTGTGTGTGTGTGTGTGTGTGTGTGTGTGTGTGTGTGGGTGTGTGTGTGTGTATCCTCAGAGCAAGAACTTGTGAGTTGGAAGAACTGAGAGACCTATGGCGTGGGTGTTGTCCTTAGCCACCTGCTGACAAGGCTGACAAGATAGGACTCTTTTGTCCATTGTATTGAATACAAAGGCCCAACACAAAATGGGTCATGCACAAGATTTTAGTCAGACCAAGCTATAACATTATATATTTACTACGACAAATCCCTCTCTTCACGTCTCCCCAGAGACGTGACCAAGTAACAGTAAAGAAGGAAAACTTAAGACGTGACACAAGCTAACAGTGTAATTGGCAAAATAGGGAAAACTTTATCAGAAGATAAAGTTTTGATTCCCCCTCTTCACGTCTCACAAGAGACGTGACAAAAAGCTTAAATGCTGCAATTTGGCAAAATAGGGAAAACTTTATCAGAAGATAAAGTTTTAATTCCCCCTCTTCACGTCTCACAAGAGACGTGACAAAAAGCTAATAGTGCAATTGGCAAAATAGGGAAAACTTTATCAGAAGATAAAGTTTTACATTCCCCCTCTTCACGTCTCACAAGAGACGTGACAAAAAGCTTAAATGCTGCAATTGGCAAAATAGGGAAAACTTTATCAGAAGATAAAGTTTTACATTCCCCCTCTTCACGTCTCACAAGAGACGTGACAAAAAGCTTAAATGCTATTCATCATCCAGATATCCTTGGTCAGCATCGTCAATAGCAAGCAAAGGAAACATCTGACCGTTATCTGCAGGATGTGGATCAATAGCGGTGGTTATAATCCTGGTTGTCAGCGTCCGTATGCATGGAATGCAACAGCATCCACAAAGCACTAGAATTGCAGCAAAAACAGAGATGGATACAAGTATAGAAGAAACAAGCGTTTTATATTTACCAAACGCATCCATCCAAGAGTCCCACATTGAAGTATCCACCCCTGAGTGGCTCTTCATTTTGCCATTAAGAGTTCGTAACCCTTCCAGGGCGACAGTCAAGCTGCCATCTGTGGCTGTATTGTTGGGAATAAAGGTACAACATTGTTCACCAAACATAGCACATACTCCTCCTTTTTCAGCCAGGAGCATGTCGACAGCAATACGATTTTGGAAAGCCATGAGAGAGGTCGCAGCCAACTGGCCATGCACCGCCTCAAAACCTTGTTGTGTCCAATTGCCTAATTTTTGAACATTAAAATGGACATAATTGATTCTGTCAACATTTTTATTAATCGTGCACCACCAGCAAAATGAAGATTCAAAACCTGTGGCTACTTGGTCAATCAATTTATACTCATCTGGTACCCCCCTAGGGACCCCAATTGCATCAATGTAGGTTGGGTCCCCAGGAGTAGGGCCCACAGCGCGCCTGGTCCTGGTAGGAATTAAGTTAGACACACGGGTCACCAGGTCCTGAACACCTGTTGGATACACAGAAATTGGTAGCAAAAGAGAGACTAGTGCACAGGTGCCTGTGGCATTTCCAGGCAGTCCATCAAACAGACGAACGCCTCCACACCACCACCAGACATCAGCCCTGGAAACAGGTCTAAACTCAGCATTAGGCGTATAGGTAAACCGACACCATCCAACAGGTAACATACCCAACAATGGTAGACCTTTCGTGAGATTAACACAGGTAAAGTTAGCTCTAGCCACCTGATAGGAAAAAATTGGTTTCTTAGTTACTTTAGTAACCAAGGGATGAACTACGTCCCATAGTGTACAATTGGCGGAAGGGTTGTCATGTTTCATGACAGACAGGAAGCATTCTGGCGTAATGGCGGCAGGGATAATGCGAAGCAATGGCCGTGCCCCCATACAAACCACACAACTCTGATGAGTCACCCTTGCCGCTTCCTCAGTCAACAAGAGCCAGTTGTTAGAAAGGCCGGAGACACCTGTAGCGGTCAAGATTGCATCATCCAAAGTAGGTGGAGTGGTAACCATGGTAATTGGTCCCCATCTACCTCTACCTGTGGGTTTCACAATGTTTTTTCTATCGTCCTTAATTGTAGAAGTGGAAGGGTCGGGTGTTGATACAAAACAAACAATCAAGTTCCATTTAAAATAGTAAATATAAAATGGAGCCCTATATGGACTATATGGACCGGTGTCCATATATGGAGCCAATATGAAATATTGGCAGCCCTCCCTCTGGCCTGGTGGGATAATTAACTTCAGGCCATTTTGTTCTTTGGCCAATGTAAGTCCCTTTCGCCATAATAAGACGTTCCGTCCTGTTGAATAACTTGACCAATCAGGACCTGTCTCGGCGACTAGGTTTTTCCAGGACCATTTATCCAAACCCCCCAATGTCATGTACCAATGATATTGGACTTGCCATAACTTCCTGTTTTCATTCTGCCCAGTACTTTCCAACATTCCCCAAGGGACGGTGACAGTGGTGGTAGTATTTATAGGGATACATAGGGTGGTACTTCTAATTTGGTTGGTAGTACAGTTTTGGTCGCTATTTAAAACATGTCGTTTTCGTAAGGTATGGGTGTTTGTTCTGACGGTGGCGTGAGATGTGATATTATTAGGACTAGTGATATTAGTAGGTGGATGTGCTAGTTGCTGTATTAGCCATGTGAAAGTTCCCATGGAAACTCCAGTGACTATAATGAAAATAACAAACAAGGGACCAGAGATACCCAGTCTCTCCCAGGGAAGTCTATGTCTCCTCCCAGGGCAAAGCCCTCCAGTCTCTGTTAATGAGAGTCTCCTCCACATTCTCACAGACTAGGAGCCTCTGTATTTGGTGCCGAATTTAGGGCGCTCAAGTCAGCCCTGACCTCAGTCAAAGTTCTGGAAGGAGTTGGTGCTGGTGTGCAATGTGTAAGGTGGTGCCAAGGTGCGCCCAATTTACCTTTGACCTGGACTGAGTGTGAAGTAACCTCCTTCACTTGGTACGGTCCAGTCCACCTGGGTTCTTGCCACTTTCTCTTGTGGACCTTAACCCTCACCCAGTCACCAACCTTTACCTTCAGCGGCGCCGGATCTCCCGTCAGCTCCCCCTCTTGGACCTTGTGAATCTGTTTGGAGAGAGCTGCAGAGAGTTCCGTTAGTTTTCTCACATAATCAGACATTACAATTTGTTGTACATCAAGGGCGGGCATATGACCTCCCTCCCTTGGTGGACCAGGCATGACTCTACCAGTCATAATCTCATGTGGAGAGAGATGGGTGCCTGCTCCTGGAGAGGCTCTCATGGCCATCAACGCCAGGGGCAGAGCTTCAACCCACGTCAACTTTGAACCTGCACATACCTTGGCTATCTTAGCCTTCAAACTTTGATTGGCACGTTCCACGAGGCCCTGAGATTGCGGCCGGTACACAGACCCAAACTTGTGCACAATGCCGAACCTCTCCTCCACCTGTCTCAGGTGTTGGTTACTGAAATGGGACCCGTTGTCGGATCGGATTTGTCTTGGAACCCCATACCTTGGTATGAGTTCAGTCTGCAGCCACTTAATGACCGACCTGGCATCCTCACGTGCTGTTGGTATTGCCTCAACCCATTTTGAGAATCGATCTACCATTACCAATAAGTACCTTTTCCCATTAGTTACATTATCAGCCCCCATGTCAGTGTAATCTATGCTAATGTCCTGAAAACATGCATTAGGTACTGGGTATGAACCCATGGGTGTTTGGAAAGGTTTCTTTGGGTTGTGGCTGCCACAAATGCTGCACTCATCACAAAACAAGTCTGTCATGTCCTTAATGTGTGGGTGCCACCAAATATGGGAAACCTTCTGTAAAGTTTTGAGTTTCCCTTCATGGGTGGGCCCATGAGCCTCACGTATCAGCTCGGGACAGAGATTAGCTGGGGCCACCAACCTGCCATCATGGCATCTCCAAAGTTCATCAGGTCCTTTGGTGGCTCCCATCTGTCCCCATACCGAGTGCTCATACGGGCCCGCTGTGAATTGTAGTTCCTTTATGTGTTGGTCTGTGAGTTCTGTTCTAGCTGGTTGAGTCTGCAGCACCATCTGTCTTGGAGTGTAGCCCCCAGCTTTCTTGGCTGCTTTGTCAGCTGCGTCATTTCCCTCGCTGACTTTGTTCTTGAGTTGCTGATGTCCTTTGCACTTCATGATGGCCACCTGCTCAGGTAGTGAGACTGCTTTTATCAGTCTCTCCATTTGTGCCTTGTGTTTGATCGGAAGGTTTCCTGTTGTGGTGAAGTTACGTCTGACCCATTGTGGTCCATCTGTATGGACTGCTCCATGAGCATATGCTGAGTCAGTGTAGATGTTCACAGTCTTTCCTTCAGCCTTTTCCAGGGCTTGAGTCAAACCAATGATCTCAGCTAGTTGGGCTGAGGCAGGTTGTGGGATGATGTCTGATTCCAGGGTCACGTGTGACCCGTCTGGAAGCTGCTGTACCACTGCATATGCTGCTATGTTCCCTTCTTCTCCTCTATAGCAGCATCCATCGGTGTACAACCATAGATCAGGATTGGTAAGGGGTTCGTTTCCCAAGTCTGGTCGCAGTTTCAGTTCCTGTGCCGCCCTCTCTTCGCAGGAGTGTGCCAACCCTTCTTCTGCATTGAGTGCGTCTGCCATGTTTTTGTCGGTGTTGACAAAAGTAATGTGTGATTGGGTGCATTTATTCTGGATTTTGTTCTTTCTTTCAGCGCTGAACGTGAATTCCTTGCTCATCAGATATGCTGCAACCCCATGGTGCGTATGGATTTCCAATTTGTGGCACATTACCAGGTGGGCGGTTTTTTCAATAGCTTTTGCCACTGCAGCCACGTACCTGGAACATGTTGTCTGACCTGCTTCAATATGGTCCAACTTAGAGGAATGATACATCAGTACTCTTCTCTCCCCCTCTTGTTTCTGAAAAAGGATGGAAGAAGTGAACCCCTCCTTTTCAGAAACATCAAGATGAAATTTGTTTTTGTAGTCGGGTGCTGTCAGAGCTGCTGCCACCGAGAGATCGGTTTTTAGGAGAGCAAATGCTGTTGATGCTTCAGGTGTCCAGGTAAGTGAGGAGTGTAAGTTTCTTGGTCCTGCTTCTCTCACTATTTCTCTCAGTGGTTCAGTCCTGGATGTGTAGTCAGGGATGTGGGTACGGCTGTACCCTGTCAACCCCAGGAAGGACAACATGCCTGACACTGTGATGGGACGTGGATGATGGAGTATGGAATCTCGGTGGGATTTCGAGAGACCAGCACCTTCTCCTGAGATTTCTCTGCCAAGGAAAAGGACAGTTCTGCGACAGGACTGGACTTTGCTCATTTTGACCTTGTAGCCTTTGACAGCCAAGAAGTCAAGTAGGGTTTTTGTCATTTGTAGACAGAGATCAGATGTGGGAGCCCCCAGCAAAGGTTTCGTTCGGTAGGATATGCCCTCCTCAGAACTTCCCACAACACAGTTCTATAGACTTCCGGTGGCGTCACACCTCCGCTCTTTTCCAGACCTGCCTCTCTTGTCAGTACCGTCATGGTGGTGTGATCTGTGGCCCTGGCCAAGAGTGCCTTCATGTCTGCCAGAGCAAGCCTAAATCCAGATGTAAGGGTTTGAAGTTGCAACAGCCAAGCAGACGCTCCACCATGGAGGCTGGGCATCTGATCCATCAGGGCGGTCAGGTCAGTCATCTTCCAGGGTTGGTATTCTTCATGTTGTCGGTCTGCTGTTGGTCTAAGTGGCATTTGGGAGTTCAATCTCCTTTCCCTAAGTCTGGCAGATTCTCTGATGGGTTCATGCAAGTCAACAACTTCCCCCACCATCACCCCTTTCAAGGCCCAGGTCTTCCCCTTCTCTGCTTCTTCTATTATGGTTGTGTTATGCGACGCCTGTCCCTGACACGCATCCCACTCATCCTCATAGGTTTTTTCTTCCTTCCTTTGTTCTCCTTCATCATCCTCACTTGGTTGGTCCCGGATTGAGACCCCCCGTGAGCTTCTTAATGAGCCAGAGCCTATCGACCCCCAAAGCTCATTGTCCCCTGCACCCCCTTCTGTCATGGATTGGGTACTTCCCCTTTCTCTTTCGACAAACCATTCTGAGAGTCTGGGTTTAGGCTGATTGGGTGCAGCTGCTTGTCTTAGGCCAGATGCTCCCCCTTTCCTGTATAGATCTGATGGTTGGTTTGGAGTCATCATTACCAGGGACTCTGGGTTGGAACCCCCTCTTGTGGGACTGGGTCTGGGTTGGGTTTCGCCGGCCGGGTGTGGCTCCTCTCGTCCTTGTGGCTCGCTGTTGGCTCGGACTTCCACACAGTGAAGTACTCCTTGCCCTACGCTTAGTGCCATGTTCCCCTCTAGGTGTCCTCCTTGCACCACGAACACAGGCGCTTGTACCACTGCAGGACTTAGGAATGGGTTATAAGGGTTAGTTGGAGGAGTGGGTGTGTATGCGGGTGGTGTGCTCTTCGCTTCCTGTGGCAGGGTCAGATACAGTGGTGCTGAGGGCGCTGGTATGTCACTCATGGACTGTGTCCCCACTATTGGTGTTGTCTCAGTTGTGGGTTCAATCACCACACCCATCATGTCTGGTTTCTTGTATGGGTGTGCTCGTCGTGTTTCCTCAATTGCCCACGTACCTATCCTTAGCTCAGCCTCTGCTCTCTCTCTGTGTTTAGTCCCTTCCTTCTTGAATAAGTGAGACTTATTCCTTTCCACTTCACTTTCTGTTCCTTCCTTCACTGCCTCCTCTAGCTCTTTCTCCATAGAGGTGAGTTGCCCTTTCGACGGGGCACCCCCGCTAAAGTAACCTGCCTGTGTCCATTTGAGTTTCACTCCCTCCCACACTTTCTTTACTGTCTTATACTGTTCTTTCCCTCCCGCTCTATCCTGTATTTTTTGATCTAGATACTCATTAAATTTGAGTTTTGGGACGGTAGTGGTTGCCATGGTTATACAGTTTTTAGACTATCTTGGTGCACTTAGCCCGTCACTGGCCGAAACCAGCAATGTATTCTTGGCGCTGACTGAGACTTATCTCTGATGTCCCACCCTCGTATACAAAAAATTTCAATACTTTATTATTAGGAATTATTTTGCAAAAGGTATTATTGTTTTTCAGGTATTCGAGTTATTATATATTTTCCCAAAAGGTATCAGAATCGCCCTTTTGGAAGAATATATTAGCAAACTCGAGCGCTCCTAAAATAATTATCAATTAAATTTTAGGAATTATTTGCAAAAGTTATTATTGTTTTTCAGGTATTCGAGTTATTATATATTTTCCCAAAAGGTATCAGAATCGCCCTTTTGGAAGAATATATTAGCACTCTCGAGCGCTCCTAAAATAATTATCAATTTAATTTTAGGAATTATTTGCAAAAGTTATTATTGTTTTTCAGGTATTCGAGTTATTATACATTTTCCCAAAAGGTATCAGAATCGCCCTTTTGGAAGAATATATTAACAAACTCAAGCGCTCCTAAAATAATTATCAATTTAATTTTAGGAATTATTTGCAAAAGTTATTATTGTTTTTCAGGTATTCGAGTTATTATATATTTTCCCAAAAGGTATCAGAATCGCCCTTTTGGAAGAATATATTAGCAAACTCGAGCGCTCCTAAAATAATTATCAATTTAATTTTAGGAATTATTTGCAAAAGTTATTATTGTTTTTCAGGTATTCGAGTTATTATATATTTTCCCAAAAGGTATCAGAATCGCCCTTTTGGAAGAACATATTAGCAAACTCGAGCGCTCCTAAAATAATTATCAATTTAATTTTAGGAATTATTTACAAAAGTTATTATTGTTTTTCAGGTATTCGAGTTATTATATATTTTCCCAAAAGGTATCAGAATCGCCCTTTTGGAAGAATATATTAGCAAACTCGAGCGCTCCTAAAATAATTATCAATTTAATTTTAGGAATTTAGGAAATACCAACACAACAAGAGGGAAAAAGTACAAGTCAGCTTTTAGCGCAGCGGCTGCATAACAGGCAAAATAGGACTCGGTGGTCCTCTTAAAAGTTATCAACTAGTTAGTCTCATGAAACGGCCAATCTTACACAACATTCAGGTTAACATTTCAACATTTACATTTTGCATTTACATATCAACATCAACACACGAATTCAGTTTGAGTTCCTCACAGTACATCTAGTTGAGTGCCAAGTCAACCATTGCCCGACTATCTGAACTTGTATTTTTATTTTATTTTAATGATTCTCCACAACCAAGACTCCCAGTCGTTTAAACCATTCAACTGGCGTCTAGTCGGGAGAACCTTTTCTGGACTTGGATTCTCACGGAATTAACTCAACCCGACTATCTGAATCTTTTTATCAAGTCACCAGATCCTTCTCTTGTGGATCAAATAAAAGGGTCCTTCTCTTGTGAACCAAAACCTCTGTAAATAGGCTCCTCACTAGAGAGCCTCAATTCAACAGAAAATAAAAGCCGGTCCTTCTCTTGTGAACCACTGTAACTAGACTTCTTCTCTTAGAGTCACATTTCAACAGTAAAAATAAAAGGGTCCTTCTCTTGTGAACCACAACCTCTGTAACTAGACTCCTCACCTAGAGAGTCACATTTCAACAGTAAAAATAAAAGGGTCCTTCTCTTGTGAACCACAACCTCTGTAACTAGACTCCTCACCTAGAGAGTCACATTTCAACAGTAAAAACCTAAAGAATTCAGATATCTTTACATATATGCCTTTTGAGTCATAATAGATATGTTATAAATTTAACAGTAATCCATACTCACGCTCAGTACTACTGATCTTAATTTGGTTTATCCTACAATACAATATGCAGATTTTGTTTTAACAGGTTCTGCTTACCTTTGTATTGACGTCCGTTTAGATCAGTTTCCTGAGGCGAGCTGGATTCCCGGCTGCTCCTGCGAACAGGTCACCCGTCCTTTCTGATCCGTCTCTTACTTGTCTCCTTTCTCTATCAACTTTTATGGACCGAATTCAGAGTTAGAAAACCATCCTCTGCTACCAATTTTGTTGATGATCACAAGTTTACTGGAGAACGGAGACCAAGTAGAGACTTTCGGACAAGGTGGATAATTGTATAATATAAGGCAGTTTATTCAGAGGTAAAGATATCTGGAATAGCGTGCACGGACCCGTTCGTCAAACTCGTAGGGAGTTTATCAGAAGAGAGCCCCGAAACATTGTGTGCTGACATTTTATACAATAAAATGAAGTAGGTTGAATCTAGTAGTTCTGATCTTCTGATTGGTCCTGATGAGTTGGGCGAGGTCCCCTCCAGGTTAGTATCACTGTTGCATTGGCTCTGAGTCGGGTTCTCTGTCTTCAGATGTTCAGCCTAAGAGAAGGGGATTTTTGTGTGTGTGTGTGTGTGTGTGTGTGTTTAACAGTGATGATGTGTGTGTGTGTGTGTGTGTGTGTGTGTGTGTGTGTGTGTGTGTGTGTGTGTGTGTGTGTGTGTGTGTGTGTGTGTGTGTGTGTGTGTGTGTGTTATCAGTGATGATGTGTGTGTGTGTGTGTGTGTGTGTTTATCAGTGATGATGTGTGTGTGTGTGTGTGTGTGTGTGTGTGTGTGTGTGTGTGTGTGTGTGGGTGTGTGTGTCCTCAGAGCAAGAACTCGTGAGTTGGAAGAACTGAGAGACCTATGGCGTGGGTGTTGTCCTTAGCCACCTGCTGACAAGGCTGACAAGATAGGACTCTTTTGTCCATTGTATTGAATACAAAGGCCCAACACAAAATGGGTCATGCACAAGATTTTAGTCAGACCAAGCTATAACATTATATATTTACTACGACAGTTCCTTGCCATGCGACTTGTGTCTGAATGGTCAAATTTGATTTGTTTGCCCTCAAGTGGTTTTTCGACTGTAATTCAGCATATCTTGTTGCTTGCTAGCTACTCTGTTGACAGTTTGACAAGAACATGTGGTAGCTAACTAGCTTGTTAAAGATGCACTATGCAGAAATCACTTCACCATTTCCTGGTTGCTAAAATTCGAATAGTTTGCCTAATTCCAGTTTATGTGACAAACAAGAAAGTACAGTGTAGAGAATAATTGTACCATCTAAACCGCCGTTAAATATATTTTCAGCTGTTTGAAGCTAGTGTACAAAACCGAAAGTAAAAGACAATAGAACAGCTCTACCTCTTCTTAGATCGCTTATGTCTGGAATCGGCCCTACACACACACCTTCAATTTCTTACGCCATAATATGCTTGTGATTGACTTTACAAACCTCAGTAAAGTTTCAGTTTTATAGCAGCATCTAGTGGTCAATATGAGTAATGGGCATTCCCCTTTATTTATCTATGCCAGGACAGCGTGTTTATCCTCCCACTTGGATGACGCTTCCGGAAGCCTTAGAATGAGGGCCAGGTTTTCAGGATGGGTAATGTACTGTATAAGTACACATTCATTACAATTAAATTCTCCTCAAGACACACTTCATTTTAACTTGCTAAATCCTGTGTGACACCTAGTAATTACATTGTAGTTAAGCAGATATTACATGTACTCTGTGGTGTACTAGTGGGTTTATCCTACCACTTGGTTGTCACAGTGGGTAACGTACACATTAGTTATAAATCACACTTTTAATTATAATCTGGGATGATACCCATATGTAAAATCAACCAAATTAACCCCGGCAAGTGTTAGCAACAACATCGAGTGGAGATTTTGAAGAGTGCATTGAAGGGGTAGGTAATTAGAGCCTCCGACCTTTGTAATCTCGGACACCCAGCACAGACTGCAATTACCATCAGTTACATGTTATTATTACAGTGTAACTTTCAGTTATTAAAATTAACTACAATACTTGTTAATGTAATTACACTGTTATAAGGACCCGTTAAAATGAAGCGTTACCGATTTGTTAACCAATGAATGTCTACAAAATGATTAAATAACTTAATAAGGTTAGAAAGCATAATTTTAAACTCATGATGCTGGATGGTCAGGGACAGAAGAGCATATAAATCACCAATGATCCTTTTCAGATATTTTTTGTTTACCTAGATTGTTGTGTTAACGTCCTGGGACAACTCAACAAATGACAGAGCACACCTTTAATCTTAGCATGCTGAGTATCACTACACAGACAATTACAGTATCACCACACAGACTATTACAGTATCACTACAGACTATTACAGTATCAACACAGACTATTACAGTATCACTACACAGACTATTACAGTATCACTACAGACTATTACAGTATAACTACAGACTATTACAGTATTGCCACAGACTATTACAGTAACACTACAGACTATTATAGAATCACTATACGGACTATTATAGTATCACCAACGACTATTACAGTATCACTACAGACTATTACAGTATCACCAAAGACTATTACAGTATCACCACATAGACTATTACAGTATCACTACATACAATTACAGTATCACCACAGACTATTACAGTATCACCAAAGACTATTACAGTATCACCACATAGACTATTACAGTATCACTACATACAATTACAGTATCACCACAGACTATTACAGTATCAGTATACATACTATTACAGTATCACTATACAGACTATTACAGTAACACTACACAGACTATTACAGTATCACTACACAGACTGTTACAGTATCACTACACAGACTGTTACAGTATCACTACACAGACTGTTACAGTATCACCACACAGACTATTACAGTATCACTACACAGAATATTACAGTATCACTACACAGACTATACAGTATCACTGCACAGACTATTACAGTATCACTATACAGACTATTACAGTATCGCTACAGACTATTACAGTATCAATACACAGACTATTACAGTATCACCACAGACTATTACAGTATCACTATAGACTATTACAGTATCACTATACAGACTATTACAGTATCACTATACATACTACTACAGTATCACTATACAGACTATTACAGTATCACCACACAGACTATTACAGTATCACCACACAGATGATTACAGTATCACCACAGACAATTACAGTATCACTATACAGACTATTACAGTCTCACCACAGACTATTACAGTATCACTACAGACTATTACAGTATCACCACAGACTATTACAGTATCACTACAGACTATTACAGTATCACTATACAGACTATTACAGTATAACCACAGACTATTACAGTATCACTACACAGACTGTTACAGTATCACTACACAGACTGTTACAGTATAACCACAGACTGTTACAGTATCACTACAGACTATTACAGTATCACCACATACTATTACAGTATCACTACACAGACTATTACAGTATCACTGCACAGACTATTACAGTATAACCACAGACTATTACAGTATCACTACACAGACTGTTACAGTATCACTACACAGACTGTTACAGTATCACTACACAGACTGTTACAGTATCACTACAGACTATTACAGTATCACCACAGACTATTACAGTATCACCACAGACTATTACAGTATCACTACACAGACTATTACAGTATCACTGCACAGACTATTACAGTATCACTATACAGACTATTACAGTATAACTATACAGACTATTACAGTATCACTACAGACTATTACAGTATCAATACACAGACTATTACAGTATCACTATACAGACTATTACAGTATAACTATACAGACTATTACAGTATCACTATACATACTATTACAGTATCACTATACAGACTATTACAGTATCACCACACAGACTACTACAGTATCACTACACAGACGATTACAGTATCACCACAGACAATTACAGTATCACTATACAGACTATTACAGTATCGCTGTATATACTATTACAGTATCACTATACAGACTATTACAGTATCACTATACAGATTATTACAGTATCACTATACAGACTATTACAGTATCACTATACAAACTATAAACAGTATCACCACAGACTATTACAGTATCACTACACAGACTATTACAGTATCACCACAGACTATTACAGTATCACTACAGACTATTACAGTATCACTATACAGACTATTACAGTATCACTATACAGACTATTACAGTATAACCACATACTATTACAGTATCACTACACAGACTGTTACAGTATCACTACACAGACTGTTACAGTATAACCACAGACTATCACAGTATCACTACAGACTATTACAGTATCACCACAGACTATTACAGTATCACCACAGACTATTACAGTATAACCACAGACTATTACAGTATCACTACAGACTATTACAGTATCACCACAGACTATTACAGTATCACCACAGACTATTGCAGTATAACCACAGACTGTTACAGTATAACCACAGACTATTACAGTATCACTATACAGACTATTACAGAATCACTATACAGACTATTACAGGTGGCAGCTCAAAACCAATGCACTACCAGATTTGGATCTCTTGGACTTTGACCAACTTCCCTAAAACAAATATGTAGTTCTGCTATTTGTAACGTTGTTGTTTCAGTGATGAGTCAGTCTAAGTAAATCATTTGATGGCAAACATTAACCAAATCCCATGGTTTTAAGATGAACTCCACCCATTGTTATTTGATAGTTATTTTCGATGATCATGTGAACACTTTGAAGAGTTTAATTCCAAAACGCTACACACACACACACACACATACACACAGAGAAATGTAGAAATAACTGTTTAATAAAGAACTGTACAAATGATACATTGGTGACATCAATATAAAAACAAATATTTAATGAATCAATACAGTAATATGAGATCTCTATGTAAAATATTTACATTTGACATTTTAGTCATTTAGCAGATGCTGTTATCCAGAGCGACTTAGAGTAAGTGCATTCATCTTAAGATAGCTAGGTGAGACAACCACATATCACAGTCAAATATACAGGATTCAAATATTGCATTCCAGGTAAACAATGGATATACACTGAGTGTACACCTTCCTAATACATTAAGAACACCTTCCTAATATTGAGTTGCGCAACCACAACTTTTTTATTTTGCAGTTATCTTGGTAGCAACAAGTGAAAAGAGCAAATGGGAATCAAGCATTTCTAATACAGGTACAGCTTGTCCTTTTGGGTCAAACTGAATTGCGTAGCGTGTGTGTTTGTTTGCCAACAAGGTTTTTTTTAAACACAGGGAGTGGTTGTCTTTAAGTAGCGTACAGGTCATGTTCTCTCTAAATAAGGAACAGGTCCATCCTTGACACACACACACACACAGTGACACACACACACACACAGTGACACACACACACACACACAGTGACACACACACACAGTGACACACACACATACAGTGACACACACACATACAGTGACACACACACACACAGTGACACACAGTGACACACACTGTGACACACACACACACAGTGACACACACAGTGACACACAGTGACACACACTGTGACACACACTGTGACACACACACACACAGTGACACACACAGTGACACACAGTGACACACACAGTGACACACACACACACACACACACACACAGTGACACACACAGTGACATACACACACACACACACTGACACACACAGTGACATACACACACAGTGACATACACACACAGTGACACACACACAGTGACACACACACAGTGACACACACACAGTGACACACACACAGTGACACACACACAGTGACACACACACACAGTGACACACACAGTGACACACACACACAGTGACACACACACAGTGACACACACACACACTTCCTCATTCTACCTCCATCGTTTCGTTCTCTCAAACTCTTACCCTTTAACTGTCCATCTATTCTGTCATTCTCTATCCCTCAATTCTTTCCTTTTGAGTGACAGCCTTAGGGTACATGCTTTATAAACTTATAATTTGAAGATAATTATGATGGTAAAAAAATTAAAATAAATTGAAGATATTTGTTGAATGATTAAATATATGACCTTAAGCACCTGGTTTACATGAGGGACAAGGAATCACCTCTATGATATGAATTTTAATATAGTCTATAGTAGATTTAAATACAAGAGGGACATGGAATCACCTCTATGATATGAATTTTAATATAGTCTATAGTAGATTTAAATACATGAGAGACATGGAATCACCTCACCAGAAGAGTAGATCACTTTTGCAGCTTCAAAATTACTAACATATATTTTCATAATGAGTGAGACATAAGTTAAATACAGTAACAAGGCATAAAGTTATTATATATGTGCAGTAACTTTGAATATTACAATAGGAACATTGTTGTTACATAGGACTTGCATTGAGTTATTACATCAGTGGAATAAGGAACGGTCACTATTCCTTGTGTACAGTAGTTACAAAAACTCAGCTCATTGCTATGCGTTTAAAATGCAAGTATCAAAGCATTACCGGTATGTTACAACAAGCTAATAAAATGTTGCTCCAAAAGTAATTACTATTTCATTTCACAGGCACAAGAACAGTTTAATGTTAAGTGTTACTGAGAATGCTAACAGTAACTAAATACCCCAAACTGCTTTCTTGAATCAACTACAGCCAAGTTGGTGGAAAATCATGTTAGTTTTGTATTCTGAGTAAACTATCCCTTTAAAGATGGTATAGTGTGTGTTTGAAACGCTTACCCTCAGATGGGCAGATGTTCAAAGTTGTTTTTGCTAAGCATCCAACTTGCTGTTTGCAATGTTTGCAAATGGCTTTGAATTACTATGTCATTCCAGGCATCATAAAATTAATTGCAGCTTTCAACTTTTTTAGTGGCATGTTGACAAAGTCATACAGTAGTTGAGCATTCAACTTATTAATACTTATCTGTACAAAATATCATTGGTTAATTGTTTGACTTCATTATGGACACCTGGGGCAATGGACATTCAGGAGAATGGACATATACAGAATGTTCAGATAGAAATGTATTGTGTAGCTCCAATATGACGGTCAGATAGATTGGAATAGTACAGGTTGTGTGTGCTCTATTCATTCTATTTCTATCTTCAACATGCAGATCCAGGTACAGCCCTGCCATTAGTTGAAGGCAGCCAATAGTTTCAGAAAGTTAGTCACGTCCTGAGATCTGTACTCAAAGATGTTTTAAACCTAGTCACTTTTGAGATCTGTGTGTAACGTGAGGGATTTACACATAAATATATAATTCCTCTAGCCATACTACATCACTGTTTCAATACGTGAGGAAAGGTCCTCCGGACTAATCTAAACATCAAGAGGTGGAGCATGGGAATCAGACAAAAGTATCAGGATGCAACAACAACTTCAATTTTCAGTGTCACAAGACAGGCCCAAATCCCTGTAGGCCTACATCATTCCTATGCATCAGCTCCAGAAGCTCTGTACAACTGTCCTATAAGACAGACTTCAATAAATCGGATCTCAAACAAATATCACTAGGTTTATCCACCTGAGACCCAGCAATACATTTGAGTTCTCTCTAGCGGACATCAGTTCTTGGTCCGTATCTCTGAGGCCATACAAGCCACAGTGTTAACTAGAGTCGATGTCCAAACCCCCGCTGAAGTCTAATTAGCATAATAATAAAAACATCCCCATAAATATGTGTCAGTTTAAGCTCGAGTGATCAGTTTGTTTTGCATTGGATGACTTAATCCAACACATCCGCCGATGTTGCACTTCCGCATCTGCGGTGAAAGGTGACAGCGCTAGAGCTGTGTTTGACAGAACACGAGACATCCCGAAAATGTTTCTTCTCAATAAATTGTCTGTAGCATCCGAACGGTTTGGCCTACAAACTATTATGACCACTATGTAAAGATGAGACTCTCACGAACGACCCCCACAAGGGTCTTGGGACTCATCTGACGTCTGTACAGCCGATCTGCTAACTTCTGTCTGTAGCATCTGAACAGTTTGGGCTTTATGGGCCCATCTGTGGAAAGGTGAGACTCTCACGAACATGTCGGTTGTTTTGCTCTATGACGCCCACAGGCCTCACAAGACTCTTCTGAAGGTCCCTGGTACCAGTTGAATTTTTTTTTAATGTAACTATATATATGGAGACTTTAGTGCCAAAAATAAGGGGTTAAATACATGTAAAAATAAAAACGAATGTTTCCTGATCCTTCTTATATCGCTCAGATATAGGACAGACACTTCAGAACAAACTTCCTTTAGATTTTTTTTTTTTTTTTTTTTGGGGGGGGGGACTGTTGTTCCATGTAGTGAATCTGTTATACAAATGTGTTTGTATGAGCTAATAGGTTTCTACCCTCAGACCATCAGGCTGTTGAATAACCACCACTAGTCAGCTACAGTGGCTTGCGAAAGTATTCACCCCCCTTGGCTTTTTTCCTATTTTGTTGCCTTACAACTTGGAATATAAATTGATTTTTGGGGGGGTTGTATCATTTGATTTACACAACATAACTACCACTTTGAAGATGCAAAATACTTTTTTTTGTGAAACAAACAAGAAATAAGACAAAAATACAGAAAACTTGAGCGTGCATAACTATTCACCCCGCCCCAATGTCAATACTTTGTAGAGCCACCTTTTGCAGCAATTACAGCTGCAAGTCTCTTGGGGTATGTCTCTATAAGCTTGGCATATCTAGCCACTGGGATTTTTGCCCATTCTTCAAGGCAAAATTGCTCTAGCTCCTTCAAGTTGGATGGGTTCCGCTGGTGTACAGCAATCTTTAAGTCATACCACAGATTCTCAACTGGATTGAGGTCTGGGCTTTGACTAGACCATTCCAAGACATTTAAATGTTACCCTTTAACCACTCAAGTGTTGGTTTAGCAGTATGCATAGGGTCATTGTCCTGTTGGAAGGTGAACCTCCGTCCCAGTCTCAAATCTCTGGAAGACTGAAACAGGTTTCCCTCAAGAATTTCCCTGGATTTAGCGCCATCAATCATTCCATCAATTCTGATCAGTTTCCCAGTCCCCACAGCATGATGCTGCCACCACCATGCTTCACTGTGGGGTTGGTGTTCTCGGGGTGATGAGAGGTGTTGGGTTTGCGCCAGACATAGCGTTTTCCTTGATGGCCAAAAAGCTCAATTTTTGTCTCAATTGTAGTGTCCAGAGTACCTTCTTCCATATGTTTGGGGAGTCTTTATTTATTTAATTATGTGACTTCTGAAGGTAATTGGTTGCACCAGATCTTATTTCGGGGCTTCATAGCAAAGGGGGTGAATACGTATGCATGCACCACTTTTCCGTTATTTATTTTTTTGAATTTTTTTAAACAAGTTATTTATTTCATTTCACTTCACCAATTTGGACTATTTTGTGTATGTCCATTACATGAAATCCAAATAAAAATCAATTTAAATTACAGGTTGTAATGCAACAAAATGGAAAAACGCCAAGGGGGATGAATACTTTTGCAAGGCGGTGTACCTTTGGATGTCTTTCAAGGCCTACCTTCAAACTCAGTGCCTCTTTGCTTGACATCATGGGAATATCAAAAGAAATCAGCCAAGACCTCAGAAAAACAATTGTAGACCTCCACAAGTCTGGTTCATCATTGGGAGCAATTTCCAAACACCTGAAGTGACCACATTCATCTGTACAAACAATAGTACGCAAGTATAAACACCATGGGACCATGCAGCCGTCATACCGCTCAGGAAGGAGACGCGTTCTGTCTCCTAGAGATGAACGTACTTTGGTGTGAAAAGTGCAAATCAATCCCAGAACAACAGCAAATGACCTTGTGAAGATGCTGGAGGAAACAAGGTACATAAGTATCTATATCCACAGTAAAACTAGTCCTATATCGACATAACCTGAAAGGCCGCTCAGCAAGGAAGAGCCACTGCTCCAAAACCACCATTAACAAGCCAGATTACAATTTACAGCTGCACATGGGAACAAAGATTGTACTTTTTGGAGAAATGTCCTCTGTTCTGATGAAACAAAAATAGAACTGTTTGGCCATAATGACCATCGTTATGTTTGGAGGAAAAAGTGGGTTGCTTGCAAGCCGAAGAACACGATCCCATCCGTGAAGCACGGGGGTGGCAGCATCATGCTGTGGGGGTGCTTTGCTGCAGGAGGGACTGGTGCACTTCACAAAATAGATGGCATCATGAGGAAGGAAAATGATGTGGATATATTGAAGCAACATCTCAAGACATCAGTCAGGAAGTTAAAGCTTGGTCGCAATTGGGTCTTCCAAATGGACAATGACCCCAAGCATACTTCCAAAGTCGTGGCAAAATGGCTTATGGACAAAAAAGTAAAGGTATTGGAGTGGCCATCACAAAGCCCTGACCTCAATCCTATGGAAAATTTGTGGGCAGAACTGAAAAAGCGTGTGCGAGCAAGGAGGCCTACAAACCTGACTCAGTTACACCAGCTATGTCAGGAGGAATGGGCCAAAATTCACCCAACTTTATTGTGGGCAGCTTGTGGAAGGCTACCCAAAACGTTTGACCCAAGTTAAACAATTTAAAGGTAATGCTAACAAATACTAATTGACTGTATGTAAACTTCTGACCCACTGGGAATGTGATGAAAGAAATAAAAGCTGAAATAAATAATTCTCTCTACTATTATTCTGACATTTCACATTCTTAAAATAAAGTGGTGATCCTAACTGACCTAAGACAGGGACTTTTTACTATGATTAAATGTCAGGAATTGTGAAAAACTGAGTTAAAATGTATTTGGCTAAGGTGTATGTAAACTTCCGACTTCAACTGAATTATTTTGTTTTGCTGGGTTTCAGGAGTTTATAGGTTTCATTCACATGCTCAAAACAGACAATAATGTGTCTTCAGTTCAAAATGATTTAAAAAATAAAAATAAAATGTCAAAGTATGAACTCACCCCCAAACCTGAATTAGCATTTATGTGCAATTTGCTAGTAAAAACAAGACAGGAACACCCAGAATCTAATCAACTCAATTTAAATGACGCCATCATGTTTTGCTCCTCTTTGAACTATCCGCCATTCGAACAAAATAAGTCACCTTGTAACAATAAATCCATAACACTTACAGTATAATAAAACATATCAAAATTCATAGCTCTTTATGAACTCTTGAAACAATCCAAACATGACAATTTAATTCACACAGTAATATTAATTTAGTCATTAAAATTGTATCAGTCTTCACAACTCCAACGGCGTCCGTGCTCCCAGGGTTCTGTAGGAACGTCCTGCCCCGGAGAAAGCCACAGATAAAGTGTGTTTGACCCCTGTGATAGCCCACAGATGGGCAGCCATCCAAACAATGTCATAAAAAAATGTATTGAGTCATCACGCTGGGCCTCAGTGCCTGCAACTATCACCTTCTCTCCTTCCACTACAACTTTGAATTACTCTACAGTATTTTCAGGCATCATAAAATTAATTGCAGCTTTCAACTTTTTCAGGGGCATGTTGACAGAGTCATACAGTAGTTAAGCATTTAACTTATTAATACTTATCTGTACAAAATATCATTGGTTAAATATCATTTGATTTAATTATGTAAACTTGGGGCAATGGACATTCAGGAGAATGGAAATATACAGAATGTTCAGATAGAAATGTATTGTGTAGCTCCAATATGACTGTCAGATAGATTGGAATAGTACAGGAGGTTGTATGTGCTCTATTCATTATATTTCTATCTTCAACATGCAGCTCCAGATACAGCCCTGCCATTAGTTGAAGGCAGCAAATCCAATAGCTTCAGAAAAGTAGTCACTTCCTGAGATCTGTGTGTAACGTGAGGGATTTACGCAAATATATACCATTTCAGTAGCAGTACTACACCACCTTTTAAATACTTGAGGTCCTCAGTACTCATCTAAACATAACAGGTTCTTTACATCAAGGAGTGGACCATGGGAACCTGACAATATCAGGATGAAACAATTTATTTTCATTTCCAGCATCACAAGAATGACATCTCCATAGGCCTACATCATTCCGATACATCCATTCCAGAAGCTCTGTACAACTGTCCTACAAGACAGACCTCAACAGATGACAATATCAGATTTCCCACAGACAAATATCACTAGGTTTATACGTTTCATTCATATACTCAGACAATAATGTATTGTAACACTCACGGAGCACAGGAAAAAGGAGAGAAGGTCTAGGTGGAATATGGTCGCCAACGCCTAAAAATGTGGACGCCAACGCCTAAAAATAATTCCTATTTCTCATACTTACTTAATTAAAACCACCATCCCCACTCCCGTCCTCCAAAGGCACGCCGACAAGCACATCATAAGGGGATCCCCTGAATGACACAAACAGGAAGGTTTTTATACACAAGGCCACACCCTTAATTAACAATCACATACACCTGGCACAGGCAGACCAACACGGATGTGTTCAAAATAGGTTGACGGTTCTCCCCCGTTACAGATATTCAAATAGGTTTCATAAGTAGTACTTTCTGGGGATCTGTATTCAAACAGTTGCAGTCGCCTCCAAAGTAACAATTTCTTCCCCCCAAAAAAATAGTTACTTTCCACAAAGCATAGTTAAAACTATCGTTATCCCAGGGCTGGTTAACTGTAATGTATTTTTTGTTATGTGTCGGACCCCAGTAAGACTAGCTGTTGCCATTGGCGTCGGCTAATTGGGATCCTTATCAAATCAAAATCAATATGACCTTTTGTCTATATTCCCGGTTCTATGCAAGGGACAAAAACAATGTGTTCCAATAAACATGGGTCTGATCTGTTATTGGTCCTTATTTATTAATTCATGCAACAGTGGATCACCTCACTAAGGGAACATAGACATGGTCCCACAACCACAAACAGCCAGAGGTTTACTAAACAGACACCCACAGCCTTCCACCCTGCCTACCAAACCACAACCTCTCCTGGCATGTTTCAAGGGTAATCACTTCAAGAATCAATAGGTACATATCAATAATTTATAAGTACAAAAATGGATGTAGCAACTGCAGATTTCCCCTTCATCAGCTTTTCATGACATCACTCTGTATTCAGCTTCAAAGGGGCAGGATGGTGTTCTATTCAACCAGTAAGTCACAAAGTACGGCAGAGAGAAAGACCATGTTCTCCATTCATTCATTGTCCTCATCCTTTACCGTTTACTGGTTGGGTTATTTTTAACCCATTTGTTTTTAGTGAGAGTTCTGTAAACTTACGACTACCTTTATTTATTTATTTTATTTTATTTATTTCATTATGTTATCATGGAGTCAAACTGAGACCAAGGTCTCTTTTACAGATGAGCCCTAAATTACAGAAATCAAAAAATATAAATACAAAATTCAAGCAGAAAGAAAAACACTGTCATAAAAAACCAACACATTCATCAGTAATAAAGTCCTCAATCAGCTTTCTGAATTGACCTAGAGGCACAAAACCATTAGAATTAAGAACATTTTGAAGATTGTTCCACAAATACGGATTGCTACACAAATATCTACATGTGGCCGCTATAGTGACCCATAGTTGGATGACTGGTTGGGTTATTTTTAACCCATTTGTTTATTGTGAGTACTGTAAACTTCCAACTACCTACACATGGTATTGTAGGTGCTATAGAGGCAAATGGTTGGGTTACTGGTTGGGTTATTTTAAACCCATTTGTTTATTGTGAGTACTGTAAACTTCCGACAGGGATGCTTTCTTTATGGGGGCTCGCGGTCAAAATGACCTAGCTGTACAGGTGAAGATTGCCACAGATCCAACTCCTTCTCCCCAACCCCTCCCATCCTCAGCCCCCTCTCCACTCATCTGACTCATTCCTCCTGTGCACCTCCCCTTGGCCAGGTAAACCATATAAATATTCAAACCTCAGTTAGCTACCCAGGGAGCTCTTGGTTGCCTCGAAACGTGGAGAAAGAGGGAGAGAGACAGGTGTAGACGTGCAACAGGTGGAGTCTCTCAGGATAAGGAGGAAATAAATGATCTTTACAAAACCACTGGGATTGAGACAGCGGTGCAAGGATGGGGCTTGTAGTAAGTCTGCATTGCAATTTTAATTATCAGGATTTGGATTGACTTATTTTGTTTTCTTTCAACTTAACTAAAAACATGTTTTTTTTTGCAGTTCATACATGCAAAAAACGTTTAGCTCTATATTTTATGTTAATAGCTGCTTCTTAAGGGGATTTTATACATTTCTAAATTGAATTTCTACACCTGATTAGCAAAGAGGCACATTGATAGTTTACACCTCCTCTTCATTAACGTACCTTTTGACATACAGAAGGGGAAAGATGATTATAAACAGGCGGCAACGTCAGAGGACGATGGAAAGAAGAAGAGTGAAAAGCAGGTGAAGAAAGCCAAGGAGAAGACGGACATGGACGACCTGAAAAAGGAAGTTGACCTGGTGAGGAAAAACCGATTATTTATTCATTTATTCAATCTATTCATCTAATTTAGTTGACATGGACAATGCACGTTAATCCATATGCAATGTGTTTAAAATAGATACAGTGACATAGCTTCAAAAATGTCTGTATTTTCAATAAGAAAAGACAAAGGTGCACAGTAAACAAAAAAAGTTTTTTTCCCACATTAAAAAAGACTACGGTTTACTATAGAATACTACAGTACTAACTATATAATTCTATAGTAACCTGTAGAATACTATACTATACACTGTAGTATCCCTCAATCATGTGTAGTACTTACTATAGAATGTTGTAGTATACTTACTGTAGAATGCTATAGTAAATATGACAGTATTATTGGTTAAAGAAACACTGTAGTAAATACTACAGTAATGTCAGCAAAAACACTACAGTCTGCAAAAACACTACACTTTTTAAACTATATTAACTACTACAGTATTTTATTTGCATATACCCTGCCCATTCCATTCCCCCATATTTCAATGTGTGCCACCCATATGTAAGAAATTATCCGTTCAGACCCCTATCCTACCTACCTACAGGTTATGGAAAATGTTCTCTTTTAGTATTTCTTCAGTAGGTTTCCTGAAGGAGAAAGCCTCCCCTTCTATGTCAAAGATAATAAACCAAAATACTATAGTAAATAATACAGCAATGCAGTAATGTTATACGGTAATTTGGGCGGGGAAATAATTGCTGTATTTTGAATGGTACTGTAATTCCATCCCACAGAATACAGTACCATAACGTTTTTTTGGAGCCCCAAAAACCTTTTGACCACTAGTGGGTGCATGGTATTGTTGCTTCTGGCTCATGACCATATTTTGAGGCTTGCCTTGTAAGAGGCTATATTTGTTGCACCCGTTAGTGAGAATGTTGTACCAATTTAACTGGTCTGTGGTAGTAGTGCCCCATCAATTTCAAATGGATAGGGAACATAGAGTGGCAGTAAGTCTTCAACCTTTAACGGTTGAGCGTTTTGCCATGTCTTTTTGGTCTGTTTTGCCCTGTTGTTGCTGACAGTTTGGAAGCCTTTGTTAAGGCCTCTAGAAGTGCAAATGATATAAAACACCAAATATTCATTCATATGCTGTAATGTGTAAGCACTACCTAGCAGCTAACCTGCTTGTACCAATCCCATGTCATTAGAGTAAAACATTGTGAAATACAAACCCATTCTCCCCTCAATTAATTTCATTCATCCATTCATTCACTCCAATTACAGTCAGTAGTATTAACTTTTTTTTAACACATTTTTAACTTTAACTGTATATATAACTGTAAAACAACACATTTCATCAAACCTATCCAGTGTATGTGAAAATAAAACTTTATTTTTATTTTTATATTAACAGTATAATACAGTAAAATCTACGATAATTTACTGTCATTACACAGTACTTGCTCTGATACTTTATTTACATAACAGTAGGCAATATGACATTCAGTAACTTACTCACCACTAGCTGCCTGTAAATTACTGTCAAATGCATGGCAACCCCTTTACAGCGTAAGCCTATTAGTCTCTGTGGACAAGAAAAGGTGCAGCATACAACCTATCAAGCGTGTATAAAGCTCTTTGGTTTCTAGATTTGCATTTGGCCACTCATTTGCATTTTCATTTACATACTATTACTCTGCAGTGAGTCTTGGTGGGCAGTTCTAAAACCCCAATAGCCTACGTTTAAACTTTAAAGAAACATTAGCCTATCTTTGGAAACTGCTTTCTTGCCTGTAGCGGAATAGAAAACGGATATGTGCACTGTGCAGTACTTTTTCAGGGCAGGAATGTAAAATTCAGTAATGGATTCAGTCATGATTCAGAGCGATTCCATCCATCATACAGAAACGAATGACTCTTCTATGGTTTAGATTTAAATCTGTGCTGCATGACCTTGTCATACCTAGAATCAGTTCAAATTATTGGAGGAATGTGTTTCATAACTATATGTTCTGTTTACTTCTGCCAAGGGGGAAAGATTAGAGAACTACCTAGTTCAACAAGCTCTCTCTCTCTCTCTTCTCTCTCTCTCTCTCTCTCTCTCTCTCTCTCTCTCTCTCTCTCTCTCTCTCTCTCTCTCTCTCTCTCTCTCTCTCTCTCTGATTTAGGATGACCACAAGTTGACCTTTGATGAACTTAACAGGAAATACGGCACAGACTTAGCCAGGGTGAGTGAATATGTATGTGTGTGCATGTGTGCCTCCGTTTGTAACATTGAGAACCACTTGGATCAGTTGCTCCTAAGGATTACAGCTGACTGAAATTGGAAGAGTACTGAGGTCGTGGAGGTTACGGCACAAGGTCATAGCATAGGTAGAACTTCATCTGCTTTCAGTGTCATGATGAAATCACTATCTACCACTGAATCTTTTCATATGAAACGTATCTATATCTTCCTAACGTTTACACAGAGTTTGGAGTCAAATATATATTTTCCGATTGTGTGACATCCCTTCACTTACGCTGTGTTGCTCTTCTATCTGTCTGTCCTCTTTTCCATTTCCCCTCTCTCTTTCTCTCTCATCCCTCCTCCACCCAGGGTCTATCCTCGGTTCGGGCTAAGGATATCCTTCTTCGCGACGGCCCCAACACCCTGACTCCTCCCCGCACTACCCCTGAGTGGGTGAAGTTCTGCAAGCAGCTCTTTGGCGGGTTCTGCATGCTGCTGTGGATCGGAGCTGTGCTCTGCTTCATGGCACACATTATCCAGGTCACCTCAGAGGAAGAGCCGACCAATGCTAATGTGAGAATCATATAATCATAGAATTCAGAGATAATTTGAGACTTGACAAAAAAACACAAAGCCTCCAGTGATGGAAAGGGTTTTTCTACGTAACGATAACGCAATATTCTCATAATCTTTCTGCCTAACAGTTGTACCTGGGTCTTGTGCTCGCTGTTGTCGTCATTATCACTGGTTGTTTCTCATACTACCAAGAGGCCAAGAGCTCAAAGATCATGGACTCCTTCAAGAACCTGGTCCCACAGGTTAGACTGCATTTTCAAACACCTCTGAGAAGAACTTGATCATATAGTTACCTCTACAGATGTTAATCCTGTCATCTGCCTTGTAGCAAGCCCTGGTTGTCCGTGATGGTGAGAGGAAGAACATCAACACTGAAGAAGTGGTGGTTGGCGATATAGTGGAGGTGAAAGGAGGAGACAGGATCCCAGCTGATTTGCGTATCATCTCTGCCAGCGGCTGCAAGGTGGATACATAAAAATACATGAAGTCGTGTCACACACGTAAATGTCATTCATTCATTGTTGTATTGATGCAATTCTCTTTTCCCACTCAGGTGGACAACTCCTCCCTCACTGGTGAATCTGAGCCCCAAACTCGTAGTCCCGATTTTAGCAATGACAACCCCCTGGAAACCAGGAATATCGCCTTCTTCTCTACCAACTGTGTTGAAGGTAAATACCTTCTGTAACTAGCTGTAATTATTGAAAAGTTATTACTTAAAATTACTTAAAATGTATCAATTCGCTATTTTAGGATGGGATTCAGACCAGAGTTCCATGCGCATAAATGGAACTTTATTCTTTTTTTATGCACTCTCCTCGCTATTTGTATTCTAAAGCATGGGGAAACGCCAGAAATTGAGGTGTGTCTGACCTTGATTTTGTCCAGTAATAATTTCACCACCGTTACCGTCGAGGAATTCATGAATAAGGTCGAGCAAACTTGCCGGTTCTAAGTGGGAAAAGCATCTACTTTATTTTCCCCCAATAGAAGTAACAGCATTCTCCATACACTGTCATTTATAAATTGATAAGAGCTAATTGATAAGAGCTAGGTAAATGAGTGAAGTATGAAATATGTGCGGTTATGCAGAATTTTTATTGTATGGCCTCATAACTTGCAGGGATCAAATTTGGAGACACGCCAAATGAGATGACAAGGTAAAGAGTTGCGCCAAATGTAGCCATTGTGCTCTCTAGAACGTTTTAATCATATGCCCCAACGTTTCCTTTTTCCTTACTAGCCACTATATTTAACTGCCAATTTAGTGTTCGTTCCCTTCCTTACATTCGTATGATTCCATTACATCGTTTGATTTAGCCTAGCTTTATCTCGTTCCTCTGTAAACGCTGTCACGTCTTTGTGGCTGTGGCTGAGGGTCAAGTAATAGTGAATGCTATTTAATGAAGGCCAAATACAAATTGTAGTAAAAATAAATCGGGGGCATATAGGCTTGTTAAATCATTATGGAGCTCAAACCGATACTTTGATCTTGACGCACGGCGCAACACTTTGCACAGTTCCATGATTAGTGCGGGAAATTAGAGTACGTTTATTATATCATACTATTGTATACTATTCTCCATACTATAATTATAAAACTATTGTAGGCTAGACTACTTTCTACCTCACCACTGATTAACTGAATGTGGCAACTTTCAAAATTAATCAAAACACCTTTTTTTTTTGTACATAAAGGCTTTATTTTTTACATGAAGTAGGATTCATGATTTTCCCTAAACATAAATAATGTGTAAAATCAGTGTTTTAAAATTGACCCTTGAGTTCTGAAACAGAGACAAATATGCATATGTTTTCATGGCTATCTTTCTATATTCTGAACACATTCTCTACATTCAAGTCTTGTGGCGATCAAATTCTAATTATAGGTGCACAGTATTTAAAGAGATTGCTTTAGATAAATGAACAGAAAAACGAGTGAACAAAACCTCCCTGATTAAAATGGTAGGCCACCAAGTGGGTGTGTTTTCTGAGGTTGAATTAAATGTATTAAATGCACGCAAGGGAACCTTGCCCGAAAACCTTGTTAAGCACCTCCATAAGGTAAGTCTGAATACCAACTACTGAGAAGTGTGTAGGAAAGGCAGGCATATTAAACGTGTTCATTTGTCTGATTCGGCCTCTTTGTGATTCTAAACCAGGAATCATCAAATCATCAATTATTTTCTTGAGCAGATGGTCTGGGGGCCGGAACATAATTGGCTGCAAGAAGCCCAAACATATAATATTTGACTAAAACATCAACATTTCAAACCTTGCTTACATTTGTATATGATCACGTGTCTCTTTATTATGTGTGGGAATAGTTGTGAACACATTTCCCAAATTTAAATCACTTGGAGCTGATTTCCTGAAGGTTTTTACATTTTTAAAGTCCAACAATGAAAACTTTTGACTGGTACTGTATATATATACATATTATTATTATTTATTTATTTTATTTATATATATATTTATATATATATATATATATATATATATATATATATATATATATATATATATATACACTACCAGTCAAAAGTTTGGACACAACTACTCATTCAAGGTTTTTCTTTATTTTTACTGTTTTTGACAGAGTAGAATAACACATATGGAATCATGTAGTAACCAAAAAAGTGTTAAACAACTCAAGATATATTTTATATTTGAGATTTTTCAAATAGCCACCCTTTGCCTTGATGACAGCTTTGCACACTCTTGGCATTCTCTCAACCAGCTTCATGAGGTAGTCACCTGGAATGCATTTCAATTAACAGGTGTGCCTTCTTAAAAGTTAATTTGTGGAATTTCTTTCCTTCTTAATGCGTCAGTCAATAAGGAACATTTCAAGAACTTAGAAAGTTTCTTCAAGTGCAGTCGCAAAAACCATCAAGCACTATGATGAAACTGGCTCTCTAGAGGACCGCCACAGGAATGGAAGACCCAGAGTTACCTCTGCTGCAGAGGATAAGTTCTTTAGAGTTACCATGCTCAGAAATTGCAGGCCAAATAAATACTTCACAGAGTTCAAGTAACAGACACATCTCAACATCAACTGTTCAGAGGTGACTATGTGAATCAGGCCTTCATGGTCGAATTGCTGCAAAGAAACCACTACTAAAGGACACCTATAAGAAGAAGAGACTTGCTTGAGCCAAGAAACACGAGCAATGGACATTAGACCGGTGGAAATTTGTCCTTTGGTCTGGAGTCCAAATTTGAGATTTTTGGTGCCAACTGCTGTGGCTTTGTGAGACGCGGTGTGGGTGAATGGATGATCTCCGCATGTGTGGTTACAACCGTGAAGCATGGAGGAGGAGGTGTGATGGTGTGGAGGTGCTTTGCTGGTGACAATATCAGTGATTTATTTAGAATTCAAGGCACACTCAAACAGCATGGCTACCACAGCATTCTGCAGCGATACGCCATCCCATCTGGTTTGCTCTTAGTGGGACTATCATTTGTTTTTCAACAGGACAATGACCCAACACACCTCCAGGCTGTGTAAGGGCTATTTGACCAAGAAGGAGAGTGATGGAGTGCTGCACCAGATGACCTGGCCTCCACAGTGTTTTACACTTTTTTGGTTACTACATGATTCCATATGTGTTATATCTTAGATTTGATGTATTCACTATTATTCTACAATGTAGAAAATAGTAAAAATTAAGAAAAACCCTGGAGAGGGTAGGTGTGTCCAAACTTTTGACTGGTACTGTATATATATTTTGTGCTCAGAAAACATGGGGAGGCCAAATAAAACCTCCCGCATTCCAAATTCGGCCAGCGGGTCGCCAGTTGGGGAACCCTGTTCCAAACCATATTCTCCATGTTTGGTCCTTTCAGGAACTGCCAGAGGTATCGTCATCAACACTGGTGACCACACTATCATGGGTCGTATCGCCGCCTTGGCCATGAGTCTGGAAAGTGGGCAGACGCCTCTCGGGATTGAAATTGATCACTTCATCGAAATCATCACCGGTGTGTCCGTCTTCTTCGGCGTGACTTTCTTAATCCTCTCTGTTATTCTGGGCTATGGTTGGCTGCCATCCATCATCTTCCTCATTGGAATCATCGTTGCTAATGTGCCAGAGGGTCTCCTGGCTACTGTAACTGTGAGTGCTGATGAAAAGTAATGTTTAACAAAATCTTAATGAAAAATAACAACAAAACATATTTTGTCTCATTTTTTATTCTTTAACCCTCTGCTATGGATTTCCATCTTAGGTGTGTCTAACTCTGACTGCCAAGCGTATGGCCAAGAAGAACTGCCTGGTGAAGAATCTCGAAGCTGTGGAGACCCTGGGGTCCACCTCCACAATCTGCTCTGACAAGACTGGCACCCTAACCCAGAACAGAATGACCGTGGCTCACATGTGGTTCGACAACCAGATCCATGACGCTGACACCACAGAGAACCAGAGCGGTACCTCTTTCGACAAAAGCTCCTCCACCTGGGCTGCACTGGCTAGAGTCGCTGGCCTGTGCAACCGCGCCGTCTTCCTGGCAGAACAGAGCAACGTACCTATCCTCAAAAGAGATGTATGTGGTGACGCCTCAGAGACTGCCCTGCTGAAGTGTATCGAGCTGTGCTGTGGGTCTGTCAAAGACATGAGAGAAAAGCACCGCAAAGTCGTTGAGATCCCCTTCAACTCCACCAACAAATACCAGGTAACCACACGTTCTCTTTATACATAGTATCTGGTCAATCAAATCAAATCAAGCTTTATTTACACAGCACATTTCAGACATGGAATGCAATGCGCTTCACAGGAAAAAACAATGGACAAAAACAATTGAAGTAAAAACTGAAATATTTACAACAAACATAAGAGGATAAAAAAACAAAATATAACAATAAAAACTGACAAACTGAAGAAGTAAAATGTGTGGGTTAACAACGGGTTAAACTGTGATCTAAAAGGTGGTGTCATGGATTTAAAATCATGGATGGCTTTTCTCAATCAGCTTGTAACTGCCACTGGGTATCTACATCCAATACGCTGCCGGAACTTTACTTTACCAGGCTTACTGGTAACCTGCTGAGTTATTTTATTTTAAATAAAGTAAACCCTCTTCATGGTGTCATCTCATCAAAAAACAATACATTTCTTCCCTTAGCTCTCCGTTCATGAGAACAACACGGCCGGCGAGTCCAAGCATCTGCTGGTGATGAAGGGAGCCCCTGAGAGGATCCTGGACAGCTGCTCCACCATCTTGCTCCAAGGCAAAGAACATCTTCTGGATGACGAGATAAAAGCATCATTTCAGAATGCCTACGAAGCTCTAGGAGGGCTGGGAGAGAGAGTGCTGGGTAAGAGGGCACACACCAATATGGAAACATATTCATTCAAAGGTTTGGGAGCTAATGTACAGTCTTGAACATGCAGGATTTGTTCTAGCGTGTTTCTGACTCTGTGTCCTTTTCAGGTTTCTGCCATTTCCAGCTCCCTGATGACCAGTTTGCCGAAGGCTTTGACTTTGACTGTGAAGAGATGAACTTCCCCACTGAGAATCTGTGCTTCGTTGGCCTCATGTCCATGATTGACCCTCCTCGTGCTGCCGTGCCTGACGCTGTGAGCAAGTGCAGGTGTGCTGGAATCAAGGTATGGCAATATCATATTAAACTCAACACTCTTAGGCCATCACACATAACAGCCACTTTGATCAGACCACTCAACTTCCCTTCCTACGCTTAGGTTATCATGGTTACTGGGGATCATCCCATCACTGCGAAGGCCATTGCCAAGGGTGTGGGCATCATCTCTGAGGGCAACGAGACTGTTGAGGAAATTGCTGCTCGTCTGAAAATCCCAGTTTCTGAGGTCAACCCAAGGTATGTTGCAGTTTGTTTGGGATAATTTCGGTGTATGTCATCATACTTTCTACACTTAAAGCTGAGTGACAGAAACCTATATTTTGTAGTTTTGGGAAAAATACAAGCCAGTTATATTTAGCTTATATTTTAACTTTCCATCTTTGTGCCATGCAGAGATGCCAAGGCCTGTGTTGTCCATGGTGGACAGCTGAAGGACATGACCACCGAAGAGTTGGATGACATCCTGAAGCATCACACTGAGATTGTGTTTGCCAGAACTTCTCCTCAGCAGAAGCTGATTATTGTGGAGGGTTGCCAGCGTCAGGTACTATTTAGTTAATGAATCCATGCTTATGTGTCAGTCGGGATCATTGCATCTTTCGTTGCTAAGACCTTTAAACACCTCTCTTACTTATATACAGGGTGCCATTGTGGCTGTGACAGGTGATGGTGTGAACGATTCTCCTGCTCTGAGGAAGGCTGACATCGGTGTTGCTATGGGTATCGCTGGATCTGACGTCTCTAAGCAGGCTGCAGACATGATCCTCCTGGATGACAACTTTGCCTCCATCGTGACTGGTGTTGAAGAGGGTATGAGGAGCTCTGCCGATGACTATCAATCTGCTGTGTCTTTCCATCCTTCTGTCATCACCCTGACTATCCCTTCCACCCTCTATTTCCCCTCAGGTCGTCTGATCTTTGACAACTTGAAGAAGTCCATCACCTACACCCTGTCCAGTAAAATTCCAGAGATGACCCCCTTCCTCTTCTTGCTCCTCGCCAACATTCCGCTGGCCCTAGGGACCGTCACCATCCTCTGCATCGACCTGGGAACTGACATGGTGGGTCTTTCAGATGTGGATACTCCTCCTTTGTGAACAATCTGATCATGTGTTCTGGTGCATCACCACAAACAATGTCCGTGATCATTTCAGAGGTTGTTCGGAAGGTATTTTCACTAACATCGAAGTTAGCAACGATGTGTTTCTAATTTGGGTGATCTTTCCCATCGTTACCTTCAAGATCCCCGCTATCTCCCTGGCCTATGAACAAGCTGAGAACGACATCATGAAGAGACAGCCACGGAACCCCAAAACCGACCGACTGGTGAACGAGAGACTCATTAGTGTGGCCTATGGTCAATTTGGTAAGGCGTTAATTTGACCCTGCTTCTGTTTTGCCTGCCCTTTTAACGGGTCTTTTTGAGTTGTATGTTGACCAGTCTGTTTCATAGCACATTTACAATCTGATCGATGTCTCTTCACTGACAAAATACTCTGTCACACTTTATTAGGATAGTCCATCTGTATTATCAACAAAACATCATGCTAACAACAGACTATCTGTTGATAAGCAACTGCTTGCTACGGTTAGGGTAAGGGTAAGGAAAAGTTAGGGTTAGCGCTAGGGTTAGTAGATAGTTAGTTGAAATGTTACTGATGTTAGTCTGTAGATAGTCCCATCTGTAGATGCTCTACAGACTATCTAAATGAAGTGTTACCTAATACTCTCCTCCTTCTTCCTCTTCACAGGAGTGATGTTGGCCGCAGCCGGCTTCTTCACATACTTTGTAATCATGGCTGAGAACGGGTTCTATCCCATGGATCTGCTAGGTATCCGTTTGGACTGGGAAAACCAGTTTATCAACGACTTGGAGGACAGCTACGGCCAGCAGTGGGTGAGTACACAAATGCCGCTCTGCCTTTTGCTGACGCCTTACTAACGGATCCATAGAAATAGAATGAATAGAAAGGGCGTCTCCATTCAAGTCAATGATGGCATAATGGGTGAGCTGGCATGAGTATACCGGTCAAATTGTCAGGGTTATAGCTTCCTAGCCCGTTCTATTCATTATATTTCTATGAAGGGATTAGCATTAGCCTTGTTTTGAGTACCTTCTTGTGTGATGAGTTCTCCATTAGAGCTTTTTCAATCTCTCTCCAATTTTTTTCAAATGTAGTTTAGTCCAGTTAGTTTATTCCATCAGGAAATTCAAGAAAACTAAATAAATCAATAAATGTGATATAGTATTAAAAAACAAAGTTCAGAAGTCATGGCTGGGATTATGCATCAGGGTTGATGCACAGCTTGCATTTTGGATAGTCAGCGGAGGAAGAATCAATGGTCTTGAGAAAGAGGGAACCTTTCAGTCACTGCCAGAGAGGCAGACACAGACAGGTCCGTAGCCTCGGCAGCACAACTCACAACCCCCAACGTCCTCTCCGTGCTTTGGGCTTCGTAGACAGCTTGCTACTATTCCTCCAGAACTACCATTTGTACACTTGTGGATGCCGCTGCTGTCACTGGCTCACAGGCTCACCACACATTCATTAACAATGTAACACCTCCCCTCTTTCTCCTCTTCCTCTTTGTTCCTCTATCTGCCCACATCTCTCCCCCTCTCTCTCTCTCTCTCTCTCCTCTCTCTCTCTCTCTCTCTCTCTCTCTCTCTCTCTCTCTCTCGCTCTCTCTCTCTCTCTCTCTCTCTCTCTCTCTCTCTCTCTCTCTCTCTCCCCTCTCTCTCTCTCCCCCCCTCTCTCTCGATCTCTCTCACTCACTCTCCCCATCCTTCAGACATATGAGAGCAGAAAGATTATTGAGTTTACCTGCCACACAGCGTACTTCGTCGCTGTCGTGATTGCACAGTGGGCCGTTTTGGTCGTCTGTAAGACCAGGAAGAACTCCTTCTTTCAGCAGGGACTAATGAAGTAAGTACACACATCGACCTCCGTGGTCTTGGTCTAAGTCTGGATCCTAAGAAGTTTTTTTCCTAGGCTTGACTTCACCTCTGGTACACACACACACACACACACACACACACACATGTTCATACAGCCCTGCAACTCACTTCAAAATCAATATCCACCCTGTTGGTTTAAATTCATGAAAGATATTTTATTTTTCCTCCCACCTAAAGGAACCGTGTTCTCATCTTCGGACTTTGTTCGGAATCCGCCCTGGCTCTCTTCCTGTCCTACTGCCCTGGAATGGATGTCGCCATCAGAATGTACCCACTCAAGTGAGCAGTAGTCCCTTCAGATTATCTTAAACTCTTCTGTATACCAGCTTGGAACAAAGGTCACCGCCTGTTTTAAAAGATGAGTGGTAAAATGGGTGGATATGATAAAGGGCGGAGACTACTGCGGCCTCACAGGATCAGTTGGGGTTCACTAGCTAGCTGAAGTGTAATGGGGTTTACTGCCTAACCGAGAGAGAAAACGCAGCTCCCAGATTTACGCTCAATTTAATATTTTCTTTTCTTTTCCTTCCCTCTTTCCTTCTATTTTTCTTCTCTATTTCCTTCTGTTATTCCTCAGGCCTTTCTGGTGGGTGTGTGCCTTTCCCTACACCCTGCTCATCTTCATCTATGATGAGGTTAGGAAATACATCATGCGACGGAACCCAGGAGGTAAGTGCTCAGGGACTATGGACCACAACAAGTTGTTAAGCTAATGCCGACAATTGGCCGTCACTGTCAATTATTGTATAATAACATGACAATGACATGTAGGATTGGGAGTGCCGAATTATATCCTTTTGTATCATGGAGATTTGCAGTGTGGCAAGATGAAATCAAACTAATTCTGTTGTTTTTTTCTCTGAATTGTCTCTTCTTTCAGGTTGGGTGTACCAGGAGACTTACTATTGAGGCAAAGAGGCGGTCCCAGGATCACTCAATGTCACTCTGCTACAGTATTGCCTTATAATGTAATCATTCATTTTACAGTGACATTAAACCTATTTGCCTTTGATAGACAATTCTCAGACCTTACTTGATAGTCTATTCCTGTAGCGCTTTAAGAGTCTCGGTTGCACTTTGCTATTCATCTTTATGGAGTCAGATTGCATAGTCTTTATTACGGGTTGCATGCGAGGTCTCATCAAACATGAAAAAGCAGCATCGCACATCACAACTCCAGATCACCCTAAAAACTTTGGAGAACACACAGATCGATCTGGCGTGAAATGTGCAGCAAAAACAACAAGTCATCATGCACAATGCCAACAGTAGCCTATACCCGCAAATTGCAAAGTAAAATGCATTTAGGCCTACCTTTACTTGTAAATGAAGTCCATTTGTCTGTCCTTACATTAGAAACAGCTTCAATCAAATCATTCTGTATTTTGGTTGATATAGGCCTATCCGAAAACACGGTGGAAGTGTCTGGGTTCATCATTACCCCTAAATGCTTACTCTTGTTTCCCTAAGCATGTCTTTCTTCAAAATGTGACTGTTTTCCTTTAGGCTACCTAAACATGGGAAAAACTGTTATTATTATTAGCCTATACAAACGTGTAAAACGTAGTCAGTGCGTGTGAAACGAACTGTGAAAAAGAGCGCCAACATGTGATGGTCTCTGATAGAGATACAACTGTCCCAGCGCCCTGGCTAGAGGATGGAAATTACAAGTAGCTTCAAGTTTTTAATGTCACATGCACAAGTACAGTGAAATGCCTTTCTTTATAGCTCTAACCCCAACAATTCAGTAATCAATAACAATGTAATACTAAAATAACAAGGTAGAACAAAAACACACCAGATATAAAAATAAGAAATAAGAAGAACACGATAAAGTAAATAGACATACTATATACAGGGTCAGTTCCAGTTCCATATGTGCAGGGATACTGGATCGATAGAGACAGATACACAGTTCACACGTTTTTTTTTACTACAAGACACACACACACAGCAGACAGGAAGTGGACTAGTGAAAGTCTAAGTGATAGTGGTTTCTAGAACAGAGAGAGAAATACACAAATGAAATCAAAAATAATATTTTGTTTTTCACATGCTTCATAAATGACAGGTGTAGACGAACAGTGAAATGCTGACTGACGGGCCCTTCCCAACAATGCAGAGAGAAAAAAAGAGAAATAATAGAAAAATAATAACATGAGGAATAAATACACAATGAGTTATGATAACTTGGACCATGTACACGGGGTACCAGTACTGAGTCGATGTGGGGGGGTACGAGGTAATTGAGGTAGATATGTACATATAGGTATGGATAAAGTGACTAGGCAACAGGATAGATAATAAACAGTAACAGCAGCGTATGTGATGAGTCAAAAGAGTTAGTGCAAAAGGATCAATACAGATAGTAGGATAGGGTATTACAATGTGTTATATAGCAGTAAGGCTATAGCAATGCAGTGCTACGGTAGCAATATAGCAGGAATGTACATAGGTAGTAATGTACATGTAGCGCTAAGTAATTAGCAAAGGCCTAACAGGCTAAGCATAGCACAGGTTATAAACACACTATGTACAGGGGGCTAGGCTAACCTAACACACAATAGGAACCAGGCAGACTAGCATAGGAATCAACAGTTAGCACACTAGGCTAGTATGTCAAAGGCTGTGGGTTGCTATACACAGTACAGCTAATAGCATTGGCTAGTAGGGCTAGCATAGCATACAGCACAGCAGTGTAAACAATTGCATCTAGAAGTAGCATGCTAAGCTACCAATGCTAGGCTAGCATGTAAACAATAGTAAGGCCATGGGGGCAGCCATCTTGGGTTGCATAACACACAAACACGGCGGTTATCTTAAGGCCTTTGCAAACAATGGGCCAAGACTGTACTGCCTGGCTGAAGTACACAGGACTGGATGAATGGACTATGTAACATGATATACTACACCAGGATGTAACAAAGATACATTCACATCGAAGGTGGGTATAGACATGTAGTTACATAGTAATACACACTGGGCATAAATTATAGCAGAAGATCCCTGACTCTGCAAAATTGGTTATGTTGGTTACTGAGCAACTAAACACTCGTAGAGGAATGTCCAGAGTAAGGTTGAGCAAGGCCCATGAGGGAGAGGTCCACCGGTGACGCCCTCTCTTTTGGAACAGCCAGGAGGTTTGTCAACTTTCTGTTGACTCCTGGGGCTGCAGTGAGAGACTGAGGAGCTTGCCCTCTCAGAAGGGCTATCAGGCGTCCACCCTCCTAGCAACCTCCCCTACCAACCAAACAGCGTGGTGAGGGGTAGAGGTGTGAACAGACAGTTTATAACCTGGGGTAACCTCTGCTGCGGCTAGAGAGTCTCAAAGTGTGTGCCTCTAACTCCCAAGGTCAGAGAAAGGGTCTGAGAGAGGGTTTTGTACAATCTGTGCCCACATACCATCTCTGCAGCGATACGTCATCCCATCTGGTTTGCGCTTAGTGGGACTATCGTTTTTTTTTTCAACAGGACAATGACCCAACACACCTCCAGGCTGTGTAAGGGCTATTTGACCAAGAAGGAGAGTGATGGAGTGATGCATCAGATGACCTGGCCTCCACAATCCCCCGACCTCAACCAAATTGAGATGATTTGGGATGAGTCGGACCGCAGAGTGAAGGAAAAGCAGCCGACAAGTGCTCAGCATTTGGGAACTCCTTCAAGACTGTTGGAAAAGCATTCCAGGTGAAGCTGGTTGAGAGAATGCCAAGAGTGTGCAAAGCTGCCATCAAGGCAAAGGGTGGCTATTTGATTTGTTTAACACTTTTTTGGTTACTACATGATTCCATATGTGTTATTTCATAGTTTTGATGTCTTCACTATTATTCTACAATGTAGAAAATAGTAAAAATAAAGAAAAACCCTTGAATGAGTAGGTGTTCAAAAACTTTTGACCGGTAGTATATATTTTTGGAACTTTCATTCAAATCGCAACTGATCAGAAATATAGGCTACATCATCATATGATCAAATTGGTTGAGGGTTCAGAAGAGGGTGAGTAAAGAGAAAAACGTGAATGTGCGTGTAAAATAACATATGAGCAGAACGTGATTCGGATCCTTAGATTTGAGGAAAAAGCTTTCAGAGGGGTAGGACAGGGGCGGGGGCAAAAACTCCATATTCGTAGCATCGCACTAAATAATAATATTTCTAACAGAATGAAATTGACTGATTGTATTGCAATATGTTGTGTTGTCAAAGTTCCGTTAACAGCGAAAACCTGTACGGAAGGATGGCAGATGTTTGGCTGCAGCTGTTACTACATCTCTACTGAGGTGAACACTTGGTATTACGCCAGACAGGACTGTCTGAAGAGAGGAGCAGACCTGGTGATCATAAACAGCGAAGATGAACAGGTAAGAGAGAGAAAACAAAGGAGAGAGAGAGAGAGAGAGAGAGAGAGAGAGAGAGAGAGAGAGAGAGAGAGAGAGAGAGAGAGAGAGAGAGAGAGAGAGAGAGAGAGAGAGAGAGAGAGAGAGAGAGAGAGAGAGAGAGAGAGAGAGAGAGAGAGAGAGAGAGAGAGAGAGAGAGAGAGAGAGAGAGAGAGAGAGTATTTGAGGGAAAACATATGTTATTAAATCAATTTGAAACCACAATTAAAAGCTTCCAAGACCTCAGATGACAAGAAGCTTCCCGTTCTGTTGGGGGAGGACGCAGAGAACTGTGGGTTGGCAGTGCACTACATTGCTGCCTGCCATAAGATCAACCAACCAACCTGCACTTGTCTGCAATGCCATTGTGTTGTTATTGTTAACGCTATTGTCCATTGTATGTTTATTTTCTTGCTGATTGCCATTTCTAATACAACCCCATCCCCCCACCCTTGGTTATTGTTTCTACTGATTGTCATGTTTCGTTTACAATCTAGATTATGTTTTTATGATGTTAATATTGTCAATGAATCATTCCATTTCCAAAGTATGCTTTGGCAATATGTACATTTTATTGTCATGCCAATAAAGCAATAAGAATTTTTGAGAGCGAGACAGAGAGAACGAGAGCAACATAGACAGAGATACAGAGGGAGAGGGGGAGAGAGAGAGGGAGGGAGGGAAGGAAGGAGTGATAGATGGATATGATCAATCTTCATTATATACTATTTTTGTTATATATCTTTTTCAACAAAGGTATTTCTCACTACATTTGATCAATGGATCTGGATTGGTCTGACTGACAGAGAGACACAGGGAACTTGGAAATGGGTGGACAGCACACCACTGACCAAAGCATAAAATGTATAACTACTCTTATAAAAAGTCTCTGAACAATTAAAGTGGAAAAACATCTGGATATTTTCCAGGGTTATGTTTTTACCACAAGGTTTAACTGTATCACTGGTGTTTACCTTGTAGGCACTGGTGGTGGTCAAAACCTGATTCTGCTGCTGGAGAGAAGGACTGTGCTATGATATATGGAGGTGTACAAAATATCCCTCTACATGCATGGAATGACTTTGGGTGTGACTCGAAATTCGAATGGATTTGTGAGAAGGTGTTTTTTTCTTAATAATAACATAACAGCATTGTGTACTCTCAAACATACACACACACACACATTCCTTAAACTTGTATTGACATATTATACATGTGATATAGTCACAATAAAGTTTATTATCAGTTTTATAGAAGCATCTAGTGGTCATTATAAAACTGTAGGTTGTAACTGACTGCGCAATCCACTCTCATCAGCCCAGCCAGGCTGTTTATTAACTTGATCTCCACTATAAAAAGCATCTAGACATTATCTCACATTTCAACAGCGGAGATTTGTATAAACCTTGCTGTCTGTCTCTGACATTTGCAACATTGTTTCAATATTCAAATTCGATCTCCAGCTGTCCCATAGCAATGAACGTGTAGGGAGTCGGGACGAGACAGACAGGCAGTGCAGCTAGTTTGCAGTCTTTCCAGCTTCCGTTGAAAGTGATTGTGTTAGCTGTGTTGTTGGCTAGCTCCTCTGGACAACAGTGTCCTGACGAGAGAGCACATTTTCTATGCCAGGCCAAATCACACCTCATTAGCTCATTGTTATGGATGTATCCAAATAAAATGTCTCTAGAAAACAGCTTAAACAAATGCAAATGCAGCTACTGTTGTTATTCTGGCTGCACAGTTTGACGTGACTGTACGTTAGTCGTAGTTGGGTAGCTAGCAAGGAAGGGATACGAACGTTGCCAGCCAGTATGGCAATGAAACATTTAGAACGAACGACTGGGTCGCGTCCATAGATACAGAACAAAAAGACTGAACGACTGGGTCGCGTCTATAGATACAGAACAAAAAGACTGAACGACTGGGTCGCGTCTATAGATACAGAACAAAAAGACTGAACTACTGGGTCGCGTCTATATATACAGAACAAAAAGACTGAACGACTGGGTCGCGTCTATAGATACAGAACAAAAAGACTGAACGACTGGGTCGCGTCTATAGATACAGAACAAAACGACTTAATGACTGGGTCGCGTCTATATATACAGAACAAAAAGACTGAACGACTGGGTCGCGTCTATAGATACAGAACAAAAAGACTGAACGACTGGGTCGCGTCTATAGATACATAACAAAAAGACTGAATGACTGGGTCGCGTCTATAGATACAGAACAAAAATACTGAACGACTGGGTCGCGTCTATAGATACAGAACAAAAAGTCTGAATGACTGGGTCGCGTCTATAGATACAGAACAAAAAGACTGAACGACTGGGTCGCGTCTATAGATACAGAAAAAAAGACTGAATGACTGGGTCGCGTCTATAGATACAGAACAAAAAGACTGAACAACTGGGTCGCGTCTATAGATACAGAACAAAAAGACTGAACGACTGGGTCGCGTCTATAGATACAGAACAAAAAGACTGAATGACTGGGTCGCGTCTATAGATACAGAACAAAAAGACTGAACGACTGGGTCACGTCTCTAGCAACCGAACCAATACAACGAACGACCAGCTGGCTTGGGTAGCAACCCTAGATTTGTGTCGGGACTATATCTTGTGGAAGGATGAAATAATATGAAGAAATTAATCCAAAAAAATTAAGAAAATATGTCAATCATTATTTTAATATGTTGGTAACCCGTTGTATAAAAGTGATAATGCCCTGGCATAGATAAATAAAGGGGAATGCCCATTACTCATATTTAAGTGATAATGCCCGAGAAGCCATATACTGGCACCTGTGCCGGTGTTTGGAGGATATATTGGCACCTGTGCCGGTGTTTGGAGGATATATTGGCACCTGTGCCAATATATCCTCCAAACAATGGCTTCTCGGGCATTATCACTTAAATATGAGTAATGGGCATTCCCCTTTATGTATCTATGCCAGGGCTGGCCAACCCTGTTCCTGGAGAGCTATTACTTCCTGTAGGTTTTCGTTTCAACCCCAGTTGTAACTAAACTGATTCAGTTAATCAACCAGCTAATTATTATAATCAGGTGTACTAGATTAGGGTTGGAGCGAAAACCTATAGGACAGTAGCTAGCCAGACAGTTTTAGAGGAATGATTCCATTAATTTTTTCAAATTAACTGCCAATATGCCAACATTTCATTCAAACAATGCAGTCAATCCACAGCCATACACTGGCTCAAATCAGTTGATGATAGGACTTAGAGTTGTAAATGCAACAAGTTCTGATATTGTATGATATAATAGCACTCACAGCTTTCCAAGAAAACAAAATCTGATACATCTATGGTCTGTTTACATATATTTTAGAGGCTATTTATACAGAACATTTGTATAAAGCCCGTATTAAATGTATATGTAGTAGACTCTTTATATGCCCGCTTATAATGGTCTTTGTATGTGTCCAAAATGGTGCCCTCTCACCTAATTAGTTCACTACTTTTGACCAGAGCCCTATGGGCCCTGGTCAGCGAAATAGTACCCTATCCCCTAGTGCACTACTTTTGACCAGACAAGTAGAATAACAGTATACCACACACAAATATACCAGGGAAGAATATACAGTGGAGAAAAAAAGTATTTAGTCAGCCACCAATTGTGCAAGTTCTCCCACTTAAAAAGATGAGAGAGGCCTGTAATTTTCATCATATGTACACATCAACTATGACAGACAAAATGAGAAAAAGAAATCCAGAAAATCACATTGTAGGATTTTTAATGAATTTATTTGCAAATTATGGTGGAAAATAAGTATTTGGTCAATAACAAAAGTTTCTCAATACTTTGTTATATACCCTTTGTTGGCAATGACACAGGTCAAATGTTTTCTGTAAGTCTTCACAAGGTTTTCACACACTGTTGCTGGTATTTTGGCCCATTCCTCCATGCAGATCTCCTCTAGAGCAGTGATGTTTTGGGGCTGTCGCTGGGCAACACAGACTTTCAACTCCCTCCAAAGATTTTCTATGGGGTTGAGATCTGGAGACTGGCTAGGCCACTCCAGGACCTTGAAATGCTTCTTACGAAGCCACTCCTTCGTTGCCCGGGCGGTGTGTTTGGGATCATTGTCATGCTGAAAGACCCAGCCACGTTTCATCTTCAATGCCCTTGCTGATGGAAGGAGGTTTTCACTCAAAATCTCACGATACATGGCCGCATTCATTCTTTCCTTTACACGGATCAGTCGTCCTGGTCCCTTTGCAGAAAAACAGCCCCAAAGCATGATATTTCCACCCCCATGCTTCACAGTAGGGATGGTAATTCTTTGGATGCAACACAGCATTCTTTGTCCTCCAAACATGACGATTTGAGTTTTTACCAAAAAGTTATATTTTGGTTTCATCTGACCATATGACATTCTCCCAATCCTCTTCTGGATCATCCAAATGCACTCTAGCAAACTTCAGATGGGCCTGGACATATACTGGCTTAAGCAGGGGGACACATCTGGCACTGCAGGAGAGTGTGTTACTGGCGGCGTAGTGTGTTACTGATGGTAGGCTTTGTTACTTTGGTCCCAGCTCTCTGCAGGTCATTCACTAGGTCCCCCTGTGTGGTTCTGGGATTTTTGCTCACCGTTCTTGTGATCATTTTGACCCCACGGGGTGAGATCTTGCGTGGAGCCCCAGATCGAGGGAGATTATCAGTGGTCTTGTATGTCTTCCATTTCCTAATAATTGCTCCCACAGTTGATTTCTTCAAACCAAGCTGCTTACCTATTGCAGATTCAGTCTTCCCAGCCTGGTGCAGGTCTACAATTTTGTTTCTGGTGTCCTTTGACAGCTCTTTGGTCTTGGCCATAGTGGAGTTTGGAGTGTGACTGTTTGAGGTTGTGGACAGGTGTCTTTTATACTGATAACAAGTTGAAACAGGTGCCATTAATACATGTAACGAGTGGAGGACAGAGGAGCCTCTTAAAGAAGAAGTTACAGGTCTGTGAGAGACAGAAATCTTGCTTGTTTGTAGGTGACCAAATACTTATTTTCCACCATAATTTGCAAATAAATTCATTAAAAATCCTACAATGTGATTTTCTGGAAAAAAAATTCTCAATTTGTCTGTCATAGTTGACGTGTACCTATGATGAAAATTACAGGCCTCTCTCATCTTTTTAAGTGGGAGAACTTGCACAATTGGTGGCTGACTAAATACATTTTTTCCCCCACTGTACCTGACACAGTAATGAATCACATAAATGAGAGAAATCGGACAAAAAGTGACACACTTGACTGCTTTAATTTTGACTTAAAAGCCACAAACAAATCCTAGGCCTATATCAAGTTTAGTCAAAAACAAATTAACTAGTTAAAGATAATTTCTTCAGTCACCCTATTTATTTATAAAATAAAACTATCGTATCCATCTCTTGTAGGTTATACTTCCAGTGGGAACAGTGCAGCTATGATTTTGATTTCACAATGCAACCATCCTGTATGTTCTCATACAAATCTTGCATAAAGAAAAAAAACATTTATTTCAATCCACTTATTTCAATCTACTGTGCCACGACCAAACACCATACAAAAAAATCTCCATTCACTAGCAATATTGACCTTACTCACTCCGCAGCCATTGTTCATTGACCAAGGTTAATTTTTTTATGTTCAATTTTATAGGGTATACATATTCGATTACATGTTGTATAGGCCAACGTTTGATTTGGGACACTCAGAAGAACTTGGATAGAGCATTGTCATGTGCTCTGATTTTAACAGACACAACCGTTTTATTAGCTACCACACTAGCCATCTATGGTAGAACATTCATCTGTTAACAAGGTCTAGAGAACCTTCTTTTCACTTATAGTTGAAATGTAAATTACTATAAATTATTATAAAAACGGTAGACAACACCATGGGGGGAAAAAACACAGCTTATCTATCCTACATCATGTCTAATTTAATATCAACAGTATTGATATAAAGGAATAACAAACAATATACTTCTTATGCAATAACATGGGTCAAATTAACAACCCACTCCCCTGGCACACACACACACACTCCTCCCCACACCCACACTCCTCCCCACACACACTCCTCCCCACACCCACCCACACACACTCCTCCCCACACCCACCCACACACACTCCTCCCCACACCCACCCACACACACTCCTCCCCACACCCACCCACACACACTCCTCCCCACACCCACACTCCTCCCCCCACACACACACACACTCCTCCCTGCCCACGCAACCACCCACCCACACACACATTCCTCCCCGCCCACATTATATATCGTTCTCCATGTGAATCCTCTGGTGCCTCTTGAGGTTGCACTTCTGTGTGAAGCGTTTGCCGCAGTCCGAGCAGCTGTAGGGTCTCTCCCCAGTGTGAACGCGCCTGTGGGCCTTCAGGTTGCTCAGCTTGGTGAAGCTCCGGCCACACAGGGCGCAGACGAACGGCCTCTCCCCTGTGTGGGTCTGCTCGTGGGCCTTCAGGCTGCTGGGATGGGGGAAGACCTTACCACACACTGGGCAGCGGAGGGCCATCCTCCCAGGGTGGTGATGCTGGTGGTGGTTGTTCCCTTGTTGTTGGGTTGGGGTTTGGGAGGGAGTGAGCCCTCCCTGGGCGGTGCCCCTGTTGTACATGATGTAGCCGCCCCGCTTGGCAGCGTCCCTGTATACTCTCATGCGCGGCAGAGCTTGAGGGCTGAGCTTATATTTGGAAGGAATCCTGTAGTTTAGAGAGCTGAAGACATGAGAGCCTGATGATGAGGAGGAGGAGACAGAGGCCCCCGCTGTGCTGGGATTGGCTGGGGGAGCTAAATCTCTAGCTTGCTGCTTTACCTCTGCAGATTCAGAGGACGACAGAGGCTCTCTTACCAGTCGCAGGTTCGACTGAGGTCGTCTGTGAACGTCAGTATCTGTGTCTAATATTCTACGGCTTATCCACACCGGTGAGGCTCTACTCCTTGTTCCGTCACCGTCATTGCTGGGTCCTCTGCTCTGGTTCTGAGATGGTCCTGCTGGTCTGGGTGTCTGGGTGACATGTTGGGCCTCTGGGTCCGCAGAGAGAAACCCAATAGAGTCTCCTGTACTCTGACCGAGTGTGTGTGAGTCCCGCTGCTCCTCTGTGTAGGTGTGAGCTGTAGACGGCTGTATGTCCACCTTCATTCTCCACGGCTCCATGTCCTCCTCCCCTTCCTCCTCCTCCTTAACACTGCCTACCAGCGAAGGACTGGGAGCTGGAGGAGTGGGAGGAGTTGGTTTAGCTGCTACCTGTGACGACTCCACTGTTTCCTGTCCACAGCTTCTCCACCTGACCTCTGGCTCCTCCTCCTGCTTCAGGTCACACCCACTCAGCAGAAGCACACCTGGGGAGACAGGTGACAACCAGTGAGACTACAGGGCCATGTTCAGTAAGAACACTTTGTAGAACGTTGCAGATAGAAATGCCTAAATGACTTGAACTGACGTGATTCCTAATTCTATATACCAGAGAGGTATGTTTGTTCTATATCATATATTTCTATCTGAACGCTGGCCAACATTGTGTCCTGCTGAACCAGGCCCAGGAGAGACATTCAACTAGTGTGCCGTTGTATTCATTAGTGGCACACCGTAGCAAAACAGAAGTTGTAGTTCATGGCATGTCTCTCTGCTGCCCTACTAAAAAAGAATGAACTACAACTTCCGTTTGAAAACAAAATGGAACTCGAGAGCTTTTACCTTATGTCACAGAGCGTTTGGAGTAAACGGACGGTGTGCCACTAATGAAAGCACTACCAATGAGACAACAGCATAACACACACCCCCTGAACTCAAAGTATCATGTCTCAATAGGCTAATTAGTTATATTGCGGTGGTTTGGACCAACCTTAGGCTGGGAAAGAACAGTGGTAGATGAGCATAGCTATTTATAAACTGTCATAGAGAGAACTAACTCATTTTGGAGACACCTACACAGTCACCATTTAACCCTTGGTTATACCTAAAAGTATTTTATGACTCAAAGGAAGCCCCCACTTACTGTCCTGCATTCCTGGAGGTCTGTCGTCTGTTTCCTCATTGTAGACATCTGTCCTGCCACAGTCTGCACACCTGGCCATCTGGCTGCCATTCTTCAGCTGACTCTCTGCCTGCTGCAGCAGCGTCCGCAGAGACTCCACTTCCTGGTGGCTCCGTGTCACTTCCTGTTGACCACGTCTTACCTCCTCCAGGAAGCCATCCTCCACCAGTCTGGTGATCTCATACATGGCTGACTTTAGGACCGTCTCCATGACTCCCGAGAGCTGGGCCTGGAAGGTGAGGACGAGATTCTCCGACATACTGCTTGTGTGTGTCTTTTCACAGATCAATTCACAGTGGGATCTGCACCAAGCATCTGTCTTTGTGGGAGCAAGTCAGGACTGTGTTTGTGTGTGATCCTAAAGTGAATCTCTTCAAAGAGCCCTATTATTCAGAATAAGTGGGTAGAAATATGCCATGTCCATCACTGACTCATCACTGATCTGTTTCTCTGACCAATAAGAGTGACAGCTCCTCCAGCTAGCTAGCTAGCTAACAACCAAGTGGTGAAGACCGTCCAGCGTAGAAGAGTGCAACAAACGTTCAATAAAACGGTCACATCGTAAAATTCGACAAGGTAACAGACAACGTATCAGACAAAGATCGGTTCGTATCCAACTTGCTAAAAAAAATGGCTAGCTAACATACTACTGGTACTAGCCTTGTTACAAGTCAATAATGGGATATTTTGCAACATAAAGTACTAGTGATTAAAAACGTTATTACCAAAAGGCTGACTTTACTTCATGAACATGGGGTAGTTGTTTCCAGATATTCGTTTTAATTGAAGAAATAGAAAACACATGCTAATCGAGGACGGATTCCGGAAATGCGATTGTTTTCAATCGCAAGTCACCCTACTGCTCTACGGTGGCCCTGTGTGATCAACGTGCGCATGGTAAGGGAACGTTTCAAGAAACGCGTTAATAGTACAAGTGAAACCTTTCGTTTGCGCCAAATTCTACATATGTGAGGTAGAGAATTACTTCACTTCGTCTATCTATGGTGAAAATATAGTTGTAAGCAACAAAAAAAATGTAAAAAACATATTTACCAAAGGAATTAAAGAGATTATCCGGTACTTTTGTACACTTTTTATCCAGAAGTTCTGAAAGTATCCCTCACGAGCCAAAAGTGGTCCCCGATAATTGCGTACTACATCACATATGTGCATATATGTCACCATGTCATTGCTTTCCTTCTCTCTCGCTCTGCTGTGTGTGCATCTTGCTAGCTGTTTGAGTAATGGTAGGGGGACTGAAGCTCATTGGCTAAACTCGAATTGCTAGCTGGCTGGCACACGTAGGGAGAAACGTAGGTAAAATGGTGCAGCACAGCTTCCATAAAAACAGTCACTTTCAAACTAGGGATTTCGTGTCTAATTGAAGTAAGACAGTAATTCCGATCATAGATTTTGCATATATGAACTACAGATGGACACATCCAGCCCAAAGCGGGAGGTTTTTAAAAAGACTTAGTAGTCGCCAAAGGTCAGTAGCATGTCTTTAAGGAATGATCTATTCACTGACTACATGGGGAGCCAAATATTTATTGTACAAAAAATACAATTATGACAATTCAGGTAAAATGTTTATTTCCATTAAGGTAACATAAGATATTATATACAGGAATAACATGTATGGTTACAGTATGGTTAGTGACTGGGGGAGAAGGCAAGCTGGATGAACAGAAAATATGAGACATATGTTGCATTCATGACAGATCGGAACTAGGAAACTCAGAAATGTACGACTTGGAACTCGTTGTAGAAAGATGATACCTGAGTTTCCCACTTGGAAAGTATAAAAATCAACCAATAGGAAGCTCTACGCAAATAACTTAATTTTAACTCAGAGGTTCCCAGTTTCTGACCTGTCATGAATGCAGTATTATTCTAATGTTTGGTAGGTTGGCATGATCATTATGACAGACAATTCATAGACAGTCCATAATCTAAGGAATACATTCTTATTCAACACATAGTTAGATTTCCAACAGTTCATATTTTCAATGTCCTTATTAATAAACAATTGATCACAAAAACATTTTATCTCAATGTCAAATAAAATAATAATAAACCAAGCTATCCTAAGATGAATGCACTAATAGTAAGTCGCTCTGGATAAAAGCATCTGCTAAATGACTAAAATGTCAAATAAAAAAATTAAATAAATCAGTTCAGGAGATCCAGCCTGTGTTTGCGCTGGTGCAACTTCAAATGGTCCAGTCGTTTGAAGCGGAGTCCACACACAGCGCAGCAGTACGGTCTCTCCCCGGTGTGGATGCGCAGGTGCACTTTCAAAATGTCCGCCCGAGTGAAACTCTTGTCACACATAGTGCAACGGTGGGGTTTCTCCTGCGTGTGAATGCGCTGATGCAGCTTGAGGTTCCAGAGCCGACTGAACTTGTTCCCACAGATGGAGCAGCAGTAGGGCTTGTCTGTCGTCTGGCTGCACTTGTGCCTCTTCAGGTCGGAGAAGGAGGTGAAGCCCTTGCCACAGTGGCTGCAGAGGTGGAGTCCCTCGGCCTGGTGGACACGCTGGTGGACCTTGAGGTTGCAGGCCTGGGTGAAGGTTTTACCACACTGGGTGCAGGAGTACGGAGGCCCAGACCCTGACCCTGTACTCGACCCTCTCCCTGTTTTGTGTGTTTGCTTGTGGGCCTTGAGGGAGCCAGAGTCTGGGAAGGTCATGGTGCACTGATTGCAGGCGTGACGTCTCCCCCCTCCTCCCCCTCTTCCTGTTAACTGCTCTTGTGAACGATCTCTGAGATTTAGAGAGTGTCCAAAGTTGTCAGCGGCACCATACAGGCTCTCTGTGTTGTTGTTGTGGGCTGAGCTTCCAGAGTGGATGGAGGTTAGCCCCCTGTGGTCAGCTCTGTTACCCGACTCTGGGACACCGTGTTCGGGGTACAAGACACTGGAGTCCTGCAGGTAACCCTCTTCGTTGATCAACAGGCAGTTCAGGTCTCCCACCTCCGGATGGGGAGACCGCGTTGGCGAGCCCACCCGCTCCCTCCGGCTCCGATGGGGGCCAGGCATGTGGGAGCGATGGTGATGGTCTCCCCCCTCAGACCCCCCCAGGTTCACCTGGAAGTGACTCACATAGGTCAGCGCCCCCAGACGAGACGGAGAACCAGGAAGCCTATCTAGCCCTTCCATGTCTAGAATATGGTCGCCACCACCATCACCGCCGTAACCAGACTTCTCAAAGCCGCCCCCCAGTTCCTCCATGCTGTAACGAGGGCGGTAGAGAGGGTCAGTGGGGTCCCCTGGGTCTCCCTCTGGGCCCGGTGGTTCAGGCCCCTGGTCTAGACCAGATCCCCAGTCATCCTGGCACTGCTGCAGCTCCTGCTCACTGAAACTCTTACTGGGCCCTGAGACGTCCGAACCATCGGCCCCTGAAAACACACGGGACATGAGGCATTAGAATCATTCATATTTAAGACATTACAATTACTAGAAACTTTAGTAGAGTAACTGTAATGCTAAATGTGTATTTACAGTTTCCAGATGACTTGCCATGTGTAATAATGAATACATTTGGAATGACACAGCATACTATAAGTTACTCTTCTTATCATTCTCATAAACCTAAAGGTAGGCTATTAAAGGTAGGCTATTGTCTGTGTTTTGTTTGTTGTAAAATCCTCAACTCACCGTCCAGGCAGAACTCCCATCTCTCCTGTAGCTCAGTGTTGTGGAGAGCCTCCTCTTTCAGCAGACTGTCCAGCTTCTGACCTCCGACCTCTGTGGACTGGAAGAGGAAATGAATGAGTCAATTCGGACTAAATGATGGATAAACTTACAGTAACTGAATAGAGCTGACATGATGGTTCCCTATTCAGAACTCTCCTCAGGGACCCCAAGACATCTCACAATGTTGCTGTAGCCCTGAACTAGCATACCTTGATGATTCGTTGACAAGTTGAATCAGGTGTGCTAGTTCTGGAACAGTTCAAATATGAGGAGAGGTTTGAAAGAGGCTGCCCTATTCTTAGTGACAGACTATCTGTTCTAATATGTTCTTTCAAATATATTTCTAACTGAACGTTCTGTAACACTGCACCCTCCACAGGTGTTTAGTCCCTTAGATACCTCAGATGTTCTCCTAGGACTGGTGGCCTCTGCCTCCTCCAGATCATGGAAGGCTGTTTCCCCAGCCACGCCCCCACAGCTGCTCCACTCCTCCCCTGGTACTTTCTCCTGCTTCAGGCCACGCCCCGTCTCCGCACCTGGCCACAGGTAAACAAAAATAACATTTTATTTGAAGTTAAAGGAAAGGCTAAAGTAACATTGTGGATGATGGAGTCTCCTCACATCAGTGCAGATGAAGGAAAGGAAGCATCTTATTAAGATGACACCACCCATGACTTCAACTCTTTTCTTAAACCAATACTCATTGATCACCAACGTATGGAAGGTACACATTACAGCAGCCCCACATCAGAGTGATTCCTCCATATGGTCATTTCCATGTAAAAGGAACCATGAGCACCAATATGTGAAGTTAATAGGAGCATATCAAATTGGCTGTCAAATGAAAGGTAAGTCTATATTTTTAGGAATGCATAGATACATTTTTCAACCAAATTAGGCCTAAGTAATGGCTTTGATTTATGGTCAAAAAGGGGTCTTAGAAAACATTTAACAGAAAAAGTCTTATAAGGTATTAGAAACACATCAAAACATAATAAATGTTGAAGTAAAGACCCCTGCGAACTAATAAACACATATTTAGTTTTGGAGAAATTATTTGCCTTCTGTAAGAAACATTGCCTTGGCCTCCCGAGTGGCGCAGCGGTCTAAGGCACTGCATCGCAGTGCTTGAGGCGTCACTACAGATCCGAGTTCGATCCCGGGCTGTGTCGCAGCCGGCCGCGACCGGGAGACCCAAGAGGCGACGCACAATTGGCCCAGCGTCGTCCGGGTTAGGGGAGGGTTTGGCCGGCCGGGATGTCCTTGTCCCATCGCGCTCTAGCGACTCCTGTGGCGGGCCGGCCGGGCACATGCACGCCAGTTGTACGGTGTTTCCTAGGACACATTGGTGCGGCTGGCTTCCGGGTTAAGTGAGCAGTGTGTCAAGAAGCAGTGCGGCTTGGCAGGGTCGTGTTTCGGATGACGCATGGCTCTCGACCTTCACCTCTCCCGAGTCCGTACCGGAATTGCAGCGATGGGACAAGACTGTAACTATCAATTGGATAGCACGAAATTGGGGAGAAAAAGGGGTAACAATAATAATAATAATAATAATAATAATAATAAAATATAACATTGCTATGTAATTCAGTAACCAATAACCCATATATCTTTAAGATATTTTCTAATTTAATAAAATATAAAATATTACATTGCTTTGTAATTCAGTAACCAAAAACCCATATATCTTTAAGATATTTTCTAATTTCTGACAGAAGTAACAAGTAAAGGTAGACCTAGCAATTAGTTGTAGTGTTTTTACTGATATACATTTGTTTCTGAATTATTAAGTGATTAAAACTCGTAATTCTGTTACCAAATCAGTATCAGAATTACTTATACTCCAATTGAATTGGCTACATTGTGAAATCATAATAGTCACAAACCACAGTTGGGTCACCTGCTACTGTCCTCCCTTCCACTGGCATACTGTTATGTTCAGCTCATAGGGTCTCCTGTTACTGTCCTCCTTCCACTGGCATACTGTTATGTTCAGCTCATAGGGTCTCCTGTTACTGTCCTCCCTTCCATACTGTTATGTTCCGCTCATAGGGTCTCCTGTTACTGTCCTCCTTCCACTGGCATACTGTTATGTTCAGCTCATAGGGTCTCCTGCTACTGTCCTCCCTTCCACACTGTTATGTTCCGCTCATAGGGTCTCCTGTTACTGTCCTCCTTCCACTGGCATACTGTTATGTTCAGCTCATAGGGTCTCCTGTTACTGTCCTCCTTCCACTGGCATACTGTTATGTTCAGCTCATAGGGTCTCCTGTTACTGTCCTCCCTTCCATACTGTTATGTTCAGCTCATAGGGTCTCCCGTTACTGTCCTCCTTCCACTGGCATACTGTTATGTTCAGCTCATAGGGTCTCCTGTTACTGTCCTCCCTTCCATACTGTTATGTTCAGCTCATAGGGTCTCCTGTTACTGTCCTCCTTCCATACTGTTATGTTCAGCTCATAGGGTCTCCTGTTACTGTCCTCCCTTCCATACTGTTATGTTCAGCTCATAGGGTCTCCTGCTACTGTCCTCCTTCCATGCTGTTATGTTCAGCTCATAGGGTCTCCTGCTACTGTCCTCCCTTCCATACTGTTATGTTCAGCTCATAGGGTCTCCTGTTACTGTCCTCCCCTCCATACTGTTATGTTCAGCTCATAGGGTCTCCTGTTACTGTCCTCCTTCCATACTGTTATGTTCAGCTCATAGGGTCTCCTGTTACTGTCCTCCCTTCCATACTGTTATGTTCAGCTCATAGGGTCTCCTGCTACTGTCCTCCCTTCCATACTGTTATATTCAGCTCATAACTGTTTTCTTTCTTTCTGTCATCTGGTGGTCAAAGTGAGTGTGAAAACAGTCTGGACAATCTCTCTCTCTCTCGTTAATGTCACCTCTCCCAGCTCTTACTGACACCTACCCATGAGCCTCCTCTCTTTCCATTTACTGTAACCAGCATCCTCACCCACTGAGCAGCGACCGACACCGGACGTCCATGAATGTTGAAAAGTAGTTGATATATTTGGTCAGTCCACCCTGGCCTTGATTTCAACATCTACAGCCTTGATTTGGCCCTAACATAGACATCCATGATTGGTGGCCGGACCAAATCATAGACGTCTATGTTTCACAAGTTTGTACAGTAGTAGAGTACAGTACAGTAAAGAAGAGTATAGTTCAGTAGAGCAGACTAGAGTAGTATACTGTACTCTACTGTGCTGTAATGTGATGTCCAAACTTGTGAAACACAGACGTCTATGATTGGTTCAGAATTGGTCCGGTCCGGACCAACCAAATGTGGTTTTGTTTTGGGGTGGAGCTCATTAGAATAATAGCCAGTGTGTAGAATAATACCATATATATATATACACACACAATGGATGATATTGTATATGTCTACCTTTGTGTTCCTATTCAGGATACATCCCCATGAAGAGCATGACTTTCATATCCATCATTATGTAGTTCAGATCAGCGACCCATTATGTAATTCCGTTACCGTAATTCTGTTATCGGGTGTAAATCCATTTAACTTACTGTAGTTCAATAACCAATATATACTGTATACAGTGCCTTCAGAAAGTATTTACACCCCTTGACTTTGTCCACATTTTGTTGTGTTGTAGCCTGAACAGATTAAATATAGTTTTTTTTGTCACTGGCCTACACACAATACCCCATAATGTTAAAGTGAAATTATGTTTTTCGAAATGTTTACAAATTAATACAAAATGAAACGCTGAAATGTCTTGAGTCAATAAGTATTCAACCCTTTCGCCTAAATAAGTTCTGGAGTACAAATGTGCTTAACAAGTCACATAATAAGTTGCATGGACTCACTCTGCGTGCAATAATAGTGTTAACATTCTTTTTTAAATGACTACCTCCTCTCCATACCCCACACATAAAATTATCTGTACGATCCCTCAGTCGAGCAGTGAATTTCAAACACAGATTCAACCACAAAGACCAGGGAGGTTTTCCAATGCCTCACAAAGAAGGGCACCTATTGATAGATGGGTAAAAAATAAACAAAGCAGACATTGAATATCCCGTGGAGCATGGTGAAGTAATTAATTACACTTTGGATTACACATGTGTCCTTCCTAACCTAGTTGCCTGAGAGGAAGGAAACCGCTCAGGGAATTCACCATGAGGCCAATGGTGACTTTAAAACAGTTACAGAGTGTAATGGCTGTGTTAGGAGAAAACTGAGGATGGATCAAGAACATTGGGGTTACTCCACAATACTAACCTAATTGACAGAGTGAAAAGAAGGAAGCCTGTACAGAATACAAATATTCTAAAACACGCATCCTGTTTGCAACAAGACACTGTACAGAATAAATATATTCCAAAACATGCATCCTGTTTGCAACAAGGCATTAAAGTAATGCTGCAAAAGAAATTGGCAAAGCAATTCACTTTTTGTCCTGAATACAAAGTGTTATGTTTGTGGCAAATCCAATACAACACATTACTGAGTACCACTCTCCATATTTTCAAGCATAGTGGCATCATGCTATGGGTATACTTGTAATTGTTAAGGACTGGGGAGTTTTTCAGGATAAAAACTAAACAGAGCTAAGCAAAGGCAAAATCCTAGAAGAAAATCTGGTTCAGTCTGCTTTCCACCAGACACTGGGAGATGAATTCACCTTTCATTAGGACAATAACCTAAAACACAAGGCCAAATAAACACTGGAGTTTATTTGGCTCTTATTTGGCTTCTTGTTTACCAAGAAGACAGTGAATGTCCCTGTGGCCGAGTTACAGTTTTGATTTAAATCTACTTGAAAATCTATGGCAACACCTGAAAATGATTGTCTAGCAATGATCAACAACCAATTTGACAGAGCTTGAAGTACCATTTTAAATAATAACGGGCAAATGTTGCACAATCCAGGTGTGGAAAGCTCTTAGAGGCTTACCCAGAAAGACTCACAGCTGTAATCGCTGCCAAAGGTGCTTCTACAAAGTATTGACTCAGGGGTGTGACTGCTTATGTAAATTTGATATTTCTGTATTTGCAACCATTTTGTCATTCTGGGGTATTGTGTGTAGATGGGTGAGAAAAATATCAATTTAATCAATTTTGATTAATTCAGGCTGTAACACAGCAAAATGTGGAATCAGTCAAGGTCTATGAATATTTCCTGAAGGCACTGTCTTGAGATTTCTCTCTCGCTTCACCTGTCTGTGAGGTTCCAGAGCTTCTCTCCTCGGCTTCTTCGTCAGTTCTCCCACAGTCCGCACACTTCCCCGTACGGCCTCCCTCTCTGTCCCTCTCCCTGCGTCTGTTCTCCGACCACAGCAGCCGCTTCTTCAGTGACTCGACCTGCTCCCGGCTACGGGACACCTCCTTCAGGAAGCTATCCTCCACCAGCCTGGTGATCTCGTACATGGCAGCCTTGAATACCGTCTCCATGACTCCGGAGAGCTGAGACTGGAAGGTTACGATGGCTTCAGACATCATGGCAAACTGTCTATGAGTAGCTAGCTACAGTTAAGAGTTCGTAACGTGTAGCTACTTTTGTTTAAGTGGGTCAGTGTTACGATCCAGTCTTGCAAAAGGCTAGGAACAGTTAGCTAACGTTAGCAGGCTAGCAAAGCTAGCTGCTGTTGGAAGTTGTCTCTCTCGATGACGGTCGTAATAACACTTGTAATCATTTCGAGATTTAAATTGTAGCATTTACTGTATATGAGGCTATTCGAATAAATATAAATGCCAGAGGTATTGAGAGAAAGCAAGGTTGGGGTAGTTAGCTAACTAGCTAAAGAGCCAACACAAAAAGCACCCACAAAATCAATAGGACTTCCGGAAACAAACCTACGGATCAGGTAGTGGGACAATCTACATTGGAACGCTCCTTACTGGAGAGAAAATATGACATTTATTATAACAAAACCTTTGTATGTTCTCACGTTTACTGTAAATAAGGTTCAAAATATAATTAGGCGATTATTATAAAATTCGGATACTGATTAGTAGACTATTTATTGTGTAAATTATTTACAGGAAATCTACACGGAAGCGATTTATCCCGCCCACTAGACCGTGCGTTATCTGGAAAAAACGACCAAACACCATGCTCATCAAGTGATTTCAGCCTTTCGGTAATAACGATTTTAATCAATAATACCTTATGTTGCAAAATATCCCTTTATTGACTAGTAACACGGCTAGTAGTAGCATGTTAGCTAGCTAGCTATTTTTCTTGAGCAAGCTGGATACAACCCCAGCTTGGTGTGACAACTGTTACCTTGTGAACCTTGCAATTTGACCATTTTATTGAACCTTTGTTGCACTCTTCTACGCTGGACTGTCTTCGCCACTTGGTTGTTAGCTAGCTGGGAGGAGCTGTCACTCTTATTGGACAGAGAAACAAATCAGCGATGTGTCAGTGATGGACATGGCATATTTCTACCCACTGTGAATAATAGGGCTCTCTGAAGAGATTCACTTTAGGATCACACACAAACACAGTCCTGACTTGCTCCCACGAGCACAGATGCTTGATGCAGATCCCACTGTGAAATGATCTGTGAAAAAGACACACACGCAAGCAGTATGTCGGAGACCCTTGTCCTCACATTCCGGACCCAGCTCTCGGGAGTCATGGAGACGGTCCTGAAGTCAGCCATATACGAGATCACCAGGCTGGTGGAGGACGGCTTCCTGGAGGAGGTGTCCCGGAGCCGAGAGCAGGTCGAGTCGCTGAAGAAGAGGCTGCAGTGGTCGGAGAACAGACGAAGGGAGACGGACAGAGAGGGAGACCGGAGGGGGAAATGTGCAGACTGTGGGAGAGCTGATGAGGAAGGTGAAGAGAGAAGCTCTGGAACCTCACAGACAGGTGAGGAGAGAGAGAGAGACATCTAAAGACAATATGGAGGAATCACTCTGAAGTGTGGCTGATGTAATGTGTACCTTCCATACTTTGGTGATCAGACAGTATTGGTTTAAGAAAGGAGTTATGGGTGGTATCTCAATAAGTGGCCTCCTTTCCTTCATCTGCACTGATGCAGGAGACTCCATTATCCACAATGTTATTTTAGCCATTTCTTTTACTTCAAATAAAATATTATCTTTGTTTACCTGTGGCTAGGTGCGGAGAGAGGGCGTGGCCTGAAGCAGGAGAAGGTACCAGGGGAGGAGTGGAGCAGCTGTGGGGGCGTGGCCGGCGAAACAGCCTTCCATGATCTGGAGGAGGCAGAGGCCACAAGTCCTAGGAGAACATCTGAGGTATCTAGGGGACTAAACACCTGTGAAGGGTGGAGGGTGCAGTATTACAGAACGTTCAGGTATAAATATATTTGAAAGAATATATTAGAACAGATAGTCTGTCAGGAAGAATAGGGCAGACTCTTTCAAACCTCTCCTCATATTTGAACCGTTCCAGAACTAGCTCACCTGATTCAACTTGTCAACGAATCAACAAGCCCTTCACTACTTGAATCATGTATGCTAGTTCAGGGCTATGACAAAGTTGTGAGATGTCTTGGGGTCCCAGAGGAGAGTTCTGAATAGAGAACCATCATGTCTGCTCTATTCAGTTACTGTAAGTTTATCCATCGGTTCGTCAGAATCGACTCATTCATTTCCTCTTCCAGTCCACAGAGGTCGGAGGTCAGAAGCTGGACAGCCTGCTGAAAGAGGAGGCTCTCCACAACACTGAGCTACAGGAGAGATGGGGTGTCTGCCTGGATGGTGAGTTGAGGAGTTTACAACAAACAAAACACAGACAATAGCCTACCTTTAATAGCCTACCTTTAGGTTTATGAGAATGATAAGAAGAGTAACTTATAGTATGCTGTGTCATTCCAAATGTATTCATTATTACACATGGCAAGTCATCTGGAAACTGTAAATACACATTTAGCATTACAGTTACTCTACTAAAGTTTCTAGTAATTCTAATGTCTTAAATATGAATGCTTCTAATGCCTCATGTCCCCTGTGTTTTCAGGGGCCAATGGTTCGGACGTCTCAGGGCCCAGTAAGAGTTTCAGTGAGCAGGAGCTGCAGCAGTGCCAGGATGACTGGGGACCTGGTCTAGACCAGGGGCCTGAACCACCGGGCCCAGAGGGAGACCCAGGGGACCCCACTGACCCTCTCTACCGCCCTCGTTACAGCATGGAGGAACTGGGGGGCGGCTTTGAGAAGTCTGGTTACGGCGGTGGTGGTGATGGAGGCCATCGTCTAGACTTGGAAGGGCTGGATAGGCTTCCTGGTTCTCCGTCTCGTCTGGGGAGGCTGAGCTATGGAGCAGTGGGTCACTACCAGGTGAACCTAGGGGGGTCTGAGGGGGGAGACCATCACCATCGCTCCCACATGCCTGGCCCCGATCGGAGCCGGAGGGACCGTGTGGGGTCCCCAACGCGGTCCCCCCACCCGGAGGTGGGAGACCTGAACTGCCTGTTGATCAACGAGGAGGGGTACCTGCAGGACTCCAGTGTCTTGTCCCCCGGACACGGTGTCCCAGAGTCGGGTAACAGAGCCGGCCACAGGGGTCTAACCTCCATCCACTCTGGAAGCTCAGCCCACAACAACAACACAGAGAGCCTGTATGGTGCCGCTGACGACTTTGGACACTCTCTAAACCTCAGAGATCGTTCACAAGAGCAATTAACAGGAGGTGGAGGAGGGGGGAAGCGTCACGCCTGTAATCAGTGCACCTTGACCTTCCCAGACTCTGGCTCCCTCAAGGCCCACAAGCAAACACACAAAACTGGTAGAGGGTCTGGGCCTCCATACTCCTGCACCCAGTGTGGTAAAACCTTCATCCAGGCCTGCAACCTCAAGGTCCACCAGCGTGTCCACCAGGCCGAGGGACTCCACCTCTGCAGACACTGTGGCAAGGGCTTCACCTCCTTCTCCGACCTGAAGATGCACAAATGCAGCCAGACGACAGACAAGCCCTACTGCTGCTCCATCTGTGGGAACAAATTCAGTCGGCTCTGGAACCTCAAGCTGCACAGGCGCATTCACACGCAGGAGAAACCCCACCGCTGCACTATGTGTGACAAGAGCTTCGCTCGGGCGGACAATTTGAAGGTGCACCAGCGCACCCACACTGGGGAGAGACCGTACTGCTGTGCTGTGTGTGGACTCAGCTTCAAACAACTGAACCATCTGAAGTGGCACCATCGCAAACATAGGGTGGATCTCCTGGCCTGAGCAGTGGTCTAGAAAACTATTTTTTTGATAAATTGTTCATTAATAAGGACACTGAAAATATGAACTGTTGGAAATCTATCAATGTGTTGAATAAGAATTAATGTCTTACATTATGGACTGTCTATGAATTGTCTGTCATAATGATCATCCCAACCTACCAAACATTTGAATGATGGGGCATTCATGTGCTCTTTGGAAGTCGGAAGTCTGACATGATTGTGTTCAAGTGGATTTGAAGTCGGACCAATTCTTTAACCAATTATATTTTTGTTAGCTTGATTGCCTGCTAATGATGCTAATAATAAAGTTAGCTAGTTTTCTTAACATTGACAATATGGTCAAACTAGCTAGATTATCCACATTGATAAGTTTGTAATTGTCAAAAAATGATTTGTTGTCATGTTTTGGTTGAAAGGGTGAAAGGTCAGTGGTGAAACGTCACACCTCGGCAACAACAAAAAAATCAATTTCCCACTTCTAATAAGGATTTAGAGAGTTGTTCAAGTGAAAATTCCCAGTCCAGCATAGATTTTTACATACAAATAAAACAAAATAAAACACATTTTAAAGCAACTAGTTTAAACCCGCAGAACATAAAAACCAAGACGTGAGACGTGAACACAGTACACCTACATTTAAACTTGTTTTTAGGCTTCTAATTTTCCTAATAAATATAATTAAAAACAAATTACGACAAATAACCAGAATGTATGTTTTAAATACAATTATTCAAGTCTCAATTCAAATTCCCTTTGCTCAGGAATGCCAAGGTAACCTGTCTAAATGACTATCGCCCTGTAGTACTCACATCTGTAGCCATAAAATGCTTTGAAAGGCTGGTCATGGTTCACATCAACACCATCATCCCAGACACCCTGGACCCACTCCAATTCGCATACAGCCCCAACAGATCCACAGATGATGCAATCTCTATTGCACTCCACACTGTGCTTTCACTCTTGGAGGAAAGGAACACCTACAGTACATGAGAATGCTGTTCATGGGCTACAGCTCAGCTTTCAACACCATAGTGCCCTCCATGCTCATCACTAAGCTAAGGACCCTGGGACTGAACCATGGACTGAACACCTCCCTCTGCAACTAGATCCTAGACTTCGTCACGGGACACCCCCAGGTGGTGAGGGTAGGCAACAACACATCCTCCACGCTGACTTTCAACACAGGGGCCCCTCAGGGGTGCGTGCTTAGTTCCCTCCTTTACTCCCTGTTCACCCAAGATGTGTGGCCTCACACGACTCCAACACCATCATTAACTTTGCTGACGACACAACGGTTGTAGGCCTGATCAGCTTATAGGGAGGAGGTCAGAGACCTGGCAGTGTGGTGCCAGGACAACAACCTCTCCCTCAACTTGGGCAAGACAAAGGAGCTGATTGTAGACTACAGGAAACGGAGGGCCGAGCACGCCCCCATTCACATTGATGGGGCTGTAGTGGAGCGGGTCGAGAGCTTCAAGTTCCTCGGTGTCCACATCACTAAGGATCTATCATGGTCCAAACACACCAACACAATCAACACAAAAAGTTCTACAGCTGCACCATTGAGAGCATCTTGACTGGCTGCATCACCGCTTGGTATGGCAACTGATTTGTAATCCAACCGCAAGGCGCTACAGAGGGTAGTGCGGATGGCCCAGTACATCACTGGGGCAGAGCTCCCTGACATCCAGGACCTCTATACCAGGCGGTGTCAGAGAAAGGCCCTAAACATTGTCAAAGACTCCAGCCACCCAAGCGTGGCAAGCGGTACCGATGCATCAAGTCTGGAACCAACAGGACCCTGAACAGCTTCTACCCCCAAGCCATAGGATTGTTAAATAGTTAGTGCGGGTAGCTATTTGGTTAACTATTTAACTATCTACATTGACCCTTTTTGCACTAACTTTTTTTACTGATCACATATGCTGCTGCTACGGTTTACCATCTGTCACTTTATTCCTAGTTATATGTACATATCTACCTCAATTATCTCGTACCCCTGCACTTCAACTCGGTACTGGTACCCCATGTATATAGCCAAGTTATCATTACTCATTGTGTATTTATTATTACTTTTATTAATATGTGTTTTACTTTTCTATTATTTCTCTATTTTCTTTCTCTCTGTGTTGTTGGGAACGGCCCATAAGTCAGCATTTCACTGTTAGTCTACACCTTTTGTTTACGAAGCATGTGACGAATAAAATTTGATTTGATTATGAATTCAACATTTTTCTTGTCTTTTCTTTTTTACACTTTGCTACATCATTCTCTCGCAGCATAATTCTTCCAAACAACAAAAGCGAATCCAAATGTTTACACAACAAAAGCTTAACATTTTAGTCATTTTGAAGCTCTTATCCAGAGTGACTTACAGGAGCAATTAGGGTTAAGTGTCTTGCTCAAGGGCACAGACAGACTTTTCACCTAGTCAGCTCTGGGATTCGAACCAGCAACCTTTCAGTTACTGGCCCAATGCGTTTAACTGTATGAACACAAACTCACTTCCTTGACGGGCAGCTCTGCTCTGCCAAGCGCAAGAAGTGTGAATGCCCTGACTTCTACAGAGGTCATATCGCAGTAAATGCTGTATGGCCACTGCAGACGTCTGATTGACCATACAGAGCCCTTAAGGAGCTTGATTTGGCCTCCACATATCTCCAGATCGCATTTTCGGATCAAGCATACATCAGCTTTAGGGTTGGCTAATGCTAATAAGCTATCGTTAGCGCTCAGCATCCTTAAGCTATTGGGTGTCAGTCAGAGTTATTTAACAGTATATTTAGTGAATGGGCAAGCTAAATATGTTGATATAAGTCATGATATTAGGAAAAGTGTGTATTTCCAGCTAGTGTATTTTATGGGTTTTGTTTCTGTAGCTAGTTTGGCTGGCTAGTTCGGGAGCTACTGGCTGGCTAGCTAGCTGAGACCGAGGAAGAGAACGTTTTTCTGACTGAAGCACATATCTTCTGACAGTGACACAGTGCCCCCCTGTGGACTGAAGCTGAACCTTACTACAACATACAGTATTTAACCCCTGTTTAAAATTAGCAATGTTGAGGTGGTATAACTGACTAAATGAAATGAATCAGTCTTATAACCTGTTCCATTCTACAAGCAAACATGATTGGCTCATGTCTGTTATTTTCATATATTCCATATGTAAAAAAAAAAAAAAAAACTTGTGAGATTATTTTATTGAGCTTTTATTTGTATTACAATTTTTATTCAATTAGCTACATACTTGTTCTTTTGTTGTTGCATTGTCGAGAGGTTAACCTGCAAGTAAGCATTTCATTGCACTGTGTACTCCATGTGTACAGTGGGGAAAACAAGTATTTAGTCAGCCACCAATTGTGCAAGTTCTCCCACTTAAAAAGATGAGAGAGGCCTGTAATTTTCATCATAGGTACACGTCAACTATGACAGACAAATTGAGAAGAAAAAAATCCAGAAAATCACATTGTAGGATTTGTTATGAATTTATTTGCAAATTATGGTGGAAAATAAGTATTTGGTCACCTACAAACAAGCAAGATTTCTGGCTCTCACAGACCTGTAACTTCTTCTTTAAGAGGCTCCTCTGTCCTCCACTCGTTACCTATATTAATGGCACCTGTTTGAACTTGTTATCAGTATAAAAGACACCTGTCCACAACCTCAAACAGTCACACTCCAAACTCCACTATGGCCAAGACCAAAGAGCTGTCAAAGGACAGCAGAAACAAAATTGTAGACCTGCACCAGGCTGGGAAGACTGAATCTGCAATAGGTAAGCAGCTTGGTTTGAAGAAATCAACTGTGGGAACAATTATTAGGAAATGGAAGACATTCAAGACCACTGATAATCTCCCTCGATCTGGGGCTCCACGCAAGATCTCACCCCGTGGGGTCAAAATGATCACAAGAACGGTGAGCAAAAATCCCAGAACCACACGGGGGGACCTAGTGAATGACCTGCAGAGAGCTGGGACCAAAGTAACAAAGCCTACCATCAGTAACACACTACGCCGCCAGGGACTCAAATCCTGCAGTGCCAGACATGTCCCCCTGCTTAAGCCAGTACATGTCCAGGCCCGTCTGAAGTTTGCTAGAGTGCATTTAGATGATCCAGAAGAGGATTGGGAGAATGTCATATGGTCTCTCCCGAGTGGCGCAGTGGTCTAAGGCACTGCATCGCAGTGCTAGCTGTGCCACTAGAGATCCTGGTTCAAATCCAGGCTCTGTCGTAGCCGGCCGCAACCGGGAGACCCATGGGGCGGCGCACAATTCGTCCAGGGTAGGGGAGGGAATGGCCGGCAGGGGATGTAGCTCAGTTGGTAGAGCATGGCGTTTGCAACGCCAGGGTTGTGGGTTCGATAAAATAATGTATGTGCTAACTGTAAGTCGCTCTGGATAAGAGCGTCTGCTAAATGACTAAAATGTAATGTAAATGTCAGATAAACCAAAATAGAACTTTTTTGGTAAAAAATCAACTTGTCGTGTTTGGAGGACAAAGAATGCTGAGTTGCATCCAAAGAACACCATACCTACTGTGAAGCATGGGGGTGGAAACATCATGCTTTGGGGCTGTTTTTCTGCAAAGGGACCAGGACGACTGATCCGTGTAAAGGAAAGAATGAATGGGGCCATGTATCGTGAGATTTTGAGTGAAAACCTCCTTCCATCAGCAAGGGCATTGAAGATGAAACGTGGCTGGGTCTTTCAGCATGACAATGATCCCAAACACACCTTCCGGGCAACGAAGGAGTGGCTTCGTAAGAAGCATTTCAAGGTCCTGGAGTGGCCTAGCCAGTCTCCAGATCTCAACCCCATAGAAAATCTTTGGAGGGAGTTGAAAGTCTGTGTTGCCCAGCGACAGCCCCAAAACATCACTGCTCTACAGGAGATCTGCAGGGAGGAATGGGCCAAAATACTAGCAACAGTGTGTGAAAACCTTGTGAAGACTTACAGAAAACATTTGACCTGTGTCATTGCCAACAAAGGTTATATAACAAAGTATTGAGAAACTTTTGTTATTGACCAAATACTTATTTTCCACCATAATTTGCAAATCAATTCATAAAAAATCCTACAATGTGATTTTCAGGATTTTCTTTTCTCATTTTGTCTGTCATAGTTGACGTATACCTATGATGCAAATTACAGGCCTCTCTCATCTTTTTAAGTGGGAGAACTTGCACAATTGGTGGCTGACTAAATACTTTTTTTCCCCACTGTATATGACAAATAAACTTGCTATGCGGATGACACAACTACTTTTCTCCTTCCCCCTTCTGACACCCAGGTGGCGACACGCGTGCTTGGCAGATATGTCAGCTTGGATGTTGGCCCACCACCTCAAGCTCAACCTTGACAAGACGGAACTGCTCTTCCTCCCGAGGAAGGCCTGCCTGCTCAAAGACCTCTCCATCACAGTTGACAACTCCACAGTGTCGCCCTCCCAGAGTGTCGCCCTCCCAGAGTGTAAAGAACCTTGGCGTGACCCTGGACACCACCCTGTCGTTCTCTGCCAACATCAAAGCAGTGACCCGCTCATGCAGGTTAATGCTCTACAACATCCGTAGAGTACGACCCTACCTCACACAGGAAGCGGTGCAGGTCCTAATCCAGGCACTTGTCCTCTCCCGTCTGGACTACTGCAACTCGCTGTTGGCTGGGCTCCACGCTTGTGCCATCAAACCATTGCAACTTATCCAGAACGCTGCAGCCCACCTGGTTTTCAACCTTCTCTCATGTCACCCCGCTCCTCCGCACACTCCAATGGCTTCCAGTCGAAGCTAGCATCCACTACAAGACCATGGTGCTTACCTACGGAACAGCAAGAGGAACTGCCCCTCCCGACCTTCAGGCTATGCTGGCAGCACACAAGTAATCATCAATTCAGAGTGCAGCTGCACGCAACCCAATTGTAATGCCCGTGGTAAATTTGGGTTGACTTTGGATATCCCTATGAGGCTAGTTAGGGACAATCGGTAAATTACATAGGACAATATCTTCAAATTCCAAAAGCTTAAAAACCTTAAATCAACTATAAATTGTAGAAATTCATATACAAATATTGAAAGCATTTAATGCATTTATTGTCTCATTTACATTGTGTAATTTATTGATGGTCCCTCACTAGCCAAGGAGATAGGATATCCAAAGTCAGAGTCAGGTCGCACACCAACCGGCTGAAGCTAATCGGTGAAATAATTTGGTTAACACTTCCCACCTGCGAACACACACACGAGACTGTCACGATCGTTGATGAATGGGTCAGACCAAGGCGCAGCGTGATATGCATACATGTTTATTTGAACCGAATAAACAATGAAAAAACAACAAACGAAACGTGAAGTCCAAGGTACACAAACAACATACCTCACACGGAACAAGATCCCACAACCCACTAGTGCCAATAGGCTGCCTAAGTATGGTCCCCAATCAGAGACAACGAGCGACAGCTGCCTCTGATTGGGAACCAAACCGGCCAACATAGATCTAGACGTACTAGATCTAAACCTAGAAAATACAACATAGAACATCACAACATAGAAAGTCACACCCTGACTCAACAAATAAGAGTCCCCAGAGTCAGGGCGTGACAGAGACACCCACATCAAACCATAACTCGAAACGAGCTTACGTTTGAAATCACTCATGGCCACTAGCATTTCTTAAATAAACAAATCTAAAACAAGGCCAAATCAGGAAGTGCAGTCGCCCTTTAAAACGAACTAATGACATGTTGCACGTCTACCTTGCTCCCTTTCAGATGAGCCAAGGAGCACTTAGAACAGCAGCAGCCAGGGCAAAGGGTAGGTAAGAGGATGATTTAGGTGACCCAGAAACAGGCCCAAAACAAGTTAAGCTACCCCAGTAGCTCCTTGACCGTTTTGGATTGAAAAACTAAAGAGAGACACCAGACAAGACAGAGAGACAGCAACAGAATAATAGGATATGATGGAGAGAGACACCAGACAAGACAGAGAGACAGCAACAGAAGAGTAGGATAGGATGGAGAGAGACACCAGACAAGACACAGACACAGCAACAGAAGAATAGGATATGATGGAGAGAGACACCAGACAAGACACAGAGACAGCAACAGAAGAATATGATGTGATGGAGAGAGACACCAGACAAGACACAGAGACAGCAACAGAATAATAGGATATGATGCAGAGAGACACAAGACAAGACACAGAGACAGCAACAGAAGAATAGGATATGATGGAGAGAGACACCAGACAAGACACAGAGACAGCAACAGAAGTGTAGGATATGATGGAGAGAGACACCAGACAAGACACAGAGACAGCAACAGAAGAATATGATATGATGGAGAGAGACACCAGACAAGACACAGAGACAGCAACATAATAATAGGATAGGATGGAGAGAGAGAGACACCAGACAAGACACAGAGACAGCAACAGATAATACTAAGAGACAGCAACAGATAATACTAAGATCAACAGATTGTATGGGACACCTTTAAATGTGCCTTTAGAGGCTATGCAATTCAGTACTCATCTCAAAAACAAAAGCAATTTAGGTCAAAATAGTTTATACTAACAAAGGAAATAGAAAGTCTAACAGAACAGATAGATGGCAATAAAAACTGTAACATAGAGGCTCAGAATAAATTAGAGGAAAAACAAAAAGAAATGGAGAAACTTATTCAAGAAAGGTCAAGTGTAATATATTATAAAAATAAAACAAACTGGATGGAATATGAGGAAAAATGCACAAAATAATTTTTTAATCTTCAACATAGGAATGCTACCAAAAAGAATTTAATGAAACTGGTTACAATTGACGGTCATCCATGATTCACCAAATGATATTTTGAAGGAGAAAACAAAGTACTTTAAGCATATGTTTTCGTTTCAGTCGCCTCCATCTCCTCTAACTGAAGCTAATTGTAGAGATGTTTTTCTATTGATAATGTAAAATTAACAGCCATACAGAAAGACTCATGTGAAGGTGAAATTACAGAGGAGGAACTTCTGGATGCAATTAAAGACTTTAAGTCCGGGAAAACTCCAGGGTTGGATGGCATACCAGTCGAGGTATACCAAACCTTTTTTGATATACTAAGAGGACCGTTATTAGCATGTTTTAACCACTCCTATGTAAATGGTAGATTATCTGACACTCAAGAGAAGGTCTGATCTCATTATTACTGAAACAGGATACAAGTGGAAAATATAAAGATCCAGTCCATGAAAAAAATTGGAGGCCCCTTACACTTCAGTGTTGTGATGCAAAAATTCTAGCAAAATGTATAGCGCATAGAATTAAAAAGGTATTGTTGGATATTATTCATTCTAATCAGACAGGTTTTTTACATGGAAGATATATTGGAGATAATATAAGGCAAGTATTGGAAACAATAGAACATTTTGGAAAATCTGGGAAACCAGGCCTGCTATTCATAGCAGACTTCGAAAAGGCATTTGATAAAGTACGACTGGGGTTTATATATAAATGCCTGGAGCATTTCAATTTTGGAGAATCTCTTATAAAATGGGTCAAAATCATGTATAGTAACCCTAGGTGTAAAATAGTAAATAATGGCAATTTCTCCGAAAGTTTTAAACTGTCAAGAGGAGTGAAACAAGGTTGTCCAGTATCGGCATATCTATTTATTGTGGCCATCGAGATGTTAGCTATTAAAATCAGATCCAACAATAATATCAGAGGATTAGAAATCCAGGGCTTAAAAACAAAGGTGTCATTGTACGCTGATGATTCATGTTTTCTTTTAAATCCACAACTAGAATCCCTCCACAGCCTCATAGAGGATCTAGATACATTTTCTAACCTCTCTGGATTACAACCAAATTATGACAAATGTACTGTCTTACGTATTGGATCATTAAAAAATAAAAATGTTACATTACAATGTAGTTTACCAATAAAATGGTCTGATGGTGATGTGGATATACTTGGAATACATATCCCAAAGGAAATAAATGATCTCACTTCAATAAATTATAATAGAAAGTTAGCAAAAATAGATAAGATCTTGCTACCTTGGAAAGGTAAATACCTGTCAATTTGTGGAAAAATCACCCTGATTAACTCTTTAGTATTATCCCAGTTTACCTATTTGCTTATGGTCTTGCCTACGCCTAGCTAACAGTTTTTTAAATTATATGAGAAAAAAATATTCCCTTTTATTTGGAACAGCAAGCCAGACAAAATTAAACGGGCCTATTTATATAATGAATATGAATTTGGAGGACAGAAATTATTAAATATTAAAGCATTAGACCTATCACTAAAAGCTTCAGTCATACAAAAGTTATACTTAAATCCGAACTGGTTCTCTAGCAAATTAGTAAGATTGTCTCACCCAATGTTCAAGAATGTCCTTTTTCCCTTTATTCAGATTACAACCACTCACTTTCAGCTATTTGAAAAGGAAATCATCTCCCAAATATCACTATTTCTAAAACAAGCATAGAAAGTTGGTTGCAATTTCAATTTAATCCTCCAGAAACGACAGAACAAATAAAGCAACACATATTGTGGTTAAACTCAAATATACTAATTGACAAAAAAACTTTTTTTTTAAACAAAATTTATTAAAAAAGGTATAATCTTCGTAAATGATATCATTGGTAGGACTGGCGGAGTTATGTCGCACATGCAGCTAACAAAAACATATGGAAATGTCTGCTCTACCCAAAATTACAACCAAATAATTGCAGCCTTACCGCAAAAATGGAAGAGGAAAGTGGAAGGGGGAGAAAGTAAGGAACTTGTCTGTCGGCCTTGCATTAAAGAACATAATTGGTTAAGGAAAACTGTGATAAATAAAAAAGTATATCAGTTTCATTTAAGGACCAAAGGATTGACAGCCGTCCCATATAGATTGCAAAATAGTTGGGAAGAGATTTTTGACGTACCGATCCCATGGCATAGTGTTTATGAACTGATACGCAAAACGACACCGGATTCAAAAATTAGAATCTTTCAATTGAAATTATTATATAAATTCTTGCTACCAATATAATGTTATTTATATGGGGGATACAATCTTCCCAGCTCTGCAGATTTTGCTGCGAAGAGACAGAATCATTAGATCATTTGTTTTGGTACTGTCCATTTGTAGCTTGTTTTTGGACACAGGTCCAGGAATGGCTAAAGGATTGCAATATTTACCTGGAGCTAACCTTGCAGATAGCATTACTGGGTGATCTGAAAAGTCATAGTCAATCGATCAATAATATAATAATACTTTTAGCAAAAATGTTTATTTTTAATTCAGAATCTGTAGAAACAATGAGAATAGAAAGGTTCAGAATTTTTGTAAAACATCACAGTACAGTTGAAATATATGTGGCAAATAGAAATCCTATATGGATGGTGTTAAGAGATAGATGGGAGGTGTTGAATGGAGCTGAAGGATGGGACTAATAACAACTAGCAACAAAATAATAACAAGATAACTAATAATGTAAGCATACTGTGTCCATAATAAGTATGTAGGTTGTATGTTTGGAGCTTTTGGGAAAGAGCACAGTAAGAAAGATATGGCATATAGAAGCAAACCGGATGGACATCATGAAAATGATCGGAGAGGTTGAGAGTAGAAGATGTTCAGGAGAAAAAATATATATATATATAATTATTGTAAAATTGACTGTGTCCATAAAATGTAGATAGTAAGTATAAGCTGGAAGTAGAGGCCTAAGCATTGTTGTTCACTAGTTTACCCCAAGTAGGGAAAGGGTGGTGGGGTTGGAATGTAATAAAGGGGAATATATAAAAAACATGGAGGATTGGAAGTGATGCAGACAATTACATTGATGGAAGTTACAATCTATCTGCAATATTAAACTGATCTACCCCCCCCCCCACCCCCAAAAAATTAAAATAAATAAAATAAAGACAGCAACAGAAGAGGGTAGACAAGAGAGACAGCAACAGATAATACTCAGAGACAGCAACATATACTACTAAGAGCAACAGAAGAGGGCTGACAAGAGAGACAGCAACAGATAATACTAAGAGACAGCAACAGATAATACTAAGAGCAACAGAAGAGGGTAGACAAGAGAGACAGCAACAGATAATACTAAGACAGCAACAGAAGAGGGTACACAAAAGAGACAGCAACAGATAATACTAAGACAGCAACCGAAGAGGGTAGACAAGAGAGACAGCAACAGATAATACTAAGAGACAGCAACAGATAATACTAAGAGACAGCAACAGATACTACTAAGAGACAGCAACATATAATACTAAGAGCAACAGAAGAGGGCTGACAAGAGAGACAGCAACAGATAATACTAAGAGACAGCAACAGATTATACTAAGAGACAGCAACAGATTATACTAAGAGACAGCAACAGATTATGCTAAAATCAACAGAAGAGGGTAGACAAGAGAGACAGCAACATATAATACTAAGATCAACAGAAGAGGGTAGACAAGAGAGACAGCAACAGCTGACACAGAGAAGGGGATGGAGAGAGGTAGAGGAGGGGTGAGCACAGTAGACTGTATCACTCAAAGCTTACTGTGGTGTCTCTGAGTGAGTGAGTGAGTGAGTGAGTGAGTGAGTGAGTGAGTGAGTGAGTGAGTGAGTGAGTGAGTGAGTGTGAGAGTGAGAGAGAGAGTGTGTGTTTGGGTACTGTGGGATCCTTTAATCAGTTTCGTCAAAGAATCCTCCATTTGCAGCAATTATAGCCTTGCAGACTTTTGGCATTCTAGTTGTCAATTTGTTGAGGTAATCTGAAGAGATTTCACCCCATGCTTCCTGAAGCACCTCCCACAAGTTGGATTGGCTTGATGGGCACTTCTTACGTACCATATGGTCAAGCTGCTCCCAGAACAGCTCAATAGGGTTGAGATACGGTGACTGTGCTGGCCACTCCATTATAGACAGAATATCAGCTGACTGTTTCTACCCTAAATAGTTCTTGCATAGTTTGGAGCTGTGCTTTGGGTCATTGTCCTGTTGTAGGAGGAATTTGGCTCCAATCAAGCGCCGTCCACAGGGTATGGCATGGCGTTGCAAAATGGAGGGATAGCCTTCCTTCTTCAAGATCCCTTTTACCCTGTACAAATCTCCCACTTTACCACCACCAAAGCACCCCCAGACCATCACATTGCATCCACCATGCTTGACAGATGGCATCAAGCACTCCGCCAGCATCTTTTCATTTGGTCTGCGTCTCACAAATGTTCCTCTTTGTGATCCGAAAACCTCAAACTTCGATTCGTCTGTCCATAACACTTTTTTCCAATCTTCCTCTGTCCAGTGTCTGTGTTCTTTTGCCCATCTTAATCTTTTAGTTTTATTGGCCAGTCTGAGATATGGCTTTTTCTTTGCAACTCTGCATAGAAGGTCAGCATCCCGGAGTGGCCTCTTCACTGTTGACGTTGTGACTGGTGTTTTGTGGGTACTATTTAGTTGAGCACCTGTGATGCGTCTGTTACTCACACTAGACACTCTATTGTATTTGTCCTCTTGCTCAGTTGTGCACTGGGGCCTCCCACTCCTCTTTCTATTCTGGTTAGAGCCAGTTTGTGCTATTATATGAAGGGAGTAGTACACAGCGTTGTACGAGATCTTCAGTTTCTTGGCAATTTCTCGCATGGAATAGCCTTCATTTCTCAGAACAAGAATAGACTGACAGAGTTTCAGAAGAAAGTTATTTGTTTCTGGCCATTTTGAGCCTGTAATCGAACCCACAATTTCTGATGCTCCAGATACTCAACTAGTCTCAAGAAGGCTAGTTGTATTGCTTCTTTAATCAGCACAACAGTTTTCAGCTGTGCTAACATAATTGTAAAGGGTTTTCTAATGATCAATTAGCCTTTTAAAATGATTAGCTTGGAATAGCAAACACAACGTGCCATTGGAACACAGGACTGATGGTTGCTGATAATGGGCCTCTGTACGCCTATGTAGATATTCCATTAAAAATCAGCCGTTTCCAGCTACAATAGCCATTTACAACATTAACAATGTCTACACTGTATTTCTGATCAATTTTATGTTATCTTAATGGACAAAAAAATTGCTTTTCTTTCGAAAACAAGGACATTTCTTAGTGACCCCAAACTTTTGTTACAGAGTAGAGATTGTTCCAGATTAGAGAGACCCACAGTACTAACTGTATTCGAATACTGGCAGTGTCTGCTGTGGCAGGTGGGAAGGTGACATTACTTTTTTTTTTTGCAGGTGGAGGATGCACCCGGACCCCCTTACTGGCTTTGGGCTATGCCCCAAATGTCTTCAATCCCTAAAAAAGCCCCGGGTGTGACAAATATATTTTGATATGTTGGCAACAGACATCTTCAACCCACACTTTCATATGAATCTACAATCGATTATTATTTCCAAAATAATGTACAGGATTGATCAGAATTGGCCTATGTTGGTGACATGACTTCTTCTTCCTTTATGGATTAGGAGTACAGTGCTTTGTGTGATGTACTGAGTGGTGTGCGGGATAAATTGCTTCCGTGTACATTTCCTGTAAATTTATAAGCAATAAATGTCGTCTTTTTGCTCCAGTAAGGGAACGTTCGATGTAGATTGTCCCACTACTCGACCCGTTGGTTTGTTTCCGGAAGTTCCATTGTTTTTGTGGACAGTTTTTGTGTTGACTTGCTTGCAAAGTAAGTACGGAGCCAACTACCATAGCCTTGCTTTCTCTCACCGAGCCAACTACCATAGCCTTGCTTTCTCTCAATACCTCTGGTATTTATATTTATTCGAATACTCTCATATACAGTAAATGCTATATCTTATATCGCGAAATGATAAAAAAATGCATTAGGTAGAGACCACAACTTCCAACAGAAGTACTGTCAGTATCTAGCCTGCTAACACAGACAACAGTGGTTTAGTTACCAGTATCTTTGCTGCTAACGTTAGCTAGCTAGCTTTCTATCCTTTTGATAGACTGGATCGTAACACTGACCCACCTGAACAAAAGTAGCTAAACGTTACGATCTCTTAACTAGCTACTCGTAGACAGTTTGCCATGATGTCCGCAACCATCATAACTTTCCAGTCTCAGCTCTCCGGAGTCATGGAGACGGTCCTTAAGTCAGCCATGTACGAGATCACCAGGCTGGTGGAGGACAGTTTCCTGGAGGAGGTGTCCCGGAGCCGGGAGCAGATCGAGTCGCTGAAGAAGCGGCTGCAGTGGTCAGAGAACAGACTCCGGGAGAGGGACAGAGAGGGAGGCCAGAGGGGGAAGTGTGCGGACTTTGGGAGCGCTGGCGAGGAAGGTGAAGAGAGAAACTCTGGAACTTCACAGACTGGTGAGGAGAGAGACATCTAAAGACAAATACATATATATATACAGTTGAAGTCGGAAGTTTACATACACCTTAGCCAAATACATTTCAACTCCGTTTTTTACAATTCCTGACATTTAATCCTAGTAAAAATTCCCTGTCTTAGGTCAGTTAGGATCACCACTTTATTTTAAGAATGTGAAATGTCAGAATAATAGTAGAGAGAATTATTTATTTCAGCTTTTATTTCTTTCATCACATTCCCAGTGGGTCAGAAGTTTACATACAGTCAATTAGTATTTGGTAGCATTGCCTTTAAATTGTTTAACTTGGGTCAAACATTTCGGGTAGCCTTCCACAAGCTTCCCACAATAAGTTGGGTGAATTTTGGCCCATTCCTCTTGACAGAGCTGGTGTAGCTGAGTCAGGTTTGTAGACCTCTTTGATCGCACACGCTTTTTCAGTTATGCCAACAAATGTTCTATAGGTTTGAGGTCAGGGCTTTGTGATGGCCACTCCAATACCTTGACTTTGTTGTCCTTAAACCATTTTGCCACAACTTTGGAAGTATGCTTGGGGTCATTGTCCATTTGGAAGACCCATTTGCGACCAAGCTTTAACTTCCTGACTGATGTCTTGAGATGTTGCTTCAATAATTTTCCTTCCTCATGACGCCATCTATTTTGTGAAGTGCACCAGTCCCTCCTGCAGTAAAGCACCCCCACAGCATGATAATAATAATAATAATAATAATAATAATAATAATATAATATGCCATTTAGCAGACGCTTTTATCCAAAGCGACTTACAGTAATGCGTGCATACATAATTTTTTGTGTATGGGTGGTCCCGGGGATCGAACCCACTACTTTGGCGTTACAAGCGCCGTGCTCTACCAGCTGAGCAGAGGACCACCATGATGCTGCCACCCCCGTGCTTCATGGTTGGGATGGTGTTCTTCAGCTTGCAAGCGTCCCCCTTTTTCCTCCAAACATAACGATGGTCATTATGGCCAAACAGTTTTATTTTTGTTTCATCAGACCAGAGGACATTTCTCCAAAAAGTACGATCTTTGTCCCTATGTGCAGTTGCAAACCGTAGTATGGCTTTTTTATGGCGGTTTTGGAGCAGTGGCTTCTTCCTTGCTGAGCGGCCTTTTAGGTTATGTCGATATAGGACTCGTTTTACTGTGGATATAGATACATTTGTACCTGTTTCCTCCAGCATCTTCACAAGGTCCTTTGCTGTTGTTCTGGGATTGATTTGCACTTTGCACCAAAGTACGTTCATCTCTAGGAGACAGAACGCGTCTCCTTCCTGAGTGGTATGACGGCTGCGTGGTCCCATGGTGTTTATACTTGCGTACTATTGTTTATACAGATGAATGTGGTACCTTCAGGCATTTGGAAATTGCTCCCAAGGATGAACCAGACTTGTGTAGGTCAACAATTTTTTTTGGCTGATTTCTTTTGATTTTCCCATGATGTCAAGCAAAGAGGCACTGAGTTTGAAGGTAGGCCTTGAAATACATCCACAGGTACACCTCCAATTGACTTAAATTATGTCAATTAGCCTATCAGAAGCTTCTAAAGCCATTACATCATTTTCTGGAATTTTCCAAGCTGTTTAAAGGCACAGTCAACTTAGTGTATGTAAACTTCTGACCCACTGGAATTGTGATACAGTGAATTATAAGTGAAATAATCTGTCTGTAAATAGTTGTTGGAAAAATGACTTGTGTCATGCAAAAAGTAAATGTCCTAACCGACTTGCCAAAACTATAGTTTATTAACAAGACATTTGTGGAGTGGTTGAAAAACTTGTTTTAATGACTCCAACCTAAGTGTATGTAAACGTCTGACTTCAACTGTACACTACCAGTCAAAAGTTTGGACACACCTACTCATTCCAGGGTTTTTCTTCATTTGTACTATTTTCTACATTGTAGAATAATAGTGAAGACATCAAAACTATGAAATAACACTTATGGAATCATGTAGTAACCAAACAAGTGTTAAACAAATGAAAATATATTTTATATTTGAGATTCTTCAAAGTAGCCACCCTTTGCCTTGATGACAGCTTTGCACACTTGGCATTCTCTCAACCAGTTTCATGAGGTAGTCACCTGGAATGCATTTCAATTAACAGGTGTGCCTTGTTAATTTGTGGAATTTCTTTCCTTAATGCGTTTGAGCCAATCAGTTGTGTTGTGACAAGGTAGGGGTGTATACAGAAGATAGCCCTATTTGGTAAATGACCAAGTCCATATTATGGAGAGAATATTATGGAGAGAACAGCTCAAATAAGCAAAGAGAAACGACGGTCCATCATTACTTTAAGACTTGAAGGTCAGTCAATACGGAACATTTCAAGAACTTTGAAAGTTTCTTCAAGTGCAGTCGCAAAAACCATCAAGAGCTATGATGAAACTGGCTCTCATGAGGACCGCCACAGGAAAGGAAGACCCAGAGTTTCCTCTGCTGCAGAAGATAAGTACATTAGAGTTAACTGCACCTCAGATTGCAGCCCAAATAAATGCTTCACAGAGTTCAAGTAACAGACATCTCAACATCAACTGTTCAGAAGAGACTGTGTGAATCAGGCCTTCATGGTCGAATTGCTGAAAAGAAACCACTACTAAAGGACACCAATAATAAGAAGAGACTTGCTTGGGCCAAGAAACACAAGCAATGGACATTAGACCGGTAGAAATCTGTCCTTTAGTCTGATGAGTCCAAATTTCAGATTTTTGGGTCCAACCGCCGTGTCTTTATGAGATACAGAGTAGGTGAACGGATGATCTCCCACCGTGAAGCATGGAGGAGGAGGTGTGATGGTGTGGGGGTGCTTTGCTGGTGACACTGTCAGTGATTTATCTAGAATTCAAGGCACACTTAACCAGCATGGCTACCACAGCATTCTGCAGCGATATGCCATCCCATCTGGTTTGCGCTTAGTGGAACTATCATTTGTTTTTCAACAGGACAATGACCCAGAACATACCTCCAGGCTGTGTAAGGGCTATTTGACCAAGAAGGAGAGTGATGGAGTGCTGCATCAGATGACCTGGCCTCCACAATCACCCGACCTCAACCCAGTTGAGATGGTTTGGGATAAGTTGGACCGCAGAGTGAAGGAAAAGCAGCCAACAAGTGCTCATCATATGTGGGAACTCCTTCAAGACTGTTGGAAAAGCATTCCTAATGAAGCTGGTTGAGAGAATCCCAAGAGTGTGCAAAGCTGTTATCAAGGCAAAGGGTGGCTACTTTGAAAAATATAAAATATATTTTGATTTGTTTAACACTTTCTTTGGTTACTACATGTTATTTTATAGTTTTGATGTTTTCACTATTATCCTACAATGTAGAAAATAGTAAAAATGAAGAAAAAACCTTGAATGAGTAGGCGTGTCCAAACTTTTGACTGGTACTGTATACATGGAGGAATCACTCTGAAGTGCGGCTGCTGTAATGTGTACCTTTCATACTGGTAATCACTGATCAGACAGTAGTGGTTTAAGAAAAGAGTTGAAGTCATGGTGGCATCTTATTAAGATGTTTTCTTTCCTTCATCTGAGTCGAGACTCCATCATCCACAATGTTACTTTAGCCTTTCCTTTTACTCCAAATATAATGTTCTCTTTGTTTACCTGTGGCCAGGTGCAGAGAGGGGGTGTGGCCTGAAGCAGGAGAAGGTACCAGGGGAGGAGTGGAGCAGCTGTGGGGGTGTGGCCGGGGAAACAACCTCACATGATCTGGAGGAGGTAGAGTCCACCAGCACTAGGAGAACCTCTGAGGTAGGTAGGGGGCTGACTAAACACCAGTGTTACAGAAAGTTAGTTTAGAACTATATTGTCCAGAACAGATTAGAACTGATTGTCAGGAAGAATGGGGGACCGTCATTTCCGCTCTATTCAGTCACTGTCAGTTTATCCATCATTTAGTCAGAATCGACTCATTCATTTCCTCTGGCAGTCCACAGAGGTCGGAGGTCAGAAGCTGGACAGCCTGCTGAAAGAGGAGGCTCTCCACAACACTGAGCTACAGGAGAGATGGGAGTTCTGCCTGGACGGTGAGTTGAGGAGTTTACAACAAACATAACACCGACAATAGCCTACCTTTAATAGCCTACCTTTAGGTTTATGAGAATGATAAGAAGAGTAACTTATAGTATGCTGTGTCATTCCAAATGTATTCATTATTACACATGGCAAGTCATCTGGAAACTGTAAGTACACATTTAGCTTTACAGTTATAGTTTCTACTATTTTCAATGCCTTAAATCATGTGTCAGACTTGTTCCTCAGATTGTCGAGTGTCTGTGGGTTTCGCTCCTTCCTTGTACTTGATTGATGAATTAATGTCAATAATTAGTAAGGATCTCCCCTCACCTAGTTGTCTAGGTCTTAATTGAAAGGAAAAAACTAAAACCAGCAGACACTAGGCCCTCTATGGAATGAGTTTGACACCCCTGCCTTAAACATTAATGCCTCATGTTCTTCAGAGGCCAATGGTTCGGACGTCTCGGGGCCCAGTAAGAGTTTCAGTGAGCAGGAGCTGCAGCAGTGCCAGGATGACTGGGGATCTGGTCTAGACCAGGGGCCTGAACCACCGGGCCCAGAGGGAGACCCAGGGGACCCCACTGACCCTCTCTACCGCCCTCGTTACAGCATGGAGGAACTGGGGGGCGGCTTTGAGAAGTCTGGTTACGGCGGTGGTGGTGATGGAGGCCATCGTCTAGACTTGGAAGGGCTGGATAGTCTTCCTGGTTCCTCGTCTCGTCTGGGGGCGCTGAGCTACGGAGCTGTGGGTCACTACCAGGTGGACCTGGTGGGGTCTGAGGGGGGAGACCATCACCATCGCTCCCACATGACTGGCCCCCATCAGAGCATGAGGGAGCGGATGGGGTCGCTAACGAGGTCCCCCCACCAGGAGGTGGGAGACCTGAACTGCCTGTTGATCAACGAGGAGGGGTACCTGCAGGACTCCAGTGTCTTGCACCCCAAACATGGTGTGCCGGACTTGGGTAACAGAGCCGGCCACAGGGGGCTAACCTCCATCCACTCTGGAAGCTCAGCCCACAACAACACAGAGAGCCTGTATGGTGCCGCTGATGACTTTGGACACTCTCTAAACCTCAGAGATCGTTCACAAGACAAGGTAACAGGAAGAGTGGGAGGAGGGGGGAGATGTCACGCCTGCAATCAGTGCACCATGACCTTCCCAGACTCTGGCTCCCTCAAGGCCCACAAACAAACACACAAAACAGAGAGAGGGTCGAGTACAGGGTCAGGGTCTGGGCCTCCGTACTCCTGCACCCAGTGTGGTAAAACCTTCACCCAGGCCTGCAACCTCAAGGTCCACCAGCGAGTCCACCAGGCCGAGGGACTCCACCTCTGCAGCCACTGCTGCAAAGGCTTCACCTCCTTCTCCGACCTGAAGAGGCACAAGTGCAGCCAGACGACAGACAAGCCTTACTGCTGCTCCATCTGTGGGAACAAGTTCAGTCGGCTCTGGAACCTCAAGCTGCATCAGCGCATTCACACGCAGGAGAAACCCCACCGCTGCACTATGTGCGACAAGAGCTTCACGCGGGTGGACATTTTGAAGGTACACCTGCGCATCCACACTGGGGAGAGACCGTACTGCTGTGCTGTGTGTGGACTCAACTTCAAAAGACTGGTCCATCTGAAGTCACACCAGCACAAACACAGGCCGGATTTCCAGGCCTGAGCGGTGGTCTAGAACAGTGGTTTCCAAACTGTGGGGCGTGGGGTCCCCCCCCCCAAAAAAAAAAAAAAAAGTATATATATACTCAGTCCAGCTGTAAATGTACTCTTGAAAGTTGTAATAGTAGAATGCACAAGGTGCAATTTCGAAATTGGGTTGTGCATCATCAGTTCCTCTTGTCATGTTAGTCATTGCCTACCTTAGAGAGCTATTTATAACTTGTCCGAAATGTCCAGCTCAACTAGCCCATGTCAGCTAATGTTTATTTATTTTCATACTGAACAAAAATATAAACGCAACAATTTTACTGAGTTACAGTTCATATAAGAAAATCTGTTAATCTATAGATTTCACATGACTGGGCAGGGGCACAGCCATGGGTTGGCCTGGGAGGGCATAGGCCCACCCACTGGGGAGCCAGGCCCAGCCAAACAGAATTAGTTTTTCCCCACAAAAGGGCTTTATTACAGACAGAAATACTCCTCAGTTTCAACAGCTGTCCGGGTGGCTGGTCTCCGACAACCCCGCAGGTGAAGAAGCCGGAGGTGGAAGTCCTTTGCTAGGTGCAATATGGGGCTGTGGTCAACATACTGCAAACGTTGGTATGATGTTACTTAGAACCTTCCTTTTTATTCTTCTGCAGTGACACCATAGTCTGAATATTGATATTGGTCATTCCTATGTTGAGGACGTTACCTTTATCACCGCCTCGGCTTATGGTAGAGAAATTAACATTCAATTCTCTGGCAACAGCTCTAGTGGACATTCCTGCAGTCAGCATGTCAATTGCACACTCCCTCAACTTGAGACATCTGTGGCATTGTGTGTGACAAAACGGCACATTTTAGAGTGGCCTTTTATTGTCCCCAACAGAAGGTGTACCTGTGTAATGATCATGCTGTTTAATCAGCTTCTTGATATGCCACACCTGTCAGGTGGATGGATTTACTTGGCAAAGGAGAAATGCTCACTAACAGGGATGTGTGTGTGTGTATATATATATATACAGTGGGGAGAACAAGTATTTGATACACTACTGATTTTGCAGGTTTTCCTACTTACAAAGCATGTAGAGGTCTGTAATTTTTATCGTAGGTACACTTCAACTGTGAGAGACGGAATCTAAAACAAAAATCCAGAAAATCACATTGTATGATTTTTAAGTAATTAATTTGCATTTTATTGCATGCCATAAGTATTTGATCACCTAACAACCAGTAAGAATTCCGGCTCTCACAGACCTGTTAGTTTTTCTTTAAGAAGCCCTCCTTTTCTCCACTCATTACCTGTATTAACTGCACCTGTTTGAACTCATTACCTGTATAAAAGACCTGTCCACACACTCAATCTAACAGACTCCAACCTCTCCACAATGGCCAAGACCAGAGAGCTGTGTAAGGACATCAGGGATAAAATTGTAGACCTGCACAAGGCTGGGATGGGCTACAGGACAATAGGCAAGCAGCTTGGTGAGAAGGCAACAACTGTTGGCGCCATTATTAGAAAATGGAAGAAGTTCAAGATGACGGTCAATCACTCTCGGTCTAGGGCTCCATGCAAGATCTCACCTCGTGGGGCATCAATGATCATGAGGAAGGTGAGGGATCAGCCCAGAACTACACGGCAGGACCTGGTCAATCACCTGAAGAGAGCTGGGACCACAGTCTCAAAGAAAACCATTAGTAACACACTACGCCGTCATGGATTAAAATCCTGCAGCGCACGCAAGGTCCCCCTGCTCAAGCCAGCGCATGTCCAGGCCCGTCTGAAGTTTGCCAATGACCATCTGGATGATCCAGAGGAGGAATGGGAGAAGGTCATGTGGTCTGATGAGACACAAATATAGTTTTTTGGTCTAAACTCCACTCGCCGTGTTTGGAGAAAGAAGAAGGAAGAGTACAACCCCAAGAACACCATCCCAACCGTGAAGCATGGAGGTGGAAACATCATTCTTTGGGGATGCTTTTCTGCATAGGGGACAGGACGACTGCACCGTATTGAGGGGAGGATGGATGGGGCCATGTATCGCGAGATCTTGGCCAACAACCTCCTTCCCCCAGTAAGAGCATTGAAGATGGGTCGTGGCTGGGTCTTCCAGCATGACAACGACCCGAAACACACAGCCAGGGCAACTAAGGAGTGGCTCCATAAGAAGCATCTCAAGGTCCTGGAGTGGCCTAGCCAGTCTCCAGACCTGAACCCAATAGAAGATCTTTGGAGGGAGCTGAAAGTCCGTATTGCCCAGCCACAGCCCCGAAACCTGAAGGATCTGGAGAAAGTCTGTATGGAGGAGTGGGCCAAAATCCCTGCTGCAGTGTGTGCAAACCTGGTCAAGACCTACAGGAAACGTATGATCTCTGTAATTGCAAACAAAGGTTTCTGTACCAAATAGTAAGTTCTGCTTTTCTGATGTATCAAATACTTATGTCATGCAATAAAATGCAAATTAATTACTTAAAAATCATACAATGTGATTTTCTGGATTTTTGTTTTAGATTCCGTCTCTCACAGTTGTTGTGTACCTATGATAAAAATTACAGACCTCTACATGCTTTGTAAGTAGGAAAACCTGCAAAATCGGCAGTGTATCAAATACTTGTTCTCCCCACTGTGTGTGTATATATATATATATATATATATACACACAGTGGGGGAAAAAAGTATTTAGTCAGCCACCAATTGTGCAAGTTCTCCCACTTAAAAAGATGAGAGAGGCCTGTAATTTTCATCATAGGTACACGTCAACTATGACAGACAAATTGAGGAAAAAAAATCCAGAAAATCACATTGTAGGATATTTTATGAATTTATTTGCAAATGATGGTGGAAAATAAGTATTTGGTCACCTACAAACAAGCAAGATTTCTGGCTCTCACAGACCTGTAACTTCTTCTTTAAGAGGCTCCTCTGTCCTCCACTCATTACCTGTATTAATGGCACCTGTTTGAACTTGTTATCAGTATAAAAGACACCTGTCCACAACCTCAAACAGTCACACTCCAAACTCCACTATGGCCAAGACCAAAGAGCTGTCAAAGGACACCAGAAACAAAATTGTAGACCTGCACCAGGCTGGGAAGACTGAATCTGCAATAGGTAAGCAGCTTGGTTTGAAGAAATCAACTGTGGGAGCAATTATTAGGAAATGGAAGACATACAAGACCACTGATAATCTCCCTCGATCTGGGGCTCCACGCAAGTTCTCACCCCATGGGGTCAAAATGATCACAAGAACGGTGAGCAAAAATCCCAGAACCACACGGGGGGACCTAGTGAATGACCAGCAGAGAGCTGGGACCAAAGTAACAAAGCCTACCATCAGTAACACACTATGCCGCCAGGGACTCAAATCCTGCAGTGCCAGACGTGTCCCCCTGCTTAAGCCAGTACATGTCCAGGCCCGTCTGAAGTTTGCTAGAGTGCATTTGGATGATCCAGAAGAGGATTGGGAGAATGTCATATGGTCAGATGAAACCAAAATATAACTTTTTGGTAAAAACTCAACTTGTCGTGTTTGGAGGACAAAGAATGCTGAGTTGCACCATACCTACTGTGAAGCATGGGGGTGGAAACGTCATGCTTTGGGGCTGTTTTTCTGCAAAGGGACCAGGACGACTGATCCGTGTAAAGGAAATAATGAATGGGGCCATGTATCGTGAGATTTTGAGTGAAAACCTCCTTCCATCAGCAAGGGCATTGAAGATGAAAGGTGGCTGGGTCTTTCAGCATGACAATGTTCCCAAACACACCGCCCGGGCAACGAAGGAGTGGCTTCGTAAGAAGCATTTCAAGGTCCTGGAGTGGCCTAGCCAGTCTCCAGATCTCAACCCCATAGAAAATCTTTGTAGGGAGTTGAAAGTCCGTGTTGCCCAGCGACAGCCCCAAAACATCACTGCTCTAGAGGAGATCTGCATGGAGGAATGGGCCAAAATATCAGCAACAGTGTGTGAAAACCTTGTGAAGACTTACAGAAAACGTTTGACCTGTGTCATTGCCAACAAAGGGTATATAACAAAGTATTGAGAAACTTTTGTTATTGACCAAATACTTATTTTCCACCATCATTTGCAAATAAATTCATTAAAAATCCTACTATGTGATTTTCTGGAATTTTATTTCTCATTTTGTCTGTCATAGTTGACGTGTACCTATGATGAAAATTACAGGCCTCTCTCATCTTTTTAAGTGGGAGAACTTGCACAATTGGTGGCTGACTAAATACTTTTTTCCCCCACTGTATATATAAATAATAATAATAATAATAAACAAATTTGTGTACAACATTTGAGAAAAATAAGCTTTTGGTGCGTATTGAACATTTCTGGTATCTTTTATTTCAGCTCATGAAACATGGGACCAACACTTTAAGTGTTGCATTTACATTTTTGTTCAGTATAGGTTATTTAGCCCATAGATATTGTAGAAAATGTTTTGTCACTCAAATATCACATGAATACACAGACATGGCTAAATGTATAGAATTGCAAGAAAATTTGCTTTAAAACACCAAAATTTCCTTTGCACCCCATGACAAAATCTGTAGAATTGCAGGAAATAAGCATTAAACCTGCAAAACTCTCTCCACCAACAAGAGCGGTGTGAACAGTTAGTGTCAGGAACAGTGCTAGTGCCCAGAAATAGACCTGGTGCGCACCGCGGGGTGTTCCCCAATCCTGGAAGGGGGTCGCCAAGTGAAAATGTTTGGAAACCCCATGTCTCGATTTTTATTTGACATTGAGAACAATTTTTTTGTGAGCTATTGTTTATTAATAAGGACATTGGAAAGATGAACTGTTGGAACCCTAACCATGTGTTGAATAAAAATGTATGCCTTATAGTTTCCCAAACTGGGTCCTGCCCCCCCCCACTAGCTACATTATCCACATTGATATGTTTGTAATTGTCAAAAATTGATTTGTTGTCATGTTTTGGTTGAAATGGTATAAGGTCAGTGGTGAAACGTAACAACTCGGCAAAAACAGAAATCTATTTCCCACTTGTAATTACGACTTAGAGGGTTGTTCAAGTAAAACTTCCCAGTCCAGCCCAGATTTTTACATACAAATAAAACAAAATAAAAACACATTTTTAAAGGAACTACTTAAAACCCACAGAACATAAAAAGTATGATGTGAGACGTGAACGCAGTACACCTACATTTAAACTTGTTTTTAGGCTTCTAATTTTCCTAATAAATAGAATGAATAACAAATGACAACCAGAATTTGTTTTAAAAACAACTAACCAACTCAATTCAACATTTATTTTCTTTTTTACATTTTGCTACATTCGGGGCATGATTCTTCAAAACAACAATAGCGACCTCAAATGTTTACAGAACCAAAGCGCTGATAATCAATACATCCCTGCTTCAATTAAACTAACACAGCTGGGTTTTGAATTCACAGCAAACAGAGTGAACTATTCCCTCATCACCATCTGACACCCTATTCCCTATATAGTGCTATATATTTCTAGTCCAAAGTAGTGCACTATATAGGGAATAGGGTCCCATTTAAGACTCGTCCCCTGCCCTCTTTCTGTCTTTGTGTACGGTCTTCAGGTGTTTCTTCAGATGGCCAGTCTGTTTGAAGTGCTTGCCACACTCAGAGCAGGTGTAGGGTTTCTCTCCGGTGTGGACCAGTTTGTGCCTCTTCAGATTATTGTAATCCAGAAATCCCTTCCCGCAGTACGAGCACCAGTGTCTCTTCTCCCCGTTGTGCCACCTCAGGTGAACATTCAGCTCCACACGCCTCTTGAACCGCTTCACACAGAGGGAACAGGCAAACGGTTTCTCTCCAGTATGAACGCGGAGATGGGTCTCCATGTCGCGCCGGATGACGAAGCGTTTGTCACAGATCGGGCAGACGAATGGGCGCACGCCGCTGTGGACCATCTGCTCGTGCTTGGTCAGGCCGAAGCCGTAGACGAAGGTCTTGTCACACTTCTGACACTGGTGGCCCCGCTGGTCGCCGTGGACGCGGGCGTGGCGGTTGAGGCCCTTGAGGTTGGGGAAGTCCTTGCCGCAGGCGGAGCAGGCGAACGGGCGCTTCCCCGTGTGGATGGAAGCATGGCTCTCTAAAGCGGCGGCGCTGCTCAGGACGCGACCGCAGTCTGCGCACTGGTTCTTGGCAAAACGTTTCCGTGGAGACTGGGGAGACTGTTGTAGCAGGTACGGTCCTGGCGGCGACCATGTCGGTTGTGACTTGCGATAGCGCTGCGCCTGCTGGAACGTCAGCGTGCACTGGGGGGACTTTTTGAATCCAGAGCGAGGGCTGACGGTGACAATGAAGGGGATAGGTTGAGGGGTGGAGGGAGACTGTTTCAAATTTAAAGCCGCCACGGCCGCCGAACGAGGTCTTCCGCGCCGAGGGGTGGTAGAAGTGACCTTGAACTGGTGAGGAGGGGTGGCAGGAGAAGGGTTCACGTTCGCCCCCGTAGCCTGGTGTGGGGAACCGTGAGGGCTGGTGCAACGCGGGCTGGTGCGGCGTGGGCTGAGGCTGGAGGTAGACGCAGCATGAGGGCTGGGGCTGTACGACCGGCGGCGCTGTGCGGTGGAAGGCAGAAACGGTGTCTGTGTGACCAGACCTCTAAGCTCTGACCTCTGACCTCGCTGTGATGCCTTGGTGACCTTTGACCTACTCCTCTTAGCCTGGGCTAGGGCCAAACCTCTCTGAGCCTGCACCCAGGTCATGTTTCTCTTCTTGGATTTGGACAAGCCTCCTCCTCCACCAATAGGTGACTGTCTAGTCGGGGAGGTCACATCAGTGTTAGCTCCTCCCTCTTCCTCACTGATGACTTGGTTACTACTTCCTTGTCCAGTAGACTCGTCGTCGGCCGTCACACCGTTAGCGGTGTCCTCTACTACATCCTGGTCAAGGTGTGATTCACTGGACTTTTCTCCTCCGTTCTGCATCACCTTTGAGTAGTCGTGGTCTAGAGGGGCGGTTCTATCTCCTCTGGGTTTCTTAGCAACCACGGGAGATGGCGTGCTGTCCTGTGGGCGGGGCCTCAAGCGGCGGCGGAGACCAGAAAGGATCGCTTCACGTCGACTTGACTTTCTGCCGGCGCCTAACTGGACAACAATCTCCTTTTTCTCGCCGGCGGGGGTCGTCTCCGTAGCGACAGACCTGGTTATCACAGCTTCCGTAGACATGGCAGGGAGGGGGGAAAGCCTCTCCCCCTCCTCATCTTCCTCCACCCTCGGCGGGGTGCGTACTTGGGGTACTACTGACAATTGAGCTATAAACTGTGTCTTAGACATTTGACAGGGGCCAGAGGGTGAGGATGTGGTTACAGCAGGGGCTGACGGCTGTACAGGGGCTTCATCAGATGTCTCTGGGACAGCAGGTGACTTCAGAGGTGGCACGGTGGAGGAGCGTTGCACATGCTCAGTGACCAACGACGCCTGCTTCTCAGGGGGGCCGGCAAGTTCTTCAGACAAAGTCAGCAATGGTGCGGACTGGACCGGTGTTGGCAGAGTTGCCGTGGCAACACCCGACTGCTCCAAAACTGTAGGCGGTTGCGGTTGTGTTGGTGGTGCGGCCGGTGGTCCATCGGGTACGGCTGTAGGCCTAGCTGGTTGTGTTGAGGGCACTACTATTGGACGAGCTACAGGTAGTACGTCTGTGTGAGACTGTGATGGTGGTGCTCGAGGAGGTTGGGGTGGACGAGGGGGTACGAGGCTGGGCTGTGTATCCTGAAGAGGGGTACTGGGTAACCCGGAGAGGACAGGTGGCGGGCGCTCTGACGCTGCTGCTGTCGCCGTTACGGTAGACTGGACCGCTGTGGTCGTTTGGACAGTTTCTTTTGACAGAGTAGTTACCGTGGACTGGACCATTACAGTCGACAGGACAGTTGATGTAGACTGGATAGTGGCTGGTGATTGAGGAGATGCTGTCAGGTGTAATGTTGATGGAGACTCTGCCACTGGTATTACCAGTGACTGCTGTTCTGTTCCAGGGGCTTGGTCCTGCCCTGCACTGCCCCTGGTAACCCCTCTGGTCCTGGGCTGGGATGGGCTGAGAGCCTGGGGGGCCTCCGGATCTCCCAGGAGGAGGGTCGCTGCGGCTCCTGCGGTAGGCTGGGTGGTGGGAGGCCTTTCCTGGGTGTAACGGTTGACCAGGGCCCTGACAGCTCCAGGAGGGACCAGGGCTACAGAGGGAGGGAGATTGACAGGACGGAGAAAGGTGGAGGGGATAGTGGAAAGAGGGAGACGTGGGGAGAGACAGAGAAAGAACAAAAGACAGAGAGAATAACAGTGGAGAGATTAGAGATATTAGAGTTTGTTTCTCTTCCCAATACTCTTTAATACATTGTAATAACGTGTGATTCAGAAGCAGGTCTCCCTAGTTCCTACCTCTGCCTGGTAACTCTCTGAGAGGTTGTCTACGGACCAGAGTCGGGGGCTCTCCCCCCTCCTGCTTCAGCAGTATGTACCCAGGGGAGTAGTCATCAGAATAGTCTGCCTCCTGGGGGGATGGGCACAATGGCAACAACAACAGTTTGAGTATAAAGAAGTGGATGGACAGTTTAATAGGGTCAACAAAAACTCAGACGATGGCTGTGAGGTCAATATGTATGCTTAAATACACAAGTGATACTAGGGAGCGCAGTGTGAAGGTTTTTATTTTCTCTGGGGTTGAAGGTTTTTCTTTTCTCTGGGGTCGACAACAACAGGTTGAGTATAGAGGTAGGTTAATTGGCAAGACCGCACACACAGATCTGGGACTCAGGCTAGAAGCCCAGTCTTACCCAGTCCACCTCCTGTTTGATCAGTACAAAGGCCATCTGTGGGTTGCCCTCCTCATCATAGGCCCCATGGTGCAGCCCTGTCCCCTGGTCCTCTGAGCGCAGGTGCTGCTCCCCAGCCCGCGGCAAAGCTTGCACTGTCAGAACTGGAAATACCAAATTAGCAGAGACAGTGGTTAGGAGATAAGGCAACCTAGAAATTTAGAGTTTAAGATTACAAACCAGCTGATGACATGACAGAACAACATCCCGTGTTGCAACGTGCTTAGCATTATTAAGGTTATCAGAATGCAAGAATGCATAATATAGGCTACACCTCTCAAACATGTTCTGTTTAATATTGTAGTCTATACAAACTGTGAGTCTTCATATGTTCAGCTAAATAGCTAGCTATCAGAATGTGTGATCACTTTAACGTAGCTTAGCTAGCTTGTCCAGGGGTGTATTCATTCCACCGATTCTGTTGCAAAACGTTTCTTAAAAGGGAGCAAACGAAACGGGAGGGACCTACCTGAATTTGTACAATAGAAACTCATTTTAAACTCAAAACGAAAACTGGTGGAACGAATAAAACCGTTTTCTACTCACCACATTGAACGCCAATGTCACGTTTGCCGATATGTGAGGTTGTTTGACTAGAACCAGTCTCCGCGGTTTGGCTTTCACTTTCACCAGTCGATTTCTTCGCATTTTCAGGGGATCGAAGACTCGATTTGAGGTCCTCGTTCTCTTCTTTTATTCTGGATATTTCAGCTCGCAGTTCCTCAATAGTTGTTTCGAAAAGTGTCGTTGTCTCAATGACTGCTGTCTTCAGCACCTTCTCCATAACAGAGGCGAACTGGGTTTGAAAACCGTCTTTCGCCATGTTAGCGGCGGCCATCTTCAACTCTCACACACACATAAAAATGTATTCTTCTTCTATGGTAAATTAGTGATCGCACAATTTATTGTGCATCCTGCCACCTACTGTGCGGGATGGAAACAGGATTCCCCAAAAGCGTAACAAACTACTAAACATAAAAAATTATAATAAAGATGTGAAATCCTTAAGCCAAAAAAACTTTTCTGCAGCAGCCACAATAATGTCCAGTTTCTTAGACTTCTCTGAGACTTTAGGGTACGGTTTATAACTGGCAATGAAGCCACAAAATCAACCCTTTTAACACAGTATCTTTTGACTGGCAGCAAACATTTACTATGTGCTGTGGGGCATCCACTACCATATCTCCACTAGCATCAGTTGTTCTCAATTATTTTAATCGCCTTCGCATAGGAGATTCGATTGATTGCTCTAACTTTTGCCACCTCAATCTCGTTCACCCTTACCACAATTGCAACACCGTCGTCCTTCTACACACCGTTGAAACATGGCCAAATCCTTTACAATTCTTAGACTGCAGTGGTTTGGGGACGAAAGCTCTTACAGCGCATCTTACATAACCAAGCTTCACATGTGTAGGTGTAGGTGCTCTTTATCAAAAAACAACAGGACCGACAGACTTTATAATTCACCCAGCAGGTCAGATGCTGGGCACCAACCACACCAGGAATTCTATTCAGCCTGAACATCTGTCGTCATCGCTGAGATGACTCCTTTGGGGTGTGGTCTACTCCGAAGGTTAAAGCACAAAATGTATGTTGTCCGGATTCATTTGAGGCCCACTGCAATCGTCTTCTGTACTTCATAAATACAGTTAATCAAAATAAGACCACTCCTGGTCACTCTGACAGACTCCACTTTTCCCAGCGCACAGGCCTACTTCACCATTTTTTACACCTCAAACGGGTCTCCCACATATGCATCCTTACTCAACACACACATCTCAACAAGAAGCTAGTTACCACAGCCACACTCAGAAACCCCGCCTATTTCTACTATTTATCTTATTAACATTTTATTTTAAACCTAACCTTAACCCTAACCTCAACCACACTGCTTATATTATGCCTAACCCTAACCTTAAATTAACTAGTGAAAACCGAAGCCATTTTGATCAATCCTGTTCATTATATTCGAAATAATATTATAGTTACCACAGCCACAAAGTCAGAAGGCCCGCCTACTGATGACGCGTATTCTGGTTCGCGGGAAACGACTCATTTTCGAAATAGAAAATCTCGAGTTCAAGTTTGAGGACCAAATAATAACTAAATACATTCGGGAACAAGAATCGGCAACATTTGCTACTCTCATCTAAAATGAGCTAGCTAGCTAGCATAAGGGATTCCATTCCATGCACAGAGGAGTTATTCTATTTGATAGAGCAACGTTGTTAGTTTCATTCTTATAGCAAAATATCATATTCTTGACCTTCAACAGATGCACAGCCTTTGGCAGGGGAAAAAAACTCAGTTGGGAGTATAAAAGTCTCCCATTCAATGGTGTTCCGTTTCAAGATGTGGCCACAAAAGACGTCTGAATGGCACCAGGTGAAAGACAGACAAACTAAAGCCAAAGAGAAATATGCTGCTGAAATGGCAGTAAGTTCAAAGACAGATCATTCTAATTTATACCATACACTTTTACAACATTAATTTCATTTTAATAATGTTGAATTACTAACTAGCAATGGAATGTTCCTCAATAAAATTGAAGATGGGACTTTAAACGGGTGTCCTAACTCTGTGGTCGCTAAAGATCCAATGGCACTTATTGCAAGGGTACGTCATGATGAGTACCATTGTAGGTGTAATGTGTTTATCAAACTTTATTCCTATCAGGACCATGTATGTAAAGTGTATGAATAATGTATATTTAACAAAATATCTGTAAAAAACTAAAATAAAAAACGAATGTAAAGCAGTTAATTTTGTCCTCCGAAGAGGGAGGTGGATGGGCCAATAAAATAAATAAAATTACAAGTATGTAGGTTAGGATGGTGAGTTTCCCCTTAAACTGTAAAGAGCTTTGTGTGTCTAGAAAAGTGCTATGTAAGCCCAATCAATTATTATTATAATTAAATGTTTTGCCATCTTCGGTAGCTTGAAGACCATGCCTTTCTCAAAAGATGTAAACTGGTACAAAATATCAAAAAAAGGTGGACTGCAAGGCTGTGATACGTAAATAAATAAATTACTATAGTAAGTGCCTATGTGCCAAATACAGTCACAGGGTTAAAGTGTTCATCTTAAATCTGCCATAAATCTGCCAATTTCAAACATTTACATTTATCTGAGCATTTCTGTGAAACTGTGTACGTTTTACTTGTGGATTACGTGTGGGCTAAAAAAAGATGTGTCCATTTGTTTGTCTACATGCCATTTTAAAAACAATGCAGATAATGCAGTAACCCTATTTTGGGTTAAAACACGCCACTATGAGTTAGGGCGAACGTTATGAGCTTGCTTGCAAGCTGAGTTTGAATAAGACATCCAATTACCACGTTGCATTTAGAAAGGTTGGTTTTATTATAGCTAATAAATAACAAAATCATTGATGGATCGATAGTGATGACACAGGCCGGTTCGCATGTGTCATCACACTCCCTCATCTGATTGGTCGAGTAGGCGGGCCTTCTGACTTCGTGGCTGTGGTAACTAGTGACAACCAAAAGTATTCATCCCCCTTGGCGTTTTACCTACTTTGTTGCATTACAACCTGTAATTTAAATGGACTTTTATTTGGATTTCATGTAATGGACATACACAAAATAGTCCATATTGTTGAAGTGAAATGAAAAACATAACTTGTTTCAAAAAAATTCTAAAAAATAAATAACGGAAAAGTGGTGCATGCATATGTATTCACCCCCTTTGCTATGAAGCCCCTAAATAAGATCTGGTACAACCAATTACCTTCAGAAGTCACATAATTAGTTAGATTGCACACAGGTGGACTTTATTTAAGTGTCACATGATCTCAGTATATATACACCTGTTCTGAAAAGCCCCAGAGTCTGCAACACCAAGGGGCACCACCAAGCAAGCGGCACCATGAAGACCAAGGAGCTCTCCAAACAGGTCAGGGACAAAGTTGTGGTGAAGTACAGATCAGGGTTGGGTTATAAAAAAAATATCAGAAACTTTGAACATCCCACAGAGCACCATTAAATCCATTATTAAAAAATGGAAAGAATATGGCATCACAACAAACCTGCCAAGAGAGGGCCACCCACCAAAACTTACAGACCAGGCATGGAGGGCATTAATCAGAGAGGCAACAAAGAGACCAAAGATAACCCTGAAAGAGCTGCAAAGCTCCACAGCAGAGATTGGAGTATCTGTCCATAGGACCACATTAAACAGTACACTCCACAGAGCTGGGCTTTACAGAAGAGTGGCCAGAAAAAAGCCATCGCTTAAAGTAAAAAATAAGCAAACATGTTTAGTGTTCGCCAAAAGGCATGTGGGAGACTCCCCAAACATATGGAAGAAGGTACTCTGGTCAGATGTGACTAAAATTGAGCTTTTTGGCCATCAAGGAAATCACCATGTCTGGCGCAAACCCAACACCTCTCATCACCCCGAGAACACCATCCCCATACTGAAGCATGGTGGTGGCAGCATCATGCTGTGGGGATGTTTTTCCATCGGCAGGGACTGGGAAACTGGTCAGAATTGAAGGAATGATGGATGGCGCTAAATACAGGGAAATTCTTCCAGAGATTTGAGACTGGGATGGAGGTTCACCTTCCAGCAGGACGATGACCCTAAGCATACTGCTAAAGCAACAATCGAGTGGTTTATGGGGAAACATTTAAATGTCTTGGAATGGCCTAGTCAAAGCCCAGACCTCAATCCAATTGAGAATCTGTGATATGACTTAAAGATTGCTGTACACCAGCGGAACCCATCCAACTTGAAGGAGCTGGAGCAGTTTGCCTTGAATAATGTGCAAAAATGGCTAGATGTGCCAAGCTTATAGAAAGATACCCCAAGAGACTTGTAGCTGTAATTGCTGCAAAAGGTGACTCTACAAAGTATTGACTTTGGGGGGTTGAATAGTTATGCACGCTCAAGTTGTGTTTTTTTGTCTTATTTCCTGTTTGTTTCACAATAAAACATATTTTTCATCTTCAAAGTGGTAGGCATGTTGTGTAAATCAAATGATACAACCCCCCAAAAAATCCATTTTGAATTCCAGGTTGTAAGGCAACAAAATAGAAAAAATGCCAAGGGGGCTGAATACCTTCGCAAGCCACTGTATGTCACGGTTGTGCTGTATGGATTGGTGGCCCTGTGAGATCAACGTGCATGGTGAGGAAATGTTTCAGAAAGGTGTTGCTAGTTAAATCAAATGTTTTTTGTAAAATCAAATCAAATTGTATTCCTCACATGCACCGTAAACAACAGGTGTAGCCTTACAGTGACTTGCATTCTTACGGGCCGTTCCCAACAACACAGAGAGAAAGAAAATAGAGAAATAATAGAAAAGTAAAACACATTAATAAAAGTAATAATAGATACACAATGAGTAACGATAACTTGGCTATAAACAGGGGGTACCATTCCAGTACCAAGTTGATGTGCAGGTATATGAAGTAGTTGAGGTAGATATGTACAGGAATAAAGTGATTTAACAGGACAGAAAATAAAACAGTAGCAGCGTATGTGATGAGTCAAAGTTAGTGCAAAAAGGGTCAATGCAGATAGTCTGGGTAGCTATTTGGTTAACTTAACTATTTAACACTTTTATGGCTTGTGGGGTAGAAGCTGATGCATTGGTACAGCTTGCCATGCTGTAGCAGAAATTACAGTCTAAATGACTTGGGTGGCTGGAGTCTTTAACAATTTTTAGGGCCTTCCTCTGACACTGCCTGGTATAGATGTCTTGGATGGCAGGGAACTCGGCCCCAGTGACATACTGGGAAGTACACACTACCCGCTGTAGCGCTTTGTGGTTGGATGTCAAGCAGTTGCCATACCAAGTGGCGATGCTGCCAGTCAAGGTGCTCTCAATGGTGCAGCTGTAGAACGTCCTGAGGGGGAAGAGATGTTGTCATGCCCTCTTCACGACTGTGTTGGTGTGTGTGGACCATGAAACATCCTTAGTGATGTGGACACCGAAGAACTTGAAGCTCTCGACACGGTCAACTACAGCCCCGTCGATGTGGATGGGGGCATGCTCGGCCCTCCATTTCCTGTAGTCCACGATCAGCTCCTTTGTCTTGCTGAGATGTTGTTTTCTTGGGACCACACTGCCAGGTCTCTGACCTCCTCCCTATACGCTGTCTCATCCTCGTCGTAGAGTCGTGTGCGGCCACACAGTCGTGGGTGAACAGGGAGTACAGGGGACTACGCACGCACCCCTGAGGAGCCCCCTTGTTGTAGGTCAGTGTGGTAGATGTTGTTGCCCATCTTCACCACCTGGGGGCACCCCGTCAGGAAATCCAGGATCCAGTTGCAGAGGGAGGTTTTCAGTCCCAGGGTCCTTAATTTAGTGATGACCTTGGAGGGCACTATGGTGTTGAACGCTGAACTGTAGTCAATGAACAGCATTCTCACATAGGTGTTCCTCTTGTCCAGGTGGGAGAGGGCAGTGTGGAGTGCAATAGAGATTGCGTCATCTGTGGATCTGTTGGGGCGGTATGCAAATTGGAGTGGGTCCAGGGTGTCTGGGATGATGGTGTTGATGTGAGCCATGGCAGGCCTTTCAAAGCATTTCATGGCTACAGATGTGCGTGCTACGGGGCAATAGTCATTTATACAGGTTACCTTGGCGTTCTAGTACAAGTGAAACCCTTTGTTTGCGCCAAATCCTACAGAAGTGTGGGAGAGAGAATTATTACTTCACCTCGTCTAAGGTAAAAAATATAGTTGTAAGCTATAAACATTGTTAAAAACATTTTTACCAATGGAATTAAGGAATTATATATTAACTGAATATGTGGGGAGCAAAATATTTATTGTACAAAAAGACCAACCATAAAATTATGGCAATTCAGGTAACATTTTCCATTCAGGTAACATAAGATATTATATACAGGAATAACATGTATGGTTACAGTATGGTGAGTGACTGGGGGAGAAGCCAAGCTGGATGAACAGAAAATATTATACTTATTCTAAAGGTTGGCTTTAGTCTGACTACCCAGCCACATGACTCCGGCCAAAAGACACGCCCACTAACCTTTCTTCTGGAGCGATTGATAGAGCCGTCAGCTAGGTTGGCATGATCATTATGACGGACAATTCAGACAGTCCATCATGTAAGGAATACATTCTCATTCAACACATGGTTAGATTTCCAACAGTTCATATTTTCAATGTCCTTATTAAAAAACAATTGATCACATAAAAAAAACTAAAAATATTCTAATAAAATGTGATATATATACACTGAATATATATTTTTTAAACAGATTCAGTCCACGAGATCCGGCCTGTGTTTGCGCTGGTGTGACTTCAAATGGTCCAGCTGTTTGAAGCGGAGTCCACAGACAGCACAGCAGTACGGTCTCTCCCCAGTGTGGATGCGCTGGTGCACCTTCAAATTGTCCGCCCGAGCGAAGCTCTTGTCACACATAGTGCAGCGGTGGGGTTTCTCCTGCGTGTGAATGCGCTGATGCAGCTTGAGGTTCCAGAGCCGACTGAATTTGTTGCCGCAGATGGAGCAGCAGTAGGGCTTGTCTGTCGTCTGGCTGCACTTGTGCCTCTTCAGGTCGGAGAAGGAGGTGAAGCCCTTGCCACAGTGGCTGCAGAGGTGGAGTCCCTCGGCCTGGTGGACCTTGAGGTTGCATGCCTGGGTGAAGGTCTTACCGCACTGGGTGCGGGAGTATGGATGCCCAGACCCTGACCCTGCACTCAACCCTCTTCCCGTTTCGTGTTTCTGCTTGTGGGATTGATTGCAGGCGTGACGCCTCCCCCCTCCTCCTCCTCCTTTTACCTGCTCTTGTGAACGATCTCTGAGATTTAGAGAGTGTCCAAAGTCGTCAGCGGCACCATACAGGCACTCTGTGTTGTTGTTGTGGGCTGAGCTTCCAGAGTGGATGGAGGTTAGCACCCTGTGGCCGGCTCTGCTACCCGCTTCTGGCATACCGTGTTTGGGGTACAAGACACTGGAGTCCTGCAGGTACCCCTCCTCGTTGATCAACAGGCAGTTCAGGTCTCCCACCTCCGGGTGGGAGGATGGCGTTAGCGATCCCACCTGCTCCCTCCGGCCCCGATGTGGGTCAGTCATGTGGGAGCGATGGTGATGGTCTCCCCCCTCAGACCCCCCCAGGTTCACCTGGTAGTGACCCACTGCTCCGTAGCTCAGCGCCCCCAGACGAGTCGGAGAACCAGGAAGCCTATCCAGCCCTTCTATGTCTAGAAGATGGCCGCCACCACCACCACCGTCGCAACCAGACTTCTCAAAGCCGCCCCCCAGTTCCTTCATGCTGTAACAAGGGCGGTAGAGAGGGTTGGTGGGGTCCCCTGGGTCTCCCTCGGGGCCCGGAGGTTTAGGCCCCTGGTCTAGAACAGACCCCCAGTCATCCTGGCACTGCTGCAGCTTTTGCTCACTGAAACTCTTACTGGGCCCCGAGACGTCCGAACCGTCGGCCCCTGAAGAACACAGGAGACATGAGGTGTTAGAAGCATTAGCGGCATTGGCAATAGTTCTCATCATCATAGAAATGGTCTGTTATGTTTGTTGTAAACTCCTGAACTCACCGTCCAGGCAGACACCCCATCTCTCCCGTAGCTCAGTGTTGTGGAGAGCCTCCTCTTTCAGCAGGCTATCCAGCTTCTGATCTCCGACCTCTGTGGACTGGAAGAGGAAATTAATGAGTTGATTCTGACTAAATGATGGATAAACTGACAGTGAATGAATAGAGCAGACATGACGGTCCCCTATTCCTCCTGACAGACAATCAGTTCTAATCTGTTCTGGACAATATAGTTCTAAACTAACTTTCTGTAACACTGGTGTTTAGTCAGTCCCTTACCTACCTCAGAGGTTCTCCTAGTGCTGGTGGCCTCTGCCTCCTTCACATCATGGAAGGCTGTTTCCCCGGCCACGCCCCCACAGCTGCTCCACTCCTCCCCTGGTACCTTCTCCTGCTTCAGGCCACACCCCCTCTCCGCATCTAGCCACAGGTAAACAAAGAGAAGATTTTATTTGGAGTAAAAGAAAAAAGGGCCAAGATTGAAACGACAGACTGAGCAGATCACAGTCGAAAAATGGCATCAGGTACAGACCTACGTCTCCTGAATACAAACCCATTCAAATTACCTATAAATGTAATTGCTCTTTTGAGAACCTTGAGCCGGTTAGCAGTATTGAGCGCTCTGAAGTTGAGCCAGACCAGGGTGAAGTACCGCTCTGAAGTTGAGCCAGACCAGGGTGAAATACCGCCCTGAAGTTGAGCCAGACCAGGGTGAAGTACCGCTCTGAAGTTGAGCCAGACCAGGGTGAAATACCGCCCTGAAGTTGAGCCAGACCAGGGTGAAGTACCGCTCTGAAGTTGAGCCAGACCAGGGAGAAGTACCGCTCTGAAGTTGAGCCAGACCAGGGTGAAGTACCGCTCTGAAGTTGGGCCAAACCAGGAAGAAGTACCTGTGGCGACAGGTGTGGTACACACTTCCAGTGGTTGCCATGGGAGTCCTTTTAGAGATGATTTTGGACCAGTAGGAGCGAGATTTTTACAAAAAGTGGATTCCTGCTTTTTGGCCGACCCGTGTGTTGTTTCAGGTTGGGTAAAGGACAAACTGGGAGCGGTTACATCTGTGAAAGTTTTGAGAAGTTGAATTGTTTTGAGTTTTTGTGCATCCTCCACCCAAAGGCAGGGGACGCTGCGCATCACACGTCTCGGGGCTCAACTTGTGTCACACTTTACTCTCCGGAGCAGGGCACCGCTCAAAGGAGTGATCAGTGGGGTTGCGTTGAGTGTAGAGGTGGATCAGATGAAAAGGAATACTCCTAGTGTTTGTGACGCCGGCCGTTTGGTGAGTCGTAGACCCGGTGGCAATGGCGAGACTGATAATACCCTGTGTGTCTTGTTGAGCTTTGAAACAGAGTTTCTACCTGATAAGGTCAGGTTAGGTTATATTTTATATTCTGTGAGGGCCTATGTTCCGAACACACTACGGTGCTTTAAGTGTCAAGGATCTGGACATGTTGCAGCAGTGTGTAGAAGGGAGATGCCACGATGTGGAAGTGTGCAGGAGGGTATAGCCAGAGTACAGAAAGGACAGAGAAAGCACTGTGTTAACTGTGGGGGGGGGGGCATGCAGCTGGGGATCCCAAGTGCCCTGTAAGAGAGAGACAGGTTGAGATTGCCAGAGTTCGAGTGGGGCAGAATGTTTCCTATACTGAGGCAGTGAAGAGAGTAGAGGATAGCCCAAGGGTTAGTGATTCGACTGGGAGCCCCCCAGTGAGTAAGCTTGAAGAGAGAGATCCAGAGAGGATGAGTTTTAGTACGGTGGAATTTCTTGCATTTATAGCCATGATGATCAACTGACGTGTACATTTTAGTCATTTAGCAGACGCTCTTATCCAGAGCGATTTACAGTTAGTGAGTGCATACATTTTCATACTGCCCCCCCGTGGGAAACGAACCCACAACCCTGGCGTTGCAAGCACCATGCTCTACCAACTGAGCTACACAGGGCCCAAGGTGTAGGATCTTTTAGGGCCAAAGTAGTGGGATTGGTGGTGGGTTTCTGGAGATGGTGTATAGGTTAGATTTAACGTAAGATATTCCCCTTCCTCTTGTCCCTTGTTTTGTGATCAAAATGTGCTGCGAAAGGCAGTAATCTAGTCTGCCGGAAAAACACACGAAGAAGATGAAAAGGAACAGAAAGCAACATTGTTCATTATGCAGTCTCCTCGCATCAGTGCAGATGAAGGAAATAAATCATCTTATTCAAATGCCACCACCAATTCAACTGTCTGATCAGTGATCACCAAAGTATGGAAGGACAGTTACAGCAGCCCCACTAGAGAGTTATTCCTTCATATATACACTGAGTGTACAAAACATTAGGAACACCTGATCCTTCCATGACCAGGTGAAATTTTCCATACGCACAAAAAGCTTATTTCTCTCAAATTTTGTGCACAACTTTGTTTACATCCCTGTTAGTGAGCATATATTTTTTGCCAAGATAATCCATCCAACTGACAGGTGTGGCATATCAAGAAGCTGATTAAACAGTATGATCATTACACAAGTGCACCTTGTGTTGTGGACAATAAAAGGCCAGTCTAAAATGTGCAGTTTTGTCACACAACACAATGCCACAGATGTCTCAAGTTTTGAGGGAGTGTGCAATTGAAATTCTGACTGCAGGAATGTCCACCAGAGCTATTGCCAGATAATGTTATGTTCATTTCTCTACCATAAGCCACCTTCAATGTTGTTTTAGAGAATGTGGCAGTAAGTCCAACCGGCCTCACAACCGCAGACCATGTGTCACCACGCCAGCCCAGGACCTCCGCATCCGGCTTCTTCACCTGCAGAATCATCTGAGACCAGCCACCCTGACAGCTGATGAAACTGTGGGTTTGCACAACCGAAGGATTTCTGCACAAACTGTCAGAAACTGTCTCAGGGAAGCTCATCTGCGTGCTCGCGGTGGGGTTATGGTATGGGCAGGCATAAGCTACGGATAACGAACACAATTGCATTTTATCGATGGCAATTTGAATGCACAGAGATACTGTGACGAGATCCTGAGGCCCATTGTTGTGCCATTCATCTGCCGCCATCACCTCATGTTACAGCATGATAATGAACAGCCCCATGTCGCAAGGATCTGTACACAATTACTGGAAGCTGAAAATGTCCCAGTTCTTCCATGGCCTGCATACTCACCATGCATGTCACCCATTGAGCATGTTTGAGATGCTCTGGATCAACGTGTACAACAGTGTTCCTGTTCCTGCCAATATCCAGCAAATTCGCACAGCCATTGAAGAGGAGTGGGACAACATTCCACAGGCAACAATCAACAGCCTGATCAACTTTATGAGAAGGTGGTGTGTCGCACTGCATGAGGTAAATGGTGGTCACACCAGATACTGACTGGTTTTCTGATCCAAGCCCCTACCATTTTTTAAATGGTATCTGTGACCAAAAGATGCATATCTGTATTCCCGGTCATTTGAAATACATAGATTAGGGCCTAATGAATTTATTTAAATTGACTGATTTCCTTATATGAACTGTAACTCAGTAAAATCTTTGAAATTGTTACATGTTGCGTTTATATTTTGTTCAGTGTAGATATATTGTCTTTAGAGGTCTCTCTCTCTCCTCACCTGTCTGTGAGGTTCCAGAGCTTCTCTCCTCGGCTTCCTCGCCAGCTCTCCCACAGTCCGCACATTTCCCCCTCCGGTCTCCCTTGCCGTCCCTCTCCCTGCGTCTGTTCTCCGACCACTGCAGACGCTTCTTCAGCGACTCGACCTGCTCCCGGCTGCGGGACACCTCCTCCAGGAAACTATCCTCTACCAGCCTGGTGATCTCATATATGGCTGACTTTAGGACCGTCTCCATGACTCCCGAGAGCTGGGCCTGGAAGGTTACGATGGCTTCGGACATCATGGCAAACTGTCTGAGTAGCTAGCTACAGTTAAGAGTTCGTAAAGTTTACCTACTTTTTTTCAGGTGGGTCAGTGTTACGATCCAGTCTATCAAAAGGATAGAAAGCTAGCTAATTAGCTAACGTTAGCAGCAAAGATACTAGTAACTAAACCTCTTTTGTCTCTATCAATAACTGTCCTATTGCAATTTTTAATCATTTTGAGATATAAGCTGTAGCATTTACTGTATATGAGGCTATTCGAACAAATATAAATACCAGGGGTATTGAGAGAAATTAAGGCTATGGTAGTTGGCTTGCTACTTAGCTAGCCAGGCAACACAAAGAAAATCCACAAAAACTTCCGTAAACAAACCAACGGGTCGGGTAGTGGGACAATCTACATTGGAAAGCTCCTCACTGGAGTCTTCGATGAGGTTTAACGGCGGTTGGCATCCAATAAATGTTGCATTACCGCCACCTACTAGACTGGAGTATAACTCCCTTATACTTTGCTTTTAAAAAATACAACAAATACCCTACCATCTAACACTACACTCACAATTTGTTTTTTATATATATATAATAATAACTACAATACTCCACTATTTAAAATAATTTATTCCTACTTCAGGCCAACAGCCTGAAAGGATGGGACACCACCACTTAACATACCCTGTAACTCTTCTGATGTCAAGTCTCTCACACCCAAATACCTCTCTGCAGCTGCCACCACAACCTCTATTTTCTGCAACTTACGTTCCATCCCTGCAGTACAGTTGATAACCATTGCTATGAATGCTAAAAATCCAATCTTACTAAAACATACAGTTGAAGTCGGAAGTTTACATACACTTAGGTTGGAGTCATTAAAACTTGTTTTTCAACCACTCCACATATTTCTTGTTAACAAACTATAGTTTTGGCAAGTCTAACCGACTTGACACATGTAAATGTTCCAACAATTGTTAACAGACAGATTATTTCACTTATAATTCACTGTATCACAATTCCAGTGGGTCAGAAGTTTACATACACTAAGTTGACTGTGCCTTTAAACAGCTTGGAAAATTCCAGAAAATGATGTCATGGCTTTAGAAGCTAATTGACATCATTTGAGTCAATTGGAGGTGTACCTGTGGATGTATTTCAAGGCCTACCTTCAAACTCAGTGCCTCTTTGCTTGACATCATGGGAAAATCAAAAGAAATCAGCCAAGACCTCAGAAAAATAATTGTAGACCTCCACAAGTCTGGTTCATCCTTGGGAGCAATTTCCAAATGCCTGAAGTTACCACGTTCATCTGTTCAAACAATAGTACGCAAGTATAAACACCATGGGACCAAGTAGCCGTCATATCGCTCAGGAAGGAGACACGTTCTGTCTCCTAGAGATGAACGTACTTTGGTGCAAATCAATCCCAGAACAACAGCAAAGGACCTTGTGAAGATGCTGGAGGAAACAGGTACAAAATTATCTATATCCACAGTAAAATGACTCCTATATCGACAACCTGAAAGGCTGCTCAGCAAGGAAAAAGCCACTACTCCAAAACTGCCATAAAAAAGACTTTTTGGAGAAATGTCCCCTGGTCTGATAAAACAAAAATAGAACTGTTTGGCCAAGGGGGTGGCTTGCAAGCTGAAGAACACCATCCCAACTGTGAAGCACAGTGGTGGCAGTATCATGCTGTGGGGGTGCTTTGCTGCAGGAGGGACTGGTGCACTTCACAAAATACATGGCATCATGAGGAAGGAAAATTATGTGGATATATTGAAGCAACATCTCAAGACATCAGTCAGGAAGTTATAGCTTGGTCGCAAATGGGTCTTCCAAATGGACAATGACCCCAAGCATACTTCCAAAGTTGTGGCAAAATGGCTTAAGGACAACAAAGTCAAGGTATTGGAGTGGCCATCACAAAGCCCTGACCTCAACCCTATAGAAAATGTGTGGGCAGAACTGAAAAAGCGTGTGCGAGCAAGGAGGCCTACAAATCTGACTCAGTTACACCAGCTCTGTCAGGAGGAACGGGCCAAAATTCACCCAACTTATTGTGGGAAGCTTGTGGAAGGCTACCCAAAACGTTTGACCCAAGTTAAACAATTTAAAGGTAATGCTACCAAATACTAATTGACTGTATGTAAACTTCTGACCCACTGGGAATGTGATGAAATAAATAAAAGCTGAAATCAATCATTCTCTCTACTATTATTCGGACATTTCACAATCTTAAAATAAAGTGGTGATCCTAACTGACCTAAGATAGGGAATGTTTACTAGGATTAAATGTCAGGAATTGTGAACAACTGAGTTTAAATGTATTTGGCTAAGGTGTATGTAAACTTCCGACTTCAACTGTATATCACTTGTTGGTTTATCCCTCTGTACTGGTACAGATCTACTACTCACACCATTCCTCTCAGGATCCCTCCCCCTTGACCCATCTTCCTCTATTGTATTCCCTGCCTCAGCATATGACAACTTCTGCACTACTCTAACCCTGGAAACCTCAACCTGCCTCTCTCGCACCGGACATTTCGGATCCTCAGCCCCATGGGCACCCCTACAATTAACACATATGCTCCACACTTTCCCCAATGCTACACATTCCTTTGTCTCATGCCCTTCTGCACACTTCTCACACCTAGGAACCTCCCTCCTACACACTGCTGCCACATGCCCATAAGCATGTATGTGGATTATGTGAAATGGGAACTGGAAAAATGGGAGGTAAATCATGACGTCAGTGATCTTCAGGTTGGAGCTCTAGAAAGAGGACCGAGTTGAATTCCGAGTTGGATGACCGTTCAAATCGATTTTTCCCATTTATATTTTCGTCATTTAGCAGACGCTCCTATCCAGAGCGATTTTACAGTTAGTGAGTGCATACATTTTTCATACTGGCCCCCCGTGGGAATCGAACCCACAATCCTGGCGTTGCAAGCGCCATGCTCTACCAACTGAGCTACAGGAGGCCAGTCGGAGCTCGTTTATTTCCGAGTTCCCAGTTGTTTTGAACGCGACAATAGTCCACGCACTTTGAAAAATGTATTAATTTCTACACTATCACTGTAATGTAGTGCATGTAACGAAAAGCTAGATCGATCCTTCAGTAAATGAACAGGAAATCTACACGGAAGCAGTTTACCCCGGCCAACACTCAGTGCGTCACACAAAGCACTGTGCGCAGAGTTCCATTGCCTTTGTACACAAAACACCCATTGAATTATTCAAATAATCGTTGCTGAGGACGATTTTTCCCCCAATCACTCACAGACGAAGTTATTGGCAGTGTTCGAGAGGATCAAAACAGCAATTTATCATGGCTAAATTGACTGAATGATCTACAAATAATAATTTGTCTGTATTTATGATGCAAGGTGATATGTAGATCAGTCAGCCTGCAGTCGTTTTTATGCTCGCGCTGCTCCCTCGGCGCACTGAGTGCTAGTGCGCATGTGATGTTGGTCCGTATAAACCGGATGCAACCCGCCAACCCGGATATAAACGGTCAATGAATCGGCGTATGCGAACGTGGGTAGATTACCTCAAACAACGGTCAGACATCTTTTGGACGCAGTCTCCAGTTAATATTATACCGCAGCGTTCCATAGCGGAAAGAGGAGCCATGATGTCACTGACATAGGCCGCCAATTCTGATCAATCCTGTACATTAAATTGGAAATAATAATCGAAAGTGTGGGTTGAAGCTGGTTGCCGCCAACATGTCGAAAGACTGTTTTCAAACCCAGTTCGCCTTTGTTATGGAGAGTGTATTGAAGAATGCAGTCACTGAGACAACGAAACTTTTCGAAACAACTATTGAGGAACTGCGAGCCGAAATATCCAGAATAAAAGAAGAGAACGAGTACCTCAAATCGAGGCTTCTATCCCTCGAAAAAACGAAGAGATCGACTGGTGAAAGTGAAAGCGAAAGCCAAACTGCAGAGCCCAGACCGAGTCAAAGAACCACACTTATCGGCAAACGTGACATTGGCGTTCAGTGCGGTGAGTAGAAAACAGGGGTGTATTCATTCCGCCAAACAATTGCAGATGGTTTTGCAACAAACGAGTTTCTATTGGACAAATTCAGGTAGGTCCCTCCCCGTTTGCTTCCGAAACATTTTGCAACAGAATCGGCGGAATGAATACACTCCTGGACTAGCTAGCTAAAATACGTTCAGATGATCACACATCCTGATAGCCTAGCTATTTAGCTGAGTATGAAGGCTCAAAGCTGAGAATATTTTCCAAAACTGCTTCATGTATACGTTTTAATTTGTATAGAATTTGTATTTAATTTGGAACGTAAAACTAATTCAGAATGCGCGGCCCCACTCTACATCAGGCGAACTAGCTTCCCTGGAGAACTCAACATGTCAAGTATATGTTACAAGCAGAAAAGGAAACAAAATTATATTTATAAAGACGGAGAAGCGGGCTTACATGTAGCCTAGTCAGTGTATGGAGAAATTGGAGGCGGAGCTAGGCAAACACTACAGAGGATGTGGAATACTTGGCCTGGATACTTGGCGAGAAGCAACAGGGGAGGTGACTCCGAGTCGATAATAAGGAATTCCCCTCAACCACGCCCAAAAATAGATGGGGGAAACCAACTTAATTTCCTATTGACCACTGCTGTGTTCTTCAATGTACATGTAGCCAGGTCAAACATCCCGACCATACAATTGATAAGGGGCGGCAGGTAGCCTATTGGTTAAGAGCGTTGTGCCAGGAACCGAAAGGTCGTTGGTTCGAATCGCCGAACCGGCAAAGTGGTAAAAATCTACCTTTCTGCCATTGAGCAAGGCGCCGTTGACGTGGATGTCGATTTAAGCCTGCCACTGCAGCTCTCTGATTCAATGGGGTTGGGTTAAATGCCGAAGACACATTTCGGTTGAAAGCATTCTGTTGCGCAACAGACTAGGGTACCCCCTTCTGATTCCCTTTCATTTTCTCAATGCTCCCACATAGGGAAATAGAGCTTGCGATAAAGCCCTGTGGCGTCAGCCTATTCGCCAAGTAGGCTTAACGTAGCTATGTGTGTGTGGAAAACATTTAATCAAAGGTGAGACATTTAACTTGTTTAGTACTGTCCGTGTGTAACTCCATTCGCTAATTCTAGCTGTATAGTCCGTTTTTGTGTTGTTGGACTTGGCTAGCTTTATCAAAGATTTTTATAACTAACCCAAGACAGACCTGAGCCTGTCATTTCCAATGGGAGCAAATTAATCATGGTGGGCAGAACAAGCGAGGAGGAGTGCAGAGCCAATCACCAGCTAGTGAGATCCTATAGAGGTGTCATAGTACCCATAAAACCTAGCGGTCAAATAGGGAAATGGTTCCAATCATTTTCCACCATTCATTTTTCCCATAGGAGATTCCATAAAAACTTTAACTAAAGGCTGTGTTTTGTGTAGGCTTACCCTGCCATGACGTTTTGATAACTATCAGGCCTAGCTTGCTATTATGAAAATCGAATTAAAAAATACAAATAATGTTTTCAATTGGACTTTTGCTTTCAACAGCAGCTCAAACAAAACATGTAACTATGAACTATAGCCATTGAATTATACTATGTCAATATACCATGCATTATAGGGAAATAATACAAGCTCTAGAACGCCCTTCAAGCCAATCAGAAACGAGTATTCAACAATGCCATGGTATAAAGAAATAAGAATGTATGACAGGCAGACAGTCGAACAACGTTTCTGGTTAGGAAGAAATACTTAAGCCTAATTTTTATTTATCCGTTTATAATTTCTGAAATTTGATAGGCCCATGTTTCATATATAAATAAATGTTCCATATGCACAAAAAGTGTATTTCTCTCATTTTGTGCACAAATTTGTTTACATCTCTGTTAGTGAGCATTTCTCCTTTGCCAAGATAATCCACCCACCTGGCAGGTGTGGCATATCAAGAAACTGATTAAACAGCATGATCATTACACAGGTGCACTTTGTGCTGGGGACAATAAAAGGCCACTCTAAAATGTGCAGTTTTACCCGACCTCAACCCAATTGAGATGGTTTGGGATGAGTTGGATCGCAGAGTGAAGGAAAAGCAGCGAACAAGTGCTCAGCATATGTGGGAACTCCTTCAAGACTGTTGAAAAAGCATTCCAGGTGAAGCTGGTTGAGAGAATGCCAAGTGTGCAAAGCTGTCATCAAGGCAAAGGGTGGCTATTTGAAGAATCTCAAATATAAAGTATATTTTGATTAGTTTAACACTTTTTTTTTGTTACTACATGATTCCATATGTGTTATTTCACAGTTTTGATGTCTTCACTATTATTCTACAATGTTGAAAATAGTAAAAATTCAGAAAAACCCTTGAATGAGTAGGTGTCCAAACTTTTGACTGGTACTGTATATTTCTAAACTACTGGACAGATATGCATGCCACTTTCACCTAGTAGTAGTAGACACATTAGGCTTATGATTATGGGCTGAGATTTCTAGCTAACAGTTCTAGGATTTTCGTCAAAGGTCTATAGACTACAATATTACACAGAAGAACATGTGGTTTTGAGAGGCGTAGTCTATAGCTATGGTGTTTTGGGTTTACCTACTAACCACTCTCTCCCCTGATCTGGTATTCCCAGTTCTGACAGCGCACGCGTTGCCTTGGGCTGGGGTGCAGCAACAGCGCGAGGAGAACCAGGGGACGGAGCTGCACCGTGGGGCCCACGACGAGGAGGGAAACCCACAGACGGCCTTAGCACCACAGGAAGTGGACTGGGTAAGACCGTGCCCACCTACCCTGAGTCCCGATCTGTTTGGGTCAGTGCAATCTCGGATCGTTGGGACGTCCCTACCCTAAACCCCTACCAAACCATGTAAAATGTCAACTTCAATGGGGTAGGGACGTCCTAAGGAACCTGGATAGCACGGACCGATTTGTTTGTGCTGTCTTGCCAATTCATCCACCTCTCTATACTCAACCTATTGTTGTTGACCCAAGAGAGAAGAAAAACCTGTACACTGCACTTGCTAGCATGCTTTTTATTTATTTAAACTTAAGTACATCGGCCTAACAGCCTTCGTCGAGTTTTGTTGACCCTATTAACCTGTCCATCCACTTCTTTATACTCAAACTGTTGTTGTGGTTGCCTTTTTCCACCACCCAGACTACCTCAGGAGCCGCAGCGGCCCTCCTCCAGGGAGATCCAGACACCCAGGAGGCCCCCCAGGCTCTCAGCCCATCCCAGCCCAGGACCAGAGGGGTTACCAGGGGCAGTGCAGGGCAGGACCAGGCCCCTGGAACAGAACAGCAGTCACTGGTAATACCAGCAGCAGAGTCTCCATCAACATTACACCTGACAGCATCTCCTCAATCACCAGCCACTATCCAGTCTACATCAACTGTCCTGTCGACTGTAATGGTCCAGTCCACGGTAACTACTCTGTCAAAAGAAACTGTCCAAACGACCACAGCGGTCCAGTCTACCGTAACGGCGACAGCAGCAGCGTCAGAGCGCCCGCCACCTGTCCTCTCCGGGTTACCCAGTACCCCTCTTCAGGATACACAGCCCAGCCTCGTACCCCCTCGTCCACCCCGACCTCCTCGAGCACCACCATCACAGTCTCACACAGACGTACTACCTGTAGCTCGTCCAATAGTAGTGCCCTCAACACAACCAGCTAGGCCTACAGCCGTAACCGATGGACCACCGGCCGCACCACCAACACAACCGCAACCGCCTACGGTTTTGGAGCAGTCGGGTGTTGGCACGGCAACATCGTTAACACCACCGGTCCAGTCCTCTCCGTCTCCGACTGAGTTGACAGAACCTTCCGGCACCCCTGAAAAGCAGGCGTCATTGGTCACTGAGCATGTGCAACGCTCCTCCACCGTGCCACCTCCGAAGTCACCTGCTGTCCCAGAGACGTCTGATGAAGCCCCTCTACAGCCGTCAGCCCCTGCTGTAACCACACCATCACCCTCTGGCCCCTGTCAAATGTCTAAGACACAGTTTTTAGCTCAATTGTCAGTAGTACCCCTAGTACGCGACCCGCCGAGGGTGGAGGAAGATGAGGAGGGGGAGAGGCTTTCCCCCCTCCCTGCCATGTCTACGGAAGCTGTGATAACCAGGTCTGTCGCTACGGAGACGACTCCCGCCAAAGAGACTAAGGAGGAGATTGTTGTCCAGGTAGGCGGCCGCCGAAAGTCAAGTCCACGTGAAGCGATCCTCTCTGGTCTCCGCCTCCGCTTAAGGCCCCGCCCCCAGGACAGCGCGACATCTCCCGTGGTTGCTAAGAAACCCAGAGGAGATAGAACCGCCCCTCTAGACCACGACTACTCAAAGGTGATGCAGAACGGAGGAGAAAAGTCCAGTGAATCACACGTTGACCAGGATGTAGTAGAGGACACCACTAACGGTGTGACGGCTGACGACAAGTCTACTGGACAAGGAAGTAGTAACCAAGTCATCAGTGAGGAAGAGGGAGGAGCTAACACTGATGTGACCTCCCCGACTAGACAGTCACCTATTGGTGGAGGAGGAGGCGTGTCCAAATCCAAGAAGAGAAACATGACCTGGGTGCAGGCTCAGAGACTATTGGCCCTAGCCCAGGCTAAGAGGAGTAGGTCAAAGGTCACCAAGACCTCCCAGAGAGGTCTGAGGTCAGAGCTAAGAGGTCTGGTGACACAGTTTCTGCCTTCCAACCCACAGCGTCGCCTGTCATACAGCCCCAGCCCTCACGCTACCTCCACCTCCAGCCCACGCCGCACCAGTCCTCGCCAGGCTACAAGGGCGGACACAAACCCTTCTCCTGCCACCGCTCCTCACTCACAGCCTCACCAGTTCAAAGTTACTTCCACCACCTCTCGTCGCGGAAGACCTCGTTCAGGGGCCGTGGCGGCTTTAAATTTGAAACGGTCTCCCTCCAACCCTCAACCTATCCCCTTCATTGTCAAAGTCAGCCCTCGCTCCGGATTCAAGAAGTCCCCCCAGTGCATGCTGACGTTAAAGCAGGGGCGCCGATACCGCCAATCACAACCGATGTGGTCACCGCCGGGACCGTTCCAGCACCAACAGTCTCCCCAGTCTCCACGGAAACGTCTCGCCAAGAACCAGTGTGCAGACTGCGGTCGTGTCCTGAGCAGCGGCGCTGCTTTAGAGAGCCACGCCTCCCTCCACACGGGGAAGCGCCCGTTCGCCTGCTCCGCCTGCGGCAAGGACTTCCCCAACCTCAAGGGCCTCAACCGCCACGCCCGCGTCCACGGCGACCAGCGGGGCCACCAGTGTCCGCAGTGTGACAAGACCTTCGTCTACCGCTTCGGCCTGACCAAGCACGAGCAGGTGGTCCACAGCGGCGTGCGTCCGTTCGTCTGCCCGATCTGTGACAAACGCTTGATCACCCGGCGTGACCTGGAGACGCATATCCGCGTTCACACTGGAGAGAAACCATTTGCCTGTTCCCTCTGTGTGAAGCGGTTCAAGAGGCGTGTGGAGCTGAATGTTCACCTGATGTGGCACAACGGGGAGAAGAGACACTGGTGCTCATACTGCGGGAAGGGATTTCTGGATTACAATAATCTGAAGAGCCACAAACTGGTCCACACAGGGGAGAAGCCCTACACCTGCTCTGAGTGTGGCAAGTGTTTCAAACAGACTGGCCATCTGAAGAAACACCTGAAGACCATACACAAACACAGATAGGGAGGGGACGAGTCTTAAATGGCTCCCTATATAGTGCACTACTTTGGACCAGAGAGTGTCAGGCCCTGGTAAAGTAGTACACTATCCAGTGAGGGAAAAAAGTATTTGATCCCCTGCTGATTCTGTACATTTGCCCACTGACAAAGACATGATCAGTCTATAATTTTAATGGTAGGTTTATTTGAACAGTGAGAGACAGAATAACAACAAAAAAATCCAGAAAAATGCATGTCAAAAATGTTATAAATTGATTTGCATTTTAATGAGGGAAATAAGTATTTGACCCCTCTGCAAAACACAACTTAGTGGCAAAACCCTTGTTGGCAATCAGAGGTCAGACGTTTCTTGTAGTTGGCCACCAGGTTTGCACACATCTCAGGAGGGATTTTGTCCCACTCCTCTTTGCAGATCTTCTCCAAGTCATTAAGGTTTCGAGCCTGACATTTGGCAACTCGAACCTTCAGCTACCTCCACAGATTTTCTATGGGATTAAGGTCTGGAGACTGGCTAGGCCACTCCAGGACCTTAATGTGCTTCTTCTTGAGCCACTCCTTTGTTGCTGTGTGCTTTGGGCCATTGTCATGCTGGAATACCCATCCACAACCCATTTTCAATGCCCTAGCTGAGGGAAGGAGGTTCTCACCCAAGATTTGACGGTACATGGCCCCGTCCATTTGATGCGGTGAAGTTGTCCTGTCCCCTTAGCAGAAAAACACCCCCAAAGCATAATGTTTCCACCTCCATGTTTGACGGTGGGGATGGTGGTGTTGGGGTCATAGGCAGCATTCCTCCTCCTCCAAACACGGCGAGTTGAGTTGATGCCAAAGAGCTCGATTTTGGTCTCATCTGACCACAACACTTTCACCCAGTTCTCCTCTGAATCATTCAGATGTTCACTGGTAAACTTCAGACATGCCTGTATATGTGCTTTCTTGAGCAGGGGGACCTTGCGGGCGCTGCAGGATATCAGTCCTTCACGGCGTAGTGTGTTACCAATTGTTTTCTTGGTGACTATGGTCCCAGCTGCCTTGAGATCATTGACAAGATCCTCCCGTGTAGTTCTGGGCTGATTCCTCACCGTTCTCATGATCATTGCAACTCCACGAGGTGAGATCTTGCATGGAGCCCCAGGCCAAGGGAGATTGACAGTTATTTGGTGTTTCTTCCATTTGCGAATAATCTCACCAACTGTTCTCACCAAGCTGCTTGGCGATGGTCTTGTAGCCCATTCCAGCCTTGTGTAGGTCTACAATCTTGTCCCTGACATCCTTGGAGAGCTCTTTGGTCTTGGCCATGGTGGAGAGTTTGGAATCTATCCGATTGATTGCTTCTGTGGACAGGTGTCTTTTATACAGGTAACAAGCTGAGATTAGTAACACTCCCTTTAAGAGTGTGCTCCTAATCTCAGCTCGTTACCTGTATAAAAGACACCTGGGAGCCAGAAATCTTTCTGATTGAGATGGGGTCAAATACTTATTTCCCTCATTAAAATGCAAATCAATTTAACATTTTTGACATGTGTTTTTCTGGATTTTGTTGTTGTTATTCTGTCTCTCACTGTTCAAATAAACCTACCATTAAAATTATAGACTGATAAAACATTTTGTCAGTGGACAAAAGGTACAAAATCAGCAGGGGATCAAATCCTTATTTCCCTCACTGTATAGGGAATAGGGTGTATAGAAATAACTATTCCCTCATATCGGCTTTCTATTTGCTGTGAATTCAAAACCCAGCCATGTTAGTTTTATCGAAGCAGGGATCCCAATCTATTCTCACAGTGCTTTGGAAGGACTTGTTATTTTATGTATTGATTACAAGAGTCAAAGCTTTTGTTGTCTAAACATTTGGGGCTGATTTTGTTGTGTGGAAGAATCATGCTGCAAGAGAATGACGTCGCTAAGTGTAAAAATGTTTTTACAAGTTGTTGACTTGAATTGAGTTGGTTATTTGTATTTAAAACATCAATTCTGGTTATTCGTCATTTGTTATTCATTAGGAAAGTTATAAGCCTAAACAAGTTTGAATGTAGGTGTACTGTGTTTACGTCTCACGTCATGGTTTTTATGTTCTGCGGTTTTGAACTACACTGAACAAAAATATAAACTCAACATGTATAGTGTTGGTCCCATGTTTCATGAGCTGAAATAAAATAACCCAGAAATGTTCCATACGCACAAAAAGCGCATTTCTCTCATATTGTGAACAAATTTGTTTACATCCCTGTTAGTGAACATTTCTCATTTGCCAAGATAATCCATCAACCTGACAGGTGTGGCATATCAAGAAGCTGATTAAATGTGGAGTTTTGTCAAACAGAGTGCCCCATGGTGGGGTTACGGTATGGGCAGGCATAGGCTACAGACAACGAACACATTTGCATTTTATCTAAGGAAATTTGAATGCACAAAAATACCATGAGATCCTGAGGACCATTGTGAGGCCCATTTTTTTGAAGGTATCTGTGACCAACAGATGCATATCTGTATTCCCAGTTGTGAAATCCATATACTAGGGCTTAATGAATTTATATAACTTACCTGATATCTTCATATGAACTGTAACTCAGTAAAATCAATGAAATTGTTGTTTATATTTTTGTTCGGTATAGATGCATTAAAATGTTTTTATTTTTATGTAAAAATCTGCGCTGGACTTGAATGACCCTCCAGGTCGTAATTAGAAGTAGAAAACGCTGAAAAAATATTGTTACCCAAGTTGTGACGTTTTACCTTTCACCTTTTCAACCAAAACATGACAAAAAATCAAATTCTTTACAGAAAAGTCTATCAATTAGGATAATGTAGCTAGTTTGACATATTGTCAATGTTAAGCAAGCTAACTTTTATTAGCAACGTTAACTAGCTAAATGTTTATTGGTTGAAGATTTGTTCGGACTTCAAAAGCACTTGAACACAATCATGGCAGACTTACGACATCCCACAAGCACATGAATGCCCCATTTTCAAATGTTTGTTAGGTTGGCATGGTCATTATGACAGACAATTCATAGACAGTCTATAATTTAAGGCATACATTCTTATTCAACACAGGGTTAGATTTCCAACAGTTCATATTTTCAATGTCCTTATTAATAAACAATTGATCACCCAAAAAATAAATGTTCTCAATGTCAAATTAAAACTAAACAAAAAATAGTTGTTTTCTAGACCACCACTCAGTCCACGAGATTCGGCCTGTGTTTGTGCTGGTGTGACTTCAGATGGTTCAGTTGTTTGAAGCGGAGTCCACACACAGCACAGCAGTACGGTCTCTCCCCAGTGTGGGTGCGCTTGTGCACCTTCAAAATGTCTGCCCGTGTGAAGCTCTTGTCACACATGGTGCAGCGGTGGGGTTTCTCCTGCGTGTGAATGCGCTGATGCAGCTTGAGGTTCCAGAGCCGACTGAACTTGTTCCCGCAGAGGGAGCAGCAGTAGGGCTTGTCTGTCGTCTGGCTGCATTTGTGCCTCTTCAGGTCGGAGAAGGAGGTGAAGCCCTTGCCGCAATCTCTGCAGAGGTGGAGTCCCTCGGCCTGGTGGACCTTGAGGTTGCAGGCCTGGGTGAAGGTCTTACCGCACTGGGTGCGGGAGTATAGACGCCCTGGCCCTAAACTCGACCATCTCCCAGTTTTGTGTTTCTCCTTGTGGGCCTTGAGGGAACCAGAGTCTGGGAAGGTCATTGTGCATTGATTGCAGGCGTGACGCCTCCCCCCTCCTCCGGTTACCTGCTCTTGTGAACGATCTCTCAGGTTTAGAGAGTGTCCAAAGTCATCAGCGGCACCATACAGGCTCTCTGTGTTGTTGTGGGCTGAGCTTCCAGAGTGGATGGAGGTTAGACCCCTTTGGCCAGCTCTGCTACCCATGTCCGGAACACCGTGTTCAGGGTACCCCTCCTCGTTGATCAACAGGCAGTTCAGGTCTCCCACCTCCTGGTGGGGGGACCTCGTTAGCGACCCCATCCGCTCCCTCATGCTCTGATGGGGGCCAGTCATGTGGGAGCGATGGTGATGGTCTCCCCCCTCAGACCCCCCCAGGTTCACCTGGTAGTGACCCACTGCTCCGTAGCTCAGCGCCCCCAGACGAGACGGAGAACCAGGAAGCCTATCCAGCCCTTCCATGTCTAGAAGATGGTCACCATTGCCGTAACCAGACTTCTCAAAGCCGCCCCCCAGTTCCTCCATGCTGTAACGAGGGCGGTAGAGAGGGTCAGTGGGGTCCCCTGGGTCTCCCTCGGGGCCCGGTGGTTCAGGCCCCTGGTCTAGACCGGACCCCCAGTCATCCTGGCACTGCTGCAGCTCCTGCTCACTGAAACTCTTACTGGGCCCCGAGACGTCCGAACCATTGGCCCCTGAAGAACACAGGAGCCATGAGGTATTAGAAGCATTAGCATTAGAGGCATTGGTAATAGTAGAAACTGTAGTAGAGTAACTAATGCTAAATGTGAACTTAAAGTTTCAAGTTGATTTGTTATGATACCAATGACAACATATTAGAAGCTACTTTCCTTTTCATTCTCATCATCATAAAGATGGTCTGTTATGTTTGTTGTAAACTCCTCAACTCACCGTCCAGGCAGCCGGCCCATCTCTCCCGTAGTTCAGTGTTGGGGAGAGCCTCCTCTTTCAGCAGGCTGTCCTGCTTCTGACCTCCGACCTCTGTGGACTGCCAGAGGAAATTAATGAGTCGATTCAGACTAAATGATGGATAAACTGACAGTGAATGAATAGAGTGGACATGACGGTCCCCTATTCCTCCTGACAGACAAGTTCTAATCTGTTCTACACAATACATTTTTATCTGAAGGTTCTGTAACACTGGTGTTTAGTCCATCCCCTAGCTACCTCAGAGGTACTCCTAGGGCTGGTGGCCTCGGCCTCCTCCAGATCATGCGAGGCTGTTTCCTCTGCCACGGCCCCACAGCTGCTCCACTCCTCCCCTGGAACCTTCTCCTGCTTCAGGCCAAGCTCCCTCTCTGCATCTGGCCACAGGTAAACAAAGAGAAAAATTAATCTTATGGAAAGGTGAAAGCTGAATTGTGAATAATGTAGTCTCCTCGTATCAGTGCAGATGAAGGAAATAAAGCATCTTACCACCAATTCAACTGATCAGTGTTCACCAAAATCTGGAAGGTACACATTACAGCAGCCGCACTTCAGAGTGATTCCTCCATTCGGAAAGTATTCAGATCCCTTGACTTTTTCCACATTTTGCTACGTTACAGCTTTATTCTAAAATAGATTAAATCTACACACAACACCCCATAATGACAAAGCAACATCAGGTTTAGAAATGTTTGCAAATTTATTGAAAATAAAAAACTAAAATATCACATTTATATAAGTATTCAGACCCTGTACTAAGTAATTTGTTGAAGCACCTTTGGCAGCGATTTCAGCCTAGAGTCTTCTTGGGTATGATGCTACAAGCTTGGTACACCTGTATTTGGGGAGTTTCCCCCATTCTTCTCTGCAGATCCTCTCAAGCTCTGTCAGGTGTGATGGGGAGCGTCGATGCACAGCTATTTTCAGGTCTCTTCGGAGATGTTAGATCGGGTTCAAGTCCGGGCTCTGGCTGGGCCACTCAAGGACATTCAGAGACTTGTCCGGAAGCCACTCCTGCGTTGTCTTGGCTGTGTGCTTACGGTCATTGTTCTGTTGGAAGGTGAACCTTCGCCCCAGTCTGAGGTCCTGATCGCAGGTTTTCATCAAGGATCTCTGTACTTGGCTCTGTTCATCTTTCCCTCAATCTTGACTAGTCTCCCAGTCCCTGCCGCTGAAAACCATCCCCACAGCATGATACTGCCACCACCATGCTTCACCGTAGGGATGGTGCCAGGTTTCCTCCAGACGTGACGCATGGCATTCACTCCAAAGAGTTCAATCTTGGTTTCATCAGACCAGAGAATCTTGTTTCTCATGGTCAGAGTCCTTTAGGTGCCTTTTGGCAAACTCCAAGCGGGCTGTAATGTGCCTTTTACTGAGAAGTGGCTTCTGTCTGGCCACTACCATAAAGGCCTGATTGGTGGAGTGCTGCAGAGATGGTTGTCCTTCTTGAAGGTTTGTCAGAGTGCTCTGTCAGAGTGACCATCGGGTTCTTGGTCACCTCCCTGACCAAGCCCTTCTCCCCCGATTGCTCAGTTTGGCCAGGCGGCCAGCTCTAGGAAGAGTCTTGGTGGTTCCAAACTTCTTCCATTTAAGAATGATGGAGGCCACTGTGTTCATGGGGACCTTCAATGCTGCAGAAATATTTTGGTTCCCTTCCCCAGATCTGTGCCTCGACACAATTCTGTCTCGGAGCTCTACAAACAATTCCTTCAACCTCATGGCTAGTTTTTGCTCTGACATGCACTGTCAACTGTGGGACCTTACATAGACAGGTGTGTGCCTTTCCAAATCATGTCCAATTAATTTAATTTACCACAGGTGGACTCCAATCAAGTTGTAGAAACATCAAGGATGATCAATGGAAACAGGATGCACCGGAGCTCAATTTAGAGTCTCATAGCAAAGGGTCTGAATACTTACACTACCAGTCAAAAATGTGGACACACCTACTCATTCAAGGGTTTTTCTAATTTTTTTTACTATTTTCTACATTGTAGAATAATAGTGAAGACATCAAAACTATGAAATAACACATATGGAATAATGTAGTAACCAAAGGTGTTAAACAAATCAATATATATTTTATATTTGAGATTCTTCAAATAGCCACCCTTTGCCTTGATGACAGCTTTGCACACTCTTGGCATTCTCTCAACCAGCTTCATGAGGTAGTCACCTGGAATGCATTTCAATTAACAGGTGTGCCTGTTAATTGTTCTTGTGGAATGCATTTGAGCCAATCAGTTGTGTTGTGACAAGGTAGGGGGGGGGTGTACAGAAGATAGCCCTATTTGGTAAATGACCAAATCCATATTATGTCAAGAACAGTTCAAATAAGCAAAGAGAAACGACAGTTCATCATTACTTTAAGACATGAAGGTCAGTCAATGCTGAACATTTCAAGAACTTTGAAAGTTTCTTCAAGTGCAGTCGCAAAAACCATCAAGCGCTATGATAATAATAAATAATATGCCATTTAGCAGACGCTTTTATCCAAAGCGACTTAGTCATGCGTGCATACATTTATTTTTTGTGTATGGGTGGTCCCGGGGATCGAACCCACTAACTTGGCGTTACAAGCGCCGTGCTCTACCAGCTGAGCTACAGAGGACCATGATGAAATTGGCCCTCATGAGGACCGCCACAGGAATGGAAGACCCAGAGTTACCTCTGCTGCAGAGGATAAGTTCATTAGAGTTACCAGCCTCAGAAATTGCAGCCCAAATAAATGCTTCACAGAGTTAAAGTAACAGACACATCTCAGCATCAACTGTTCAGAGGGGACTGTGTGAATCAGGCCTTCATGGTCAAATTGCTGCAAAGAAACCACTACTAAAGGACACCAATAAGAAGAAGAGACCTGCTTGAGCCAAGAAACACGAGCAATGGACATGAGAGAGAGAGAGCGAGAGAGACCCAGAACGTGAGCAGAGCAACAGGCCCAACACTATTACACCCGCCCAATCACCATCCTGCGACCTAAGAGTCAGATGCTCAACATTCTCTTCTCACACCTACTGTGATGGTCCGGGCCTAAACCACACAAAAACAACACTAGACACTATGGAACACAAAGCTTTTACCATCTCATCCTGGAATATACAGTTGAAGTCGGAAGTTTACATTCACTTAGGTTGGAGTCATTAAAACCTGTTTTTCAACCACTGAACAAATTTCTTGTTAAACTATAGTTTTGGCAAGTCGGTTGGGACATTTACTTTGTGCATGACACAAGTCATTTTTCCAACAAATGTTTACAGAGATTATTTCACTTATAATTCACTGTATCACAATTCCAGTGGGTCAGAAGTTTACAATACACTAAGTTGACTGTGCCTTTAAACAGCTTGGAAAATTCCAGAAAATGATGTCATAGCTTTAGAAGCATCTGATAGGCTAATTGACATCATTTGAGTCAATTGGAGGTGTACCTGTGGATGTATTTCAAGGCCTACCTTCAAACTCAGTGCCTCTGCTTGACATCATGAAAATAAATCAGCCAAGACCTCAGAAAAGATTTGTATACCTCCACAAGTCTGGTTCATCCTTGGGAGCAATTTCCAAACGCCTGAAGGTACTACGTTCATCTGTACAAACAATAGTACGCAAGTATAAACACCATGGGACCACGAAGCCGTCATACCGCTCAGGAAGGAGACACGTTCTGTCTCCTAGAGATGAACGTACTTTGGTGCAAAAAGTGCAAATCAATCCCAGAACAACAGCAAAGGACCTTGTGAAGATGCTGGAGGAAACAGGTACAAATGTATCTATATCCACAGTAAAACGAGTCCTATATCGACATAATCTGAAAGGCCGCTCAGTTAGGAAGAAGACACTGCTCCAAAACCGCCATAAAAAGGCCAGACTACGGTTTGCAACTGCACATGGGGACAAAAATCTTACTTTTTGGAGAAATGTTCCCTGGTCTGATGAAACAAAAATAGAACTGTTTGGCCATAATGACCATTGTTATGTTTGGAGGAAAAAGGGGGATGCTTGCAAGCTGAAGAACACCATCCCAACCGTGAAGCACCGGGGTGGCAGCATCATGCTGTGGGGGTGCTTTGCTGCAGGAGGGACTGGTGCACTTCACAAAATACATGGCATCATGAGGAAGGAAAATTATGTGGATATATTGAAGCAACATCTCAAGACATCAGTCAGGAAGTTAAAGCCTGGTTGCAAATGGGTCTTCCAAATGGACAATGACCCCAAGTATACTTCCAAAGTTGTGGCAAAATGGCTTAAGGACAACAAAGTTAAGGTATTGGAGTGGCCATCACAAAGCCCTGACCTCAATCCTATAGAACATTAGTGGGCAGAAATGAAAAAGCGCGTGCGAGCAAGGAGGCCTACAAACCTGACTCAGTTACACCAGCTCTGTCAGGAGGAATGGGCCAAAATTCACCCAACTTATTGTGGGAAGCTTGTGGAAGGCTACCCGAAACGTTTGACCCAAGTTAAACAATTTATAGGCAATGCTACCAAATACTAATTGAGTGTATGTAAACTTCTGACCCACTGGGAATGTGATGAAAGAAATAAAAGCTGAAATAAATCACTCTCTACTATTATTCTGACATTTCACATTCTTAAAATAAAGTGGTGATCCTAGCTGACCTAAGACAGGGACTTTTTACTAGGATTAAATGTCAGGAATTGTGAAAAACTGAGTTTAAATGTATTTGGCTAAGGTGTATGTAAACTTCCGACTTCAACTGTACAAGGTCTGAGGTCATCTGCCTTTGGCCTAAAGAGCAGGAACCCAGACTTCCTCAAAGAAATTGGAAATACAGACTCAGGGGGTATGCTAATTTGGTATAGAGCAGACCTAACCCACTCTATTAAATTAGTCAAAACAGGAACATTTTACATCTGGCTAGAAATGAATAAGGAAATTATCTCAGAGAAAAATGTACTCATGTATGCTACCTATATCCCCCCAATAGAATCCCCATACTTTAACAATGACAGCTTCTCCATCCTAGAAGGGGGAGACCAACAATTTCCAGGCCCAGGGACATGTAATAGTGGTGACCTAAATGCCTGAACTGGACAAGAACCCACACAGGGGGATAAACACCTACCTGGAGGTGACAGAGATCCATTTCAGGCCCAGGCCCATTTCCAGACCCAGTGATTCCTAGGTTGTTTATGTAAAGAATATGTGTTGGTCCATGGTGGGTAATGAGGAGCAAACAGACACTGCACTTGACACATTTATGAAATTGCTTATTCCAGTTACTAATAAGCATGCACCCATTAAGAAAATGACTGTAAAAACTGTTAAATCCCCGTGGATTGATGAGGAATTGAAAAATTGTATGGTTGAGAGGGATGAGGCAAAAGGAATGGCAAATAAGTCTGGCTGCACAACTGATTGGCAAACGTATTGCAAATTGAGAAATCATGTGATTAAACTGAATAAAAAGAAGAAACAACACTACGAAACAAGGATTAATGACAAAGAATGATAGTAAAAAGCTTTGGAGCATCTTAAATGAAAATTTGGGAAAAAAGGCAAACTCAGCTCCATCATTTATTGAATCAGATGGCTCATTCATCACAAAACCAACTGATATTGCCAACTACTTTAATAATTGCTTAATTGGCAAGATTAGCAAATTTAGGCATGACATGCCAGCAACAATTGCTGAGACTACACATCCAAGTATATCTGACCAAATTATGAAAGATAAGCATTGTAATTTTGAATTCCTTAAAGAAATTGACAACAAACTTTCAGCATGCTTATAGAGAAGGACATTCAACAAGCACAACACTTACACAAATGACTGATGATTGGCTGAGATAAATGGATGATACAAATATTGTGGGGGCTGTTTTGTTAGACTTCAGTGCGGCTTTTGACATTACCAATCATAGTCTGCTGCTGGAAAAACTTGTGTTATGGCTTTACACCCCCTGCTATAATGTGGATAAAGAGTTACTTGTCTAACAGAACACAGAGGGTGTTCTTTAATGGAAGCCTCTCAAACATAATCCAGGTAGAATCAGGAATTTCCCAGGGCAGCTGTCTAAGCCCCTTGCTTTTTTTCATCTTTACTAACGACATGCCACTGGCTTTGAGTAAAGCCAGTGTGTCTATGTATGTGGATGACTCAACACTGTACACATCAGCTACTACAGCAACTGAAATAACTGCAACACTTAACAAAGAGTTGCAGTTAGTTTCAGAATGGGTGGCAAGGAATAAATTAATCCTGAATATTTCCAAAACTAAAAGCATTTTATTTGGGTCAAATCATTCACTAAACCCTAAACCTCAACTACATCTCATAATGAATAATGTGGAAATTGAGCAAGTTGAGGAGACTAAACTGCTTGGAGTAACCCTGGATTGTAGACTGTCGTGGTCAAAGCATATTGTAGCTAAGATGGGGAGAAGTATTTCCATATTTAAGCGCTGCTCTGCCTTCTTAACAGCACTATCAACAAGGCAGGTCCTACAGGCCCTAGTTTTGTGGCACCTAGACTACTGTAGTGTGGTCAGGTGCCACAAAGAGGGACTTGAGAAAATTACAGTTGGCTCAGAACAGGGCAGCACGGCTGGCCCTTAAAAATGCACAGAGAGCTAACATTAATGACATGCATGTCAGTCTCTCCTGGCTCAGAGTGGAAGAGAGATCGACTTCATCACTGCTTGTTTTTGTAAGAGGTGTTGACAAGCTGAATGTACCGAGCTGTCTGTTTAAACTACTATCACACAGCTCAGAAACTCATGCATACCCCACAAGACATGCCACCAGAGGTCTCTTCACAGTCCCCAAGTCCAGAACAGACTACGGGAGGCGCAGAGTACTACATAGAGCCATGACTACAAGGAGCTCTATTCCACATCAGGTAACTGATGCAAGCAGTAGAATCAGATTAAAAAAATTATGGAACAACGGGGACTGTGAAGAGACACATGCATACGCACACATTGTGATATTGTTGTATGGTGGTATTAAACATTTTGTATTGTAGATAGGTAGTGGTGTAATAATGTCATATGATGTACTTTTATATTTTGTTTTATATGTAATGTAAGTGCTTTAATATGTTTGGATCCCAGGAAGAGTAGCTGCTGCTAATGGGGATCCCTAATAAATACAAATACTAGCCTGTGGTGACCTGTATGCCAAAACTGGACAAGAACCTGACACCCTAGGCACACAGGGGGACAAACACCTAACTGGAGGTGACAGCATTCCCTTCCCCATATGCCCCCCTAGACACAACTACGACAACATAACCAACAAAAACGGGTCACAACTCCTGCAGCTCTGTCGGACGCTGGGTATGTACATAGTCAATGGTAGGCTTCGAGGGGACTCCTACGGTAGGTACACCTATAGCTCATGTCTTGGCAGTAGTACGGTAGACTACTTTATCACTGACCTCAAACCAGAGTCTCTTAGAGCGTTCACAGTCAATACACTGATACCCCTATCAGATCACAGCAAAAGCACACTCTACTTGAACAGAGCTATGCTCAATCATGAGGCATCAAAGCCAAAGGAACTGAATAAGACATGCTATTGATGGAAGGAAAGTAGTGTGGAAATCTACCCAAACACAATATTTTCTTTTTATTTATTTTTATTTGGCAACATCAAAAACAATCCCTTCTAGACAATTTCCTGGACAAAATGTTTCACTGTAATAGTGTAGGTATAAACTTGGCAGTAGAAAACCTAAACAGTATATTTGACCTCTCCGCTTCCCTATCAAATAAAAGAATATCAAGCAGACAACCATAGAAAATTTACAACAATGACAAATGGTTTGATGAAGAACGCAAAAACCTAAAAGAAATTGAGAAAGCTATCCACCCAAAAACATAGAGACCCAGAAAACCTGAGCCTACGCCTTCACTATGGTGAATCACTAAAACAATACAGAAATGCACTACGGAAAAATAAAGAACAGCAAGTCAGAAATCAGCTCAATGTAATTGAAGAATCCCGAGAAGAATAGCTGTGCCACTAGAGATCCTGGTTCGAATCCAGGCTCTGTCGTAGCCGGCCGTGACCGGGAGACCCATGGGGCGGCGCACAATTGGCCCAGCGTCGTCCAGGGTAGGGGAGGGAATGGCCGGCAGGGATGTAGCTCAGTTGGTAGAGCATTGCGTTTGCAATGCCAGGGTTGTGGGTTCGATTCCCACGGGGGGCCAGTATAAAAAATATATAATAATAAAAATAAAAATAAAAGATTTATGCAAAAATAATCCATAGAATCTAACCACTTCTGGGAAAATTGGAAAACTAAACAAACAACAACACAAAGAGCTATCTATCCAAAACGGAGATGTATGGATCAACCACTTCTCCAATCTTTTTGGCCCTATCACAAAGAACAAACAGCAAAAACATATACATGATCAAATAAAAATATTAGAATCAACTATTATAGACTACTAGAACCCACTGGATTCTCAAATTACATTGAATGAACTACAGGACAAATTACAAACCCTCCAACCCAAAAAGGCCTGTGGGGTTGATGGTCTGTAAAATATACAGACCACAAATTCCAATTGGCTATTCTTAAACTCTTTACCATCATCCTCTGCTCTGGCATATTCCCCAATATTTGGAACCAAGGACTGATCACCCCAATCTACAAAAGTGGAGACAAATTTGACCCCAATAACTACCGTGGGATATGCGTCAACAGCAACCTTGGGAAAATCCTCTGCATTATCATTAACAGCAGACTCGTACATTTCCTCAGCGAAAACAATGTACTGAGCAAATGTCAAATTGTCTTTTTACCAAATTACCGTACGACCGACCACGTATTCACCCTGCACACCCTAATTGACAAACAAACAAACAACCCAAAACCAAGGCAAAGGCTTCTCATACTTTCTTGATTTCAAAAAAGCTTTAGACTCAATTTGGCATGAGAGCCTGCTATACAAATTAATGGAAAGTGATGTTGGGGGCAAAACATACAACATTATAAAATCCATGTTCACAAACAACAAGTGTGCGGTTAAAATGGGCAAAAACACACATCTTTCCACAGGGCCCGGGGGGTGAGACAGGGATGCAGCTTAAGCCCCACCCTCTTAAATATATATATAAACGAATTGGCGAGGGCACTAAAACAGTCTGCAGCACCCGGCCTCACCCTACTAGAATCTGAAGTCAAATATCTACTGTTTGCGGATGATCTGGTGCTTCTGTCCCCAACCAAGGAGGGCCTACAGCAGCACCTAGATCTTCCGCACAGATTCTGTCAGACCTGGGCCCTGACAGTAAATCTCAGCGAGACAAAAATAATGGTGTTCCAAAAATGGTCCAGTTGCCAGGACCACAAATCCAAATTCCATCTAGACACTGTTGCCCTAGTGCACACAAAAAACTATACATACCTCGGCCTAATCATCAGCGCCACAGGTATCTTCCACAAATCTGTGAACGATCTGAGAGACAAGGCAAGAAGGGCCTTCTATGCCATCAAAAGGAACATAAAATTAGACATACCAATTAGGATCTGGCTAAAAATATTTCAATCAGTTATAGAACCCATTGCCCTTTATGGTTGTGAGAAAAATTCACAAAATGGGACCAAATTGAGACTCTGCATGCAGAATTCTGCAAAAACATCCTCAGTGTACAACGTAAAACACCAAATAATGCATGCAAAGCAGAATTTGGCCAATACCCGCTAATTATCAAAATCCAGAAAAGAGCTGTTAAATTCTACAACCACCTAAAAGGAAGTTATTCCCAAACCTTCCTTAACAAAGCCATCGCCTACAGAGAAATGAACCTGGAGAAGACCCCACAGAGCCCCAGGACAACAACAACACAATTAGACCCAACCAAACCATGAGAAGAAAAAAAAAAGATAATTACTCTACATATTGGAAAGAATGTCCAAAAAAACTGAGCAAACTAGAATGCTATTTGGCCCTAAACAGAGAGTACACCGTGGCAGAATACCTGACCACTGTGACTGACCCAAACTTAAGGAAATCTTTGACTATGTACAGACTCAGTGAGCACAGCCTTGCACACAGAATGAAGTGGAAACTGAGCTGCACTTCCTACCCTCCTGCCAAATGTATGACCATATTAGAGACACATATTTCCCTCAGATTACACAGACCCACAAAGAATTCAAAAACAAATCCAATTTTGATCAACTCCCATATCTATTGGGTGAAATACCACAGTGTGCAATCACAGCAGCAAGATTTGTGACCTGTTGCCACAAGAAAAGGGCAACCAGTGAATAACAAACACCATTGTAAATACAACCTATATTTATGTTTATTTATTTCCCATTTTGTACTTTAACTATTTGCACATCATTACAATACTGTATATAGACATATGGCACTTGAAATGTCTTTATTATTTTGGAACTTTTGTGAGTAATGTTTACTGTTCATTTTTTATTATCAATTTCACTTGCTTTGGCAATGTAAACACATGTTTCCCATGCCAATAAAGCCCCTTAAATTGAATGTGAATTGAGAGAGAGTGACTGTCATTAGATGTATCTCTCTATACTAAGCAAAAAGACAGTAACTGCTCATTTGGTCGAAAATGAGTTAGTGTCATTTTTGCTACATTAAATACATGCTTAATCATGTGGACAAGTATCCTGCCTCTATTGTATTGTGTTTTGGAGAAAATGGGGGTCATGTTAGCAGTAACTGCATAAGGTTACTGTGAAACCAAAGTAAATAAAAGCCATTTTTCTCAGTTCCATGCTATGAGCAGTTACTGCCTTTTTGTTTGGTAGGGCAGTATACCTGTCTGTGAGGTTCCAGAGTTTCTCTCCTCGGCAGCCTTCCCACAGTCCCCACACTTCCCTGTCCGACCTCCGTCTCTGTCCCTCTCCCTGCGTCTGTTCTCCGACCACTGCAGCCGCTTCTTCAGCGACTCAACCTGCTCCCGGCTCCGGGACACCTCCTTCAGGAAGCTATCCTCCACCAGCCTTGTGATCTCGTACATGGCAGTCTTGAATACCGTCTCCATGACTCCGGAGAGCTGAGACTGGAAGGTTACGGTGGCTTCGGACATCATGGCAAACTGTCTATGTGTAACTAGCTACAGTTAAGAGTTCGTAACGTGTAGCTACTTTTGTACAGGCGAATCAGTCCTGCGATCGAGTCTAGTAAAATGATAGTAAGCTAACGTTAGCAGCAAGGATACTGCCAACTAAACCTTGTGTCTGTGTTAGCAGGCTAGCAAAGCTAGCTACTATTGGAAGTTGTTGTCTGACTCAGTGACTGCCCTAGTAATATATTTTTTTGTAGCATTTCGTGATATAAGATGTAGCAGTTACTGTATATGAGGCTATTCTAATAAATATAAAAACATATATAAATACCAGCGTTAATGAGAGATGATAGTTTGCTTGCTAGCTAGTTACAGAGCCAACACCAAAACATAAGACTTCCGGAAACAAACCTACAGATCGGGTAGTGGGACAATCTAAATTGGAACGATCCTTATCGTACTGGAGAGAAAAGACGACCTTTCTTTGAACAAAACCTTTGTAAGTTTACTGTAAATAAGATTCGAAATATAATTCGGCTATTATAATAACATTCAGATACAGATAATTACCGTAGTAGGCTATTTATTGTGTAAACGATTTCCAGGAAATCTACACGGAAGCGATTTATCCCGCCACACACTCAGCCTTATGCGGGCCCAGGTCTAAGGTAGTGGCGTGGACTAGATAGGGAATAGCGTGTCCAAAACTAGGTTTCTATCCAATTGGCGACAGAAAGTTAGGTTATATCAGTTATACTGTTAGAGCTTTTGTGCAGAATCCACCGCGCTGTTTCAGGTGCAACGTTTATGGTCATGTTGCAGCAGTGCCCTTACGAAAAAAGATTGCAGTCAGAGTGCAGTATAACTGCAGTATGCGGCAAATACTGCGTCCAAAATAACAGTTTTTTTTTTACTACAGGTTTTTTTTATGTTAGTATTGCCTTGTAGGTTAAGCTTTATGCTGAATCCATTAATTAAATACACTTGCATTTAGAATTCCATTCTCAGACCGTTCTTCATTGCCTATTACTGTAACTCAACCATAGTCTTGTGTATATTTTAATTATCTTTATGGAGTCAGATAAACATTTTAATAGGCTAACTGCTTAGTCTCATTATGAGTCGCATGTGATGTATATATAATATACTGTATATTCACATATCAAATATTACTGCCCACTAGTGCTCCCTCTCTCTTCGCTGTGAATTAAAAAATCCAGCAGTGTTAGTTTTAATGACGCAGGAATCCCAATCTATTCTCACAGTGATTGGGAAGGACTTGTTCTTTTATGTTTTTATGTATTGATTGATAACACATATCAAATATTTTGTTGTTTGGAAGAAAAATGCCACGAAATAAAATTTTGATTTTGAATTGAGACTTGAATTAACAGTTGATTAATTGTTTTTAAAACATAAATTCTGGTTATTTATCATTTGTTATTCATTAGGAAAGTTAGAAGCCTAAAAACAAGTTCAAATTGAGGTGTACTGAGTTCACGTCTCACGTCATGGTTTTTATGTTCTGCAGGTTTGAACTAGTTGCTTTAAAGACTGGGAATTTTCACTTGAATGACCCTCTAAGTCATAATTAAGAGTGGGAGACAAAAAACAAAAAAATTTGTTACCCGAGTTGCATGTTTCACCACTGACCCTTCACCCTTTCAACCAAAAGATGAGAACAAATAAATGTTTGACAATTACAAATGTATCAATTTGGAAAAAAATATAAACACAACATGCAACAATTTCAAAGATTTTACTGAGTTACAGTTCATATGAGGAAATCAGTCAATTGAAATAAATTCATTAGGCCCTAATCTATGGATGACACATGACTGGGAATACATATATATATATATATATATATATATATATATATTATGGGCCTCACAATGGGCCTCAGGATCTTGTCACCGTATTTTTGTGCATTCAAATTGCCATCGATAAAATGCAATTGTGTTTGTAGCTTATGCCTGCCCAGACCATAACCCCACCGCCACCATGGGGCACTCTGTTCACAACGTTGACATCAGCAAACTGCTAGCCCACACAATGCCATACACATGGTCTTTGGTTGTCAGGCCAGTTGGATGTACTGCTAAATTCTCTAAAACACATTAGATGTGGCTTATGGTAGAAAAATGAACATTAACTTCTCAGGCAACAGCTCTGGTGGACATTCCTGCAGTCAGCATGCCAATTTCACACTCCCTCAAAACTTGAGACATCTGTGGCATTGTGTTGTGTGACAAAACTGCACATTTTAGAGTGGCCTTTTATTGTCCCCAGCACAAGGTGCACCTGTGTAATGATCATGCCGTTTAATCAGCTTCTTCATATGCCACACCTCACAGGTGGATGGATTACCTTGGAAAATGAGAAATGTTCACTAACAAGGATGTAAACAAATGTTAAAGTCAGCTTTTTGTGCATATGGAACATTTCTGTGATCTTTCATTTCAGCTCATGAAACATGGGACCAACACTTTACATGTTGCGTTTATATATTTTTTCAGAATAGGTAGCTTGACCATATTGTCAATGTTAAGCAAGCTAGCTTGTAACATGCTTTACCAAGAAAGCACAATGTGAAAATAAATTAAACGTTGCCCCTAAAATAAATGAAATGATGAAAATAATGTGTTGCTGAATGTACTTAGTCTTGGCCACGTTATTACACTGTGTTGGGATTATAAAGGCCTATTATGCAGTCGGCCTTTAAGGTTGCAGATATGGGTGTGGTCGGGAGGCATGTCCAACCCACAGGTGCCATCTTGAATTGACTGCAAGCCCATTGTGAGAGAGAGCAAGCATTGTTTGCTGTGTGCTAAGAGGGATTTTTAGGCCTCTTTTTTATCACAGTCCACTGCTTTGGTGAAAATTAGAACCGGAATAACACTAGTGTGGTGATAAGGAAACAAAACACTATAGCAAAGTTAACTTCCTAAACAAACATCATTATGTTGTCATCCAGAGTCACATGTATTTATCTTCCAGGCTATAGAACACAGTATTTTACATACAGCAGGTTTTTAAAGGACCAAAGAGTTAAGTCTGCTTCGTGTTTTCATTTTTGGCATGGAAAAAATATCACGATACTGGTGTTGTCCTGGCCCTAGTGAAAATATCCTTTGGTTTACAAACATTTATTTGGACTTGCACTTCCATTTAAGGACTAACACTCTCAACCAAAGGTTCTGGTAGGATTCAGGTTTTGAACTGAGACTGTTGGCTCTGACAGGACTATATTCACTTGTTGTTGATTGGTTAATTATTATTTTGTTGTTTATGCTGAACCATCCTATCAACATGTCACAAGCTAATTTTATTATTAGCAATGTTAACTAGCAATCAAGCAAGCTAAAATCTTATTGGTTGATGAATTGGTCAGACTTCAAAAGCACTTGAACACAATCATGGTAGGTTGGCATGATCATTATGAAAGACAATTCATAGACCGTCCATGTATGGCGTAAATTCTTATTCAACACACAGATTTCCAACCGTTCATATTTTCATCATAAAGAAAGGAGGACCAAGGCAATCTGAATATAATTAACTAAAATATATTTATTTGTATGACATGTTCAATGGAAACAAAGATTACAAACTCCGACGCGTTTCGGCTGCATGGCCTTCATCAGGGAGTACAAAGATATGATAATACAATGTCCTCTTTTGAACAGCATTTTCCAATCAACCAATCAATATGAAGAGGGAGTGGTTACAGAATTCATTAGACAACACATAGTAGGAAATACTATACACATTAAAAAGTGAAATATTGTAGATATGTTATAAAAATACAGATTAAGGCTAGAAGCATCAGAACCCCTAGAAAAGTAGTTCTGACATTGAATATGACTGGGCAAAGTGTTAAGAATAGGAGAGACGTCTCTTTTATAGTACACTAGATCACAGCAAACATGTCCTTATTAATAAACAACTGATCACAAGAAATGTTCTCAATGTCAAATAAAATAATAATAAACCTAACCTATCCTAAGATGAATGCACTAATTGTAAGTCGCTCTGTTTTTAGAGTGTCTGCTATATGACAAAAAAAATGTAGCAATAAAAAAAATCAGTCCAGGAGTTCCGGCCTGTGTTTGCGCTGGTGTGACTTCAGATGGGCCAGTCTTTTGAAGCTGAGTCCACACACAGCACAGCAGTACGGTCTCTCCCCAGTGTGGGTGCGCAGGTGCACTTTCAAAATGTCTGCCCGCGTGAATCTCTTGTCACACATAGTGCAGCGGTGGGGTTTCTCCTGCGTGTGAATGCGCTGGTGCACCTTCAGGTTCCAGAGCCGACTGAACTTGTTCCCACAGATGGAGCAGCAGTAGGGCTTGTCTGTCATCTGGCTGCACTTGTGCCTCTTCAGGTCGGAGAAGGAGGTGAAGCCCTTGCCACAGTGGCTGCAGAGGTGGAGTCCCTTGGCCTGGTGGACCCGCTGGTGGACCTTGAGGTTGCAGGCCTGGGTGAAGGTTTTACCACACTGGGTGCAGGAGTACGGAGGCCCAGACCCTGACCCTGTACTCGACCCTCTCTCTGTTTTGTGTGTTTGCTTGTGGGCCTTGAGGGAGCCAGAGTCTGGGAAGGTCATGGTGCACTGATTGCAGGCGTGACGTCTCCCCCCTCCTCCCACTCTTCCTGTTAACTGCTCTTGTGAACGATCTCTGAGGTTTAGAGAGTGTCCAAAGTCGTCGTTGTGGGCTGAGCTTCCAGAGTGGATGGAGGTTATCCCCCTGTGGTCAGCTCTGTTACCCGCCTCTGGGACACCATGTTCGGGGTACAAGACACTGGAGTCCTGCAGGTACCCCTCCTCGTTGATCAACAGGCAGTTCAGGTCTCCCACCTCCAGATGGGGGGACCGCGTTGGCAACCCTAACCGCTCCCTCCGGCTCCGATGGGGGCCAGGCATGTGGGAGTGATGGTCTCCCCCCTCAGACCCCACCAGGTTCACCTGGTAGTGACCCACAGCTCCGTAGCTCAGCGCCCCCAGACGAGACGAGGAACCAGGAAGACTATCCAGTCCTTCCAAGTCTAGAATATGGTCGCCACCACCATCACTGCCGTAACCAGACTTCTCAAAGCCGCCCCCCAGTTCCTCCATGCTGTAACGAGGGCGGTAGAGAGGGTCAGTGGGGTCCCCTGGGTCTCCCTCTGGGCCCGGTGGTTCAGGCCCCTGGTCTAGACCGGATGCCCAGTCATCCTGGCACTGCTGCAGCTCCTGCTCACTGAAACTCTTACTGGGCCCCGAGACGTCCGAACCATTGGCCCCTGAAAACACAGGGGACATGAGGCATTAGAAGCATTCATATTTAAGACATTAGAATTACTAGAAACTTTAGTAGAGTAACTATAATGCTAAACGTGTACTTACAGTTTCCAGATGACTTGCCATGTGTAATAATGAATACATTTGGAATGACACAGCATACTATAAGTTACTCTTCTTATCATTCTCATAAACCTAAAGGTAGGCTATTAAAGGTAGGCTATTGTCGGTGTTATGTTTGTTGTAAACTCCTCAACTCACCATCCAGGCAGACACCCCATTTCTCCTGTAGCTCAGTGTTGTGGAGAGGCTCCTCTTTCAGCAGGCTGTCCAGCTTCTGACCTCCGACCTCTGTGGACTGGAAGAGCAAATGAATGAGTCGATTCTGACTAAACGATGGATAAAATGACAGTGACTGAATAGAGCTGACATGATGGTTCCCTATTCAGAACTCTCCTCAGGGACCCCAAGACATCTCACAATGTTGCTGTAGCCCTGAACTAGCATACCTGATTCAAGTAGTGAAGGGCTTGATGATTCGTTGACAAGTTGAATCAGGTGAGCTAGTTCTGGAACAGTTCAAATATGAGGAGAGGTTTGAAAGAGGCTGCCCTATTCTTAGTGACAGACTATCTGTTCTTAATATGTTCTTTAAAATATATTTCTAACTGAACGTTCTGTAACACTGCACCCTCCACAGGTGTTTAGTCCCTTAGATACCTCAGATGTTCTCCTAGGACTGGTGGCCTCTGCCTCCTTCACATCATGGAAGGCTGTTTCCCCGGCCACGCACCCACAGCTGGTCCACTCCTCCCCTGGTACCTTCTCCTGCTTCAGGCCACGCTCCGCACCTGGCCACAGGTAAACATTTACATTTACAGTGGGGAAAAAAAGTATTTAGTCAGCCACCAATTGTGCAAGTTCTCCCACTTAAAAAGATGAGAGAGGCCTGTAATTTTCATCATAGGTACACGTCAACTATGACAGACAAAATGAGGAAATAAAATCCAGAAAATCACATTGTAGGATTTTTTATGAATTTATTTGCAAATTATGGTGGAAAATAAGTATTTGGTCAATAACAAAAGTTTCTCAATACTTTGTTATATACCCTTTGTTGGCAATGACACAGGTCAAACATTTTCTGTAAGTCTTCACAAGGTTTTCACACACTGTTGCTGGTATTTTGGCCCATTCCTCCATGCAGATCTCCTCTAGAGCAGTGATGTTTTGGGGCTGTCGCTGGGCAACACGGACTTTCAACTCCCTCCAAAGATTTTCTATGGGGTTGAGATCTGGAGACTGGCTAGGCCACTCCAGGACCTTGAAATGCTTCTTACGAAGCCACTCCTTCGTTGCCCGGGCGGTGTGTTTGGGATCATTGTCATGCTGAAAGACCCAGCCACGTTTCATCTTCAATGCCCTTGCTGATGGAAGGAGGTTTTCACTCAAAATCTAACGATACATGGCCCCATTCATTCTTTCCTTTACACGGATCAGTCGTCCTGGTCCCTTTGCAGAAAAACAGCCCCAAAGCATGATGTTTCCACCCCCATGCTTTACAGTAGGTATGGTGTTCTTTGGATGCAACTCAGCATTCTTTGTCCTCCAAACACGACGAGTTGAGTTTTTACCAAAAAGTTATATTTTGGTTTCATCTGACCATATGACATTCTCCCAATCCTCTTCTGGATCATCCAAATGCACTCTAGCAAACTTCAGTACGGGCCTGGACATGTACTGGCTTAAGCAGGGGGACACGTCTGGCACTGCAGGATTTGAGTCCCTGGAAGCGTAGTGTGTTACTGATGGTAGGCTTTGTTACTTTGGTCCAAGCTCTCTGCAGTTCATTCACTAGGTCCCCCAGTGTGGTTCTGGGATTTTTGCTCACCGTTCTTGTGATCATTTTGACCCCACGGGGTGAGATCTTGCGTGGAGCCCCAGATCGAGGGAGATTATCAGTGGTCTTGTATGTCTTCCATTTCCTAATAATTGCTCCCACAGTTGATTTCTTCAAACCAAGCTGCTTACCTATTGCAGATTCAGTCTTCCCAGCCTGGTGCAGGTCTACAATTTTGTTTCTGGTGTCCTTTGACAGCTCTTTGGTCTTGGCCATAGTGGAGTTTAGAGTGTGACTGTTTGAGGTTGTGGACAGGTGTCTTTTATACTGATAACAAGTTCAAACAGGTGCCATTAATACAGGTAACGAGTGGAGGACAGAGGAGCCTCTTAAAGAAGTTGTTACAGGTCTGTGAGAGCCAGAAATCTTGCTTGTTTGTAGGTGACCAAATACTTATTTTCCACCATAATTTGCAAATAAATTCATTAAAAATCCTACAATGTGATTTTCTGGATTTTTTTTCCTCAATTTGTCTGTCATAGTTGACGTGTACCTATGATGAAAATTACAGGCCTCTCTCATCTTTTTAAGTGGGAGAACTTGCACAATTGGTGGCTGACTAAATACTTTTTTTCCCCCATTGACATTTTAGTCATTTAGCAGATGCTCTTATCCAGAGCGACTTACAGTTAGTGAGTGCATACATTATATTTTTCATACTGGCCCCCCGTGGGAATCGAACCCACAACCCTGGCGTTGCAAACGCCATGCTCTACCAACTGAGCTACATCCCTGCCGGCCATTCCCTCCCCTACCCTGGACGAATTGTGCGCCGCCCCACGGGTCTCCCGGTCACGGCCGGCTACGACAGAGCCTGGATTCGAACCAGGATCTCTAGTGGCACAGCTAGTGCCTTAGACCACTGCGCCACTCGGGACCTAAAATAACATTTTAATAATAACATTTTATTTGAAGTAAAAGAAAAGGCTAAAGTAACATTGTGGATGATGGAGTCTCCTCACATTAGTGCAGATGAAGGAAAGGAAGCATCTTATTAAGATGACACCACCCATGACTTCAACTCTTTTCTTAAACCAATACTCATTGATCACCAACGTATGGAAGGTACACATTACAGCACCCCCACTTCAGAGTGATTCCACATTATATATATATATATATATACACATATACACACACACACACAAAGTTTTGAGAATTAAACAAATATAAATTTTCAAAGTATGCTGCCTCAGTTTTTATGATGGCAATTTGCATTTACTCCAGAATGTTATTAAGAGTGATCAGATGAATTGCAATTCATTGCAAAGTCCCTCTTTGCCATGAAAATGAACTTAATCCCAAAAAACATTTCCACTGCATTTCAGCCCTGCCACAAAAGGACCAGCTGACATCATGTCAGTGATTTTCTCGTTAAAACAGGTGCGAGTGTTGACGAGGACAAGGCTGGAGATCACTCTGTCATGCTGACTGAGTTAGAATAACAGACTGGAAGCTTTTAAAGGAGGGTGGTGCTTGAAATCATTGTTCTTCCTCTGTTAAGCATGGTTAAATGCAAGGAAACACGTGCCGTCATCATTGCTTTGCACAAAAAGGGCTTCACAGGCAAGGATATTGCTGCTAGTAAGATTGCACCTAAATCAACCATTTATCGGATCATCAAGAACTTCAAGGAGAGAGGTTCAATTGTTGTGAAGAATGCTTCAGGGCGCCCAAGAAAGTCCAGCAAGTGCCAGGACCGTCTCCTAAAGTTGATTCAGCTGCGGGATCGGGGCACCACCAGTGCAGAGCTTGCTCAGGAATAGCAGCAGGCAGGTGTGAGTGCATCTGCACGCACAGTGAGGCGAAGACTTTTGGAGGATAGCCTGGTGTCAAGAAGGGCAGCGAGGAAGCCACTTCTCTCCAGGAAAAACATCAGGGACAGACTGATATTCTGCAACAGGTACAGTGATTGGACTGCTGAGGACTGGGGTAAAGTCATTTTCTCTGATGAATCCCCTTTCCGAATGTTTGGGGCATCCGGAAAAAAGCTTGTCCGGAGAAGACAAGGTGAGCGCTACCATCAGTCCTGTGTCATGCCAACAGTAAAGCATCCTGAGACCATTCATGTGTGGGGTTGCTTCTCAGCCAAGGGAGTGGGCTCACTCACAATTTTGCCTAAGAACACAGCCATGAATAAAGAATGGTACCAACACATTCTCTGAGAGCAACTTCTCCCAACCATCCAAGAACCTTTTGGTGACAAACAATGCCTTTTCCAGCATGATGGAGCACCTTGCCATAAGGCAAAAGTGATAACTAAGTGGCTCTGGGAACAAAACATCGACATTTTGGTTCCATGGCCAGGAAACTCCCCAGACCTTAATCCCATTGAGAATTTATGGTCGATCCTCAAGAGGCGGGTGGACAAACAAAAACCCACAAATTCTGACAAACTCCAAGCATTGATTACGCAAGAATGGGCTGCCATCAGTCAGGATGTGGCCCAGAAGTTAATTGACAGCATGCCAGGGCGGATTGCAGAGGTCTTGAAAAAGAAGGGTCAACACTGCAAATATTGACTCTTTGCATAAACAATGTAATTGTCAATAAAAGCCTTTCACACTTATGGAATGCTTGTAATTATACTTCAGTATACCATAGTAACATCTGACAAAAATATCTAAAAACACTGAAGCAGCAAACTTTGTGAAGACCAAAACGTGTGTCATTCTCAAAACTTTTGACCACGACTGTATGTATATACACTGCTCAAAAAAATTAAGGGAACACTAAAATAACACATCCTAGATCTGAATGAATGAAATAATCTTATTAAATACTTTTTCTTTACATAGTTGAATGTGCTGTCAACAAAATCACACAAAAATGATCAATGGAAATCAAATGTATCAACCCATGGAGGTCTGGATTTGGAGTCACACTCAAAATTAAAGTGGAAAACCACACTACAGGCTGATCCAACTTTGATGTAATGTCCTTAAAACAAGTCAAAATGAGGCTCAGTAGTGTGTGTGGCCTCCACGTGCATGTATGACCTCCCTACAACGCCTGGGCATGCTCATGGTAAGGTGGCGGATGGTCTCCTGAGGGATCTCCTCCCAGACCTGGACTAAAGCATCCGCCAACTCCTGGACAGTCTGTGGTGCAACGTGGCGTTGGTGGATGGAGCGAGACATGATGTCCCAGATGTGCTCAATTGGATTCGGGTCTGGGGAACGGGCGGGCCAGTCCATAGCATCAATGCCTTCCTCTTGCAGGAACTGCTGACACACTCCAGCCACATGAGGTCTAGCATTGTCTTGCATTAGGAGGAACCCAGGGCCAACCGCACCAGCATATGGTCTCACAAGGGGTCTGAGGATCTCATCTCGGTACCTAATGGCAGTCAGGCTACCTCTGGCGAGCACATGGAGGGCTGTGCGGCCCCCCAAAGAAATGCTACCCCACACCATGACTGACCCACCGCCAAACCGGTCATGCTGGAGGATGTTGCAGGCAGCAGAACGTTCTCCACGGCGTCTCCAGACTCTGTCACGTCTGTCACGTGCTCAGTGTGAACCTGCTTTCATCTGTGAAGAGCGCGATTGGCGAATTTGCCAATCTTGGTGTTCTCTGGCAAATGCCAAACGTCCTGCACGGTGTTGGGCTGTAAGCACAACCCCCACCTGTGGACGTCGGGCCCTCATACCACCCTCATGGAGTCTGTTTCTGACCGTTTGAGCAGACACATGCACATTTGTGGCCTGCTGGAGGTCATTTTGCAGGGCACTGGCAGTGCTCCTCCTTGCACAAAGGCGGAGGTAGCAGTCCTGCTGCTGGGTTGTTGCCCTCCTACGGCCTCCTCCACGTCTCCTGATGTACTGGCCTGTCTCCTGGTAGCGCCTCCATGCTCTGGACACTACGCTGACAGACACAGCAAACCTTCTTGCCACAGCTCGCATTGATGAGCCATCCTGGATGAGCTGCACTACCTGAGCCACTTGTGTGGGTTGTAGACTCCGTCTCATGCTACCACTAGAGTGAAAGCACCGCCAGCATTCAAAAGTGACCAAAACATCAGCCAGGAAGCATAGGAACTGAGAAGTGGTCTGTGGTCACCACCTGCAAAACCAGTCCTTTATTGGGGGTGTCTTGCTAATTGCCTATAATTTCCACCTGTTGTCTATTCCATTTGCACAATAGCATGTGAAATGTATTGTCAATCAGTGTTGCTTCCTAAGTGGACAGTTTGATTTCACAGAAGTGTGATTGACTTGGAGTTACATTGTGTTGTTTAAGTGTTCCCTTTATTTTTTTGAGCAGTGTATATACACACACTACCGTTCAAAAGTTTGGGGTCACTTAGAAATGTCCTTGTTTTCCATGAAAACATACATGAAATGAGTTTGAATAGGAAATATAGCAAAATGAATAGGAAATGTAGTCATTGACAAGGTTAGAAATAATGATTTTTAATTGAAATAATAATTGTGTCCTTCAAACTTTGCTTTCGTCAAAGAATCCACCATTTGCAGCAATTACAGCCTTGCAGACCTTTGGCATTCTAGTTGTCAATTTGTTGAGGTAATCTGAAGAGATTTCACTCCATGCTTCCTGAAGCACCTTCCACAAGTTGGATTGGCTTGATGGGCACTTCTTACGTACCATACGGTCAAGCTGCTCCCACAACAGCTCAATAGGGTTGAGATCCGGTGACTGTGCTGGCCACTCCATTATAGACAGAATACCAGCTGACTGCTTCTTCCCTAAATAGTTATTGCATAGTTTGGAGCTGTGCTTTGGGTCATTGTCCTGTTGTAGGAGGAAATTGGCTCCAATTAAGCGCCGTCCACAGGGTATGGCATGGCGTTGCAAAATGGAGTGATAGCCTTCCTTCTTCAAGATCCCGTTTACCCTGTACAAATCTCCCAATTTACCACCACCAAAGCACCCCCAGACCATCACATTGCCTCCACCATGCTTGACAGATGGCATCAAGCACTCCTCCAGCATCTTTTCATTTGGTCTGCGTCTCACAAATGTTCTTTGTGATCCGAACACCTCAAACTTTGATTTGTCTGTCCATAACACTTTTTTCCAATCTTCCTCTATCCAGTGTCTGTGTTCTTTTGCCCATCTTAATCTTTTATTTTTATTGGCCAGTCAGAGATATGGCTTTTTCTTTGCACCTCTGCCTAGAAGGTCAGCATCCCGGAGTGGCCTCTTCACTGTTGACATTGAGACTGGTGTTTTGCGGGTACTATTTAATGAAGCTGCCAGTTGAGGACCTGTGAGGCGTCTGTTTCTCAAACTAGACACTAATGTATTTGTCCTCTTGCTCAATTGTGCACCGGGGCCTCCCACTCCTCTTTCTATTCTGGTTAGAGCCAGTTTGCGCTGTTATGTGAAGGGATTAGTACACAGCGTTGTACGAGATCTTCAGTTTCTTGGCAATTTCTCGCCTTCATTTCTCAGAACAAGAATAGACTGATGTGTTTCAGAAGAAAGTTATTTGTTTCTGACCATTTTGAGCCTGTAATCAAACCAACAATTGCTGATGCTCCAGATACTCAACTAGTCTCAAGAAGGCCAGTTTTATTGCTTCTTTAATCAGCACAACAGTTTTCAGCTGTGCTAACATAATTGCAAAAGGGTTTTCTAATGATCAATTAGACTTTTCAAATGATAAACTTGGATTAGAAAACACAACGTGCCATTGGAACACAGGACTGATGGTTGTTGATAATGGGCCTCTGTACGCCTATGTAGATATTCCATTAATAATCAGCCGTTTCCAGCTACAATAGCCATTTACAACATTAACAATGTATACACTGTATTTCTGATCAATTTGATGTTATTTTTATGGACATAAAAAAATTGCTTTTCTTTCGAAAACAAGGACATTTCTAAGTGACCCCAAACTTTTGAACGGTAGTATATATATACTACCGTTCAAAAGTTTTAGGACACCTACTCAGTCAACAGTTTTTCTTTATTTTCTAAATTGTAGAATAATAGTGAAGACATCAAAACTATGAAATAACACATGGAATCATGTAGTAACCAAAAAACGTGTTAAAGAAATCAAAATATATTTTATATTTGAGATTCTTCAAATAGCCACCCTTTGCCTTGATGACAGCTTTGCACACTCTTGGCATTCTCTCAACCAGCTTCACCTGGAATGCTTTTCCAACAGTCTTGAAGGAGTTCCCACATAAGCTGAGTACTTGTTGGCTGCTTTTCCTTCACTCTGCGGTCGACTCATCCCAAACCATTTAAATTTGCTTGAGGTCGGGGGATTGTGAATGCCAGGTCATCTGATGCAGCACTCCATCACTCTCCTTCTTGGTAAAATAGCCCTTACACAGCCTGGAGGTGTGTTGGGTCATTGTCCTGTTGAAAAACAAATCATAGTCCCACAAAGCCCAAACCAGATGGGATGGCGTATCACTGCAGAATGCTGTTGTAGCCATGCTGGTTAAGTGTGCCTTGAATTCTAAATAAATCAAAGACAGTGTCACCACCAAAGCACCCCCACACCATAACACCTCCTACTCCATGTTTTACGGTGGGAACTACACATGCGGAGATCATCCGTTCACCCACACCGCGTCTCACAAAGACACAGCGGTTGGAACCAAAACTCTCCAATTTCGACTCCAGACCAAAGGACACAATTCCACCGGTCTAATGTCCATTGCTCGTGTTTCTTGGCCCAAGCAAGTCTCTTCTTATTAATGGTGTCCTTTATTAGTGGTTTCTTTGCAGCAATTTGACCATGAAGGCCTGATTCACACAGTCTCCTCTGAACAGTTGATGTTGAGATGTGTCTGTTACTTGAACTCTGTGAAGCATTTATTTTGCTGCAATTTCTGAAGCTGGTAACTCTAATGAACTTATCCTCTGCAGCAGAGGATCTTCAATTCTTGTGGCGGTCCTCTAGAGAGCCAATTTCGTCATAGTACTTTTTGCGACTGCACTTTAAGAAACTTTCAAAGTTATTTTAATGTTCAGTATTAACTGACCTTCATGTCTTAAAGCGGGGTTCTTCAATTCCGGTCCTGGAGGGCCGAAACACCTCTGTTTTTCATCCTCTCCTTCTAATCAGGGGCTAATTCAGACCTGGGACACCAGGTGAGTGCAATTAACTACCAGGTAGAAATAAAAAATAGAAGTGTTTCGGCCCTCCAGGACCGGAATTGAAGAACCCTGTCTTAAAGTAATGATGGACTGTCATTTCTCTTTGATTATTTGAGCTGTTCTTGCCATAATATGGACTTGGTCTTTTACCAAATAGGGCTATCTTCTGTATACCCCCACCCCCTACCTTGTCACAACACAACTGATTGGCTCAAACGTATTAAGGAAAGAAATTCAACAAATTAACTTTTAAGAAGGCACACCTGTTCATTGAAATGTATTCCAGATACACACGGGACACTGTTGAGCATGAAAAACCCAGCAGCGTTGCAGTTCTTGACACACTCAAACCAGTGCGCCTGGCACCTACTACTATACCCCGTTCAAAGGCACTTAAATATTTTGTCTTGCCCATTCACCCTCTGAATGGCACACATACACAATCCATGTCTCAATGCTTTAAAATCCTTATTTAACCTGTCTCACCCCCTTCATCTACACTGATTAAAGTGGATTTAACAAGTGACATTAATTAGGGGTAATAGCTTTCACCTGGTTTGTCTGTCATGGAAAGAGCAGGTGTTCCTAATGTTTTGTAAACTCAGTGTAGATATGTGTTTAGATGTCTCTCTCCTCACCTGTCTGTGAGGTTCCAGAGCTTGTCTCCTCGGCTTCCTCGTCAGCTCTTCCATAGTCCCCACAATTTCCCCTCTGGCCTCCCTCTCTGTCCCCCTCCCTGCGTCTGTTCTCTGACCACTGCAACCGCTTCTTCAGTGACTCGATCTGCTCCCGGCTCCGGGACACCTCCTTCAGGAAGCTATCCTCCACCAGCCTGGTGATCTCGTACATGGCAGCCTTGAATACCGTCTCCATGACTCCAGAGAGCTTAGACTGGAAGGTTACGATGGCTTCAGACATGAAGGCAAACTATATATGTGTATCTAGCTACAGTTAAGAGTTCGTAACGTTGAGCTACTTTTGTTCAGGTGGGTCAGTGTTACGATCCAGTTCAGCAAAAGGCTAGGAGGAAGCTAGCTAACGTTAGCAGGCTAGCAAAGCTAGCTACTGTTGGAAGTTGTCGCTCTCAATGACGGTCCTAATAACAATTGTAATAATTTCAAGATATAATTTGTAGCATTTACTGTATGAGGTTATTCGAATAAATACAATAGGTATTGAGAGAACGCAAGCTTATGGCAGTTAGATAGTTACAGAGCCAACACTAAAGTCACAGATAGTACAATGACACAGATATTTCACCGGATGTACAAACGTGAAGCATCCGCTTAGCAGTTCATTCACTACTAAATATGGTAGTGAGAGGAAGCCCACTGGCCGGCAGTGGGAGAAGATGGAACGAGATGGATTTTGGCCGACATTCTGCAAATGTTCTCATCGATGAAACATTTGATCTCAATAAAGTTTTCTCTAACCAAAAAATAAAATCTGTTATGATCAGAGTGGACTACGTTTTGTAGACTTTACCCTTTGCGAAAGATTAAAAAATCGCGTTGTTTAGAAGGAGCGCCAAGGCGAATTAAGTTATTGCACACGCGCACTTCAGGGAAGGCGTTGCCTATCGGAAATATGCAGATTAATATTAGAACGCGCCAATAGGATCTCGCTAACTCGTGTTTGGCTCTGCCCACCTCCTTGCTGCTTGTTCTGCCAACTATGACTCATTTGTTCCCATTGTGGCCTGTGGTCTATCTTGGTTTAGTAATAAATTTTTTTTGCTAAAGTCTTCACAAAACAATAGCACAAAAACAAACCCACGGATCTGATAGTGGGACAATCTACATGGGAACGCTCCTTTCTAGAGAGAAAATATATTTATTTGAACAAAACCTTTGCATTTTCTCACGTTTACTGTAAATAAGGTTAAAAAATATAATTAGCTATTTTAATAAAATTGTGTAAATTATTTACAGGAAATCTAGACTGAATCGATTTATCCAAACCACCACCACACAAAGCACCGTGTGCCGAGTCCATAGAGGAAGAAGCCATGTTCTGATCAATCTTGTACATTATATTCGAAATAATAATCGAATGCACATGTATATGAGTGTTGGTTGAAGATGGCTGCCGCAAACATGTTGAAAGACGGTTTTCAAATCCAGTTCGCCTCTGTTATGGAGAGTGTATTGAAGACTGCAGTCACTGAGACAACGAAACTTTTCGAAACAACTATTGAGGAACTGCGAGCCGAAATATGCAGAATAAAAGAAGAGAACGAGTACCTCAAATCAAGGATTCGATCCCCTGAAAATGCGAAGAAATCGACGGGTGAAAGTGAAAGCCAAACCGCAGAGCCCAGACCGAGCCAAAGAACAACACGTATCGGCAAATGTGACATTGGCGTTCAATGCGGTGAGTTGAAACGTTAGCTAGCTATCTATCTATCTATCTACGTTCAAATGACTCATCCATGATCACACAACATGATAACTAGCTAGCTGAGCATGAAGGCTCAAAGTTAATAATAATTTCCAAAACTGCTTCATGTAGTTACATTTAATTTGTATAGACTACAATATTAGACAGAACATATGGTTTTGAGAGGTGTAGTCTGTTATTATGCATTCATAAATGACTGAAAAGAGATCCTTGATAACCTAGGGATTGATATGTCACCCAAAATGATAGGTGGGTCAATATCACCATAAGGTGCCTTTGAGACTTCCCCATTTCCCCCCCCCCCAAAAAGCTGAGATTTTCCATTGAACTTCATATTCATTGTATTAAGTATATGTTATGCTGTTAGAAATGCATATTGGTCAAGCTCCCACACTTTTTATAAATTAACTGCAAGCAGACAATTTACATGCAAACAGCAAAATATGTCCACCCTGTCATGGACAATTTCAAAGCAGAATAAATACATTGTAATTACATAGTGATTATAAAACGTACATTTTCAGAAAACTATTTAGTCACTTTCTCAACAATATATTTTAGTTTATGGGAAAAGTATTTGGATAATAATGAAATTATGGCAAACTATTTGTTTCTCTATAAAATCTGCGAGAGTTGCTCTTTCTTTTCTAAATAAAATCTAACAAAAAAGATATCTGGTCAAACTTTCAAACAATACTATTTGGCCCTCATTTGTTTATAAAGGAATCACACAAAAGATTTTGCTAACTTGTGAAAATAATTTGTTTATTTTCATAGAACATGAAAATAACAGGGTGGACAGTGACATGACAGGGTGGACCCTGGGCATGACAGGGTGGACACGTTGTGAAATGTAATTGAATGGCCTCATAAATGCAAGGAACAATGCAAGAAAATGATGTAAAAAATGCCTTTTCCCATGTAGGGGGAAATTAGAAGTTGAACAGACTGTTTTTGATCCACTCTACCTGCATGCAGCCACTGAATAAAGATGCCCAAAATGAGACATTAATGTGGCCTTCTAGCGTTAAACTCTGTACATCATTCTGCACAGTGAAAGTCAAACATTCAACTGTAGAACAAGAAGAAAAATGTTTTTTAAGTGGAGAACAGTTGATTACAGAAAGATCACTTGGACGCATCTCCAAACAGTCTCTCCCTTTCTGCAGAGACATGGCTCAGTTCTGCAGTTGCTGTTCCACATACTTCCATGCAGACACTTCAATCTGTACAGAGCGCTTGTTCAGAGCCTGTGGTTCTGGTATTAGGCAAAGTACCTGCCAGTCATGGTACCAACAGATGTCGTCCCGAAGACTTGGCCATTTGAGCTTGTTTATGCCATGGCGTTGCATACACTTAACTTTCACACTGTGCCCTTCTGCATCCATGATGATACCTGGGTATGCTTCATTGTCATAATTAACGACGCACCACTCTCCAATGTGCTTTACCTCAATCATTTCTGGTCTCCTAGGATTATCTGGTGTCTTTCCACATGCTGGGGACTTGTCAGATGAAACAGGAACATTAGCTAGAGTGACCTCTTGAAGGTTAAAGCAGGGGCAGTCCAAAACACCTTCCTCCCTTTTACACAGACATGAAATGTCTCTGTATTTCATTTGGCCGGGTGTCAGACTGATAGCTTGGTGGATTCTCATAGTGCCTTTTATGGCAGCTATTGCAGGTACCTCAGGCTTTGATTCAATATCCCTCTCTGGGATGAAGAACAGCTCGACAGATGTGTCCAGGCTTTTCAGCTTGTTATACAAGCTCTGGGCATCAGGAATGTCTCCTCCATGGGCTACAATCCGGTCTGCTGACCTCTTGAGGGCCCCACCCACACCGTCTGGTGCCCCCTTCCCATGATTAGCCTCAAATAAATTCCACGTTATTTCTTTGAAGCCATACTTGTAGGGTTCCGTTGAGAGGTAGAATAAATTTCCCTTTTGTCGATACTGCGTTGCAGGCCCAATCGCTGAAAAAATGAAGTGTGCTGACTTGAGGGTGTCGTTCTCTCACTACCTTCAGAACTGGATCAAGGTGGGCCCAGATGGCCACAGGGTCGTGTCTTCTGGAGGGTGATATGGAGCAGAAGGTGTGTGGCGCTTGTTCACCAGTGGTGTAGAGCACTCCAGTGTGCAGACTGGCCTGCTTGTGTGAGCCTCCAAAATGCACAGATTGTATTTCTTCGCTGTACTTACATGAGTAATTTTCGCTAAAATCTATATGCAAGAGGGACTCATTGTGCTTCAGACTCCTCCTGAGCTCCCTGTAGGCATCAAACTGCCATTTAATGTTGAAGACATGGCTCCTAAAATGGAGAAGCCCCTCCTGGAAATCTGTGTTAAGCTCATGCTCTGTTGTTGTTATCTCCCTTTTCACTGTTATTATTGACACCTTCTCATCCTTCTTGATCTTCTCTGTCATCCTGGAGGGCCCTGGCTCATGCTGATTTTCAGGAGTTTCAGCAGGGGAGTTGGGTGGTGTCTCTGACTGTAGCAAAGCACTGGCCCTGTTTCTGGCTCTGGCTTGACTTTTTGCCTCTCCATTTCTTTCTTTTTGCCCTCTTCTCTCTCTCACTGAGCTCATTGACACCCTTCTTCTTTCCAGTCTCTCTGTCTTTTTTCCATTTGACCCTTTCTTTCTCAAGGTACTTTCTTCTTCTGTCTGGGTCAGCATCACGACGTTCCCGATATCTCCTTGCTATCTCAGCTCCTTTTGATCTCATTCCTTGAAAAAGAAGATTCAAAATGTTCCCTTACACACTTTAATTGGCAGTCCCGGTAAACTAGGCTTGCATTATCAAACTAGGTTTGCTGATACCGATATCGCCAAAAAAATTGTCCATATTGTCCATTCTTACTATGTATAGCATGTACTGTTATAAAATGTGTGTAACCATTTTTATAATAACCATGTAAAAAAAAATTGGATTTAGTATCATTTAACCACTTATTACACACACTGTAGTTAGCAGAGCAGTGTGTGGGACATGCCAAAATCCCGTACATCCAATGAAAAAATTTTTATAAAATGAAGGAAACACTTTTTTAGAGACTTATCATTCTACTGATATGTGTGCAAATGTTTGGCCACTTATAATAAGACCTCAGACTTTCATTATTCTGCTACATTTTCATGATGACTGAGTGAGTCTGATGAGGACACCAAAGGCACCTCATAGTGATATTGACTCAGGTATAGAATCCATAGAACGGGCTTGGAACCTCGAACCCTGGCAATTTGACTGGATTCTATTTATTTGGTTGCAACATAGGATGTTGAAATGTTCTGTCACATCAGTTGGTTTCTAATCTTTAACTAAGCATTATTTTGTGCTTATATCTTAACTACCACTCTCTCCTGATCTGTTATTTCCATTTCTGACAGCGCATGCTTTGCCTCGGGCTGGGGAGCAGCACCAGCGTGAGGAGAACCAGGGGATGGAGCTGCATCGTGGGGCCTACGACGAGGAGGGCAACCCACAGATGGCCTTCGTACTGATCAAACAGGAGTTGGATTGGGTAAGACAGGCTTCTAGCCTGAGTCCCAGATCTGTTTGTGCTGTCTTTTCAATTTATCCACCTCTCTATTGTGGTCGACCCCAGAGAAAAGAAAAACCTTCACACTGCGCTTGCTAGTATCACTTGTTTATTTAAACTTACTTACATCGGCCTCACAGCCTTTGTCAGAGTTTTTGTTGACCCTGAGCTGTTGTGGTTGTCTCCCCCCCCCCCCCCCCCCCCGAGGAGGCAGACTATTCTGATGACTACTCCCCTGGGTACATACTGCTGAAGCAGGAGGGGGGAGAGCCCCCGACACTGGTCCGTAGACAACCTCTCAGAGAGTTACCAGGCAGAGGTAGGAACTAGGGAGACCTGCTTCTGAATCACACGTTATTACAATGTATTAAAGAGTATTGGGATGAGAAACAAACTCTAATATCTCTAATAATCTCTCCACTGTTATTATTTTGTTCTTTCTCTGTCTCTCTCCACTTCTCCCTCTTTCCACTATCCCCTCCACCTTTATCCGTCCTGTCAATCTCCCTCCCTATGTAGCCCTGGTCCCTCCTGGAGCTGTCAGGGCCCTGGTCAACCGTTACACCCAGGAAAGGCCTCCCACCACCCAGCCTACCTCAGGAGCCGCAGTGGCCCTCCTCCAGGGAGATCCAGACACCCAGGAGGCCCCCCAGGCTCTCAGCCCATCCCAGCCCAGGACCAGAGGGTTTACCAGGGGCAGTGCAGGCCAGGACCAGGCCTCTGGAACAGAACAGCAGTCACTGGTAATACCAGTGGCAGAGTCTCCATCAACATTACACCTGACAGCATCTTCTCAATCACCAGCCACTATCCAGTCTACATCAACGGTCCTGTCGACTGTAATGGTCCAGTCCACGGTAACTACTCTGTCAAAAGAAACTGTCCAAACGACCACAGCAGTCCAGTCTACCGTAACTGCGAGAGCAGCAGCGTCAGAGCGCCCGCCACCTGTCCTCTCCGGGTTACCCAGTACCCCTCTTCAGGATACACAGCCCAGCCTCGTACCCCCTTGTCCACCCCGACCTCTTCGAGCACCACCATCACAGTCTCACACAGACGTACTACCCGTAGCTCGTCCAATAGTAGTGCCCTCAACACAACCAGCTAGGCCTACAGCCGTACCCGATGGACCACCGGCCGCACCACCATCACAACCGCAACCGCCTACAGTTTTGGAGCAGTCGGGTGTTGCCACGGCAACTCTGCCAACACCGGTCCAGTCCGCTCCGTTGCTGACTTTGTCTGAAGAACTTGCCGGCCCCCCTGAGAAGCAGGCGTCGTTGGTCACTGAGCATGTGCAACGCTCCTCCACCGTGCCACCTCCGAAGTCACCTGCTGTCCCAGAGACATCTGATGAAGCCCCTGTACAGCCGTCAGCCCCTGCTGTAACCACACCCTCACCCTCTGGCCCCTGTCAAATGTCTAAGACACAGTTTTTAGCTCAGATGTCAGTAGTACCCCTAGTACGCGACCCGCCGAGGGTGGAGGAAGACGAGGAGGGGGAGAGGCTTTCCCCCCTCCCTGCCATGTCTACGGAAGCTGTGATGACCAGGTCTGTCGCTACGGAGACGACCCCCGCCGGCGAGAAAAAGGAGGAGATTGTTGTCCAGGTAGGCGGCGGCCGAAAGTCAAGTCCTCGTGAAGCGATCCTCTCTGGTCTCCGCCTTTGCTTAAGGTCCCGCCCCCAGGACAGTACCCCATCTCCCGTGGTTGCTAAGAAACTCAGAGGAGATAGAACCGCCCCTCTAGACCACGACTACTCAAAGGTGATGCAGAGCGGAGGAGAAAAGTCCAGTGAATCACACGTTGACCAGGATGTAGTAGAGGACACCGCTAACGGTGTGACGGCTGACGACAAGTCTACTGGACAAGGAAGTAGTAACGAAGTCATCAGTGAGGAAGAGGGAGGAGCTAACACTGATGTGACCTCCCCGACTAGACAGTCACCTATTGGTGGAGGAGGAGGCTTGTCCGAATCCAAGAAGAGAAACATGACCTGGGTGCAGGCTCAGAGAGGTTTGGCCCTAGCCCAGGCTAAGAGGAGTAGGTCAAAGGTCACCAAGGCCTCACAGTGTGGTCTTAAGTCAGAGCTTAGAGGTCTAGTCACACAGACACCATTTCTGCCTTCCACCCCACAGCGCCGCCGGTCGCACAGCCCTAGCCCTCGCGCTGCCTCCACCTCCAGCCCACGCTGCACCAGCCCTCACGGTGCCCCCAGCCCACGCCGCACCAGCCCTCGCCAGGCTACGGGGGCGAACGTGAACCCTTCTCCTGCCACCTCCCCTCACCCACAGCCTCACCCGTTCAAGGTCACTTCCACCACCCCTCGCCGTGGAAGACCTCGTTTGGTGGCTGCGGCAGCATTACATTTGAAACGGTCTCCCTCCACCCCTCAACCTGTCCCGTTCACTGGCAGCCTTCGCTCTGGCTTCAAAAAGTCCCCTCAGAGCCCACTGATGTTCCAGCAGGCGCGGTGGTACCGCCAATCACAACCGATGTGGTCGCCACCGTACCAGCTCCAACAGTCTCCACGGAAACGTCTGGCCAAGAACCAGTGCGCAGACTGCGGTCGTGTCCTGAGCAGCGCAGCTGCTTTAGAGAGCCATGCATCCCTCCACACGGGGAAGCGCCCGTTCGTCTGCTCCGCCTGCGGCAAGGACTTCCCCAACCTCAAGGGCCTCAACCGCCACGCCCGCGTCCATGGCAACCAGCGGGGCCACCAGTGTCCGCAGTGCAGCAAGACCTTCGTCTACCGCTTTGGCCTGACCAAGCACGAGCAGATGGTCCACAGCGGCGTGCGCCCGTTCGCCTGCCCGATCTGTGGCAAACGCTTTGCCATTCGGCGCGACATGGAGACCCATCTCCGCGTTCACACTGGAGAGAAACCATTTGCCTGCTCCCTCTGTGTGAAGCGGTTCAAGAGGCGTGTGGAGCTGAATGTTCACCTGAGGTGGCACAAAGGGGAGAAGAGACACTGGTGCTCATACTGCGGGAAGGGATTTCTGGATTACAATAATCTGAAGAGGCACAAACTGGTCCACACCGGAGAGAAACCCTACACCTGCTCCAAGTGTGGCAAGCACTTCAAACAGACTGGCCATCTGAAGAAACACTTGAAGACCATACACAAAGACAGATAAAGAGGGCAGTGGAGGGGACGAGTCTTAAATGGCACCCTATTCGCTATATAGTGCACTATGCTGGCTCTGGTCCAAAGCAGTGCATTATATGTGAATAGGGTGTCATAGTTGGGAATAGTGCACTCTTTCTCCATTTGTGAATTCAAAACCCAGCCATATAGGTATTGATGGAATATTGTGTGTAGTTGGGTGAGGAAAAAAATACATTTAATCCTTTTTTAATTTGGGATTGAATTCTGAAAGTGATTTGGAAGGACTTGTTCTTTTATGTTTTTATGTATTGATTGATTAAGTGTCAACGCTTTGGTTGTGTAAACATTTGGGCGTGCTTTTGTTTGGAAGGTTCATGCTGTGAGAGAATGACGTAGTGTAAAAAAAGAAAAGAGAAATGTTGAATTTACATGTATTTTATTTAAAACAAAATCGGATTATTTGTCAATTTGTTAATTTAGTTTATTATGAAATTGAATTGCCGAAAAGCAAGGTTATATTAGTTTTATCGTGGTCACGCACATTATGGTTTGTGACCACAGGTTTGAACTAGTTTCATTTAAATGTGTTTTATGTTAATGTTATCTGTGCTTTCATCGCACTTTTGATCAATGATGTTCCTCATGGTTGGGCGGCAGGTGGCTTAGTGGTTAAGAGCGTTGTGCCAGTAACCGGAAGGTCGCTGGTTCTAATCCCCGAGCCGACTAGGTGAAAAATCTGTCGCAAGCAAGGCACTTAACCCTAATTGCACCTGTAAGTCGCTCTGGATAAGAGCGTCTGCTAAATGTCAAATGTACATTTATAAAATAAAAATGGATTGGGCTGATAGATTTAGGCCTAACCCTAAAAGATAGCTTTAATTTTATTCTAGGTTTTAACCTATTCAGTGCTGTTGAATGTTTAAAACAAGACATTACTTGTTTTAATAATTTTTCAGTGCTATTAGATATGCTTGGGAGGGTGCACTGTTTCAGCTTCCAGGCACATGTTGGGCCCAACACTATCAGTCATTTTAAAGTTTAAACCATCTAGGATGGGCATTCTATGACATTGAAATATCAGATTTGCTAGATACATTGACAATAAATCTGTCTCATCTATCTGGGTCAGTTTGCAAGAACCAATCAAAGTTAATATTTTGCTTTGGCTATTGTGATTCTATGTGGGAAATGTATTATTTATCATATCAACTAATGGCAGTAGGACATCTACAGTGTTTTCAGAAAGTATTCATACCCCTTGACTTATTCCATGTTTTGTTGTGTTAAAGCCTGAATTCAAAATTGATTTTAAAGAAATTATTCACCATCTACACACAATACCCCATAATGACAAATTGATGAAATGTTTTTAGATAGTTTGGCAATTTTTGTGAAAATGAAATACATAAATATCTCATTTACATAAGTATTCACACCCCTGAGTCAATACATTATTATAATCACCTTTAGCAGTGATTACAGCTGTGAGTTTTTCTGGGTAAGTCTCTAAGAGCTTTGCACATCTGGACAACATTTGCCCATTTATTATTTTCAAAATTCTTCAAGCTCTGTCAAGTTGGTTGTTGATCATTGCTAGACAGACGTTTTCAAGTCTTACCATACATTTTCATGCCGATTTAAGTCAAGACTGTAACTAGGCCACTCTGCAACATTCAATGTCGTCTTGGTAAGCAACTCCAGTGTGTTTTAGGTTATTGTCCTGCTGAAAGGTGAATTTGTCTCCCAGTGTGTCACGAGAATTTCTATCTCTAATTAATCAAACTTAATGCTTTGAATAATTCCCAAAGGGTGTAAGGCTCTGGTTTAATCATGAATTAAACAAATGTCCACAACCGGCAAGAATGATCTGTATGTTTAATCATGGAGAGCTCTGCCGCCAAAAAACACATATACAGCTTTTATACCCCTTGACACACAAAGGCACTTTGCTCCGCCCACCTTTAGGAGGCCTTTAACCAGTTTCTCAGTCCCCTTCACCCTGGAATGTTTGTCTCAGCAGTTTCTAACTCACCCCCTCTGTTAGTGGGTTCATAATGATAACCCTAACACAGTTCACACAGTCATCATCAGTATTGGGGTTAACAATTTTAGTCATAATCATAATTCCTCTATCAGTCCACCCTTTGACTACATTTTTACACCCTTAGGATGAATGTATTTACAAGCATGACCAATCTGATCTTCATACGTCAGAACTAATAAACATTTCATCCAATTGCGGTCTTTCGGGGTGATAGATTAATTTGTATTTTAAGAATAATGACTAAAGGATTTCACCCCAAATACAGTATAAATGTGTAAACGGTGTTAGAATTATAATGTAGTGTCAACCCACTAACAGAGGGGGGCAGGACTAAACATTCCAGAGTGAAGGAGACTGTGGAAACTGTTTAAGAAAGCCTCCTAAAGGTGGGCGGAGCAAAGTGCCTTTGTGTGTCAAGGGGTATAAAACAGGAGTGTATGGGTTTTGGGCACCAGAGCTCTCCATGAATAAAAACACAGATCATTCTTGCTGGTTGTGGACCTTGAATCATTTATGATTAAAACCAGAGCCTTACAACCCCTGGTAATGATTCAAGCTTAGGTTGAATTAGATATATAAATTCTCATGACAAGTGGTCCTTCGATATATACGTCTTTGTCGTTCTAAGGACACCGAAACCGTGCACGGGCGGGTGATTGCATCCGTGGAGAATAGTCCTGGCCTTCGACGTTAAGGTTATAAACAGGCCAGTGATTAATCTTATGAACGATAAAGATGTTAACAAGATTGAAAAAGCATTTAAATCCAAATTGCAAGGAAAAGGTCAGTAATTTTTATTCATGGCTTTTGGTGAAATGATTTGAACTTGTATGAGAATAGTAATTATTGTGGAGGGCAGAGAATAGTTACCAAAATCTCATAAGAAAATTAAAAGGAAGGGGGTCTGAAATGACTCAAGGTGAATGGCCATCACCAAAATAAACTAGTTAATATTGAGATTGTACGGGGTACAGTGTTACATTATAAACAGGAAGGGAGATATCTATCTTACACGATGATAATTAAGTCAAAAGTCACATAAACAACTGGGGATTTGCTCTAACTCTGTCTATTTCATGAAACTGGAGCAGTTACGACCTCTAGGTTACGGATAGTGTTAGAAAAAAATCGTATAATGTTGTATACGTGTGAGACTCAATGATCCATCGAAATACGTGATAATTGTTTCAAGGAAGGAACTAAAATAGGTCGCGTGAGAAAAAATGGTTGTCCGATCCCTTTCATGAAACTGGAGTAAAAAAAAAACTGGGTTACGGGTTAGATAATTTAAATGGTTAATTACAAAAGCAGATCATAACATTGGCTCAAGAGTCGCACCTAATAATAAATCCCAGGAAAATAATTCTGGATTGAATTATTACTAAACGGGGGGATTTCTTATTTTTCCACCATGGGAAATAAATATTCTAAAGAGGTCCGATAATTAACGGGGGATGAAAGATATATGTTTGGAAGAGATCGAAGAAATATGTTTTATGGATCTATTTGGGAGAAGAGGTATGGATTTATTGGGCATCTCGATGTGGAGAAGTTAGAAGTTATGATTAAGCAGATGCATGTAAACTGTGGAACGGATTTGAAGAAACAGCAAGGGGAGGGGCTAGAGACAGCGAGGGTATGGCTTTTGGAAGCGCGAAGGAGAGAGGAAGGACAAAGGGAAAAATAATTAGATATGCAAAGAGAAAGGGAAATAAAATTTTAGATTTCAGTGCCTCCCCCAGCGCAGAGAGCAGAAAGGTTATATCCAGTTTTGGTAGAGCAGGCATGGAAAGAAAACCCAGATGATAACGTTGTCATGTGTAGGAGAAAATTAGGAGTGATCCCCGTCCCTCCCCCATCATATGACGGCCAAGCCGGAATGTTGGAAGGGCGGGAAGAGGGGGGCAGAGTAGGGAGGCCAGTAAAGAGAACAAAGAGGGGCAAGTTTTACAGAAGGAAATTACAGAACTCAGGGAAAGTAGAGAGGAAATAGGCAGGCTAAGAGTAGAGCTGGATAGAGAGAAAGAGGCAGGAAGAGCTAGAGAAAGTAAACATAGAGAGTTTAAACACAGGGAATTGAAGAGATTAGAAGACTATAATAAGCCAGGGAAGAGAGAGTGGTTAGATGATGAGGAAGGGGATGACCAGTACCCTTTGATAGCCTTGCCGAACCCAAGGGCTGGGGAGGAGCATGCACCAGACACACTGGATGTATATAGGGCGTGGACACAGCGAGATGTAGTAAGAGCTATAGAGGGTGTGGTGCACCCTAAAACGGGGATAGAGGGATTCAGGAGGGATTTGGAGAGTTTAGCAGCAAGCTTTAAGCTAAACACAGGGGAAATTGAGAGGGCAGTCAGAACGCTAGTTGGGAAAGATTGGGCAGCTGTTCGGGGGCAGTGGGTTTCAGGGGATGCCAATGGAGCAGTCCTGCCATGGGCAGATGATGGGCAATATGTTGGGAAAATAACTGAGTTGAGGGAACATTACCATCGACATGCGGACTTCTCCAAAGTACATGAATGTAAACAGGAAGACAGTGAGAATATCAGCCAATACTTAGAGAGACTGAGAAATGTATTTAATGTAAATAGTGGCATACCTGAGCCTCCCCAGGGGCAGGGAAATGATACTCCGTACCATCAGCAGCTAAAAATAGCATTCCTTAGTGGAATGAGACCAGAAATAAGCAGGAATATTGAAAGGATTTTAGTGGGATGGGGAACTACTTCGTTAGCTGAGGTCAAGAGATATGCAATCCATCATGAGCAGAATAGTAGACAGGACAGAGTAAGAAAAGAACAGAAGGGAGCAGAGTATTTAATGACCACTCTAGGGGAAATAGCTGGTAGAGGTTGAACACCAGAAGAGGGGGGAGGGAGGCCTCGCTCTTTCCTGCCCTATGGGAAAGGAAGTAAGTGCTTTAACTGTAACAAAGAAGGACACTTTGCAAGAGAGTGTTGGGCCCCGTGTAAATACTGTAACGAGACAGGTCATAACCATCGCAGCTGCGGCAATAAAAGAAGGGGCGAGCAAGATAATCGGGGTGGAAAAAGAGAAAGGGCCTACAAACACCCATCACCCAGTTCCGGTAGGGAGGAAGAGGAAGATGAGGCATGACTAGAACAAGGGGAAGATAGTAAGACAGATAGTGGAGGAGAGGGGTCAGAGGAACCCATTGATACGGGGTGTGAAGTGTTTGAATTGGAAATGATTGAATTGGCTCTGCAGCAAGAACAGAAACCATACCTCACCTTAACAATATTGGGGAAAAATATTACATTCTTGTGTGACACAGGGGCATGTCGCACAGCGATCTGTGCAGCCGACATACCCAAAGGAATTAGAATTAATGGGGAAAAAATCATGGTACGCTCGGCCTCGGGCCATCAATTTATAGAGCGATTATCGGCCCCTGTGACTTTACAACATGAAGATTCAGGGGGAGAGGTATGCATACCTGTACTTGTATCAAGCCTGTGTCCAGTCAATTTACTAGGAAGGGATGCCATGATTCAGTTGAACGTAGCTGTGAAGCCGACGCTGAGGGGTATGAAGGCATATGTCGTAAGGGATAATATGGTATTGAGCGGGGAGGGAGAACCGTGCTATTGGTATAGCCAGGACCTGCTAAGAGGGGGACTTACAGACATACCGAAATCACTAATAGATCTAGCAAATGATTTAGTGATTGGATCAACCAAGATGACAGTAGATGACTTACACTGTAAATTATGGTGTAATGAGCACCCGGGCCCTAACCCAGATTATGAAGAAGAATTGTTAAAAACCACAGAAAGAACAATTGGGTTAAAATGGGTTCACTATGATAGAAAACATGCAGCTGTAGAGGTGGAGTTGGGACCACAGAGTCAGAGACTGTACAGAGAAAGGTGGGGCCCCCATGTTGCCCTAGTGAAAGAACCTTCAGAGGAATGGGTATCACTAGGTAAATGGGTAAAACAGGGGAAAAACATCACTGACTGGCAGAATACACCAAATGGGGATCAGTATAGCCACTCCACTGGAAGATACAGAATAAAGTTGAATTGGAGAGCAAAAACCCAGCCTGGGGTCCACCTGGAGACAAGTTTTAACGAATGACAGGAAGATATTTTTTTAACTCAGGAACAGGAGGATGAGTTAGCAGCAATTCCGTTCAAATTATGGTCACAAGGACCAGCCGATGTGGGACTAATTAAGGGGGTAGCTCCAGTACAAGTGATTCCTCGATCCGATCACAGACCAAAAGCAATATCCTATGAAACCAGAAGCAATAAAAGGGATAACACCTACATTTGAGCATTTACTTAAGGGAGGGGTGATAATTCCTGGAGATGAGGCACAATGCAACTCTCCAGTATTTCCTGTTAAAAAGGCGGCACCTAGCACCGACTGGAGGATGGTCATGGACTTGCAGGGGGTTAATACATTTACATTTACATTTTAGTCATTTAGCAGACGCTCTTATCCAGAGCGACTTACAGGAGCATTAATAGAAATATAATTCCCAGAGCTCCATGTGTACCAGATCCACATACATTGCTGAACCAATTGAAACCAGAAAACTCCTATTTTACGGTGATAGATTTAGCTAATGCTTTCTTTAGTATCCCAGTTCATCCGGATAGTCAGGGGTGGTTTGGCTTTACTTTTCAGGGAAGGAAATGGACTTACGCTAGGATGCCACAAGGCTACTCGGAAAGTCCTACAATCTTTGCCCAGGCTATAACTAGGAATTTGGGAAAGTTTGAACCTCAGGAAGGAAGCCAAATGTTAGTTTATGTAGATTATATTCTATTGGCTAATCCCACTCAGGAGGGATGTAAGAGGGATACAATCCAATTGTTAACTTTCCTGGCAGAACAGGGACACAAAGTGAGCAAAAATAAACTTCAACTTTGGCAGAGCGAGGTGATTTACCTAGGACACACCATAACTCAGGAGGGGCGAATGTTAAACTCATCCAGGAAAACTGCTATACTTGGAGTGCCAAAACCGTTAAACAAGAAACAAATGATGAGCTTTTTGGGGATGATAAACTACTGTAGAGCTTGGGTACCGCATTATGCACTGCATACTGGGAAGTTAAGTGATCTTATCTATGGGAAGGCAATGGCAGCCCATGATAAAATCATTTGGAACTCCGAGGCGGAGGAACAATTTGTAGAGATAAAAAAGTTTCTCACTTCCCAAACAGCCTTAGCTTTTCCTAGATATGACAGGCCTTTTACCCAAATGGTAGACTGTAGGGAGGGATATATGACATCGGTCTTGACTCAAAAACATGGGGATAAGAACAAACCCATTGCATATTATTCATCTAAATTAGACCAGGTAGCACAAGCAATGCCACTATGTTTACAGTCTGTGGTAGCTTCAGCTCAGGCGGTGCAAGATTCGGCATCAATAGTTTTGTACCACGATTTAACCCTAAAGGTTCTGCATGCAGTATCCATACTGTTGTTGGAGCATAAGATGGCCTATATGTCACCCGCTAGACATTTATCTTGTATGATAATCCTGTTAAATATGCCTAATTTGACCATTGAACGGTGTACAACTCTGACCCCTCTACTCTGGTTCCTATTGCAATAGATGGCAGCCCACATGATTGTATAACTGAAACTGAGAAACTTGTGTTGCCAAGACCTGACTTGAAAGCCTTAGTAGATGGGGAAGTGACTATGTTTGTTGATGGTTCATCTAGAAAAAAACCTGATGGTACGAATGCTACAGGATATGCAGTTGTAACAGAGACCGACGTCTTGGAAGCTGAATCATTACCTAGAAATTATTCTGCACAACAGGCCGAGATAGTGGCTCTCACTCGGGCATGTCATTTGGGGAAAGGGAAAAAGGTTACTATTTACACCGATAGTGCCTATGCATTTAATACAGTACACGTATTTGCTGCACAATGGAGAAACAGGGGAATGGTAACCACTTCTGGCAAAACCATTACACATGCCCAGTTAATTTTCAATATTTTAGATGCTGTACTCCTACCAGAGAAGTTAGCTATCTGTAAATGTGATGCTCATACTAAAGGTGTAGATGGCAACGGCAACAGAAAGGCAGACGAGGAAGCAAAAAAGGCAGGTCTCAAACCACAAGCACCCACATACTTACATCTGAAAGAAGAGGTGGACATTGATGAAGCATTACTGATGGAGAGCCAGTTGAGAGCACCAATGAAGGAAGTGACTAGATGGGAGAAAATGGGAGCAGTCAAGAAGGGGGAAATTTGGCATCAGGGTAATTTACCTATATTACCAAAATCTCTGTTTAGATATGCAGCAATTTTGATACATGGGCAAAGCCACGTATCAACCGGGGGGATGGTGGAAATAATTAGAAAGCACTTTGTAGCGTACGGGATAACAAATTACTTTTAAAAAAATTGTTCTAGGTGTGTTATATGTGCACAAGGTAATCATCAAGGAAAGCAGAGAGCACCAAAAGGGGAATTTCCCCAGGCCAGATATCCATTCCAACAGTTGGAAATGGATTTTATAAAACTTACAAGAAGTGAAGGGAAAAAATGGTGTTTGACTGTAATAGACAAGTATACCAAATGGGTAGAAGTCTTTCCAACCTCCTCCGCTGATACATTCACAGTAGCTAAAGCTTTATGTCAGGAAATAATCCCTAGATTCGGATTGCTGGAAACTATCTATTCCGACAATGGGTCTCACTTCGCCAACCAGGTGATAGATAATATTGGACAGAAGTTACATATTAATATGAAGAAACATTGTTCATATCATCCAGAATCAGCGGGTTTGATTGAACGCACTAATTCAACGATTAAATCACGTCTGAGAAAAACGCACATGAGTACAGGAAGAAATTGGGTACAATGTCTACCAATAGTATTAATGACGATTAGGGTAACACTGGATAAAGATGTGTTATCCCCCTTTGAAAAAGTGTTTGGGAGACCATATAGAATGCCCGAGTTAGGCAGACTAGAGCAGGCAGAAATAGAAGTAGAAGGGACGTTGGCGGGACATATGAGAAGACTGTTCATTAACCAAACACGTCTAAGATTTTGTGCCCCACAGGAGAACTAAAGGAGAGGGTAACCCACTCTATCCAACCAGGTGACTGGGTGTGGATACAATCCCTAAAGAAGAAAGACTGGAAGCAGCCCCGTTGGGAAGGCCCCTATCAGGTTTTATTGGTCACCGCCTTTGCCATTAGAATAGCAGAAAGAGCAACCTGGGTCCACGTTACCCACTGCAAGAAGGTAAGACCACATACAAGCACCACTGAACACACGCAGAGTTGGAGAGAAGAACTGTACCAATAGGGTCTGGGGATCACCTCTGTTAACGAAGATCTCCTACCCCGACCTATCATCACTGTAGTGTGTTCCTAGGGTGTGAGTATGGGGTGGTACCAAGCAGAAGGACTAAAGGCAGGAGAGGGTTGGCGGTTTTTGGGAATATGGGTGACCCTGAGCTGCATCATAGTCTCGGCAATAGTCTTGGTATGTCAAGATCCACCACCACCTCGCACCAATTACGCTATGGCCTTACCATTATTAAGAAATAAAAGGGAAGCGACCCGACATTCTGACCGTCAAGGACGAGTGATCTACAAAATAGGAGTCAGAGAAGTGTGGGGAGTAAGATTCAAAATTAGGATTAGGGATGTTATCAGGGCGGATAAGCAAGCAACGTGGGATTATAAAATCCCATTGTATTTATGTTCAGCTCCCTTGGCGGATTCTTCCTGGGCTCAGGTATTTAGACATACTGGGGGATGGAGATATGAGACGGGGGGGAGGGGGGGGGAGGGGGGGGGAGGGGGGGGGGGGCTGGACATCCAGATGGAGGATAAGAAGGTATAACAACATCCCCACGGAGATGGTAGTAACAATAGTAAAGGTCACTAAAGAGGACATGAAAAGAACTTACTGGGCTTGCGCGGATGAATACGGACGGGATACTTGTCTAAGATTACATTTGATGGAGTTGAAAGATATGGAGGGCACAGGTACTGTCATTAATCCATTAATAGCAATAGACCGAGTAGATCAGTCAAGGGATGACGGAGTCAATTCGACTAACCCGTCCACTATGAAAGATTTTCTCCTCCAAGAATGGAACCAAGGGGAAGTAGAGGGGGTCCCTGATGAAAATCTCTGGTTAAAGTGGATGAAGTACACCGCTAGGGCCTTGGGGGAGACCAATTGTCATGCATGCTCCATTGGGCGACCGACAATGTTGACCGCCCCAATGCCAAAGGCAATGTTTCCCTGTGTATTAGACCTGGAGTCCAATCAAAAAGAGCCCAATTGCACAGGGATTGGGCTGGCAAAGTTGACTTACTCGGCCAGCCCACCTAGATTCACTTTAACTCCTGGCGAATACCAGTGTTACAGACATAGAAATGGCACCCGTAACTTGGGTGATTTTGATGGCTGTAAGGAGATAATTAATGTGACTGATTTAGATAAGGAAGGGAGGGGAAAAATTATGAACCTTACCATCCCTCTGACTGATGTGTGGTGGCATGTACTAACAAAGGGAGAATTCGACAGACATTACCAGAAGGATGGGTGGGTACTTGTGCACCAGTATTGTTGGTCCAACCTGTAAGAATTAGTCATCAAAGACCAGTGACAGGAAGAATAATCAGGAGGAAAATAAATATAGGTCAGGAAGGAAATAGCCCAATTTGGATAGATGGTATAGGCATCCCCAGGGGTGTTCCAGATGAATACAAAGCTATGAATCAAATATGGGAGGGGTTTACCACAACATTTTTCTGGTGGGTGACAATAAACAAAAATGTGGATTGGATTAATTATATCTATTACAACCAACAACGATTTATTAACCAGACTAGAGATGCAGTAAAGGGGATCTCCGAACAATTATCCGCCACCTCACTTATGACTTGGGAAAATCGGTTGGCTCTGGATATGTTGCTGGCAGAAAGGGGTGGAGTCTGTAAAATGGTGGGGGGCCATTGTTGCATATTCATCCCTAACAACACCGCACCGGAGAGGACGGTCACAAGAGCTCTTGCAGGATTAACTGCGCTAAGTGAAGAATGGGCTGAAAACTCAGGAGTTAGTACATCTTGGACAGGGTGGTTTGATACCATGTTTGGTAAATGGAAAACCATAGCAGCCACCATCTTAGGGGAAGTCAGTGTTTGTATGGGTATTCTTGTATTATGTGGTTGTTGTCTTGTTCCCTGTGTCCGAGGATTGGTGAGCAAGGCGTTGGTGAATGCAGTATCTCCCCAAATGATAAGAGATGGACCGACTCCGGACTCTGACCAGGAGAGTGGGAAATATGATCCTCCAGGCTTGGGGGATAACTAGGACTTTGACCCTGAAAGACCGCAATTGGATGAAACGTTTATTGGTTCTGACGTATGAAGGTCATAAGGAAAATCCTAAAAAGAAGACCTATGATTGGAAGTAGATAAATAGAACTAATCTCTGAGATTAATCATGTTTGTAAATACATTTATCCTGAGTATGAAAACATTTAGTCAAAGGGGTGGATTGATAGATTAATTTGTATTTTAAGAATAATGACTAAAGGATTTCACCCCAAATACAGTATAAATGTAAACGGTGTTAGAATTATAATGTAGTGTCAACCCACTAACAGAGGGGGGCAGGACTAAACATTCCAGGGTGAAGGAGACTGCGGAAACTGTTTAAGAAAGCCTCCTAAAGGTGGGCGGAGCAAAGTGCCTTTGTGTGTCAAGGGGTATAAAACAGTATGTATGGGATTTGGGCGCCAGAGCTCTCCATGAATAAAAATACAGATCATTCTTGCTGGTTGTGGACCTTGAATCATTTATGATTAAAACCAGAGCCTTACAACCCCTGGTAATGATTCAAGCTTAGGTTGAATTAGAGATAGAAATTCTCATGACACAGGGTCAAAATCCTCGTCATCCACCAAGCCTGGAGGATCGTTTTTCCCACTCCCCTGGTCAGAGTCCGGAGTCGGTCCATCTCTCATCATTTGTTGAGATTCTGCATTCACCAACGCCTTACTCACCAATCCTCAGACACAGGGAACAAGACAACAACCACATAATACAAGAATATCCATACAAACGCTGACCGCCCCTAAGATGGTGGCTGCTATGGTTTTCCATTTACCAAACATTTCATCAAACCACCCTATCCTCGATGTACTAATTTCTGAGTTCTCAGCTCATTCTTCACTTAGAGCAGTTAATTCTGCAAGAGCTCTGGTGACTGTCCCATCCGGTGTGGTGTTGTTAGGGATAAATGTGCAACAATGGCTTATCATTCTATAGACACCGCCCCTTTCTGCCTGATCTAGAGCCAACCTCTTTTCCTAAGTCATGAGTGAGATGGCGGATAATTGTTCAGAGATCCCTTTTACTGCATCCTTAGTCTGGCCAATAAATTGTTGTTGGTCGTAATAGATATAATTAATCCAATCCACAATTTTGTTTATTGTCACCCACCAAAAGAACGTGGTAGTAAATCCTTCCCCTAATTCTTTCATAGCTTGGTATCCATCCGATACCCCCCTTGGTATCCCAATCGCATCCATCTAAATAGGGCTATTCTCCTTCTTGTTAAAACTCCTCCTACGTCTGTTTAACCCTTTCCTTGGTTCCTGGTGACTAATTATAACTAGCTGAATCAGTAGAACCAGGGCGCACGTATCTAGCCACCCTTTTGGTATTCTCTGCCTTATACTGCCTTTACTGGCACACGCCCACCACCCATCGGTTACAGGGGCTGTAAGGTTCAGAATTCTCTCCTGTGCTTCTGAACTTAAGTCAATCACATTACTACTATCTCCAATTGATAATTGGTGATGTCTTTGTTTCTATTTACCACCCATCTGGATGTTCAGTCCCCCTCGGTCTCATATCCCCGTCCCCAAGTGTGTTTAAACACTTGAGTCTAGGAACAATCCACCGTGGGGGCCGAACACGAATATAATGGGATTTTATAATCCCAAGTTGCTTATTGACATGTACCCCACCCGTTGGCTACGTCCCTAACCTTTATTTTGAATCCTACAGTCTACCCTTCTCTGACTCCCATTTTGTAGGCCACTCGTCCTTGATGGTCAGTATGTCAGGTCGCTTCTCTTCACTTTTACTTCTTAACAATGGTAAGGGCATAGCGTAATTGGTGGTGGATCTTGACATATCAAGACCATTGCCGAGACTATGATGCAGCTCAAGTCACCCCTATTCCCAAAAACCGCCAACCCTCTCCTGTCCTCAGTCTTTCTGCTTGGTACTATCCCATACTCACACCCTGAGAACACACTACAGTGATGATAGGTCGGGGTAGGAGATCTTCGTTAACAGAGGTGATCCCCAGACCCTATTGGTACAGTTCTTCTCTCCAACTCTGCGTGTGTTCAGTGGTGCTTGTATGTGTTCTTACCTTTTTGCAGTGGGTAACGTGGACCCAGGTTGCTCCTTTTGCTATTCTAATGGCAAAGGCAGTGACCAAGCTAACCTGATAGGGCCCTTCCCAACAGGCCTGCTTCCAGTCTTTCTTCTTTAGGGACTGGATGCTCACCAGTCACCTGGTTAAATAGAGTGGGTCACCTTCTCCTTTAGTTCACCTATGGGGCACAAAACCTCTGACATACCGGTGTGGTTAATAAACTACCTTCTCACGTGTTCTGCTAGGGTGCTCTTAATTTCTATTTCTGCCTTCTCTGGTCCTCCTAACTCGGGCATTCTCTATGGTCTACCAAATCCCTTCTCCAATGGCAATAACCCTTCTTCATCTGGAGTTCTCCTGATCGTCATTAATACTATCGGTAGACCTTGTACCCCATTTCTTCCTGCTCTCCTGTGTGTTTTCCTTAACCCCTCTCTAATCATACCGTTCACATCAGTATTCTCTTTCTAGACTGTATCTAAATTTATTTATTTTTTTAAAGTATTTTGTCCTCTCCTTCGTATATTTACTATTTAATCCTATCACTACCATCTCCCCCCCTCTTGACACATGTCACTGCCCATGTGTCAATATTACCACCTACCTAAACAATCACTTAGGTAATATTGGTAATTTATTATCCAATTGCCATCCCTTATTTATTTTTGAGACTGTCCCTTGCTTCTTTATTGCTCCTCCCACTTCCTTTGTCTCTTATGGCGGCTAAATTCGACTTTCATTCAGTTCAGAATCAATAGTAATCCAATCAATCATTCCCTTATCTTGTAAAAACACTCATGTTTAGTTCAAACTCTGTTCTACACCGGCTCTCCTGGGCTTGACCTGAAGACTGATGGTTGGACATGACAGGTCCATACTTAAATCTTTCAAACCTAGCACAAACCCCCATTCATGCTGTAATCAATCAAGAAGATAGCAAAGGAGAGACAAAGGTTTTAGCCTGAACTCTGCTCAACCCTGGCAGCTTTTTCCTCTCTGTTTGAGGAGAGAAGCAAAAGGTTCCCTTCTGCTTTCATTCACTGATAACATAGGACAGCGTAGGACAGCCATGGATTCCCACTTCACTTACACACTGAAATAACCTAACTAAGTCTTCCGCCTAGCAACAAAGAATTCAAACTCTATGTTCGTGATTAACCCAGTTAATCTAATAGTCCACTAAACAATCTCCCTCATCACCATCTTTAAATCATGACCAATGTCATATATCCCTCTTTACTCTCTACCATTTGGGTAAAATTCCTGTTATATGTTTGGGAAGTGAGCAACTTTTTTATCTTCATAAATTGTTCCTCCTCAGAGTTCCAAATGATTTTACCATGGGCTGCCATTGCCTTCCCATAGATAAGATCACTTAATTTACCAGTATGCAGTACATAATGGAGTACCCAAGCTCTACAGTAGTCTATCATTCCCAAAAAGCTCATCATTTGTTTCTTGTTTAACGGTTTTGGTACTTCAAGTATAGAAGAACACTTCACAACTCTTTCTGTATTTCGTCTCTGCATTTATTCCTTAACTCATCCTTCTTCATCTATTTCTGGACAGCTAGTCCCTATCTTAAATTCTCCTATCCAGCTTCCTATTATTACTATCTTCCTGATCTTATTACTAATTTCAATGATCTAGGTAATAGCTGTTTCGCATTAGATTGTGCCTTCCTCTGATTACTGCAGCTCATTGCATTAATTTAGTTTCAAATACCAAGTTCTTGTTTATTAAAACATAATAAAAATGAAATTTAAATGACAACCTTTGATAATATCTCAACTTACTTCTATTCCGTAAAAGTAATCCAAGATTAGTACAATTGACTAGCAACAGGTATCCCTCATTCAGGGAAAGCTCTCTCTCTCTTCTGCTATTTTATGGTTCAACATAAATGTTACTTATCCCAAGTGTTCATTAAGTCCTCATGACATCTATTCTCATAAGAAATCATGTATACCCCAAACTCAGTCAAAAAAACAGAAAAACTCCATAAAATTCACTGTGTGTGCTCCTTTAAGACCCATCACCTATGAACTGTTGAAAACCCCCTAAATTCAACATAACAACCCTTTATAAACATCATACTAGGTGTGTTGTTTTTTATTTGAAAAACCCAATTGAAAAACAACAACCAAAAATAGCCAGGCCCCACTTAATTTGGTAGCTCACTTTTATGACCTAAATACTGCCTAACTTCACTACTGCTCCCCCTAGCCCTGGGCAACATTCCAATGAGATAAGGTAATCTCTTTCTCCTGGTTATATATTTTGTTAACCTTCAATTACCATCAGTAATCTAAAAATGGTAAGTACACACAAAACATGATACAGATATCCCCAGTCCTAACTCATCAATAATCGTTTGTATCAATCTAATTCCTCATAACAAATCTCACAATGATTATTGAACCCCTAAATCTGCTCCATGTGATCTCATCTCAAATGATCCATTATCAATTATTTTACCAACACCATAGGAAAATCTGTCTCCCCTTCTATTGTTCCTTTCGCCCCTGTAAATGTCATATCTCATTCATTAGCCAATACAATCACATACTCCGTGTAAGTAAGACATTATATTTTATCCCAGGCATCCCCTTAACATAATGCTATAGGAGACTTCCATCAATCCTGGAAGACACTATATAATACCACGTTTCATTAAGTTCACTACACCTTCTAATATAACCCTATAACCCCTTTCTATTAATTGAATCATCGCAACCTGTTGCATTGATGTTTTTAAAATATTAAACCTATTGTTTAATAACTTCATACTTATAACCAATGTTTATTCAATCCATCATCCTAATAGTCACAACTATATCCCATTGTTCAGCGTACCATAAACAGATTATCGTTTTAGAAATCACCAATTATTTTCATACACCACTGGTGTTACCCAACCTATACAATAAAGTAATAACCATTAGACTTTGTCAAATAAATGCTTTTCATTCAACTATTAAAACTTCTGCTCGATCTAGTCAAGCAAGTACAACTCTTTTACCCGGGAACTAGAACCATCAATTATTTTCCCTTGTCCTCAACTTAAATAATTTTCACAGCTGTATCGCAAATTCTGTTCGCTATTCAATTTCTTTAACTGTTCTCTCTGATTAGGCCCTAATTAATAAAACAAATACTTGCTATCGTTGATAAGCATACATTTAATCATATTCCTATCATTTGAACTATGTACTGTCTCTCCCCCCTCCCCCCTGCTCCTTCCTACACAACGGGGGAGGCGCGGGGACCTGATTCCTATCATTTGAACTTCTTACGAAATCATGTAATTAGTACTTGTAACATATTTTCATAGACCTTTCTAGAATACTTCTAAAGCTATCTAATTCAACTTTTCACATTTCTCAATCCACGTAGTAATCTAGGTCCATAGCCCCAATGCGAAAGCTTTACCCACTGTCTCTACCTGGGTTCGAACCAGGGACCCTCTACATACATTGCCAGTCACTCCACAAAATCTGCGATCTTTTCAAAGCAACTACTTCCAGTTCATAGAGCAAGTGACGTCACCAAATGAAAACCGCACTAGCTCTCACCTCATTCAGCAACACAAAAACTATCTCTCCCTGCACCTATTCCTGTTGAATAAGTGAGTCTTTCTATTTAACCCAAACCACGCTACAAATCTTCCATTCAACATCACCAAACCAAATACTCAGTAGTATCCGGTTTCCACCCATACCAGCCGTTGAATTCACTCATACATACAGATTTCACCTTATGCCATTGAAATGCCCAATAAACCATAATAGTTCAATGGAGCCCCCTATTGGCTCTCCACTATATTATACATTACTTCTATAACCACATTAGTTATGGTCCGATTACCCATTAAACCTTATCACATAATCAAACAACGGCACAACCTTAAACTCATATGGGGCGGCAGGTAGCTTAGTGGCTAAGAGCGCCGTGCCAGCAACTGAGACGTCGCCAGTTCCAATCCCCGAGCCGACCAGGCGAAAAATCTGTCGGTGCCCTTGAGCAAGGCACTTAACCCCAATTGCTCCTTTAAGTTGCTCTGGATAAGAGCATCTGCTAAATGACTGTAAATGTAAATATTCTCTACTTTCTCACCCATGACGTATGTCTACGTTTGTGTGAGAAAGTTCATACATATATATCGTTAGAAATGTATAGGTACCTCTCAAATAATCGCTACGTGGTGTTTTTAGCCAATTCTTAATAGACACAAATCACTTCTTCAAACATTTTACCCATGGAACCAAAAAATAGACTGTCATTCCCCGGACACTGCCCTTTCCTTTATCTCTGCAGTCGCGATGGTTATGACCTGTTTTGTTACAGTATTTACACGGGGCCTCACACTCTCTTGACTTTATTTTCTCTCTGCATAACTATTTTGTTTTCTTTTCTGTCCTTTCTCTCTCTTTCGAGCCTCCAAAAGCCATACTCTCGCTGTCTCTAGCCTCTCCCCTCGCTGTTTCTTCAAATCCGTTCCACAGTTTTCATGCATCTGTCTAATCATAGCCTCTAATTTCTCTACATCGAGATGCCCAATAAATCCATACCTCTTCTCCCAAATGGATCCATAATACATATTTATTTGATCCCTTCCTAACATATATCTTTCATCCCCCGTTAACTCTCGGACCTCTTTAGAATATTTATTTTCCATGGTAGAAAAATAAGAAATCCCCCCGTTTAGTAATAATTCAATCAATAATTATTTTCTTTGGGACTTATTATTTGGTGTGACTTTTGAGCAAATGTTATGATCTGCTTTTGTTATCAACCATTTAAATTATTCAACCCGTAACCCAGAGTTTTTTAAAGATTCCAGTTTCATGAAACGGATGGGACAACCACTTTTTTTCTCACGCGACCTATTTTAGTCCCTTCCTTGAAACAATTATCACGTATTTCGATGGATCATTAGATCTCACACGTATACAACCTTATACGATTTTTTGCTAACACTATCCGTAACCCAGAGGTCGTAACTGCTCCAGTTTGATGAAATAGACAGAGTTAGAGCAAATCCCCAGTTGTTTAGGACTCTTGACTTGTTTAATGTATCTATCTCACACGATGATAATTATCTCCCTTCCTGTTTATATTGTAAACACTGTACCCCGTACAATCTCAATATTAACTAGTTTATTTTGGTAATGGCCATTTACCTTGAGTCATTTCAGACCCCCTTCCTTCCTTTTAATTCTCTTATGAGATTTTGGTAACTATTCTCTGCCCTTCACAAGAATTCAAATCATTTCACCAAAATCCATGAATAAAAATAACTGACCTCATCCTTGCAGTTGGGATTTAAATGCTTTTTCAGATCTCGTCAACGTCTTTATCGTTCATAAGGTTAATCACCGGCCTGTTTATAACCTTAACGTCAAAGGCCAGGTCTATTCTATACGGATGCTATCATCCGCCCGTGCATGGTTTTCGGTGTCCTCAGAACGATAAAGACGTATTTTGAGATCCGGCTCGAAGGACCATTTGTCACGAGAATTTCTATCTCTAATTAATCAAACTTAATGCTTTGAATAATTCCCAGAGGGTGTAAGGCTCTGGTTTATTCATGAATTAAACAAATGTCCACAACCGGCAAGAATGGTCTGTATGTTTAATCATGGAGAGCTCTGCCACCAAAAAACACATATACAGCTTTTATACCACTTCACACACAAAGGCACTTTGCTCCGCCCACCTTTAGGAGGCCTTTAACCAGTTTCTCAGTCCCCTTCACCCTGGAATGTTTGTCTCAGCAGTTTCTAACTCAACCCCTCTGTTAGTGGGTTCATAATGATAACCATAACACAGTTCACACAGTCATCATCAGTATTGGGGTTAACAATTTTAGTCATAATCATAATTCCTCTATCACAGTGTCTATTGAAAAGCAGACAACCAGGTAGTCCCTCTAGGATTTTGCCTTTGCTTAGCTCTATTCCATTTATTTTTATTGTAAATAACTCCCTAGTCCTTGCCGGTGACAAGCATACCCATAACATGATGCAGCCACCGCCATGCTTGAAAATATGTAGAGTGGTACTCAGTGATGAGTTGATTCGGATTTGCCCCAAACATAGGGCTTTGTATTCAGGACATAAAGTTCATTTTCTGCCGTTTTACTTTGGTGCCTTATTGGAGAAAACAATTTTTTTTGCAGGATTCCTTCTTTTCACTCTGTCATTTAGGTTAGTATTGTGGAATAACTACAATGTTGTTGATCCATCCTCAGATTTCTCCTATCACAGCCGTTAAACTTTGTAACTGTTTTAAAGTCACCATTGGCCTGAGCGGTTTCCTTCCTCTCTGGCAACTGAGTTAGGAAGGACGCCTGTATCTTTGTAGTGACTGTGTGTATTAATACACCATCCAAAGTGTAATTAATAACTTCACCATGCTCAAAGGGATATTCAATGTCAGCTTTATTTTTTATTTTTTTACCTATCTACCAATAGGTGCCCTTCTTGGTGAGGCATTGGAAAACCTCCCTGGTATTTATAGTTGAATCTCTATTTGAAATGCACTGCTCGACTGAGGGACCTTAAATGTCATTGTATGTGTGGGGTACAGTGATTAGGTAGTCATTCAAAAATCATGTTAAACACTCCATGCAATTTATGTGACTTGTTAAGCACATTTTTACTTCTGAACTTATTTAGGCTTGCCATAACAAAGGGGTTAAATACTTTATTGACACAAGACATTTCAGCTTTTCAGTTTTTATTAATTTGTAAATATTTCTAAAAACAATTTCACATTATGGGGTATTGTGTGTAGATGTTTGAGAAAAAATCAATTTTGAATTTAGGTTGTAACACTAAATGTGGAAAGAGTCAAGGGGTATGAATACTTTCTGAAGGCACAGTACATGTATTGAAAGCAGTAACTCCCCTTAATGTACTTTGAACATTTCATGACTAAGACCAAGAAAATGTGTTCAAAATAGCTCTGGAAGCGTCATAATTGTATGTTCGTTAATGGGAAAATATGTTGTTATGGAGATGAGATGTTTTCATCCGATGGCAACGTCTTGCTATATTTAGTGTCCCAGCATGCCTAGCTGGTCCGTAACCTGATATAAATGCATTTAATGTGAGAGTAAGTGGTAAGTGCAGAAGGTGTAGGATGTGTGTGTACCCTATAGGACAGACGGTCAAGGCTGCTCGTGTTATTCTTCTTCATATATGTTGACAAATAACATACAAAAAAAGCATGCCAAACAAAAGTATTCAAACATTGAAAAACCCGGGTCGGGAGACTACCCAGGACACCTCTCAGCTCCACAATCACCTGTCAATTACCCACATTTGTCAGCAATCACGCCATAAGGTCTATGGGCCCGGGGCTGGGATTCTAGTGAGCTAACATATGGGATTGTTTTTAGACGGTCATACCAAGGAAAATGTAGCTATTTGATTTGGAATTTTAGGACCCCTGTAGGTATCAAACAATATATTCAAAAATGATTTGATTAAACATTGAATTTGGCTTTACTGCTGTTAGCCCATAGAAACACATTGGATAGCATTCATACATGGCAAAATATAAAATAAATACATCAAAAAGGTATTATCTGAGTGATATAAGAAAGCTCAGGAAATGATTGTATTTTGTTAACCTATATTTGATGTTGAGTTCACATGCTAGTCGGAACTAGAAAACTCTGAAATGTTCTAACTGGTTGTAGTTAATCACAGGCTGCGTTCAACGAATTAGCAAGTCTGAAATTTCGGAGTTTCCTAGTTCCGACTGGCATGTGAATGCAGCATAACCACTTTTTTGACACTAGAGTACTTTCATATATACTTCCATTCAGTTTTGAAACTGGTACCAGGTTACCTTCTGACAGGGCTTGTGGGCTTTGTAGAGCAAAACAACCGAAATGTCTGTGTTTGTGAGAGTCTCACCTTTCGATGGTGGGGTCATATTGGTTTGTAGCCCAAACCGTTCGGACGCTACACACGTCCGGATGTCTCCTGGTCTGACGAACACCGCTGTAGCTGTCACCTTCCACCGCACATGCAGATTGCCGACATCGGCAGATGCGGTGGATTGATACGCAGACCATGCAAAAAAACTGATCTCTAGTTTAAACAAGCGGATTCTGATGGGGATTTTTTTATGATGCTAATTATTATGCTGCTGCTCCCTAGGGGTGAGATGTGTGCAGTCTAAATGCATTATTTACTCTAAACTGTGTCCTAAGCACTAAACTACAAGCCTAGTCAAGCAGACTGACCGCTAATGTTTCGTTTCACTGATATGTGAAGTGAAACAGAATGTGAGCTATCGTGAGATCAGGCTGGTTTCACATGGCTGCAAAATACCTCAGAATTATAACAAAACAAATAACTTGAGTCACTCACACAGTAGGAAAGCAGAGCGTTTTATTCATGACAGATGTAAACTAGAGACTTAGATTATGCTACAAAAATTGAAACAACATCTTACAGTGCAAATAACATGTTGAGAAAGTGCCTAGAGAGAGTACTGTTGGCACTTTTTTTTACAAAAGGGACATTCATTTTCATGGTGGCTTTGGCCATGTTCCAGGCTGACTACTTTGCAGACACCTGCCAGATTTCACATGTGGATAGGTGTTTAACATATCAGCTTTCCACATCATATAGCAATCTGATGCACAATTGCGCCGTCGATGATGTATCACACAAAGCATTCGTTGATGCAATGCAACGTCTGCAATGTAGTCGGCCTGGAACGTAACCTTTAACTTTAAGAGGCAGTTTCTGGCAGACAGTCAATACATGAGCCTTACCCTTTTATCATAACCAAGTGGGAAGGTGGTATTTACCACATAGGAAAATCCACTTGAACGCCCCTCCAACTGGTAATAACTAGTCTATCATCCCTGAGCTACAACTTCTCCCACATGCTGACCTCTGACGTCACCTGCTAAGGAAATGAACGTGATAACAGCATTTTCGGCAGTTACATGCAACAAAGCATTTATAAAAAGCAATCTATTATTATGGTTTTTGAACACTATAATTAGTTTCAAGCATTGCTGGCTGTACTTTTATCCAATCAGCGGTTCTCAACAAGTTCAAAGCACGTGAATGCACTTCACAACTGGTCATTTCCACATTCCCACTTGATTATGAACGCAGCATTAGATCAAATAAGTAGGTCTCTGAGGGACGTTGTGAAGAGGGCAGAGACAAGCAGACACACCAACAGCGGAAGGGACAGGGCGAGGGAGGGCGGTCCCGCGTTGGGGACTATGGAAAACAGACAGGTGCCGATGTTCCTGGCTTTGTCCATCGCCACCAGCTCCACTGTCAGAGAGCAGCACGAAGCGTTGAACGCTGCCGCGACAACCGTCTGCTTCAGGTCTGTGTGGGTGAGACTGCCCACGCCCTGGCGGTGTGTGATGCTGGCGATACCGGTGCCGTTGACGCCGTCGGTCAGGTTGGCAGAGAGCTGCCAGAAGGAGGAGCTGCAGGCTGCTGGGTCAGCTGGGCAGTCGTCCGACGAGACACTAACCACCTCGCACTTGGGAGGGGTGAAATCTGTCACCTGGGGGGGGGGGAGAGCGAGAGAGACTGTGATCATGATGATGATGGAGAAGAGATGAGGAAAGGAGGCTATTTAGAAGTGGAGACAGCCCATATAGTGGAGACAGACCATATAGTGGAGACAGACCATATAGTGGAGACGGACCATATAGTGGAGACGGACCATATAGTGGAGACGGACCATATAGTGGAGACGGACCATATAGTGGAGACAGACCATATAGTGGAGACGGACCATATAGTGGAGACAGACCATGTAGTGGAGACGGACCATATAGTGGAGAGGGACAATATCGTGGAGACGGACCATATAGTGGAGACAGACCATATAGTGGAGACAGACCATATAGTGGAGACAGACCATATAGTGGAGACAGACCATATAGTGGAGACAGACCATGTAGTGGAGACAGACCATATAGTGGAGACAGACCATATAGTGGAGACAGACCATATAGTGGAGACGGCCCATATAGTGGAGACAGACCATATAGTGGAGACAGACCATATAGTGGAGACAGACCATATAGTGGAGACAGACCATATAGTGGAGACAGCCCATATAGTGGAGACAGACCATATAGTGGAGACAGACCATGTAGTGGAGACAGCCCACAAAGGCCTCTCAGCTCTCTAGTGTATCTTTATCTATAGCTCTACTGTCTTACATTTCTACACCCATTGTGATGTCACATTAGAATGCACACACAGGGTTCTATACTGAACAAAAATATAAACGCAACATGTAAAGTGTTGGTCCCATGTTTCATGAGTTGAAATAAAAGATCCCAGAAATAGGCACAAAAAGCATCCCTGTTAAAAAAATGGAGAAGACAGATTTTGGGCCCAGTTATCCCTCTCTTCGCCTCTTTCTCTTTGATAACGCTCAGCGCATGGGATTCTTGACCAATCAAGTCACGCGGTTGCTAAACCATTCCTCACCCAAAGTATGGTGGTCTGTTTGGGACTGTGACTCAAGAAGGACAACAACAATTACTGTCAGGATAGGATATAGCGAACATAACACACCCACATTGAACCACACCCCCAAGACACAAATTTAGTTTTTCTTAATGAGTACGGGAAAAGCCCAGGCAGAATCAGTGTTCAGCCCCTCTTTAAAAATATGTTTCCTTGTCTGCCTTTCCTTGATGATAATAGCAGTAGGTAGTAGATTTCCACCATGTTGCTTTCACCAACACAAGTCCTCTGAAATCAGTGGCCATGATGATGTAAATGAGATAAGGCACACTTGCCTGGTGGCACCTTGATTGGGGAGGACGGGCTCATAGTAATGTCTGGAACGGAATTGATGGAATGGTATCAAACACGTGGTTTCCATGTGTTTGATACCATTCCATTCACTCCATTTCAGCCATTGTCATGAGCCATCCTCCCCTCACCAGCCTCCTGTGATGTCAGGTTACCTTGGTGGTGTATAAACAGGTGCCCACGTTCCAGGCTTTGTCCACCGCCACCAGCTCCACTGTCAGAGTGCAGCAAGAAGCGTTGAACGCTGCCGCGACAACCGTCTGCTTCAGGTCCGTGTGGGTGAGGCTGCCCACGCCCTGGCGGTGTGTGAGACTGGCGATACCGGTGCCGTTGATGCCGTCGGTCAGGTTGGCAGAGAGCTGCCAGAAGGCGGAGCTGCAGGCTGCTGGGTCAGCGGGGCAGTCGTCCGACGAGAAGCTGACCACATCGCACTGGGGAGGGGTGAGATCTGTCACCTGGGGGGGGGGGGGGGGGGAGAGGGAGAGACCGTGATCATGATGATGATGGAGAAAAGATGAGGAAAGGAGGCTATTTAGAAGTGGAGACAGCCCATACAGTGGAGACAGAACATATAGTGGAGACGGACCATATAGTGGAGACGGACCATATAGTGGAGACAGCCCATATAGTGGAGACAGCCCATATAGTGGAGACAGACCATGTAGTGGAGACAGACCATATAGTGGAGACGGACCATATAGTGGAGACAGCCCATATAGTGGAGACAGACCATATAGTGGAGACAGACCATATAGTGGAGACGGACCATATAGTGGAGACAGACCATATAGTGGAGACGGCCCATATAGTGGAGACAGCCCATATAGTGGAGACAGACCATATAGTGGAGACAGACCATATAGTGGAGACGGCCCATATAGTGGAGACAGACCATATAGTGGAGACAGACCATATAGTGGATACGGACCATATAGTGGAGACAGACCATATAGTGGAGACTCCCGAGTGGCGCAGTGGTCTAAGGCACTGCATCGCAGTGCTAGCTGTGCCACTAGAGATCCTGGTTCGAATCCAGGCTCTGTCGTAGCCGACCGCGACCGGGAGACCCATGGGGCGGCGCGCAATTGGCCCAGCGTCGTCCAGGGTAGGGGAGGGAATGGCCGGCAGGGATGTAGCTCAGTTGGTAGAGCATGGCGTTTGCAACGCCAGGGTTGTGGGTTCGATTCCCACAGGGGGTATGAAAAATAATAATGTATGCACTAACTGTAAGTCGCTCTGGATAAGAGCGTCTGCTAAATGACTAAAATATAAAATAAAATAAATATAAATATAAATATATATATAAATATATAAAATATAAATATATATATAAATATAGACGGCCCATATAGTGGAGACAGCCCATATAGTGGAGACAGACCATATAGTGGAGACGGCCCATATAGTGGAGACAGACCATATAGTGGAGACAGACCATATAGTGGAGACAGACCATATAGTGGAGACAGCCCATATAGTGGAGACAGACCATATAGTGGAGACAGCCCATATAGTGGAGACAGACCATATAGTGGAGACAGACCATATAGTAGAGACAGCCCATATAGTGGGACAGCCCATATAGTGGACACAGCCCATATAGTGGAGACAGCCCATATAGTGGAGACGGACCATATAGTGGAGACAGACCATATAGTGGAGACAGCCCATATAGTGGAGACAGCCCATATAGTGGAGACGGACCATATAGTGGAGACAGACCATGTAGTGGAGACAGACCATATAGTGGAGACAGACCATATAGTGGAGACAGACCATATAGTGGAGACGGACCATATAGTGGAGACAGACCATATAGTGGAGACAGCCCATATAGTGGAGACAGACCATATAGTGGAGACAGACCATATAGTGGAGACAGACCATATAGTGGAGACAGCCCACAAAGGCCTCTCAGCTCTCTAGTGTATCTTTATCTATAGCTCTACTGTCTTACATTTCTACACCCATTGTGATGTCACATTAGAATGCACACACAGGGTTCTATACTGAACAAAAATATAAACGCAACATGTAAAGTGTTGGTCCCATGTTTCATGAGCTGAAATAAAAGATCCCAGAAATAGGCACAAAAAGCATCCCTGTTAGTAAGCATTTCTCCATGCTAAGATAATCCATCCACCTGACAGGTGTGGCATATCAAGAAGCTGATTAAACAGCATGATCATTACACAGGTGCACCTTGCGCTGGGGACAATAAATGGCCTCTCTAAAATATGCAGTTTTGTCACACAACACAATGCCACAGATGTCTCAAGTTTTGAGGGACTGTGCAATTGGCATGCTGACTGCAGGAATGTCCACCAGAGCTGTTACCAGAGAATGTAATGTTCATTTATCTACCATTGGCGTCCCATTCATCCGCCACCATCACCTCATGTTTCAGCATGATAATGCACAGCCTCATGTCACAAGGATCTCTACACAATTCCTGGAAGCTGAAAATGTCCCAGTTCTTCCATGGGCTGCATACTCACCACACATGTCACCCATTGAGCTTGTTTGGGATGCTCTGGATCGACGTGTACGACAGCGTGTTCCAGTTCCCGCCAATATCCAGCAACTTCACACAGCCATTGAAGAAGAGTGGGACAACATTCCACAGGCCACAATCAACAGCCTGACCAACTCTATGTGAAGGAGATGTGTCGCGCTGCATGAGGCAAATGGTGGTCACACCAGATATGACTGGTTTTCTGATCCACACCCCTATTTTTTTTTAAAGGTATCCTTGACCAACAGATCTGTATTCCCAGTCATGTGAAATCCATAGATTAGGTCCTAATGATTTATTTAAATTGACTGATTCCCTTATATGAACTGTAACTCTTTGGAATTGTTGCATGTTGCGTTTGTTTTTGTTCAGTATAATATATTGATATCTATCTCTGTATCTCTGCAGTTACCTTGGTGACAACAGAGAGGCGCAGGACGGCGTAGTTGGAGTCGACCGCCCCGGGGGCCACTGCCTCGATGGTCAGGGTGACGTCCGTTCCTGAGGGTGTGTTGGCGGGCACCGTGATGGTCAGTACCCCTGTGGTGTTTCCTCCGGTGGCCACAGTGACGCTGTTAAGTTAGCATCAGCAATGGGTTAGCATTAATTGTCAATACAAATGATGCCAAGAGAGGACAATATTTAGTCATGTTGAGTCATTTTGCCAGCATTTTGACCATATAACCTGGTCCCAGATTTGTTTGTGCTTAAATTGCCAACTCCTATGGTCAATGTGCCACGTGACAATGGCCATAGGAGTTAGCAAGACGGTACAAACAGATCTGGGACCAGTCTCAGGATATTCCAGGCCTGATCCCTACCTGCTGGGGACGTTCATCTTGAAGTCTCTGTCGTTTCTGGCACTGATTTTGTAGGTGCCTCCAGTGGCGTCGGTCATGACGGTGAAGGGAAGGCTGAAGGCTTTACCAGGCTCCATGCTTCTGTCCACCACGGCCTGAGAAGACAAGAAGAAGAAGGAAGAGTAATTGTTGAGGAGTTGTTGTGAGTTCCACTTTTGAACATGTGCAGTTTGTTTGTTGGCCCATTTACAGGGACTGACACGTCTGTGTTTAGAAAGTCCATGTTGTCATTTGTAAGTAGGGCCCACAGTACTACATGTTTAGAGAGTGATGGTAAGGCACATTTTTCTTTATGATATTATCTGTGAATGTCTATGACCATGGTTATTTTCGAACTCTATCCCAATATGCAATATAGGCTCCTTCATGATTTACAAATGAAAGCCGTTTTTCAATGTAAACAGGAAGTGTGTCATCATCACTTACCTTGATGGTAACCTTGGAGATGGACATCTGAGTGGTGGACTGTCTCTGGAACATGGTGGAGGAAACCACGTCTGTCCCGTTCAACAGCACCACAAACTCCCCCGCAGGGACCTTGGTTACAGTAACCAGGAAGTCCCCGTTGCCCATGTCTTCCAGGGCCCCGCCTACGACCACTGACCCTGACGCTGTCACCAAGGCGACGTCGGCCACCTTGACAGAGGCTGGGCCCTTTCTGCCCAACACTGATACCAACAGCATGGCAGGCATACCTGGGAGGAGGAGAGCGGAGAGGAGGAACGGAGGGAAAGAGAGTGAGAGAGAGAGAGGAGGAGGAGTGTAGGGGTAAGGAGAGAAATAGAGGAAGAGAGAGAGGAGGAACATCCTCTTGAAGGGTGTGGCTATGTAACTGTTCTAGGTTCAGATACGTTTTTACAAATGACAATTCATGGCTCTTTATGACTTTGATTAAGTAGGCTTTATAAATGAACAGAATGCATTGTTTCGACCTACGCAACATCAAAGAGGGCCAGCCTACTTTGTGATAGAGAATGTAGCGATGAGTGCAAAACCTGTCGCCAGTCAGAAAAACGACGTGTGCAATGATAAACTGTATCTAACGGCTTTAATGAAGTGGCATCTGCATTCATGTAGATGATGTCGCCTTAGTTTAATTGTGATCGACAGATTACCTGCTTGATAGGATAATGATTTTAAGATGATGTTGTGTTTACCTGCTTTTGGACGGCCAGAGATGAGGGCGTATCCTGGGTGAGGTCCCTCGAAGGTCTCCACAAAGTCATACATGAAGGCAATGGTACTCTGACCTGGAGACAGACAGACAGAGAGAGAGACACACACACACACACACACACACACACACACACACACACACACACACACACACACACACACACACACACACACACACATACACACAGAGTCAGGGCTGTATTGTCTCCCTTCTCTTTATGGCTCTGCCAGACCTGGATTCAAATACTTTTTGACATCTTTATACATGATTTTAAAAGGGTTAAGGTTAGGGAAAGAGTTAGCTAAAAGGGTTAAGGTTCGGGTTAGTGGAAGGGTTAGCTAAAAGGGTTAAGGTTAGTGGAAGCGTTAGCTAAAAGGGTTAAGGTTAGGGTTAGGGGAAGAGTTAGCTAAGCAGTTGCAAAGTAGCTAAAAAGTAGTAAGTAGTTGCAAAGTTGCTAAAATTGTTTGTGATGAGTTACGAACACACAACCTTTGGGATGCTAGACGTTTGTGTTATACACCCTCTCGTCAACCACGACCAACCATCCATTCTCCTTTTGTTTTTGCCTTAAGAAACCTGTCTTATGTAACCATACCAAACGTAACGTATCATAGTGATCTGACTGTCCCGGATTTACGTTTACTATGTTATGTCTAGTCTATGAGACCAGGATGCACACACAGTGGAGGAGACTACATCTGTCCCTTCAACAGCACCACAAACTCCCTGCAGGGACCTCGGCTACCGTAACCAGGAAGTTCCCGTTACCAATGTCTTCCAGGGAGTGAGAGCTGTATTCTCTCCCTTCTCTATATGGTTATTTCAGACCTGTGTTCAAAGTTGAAATCGATTTAAATAGTATTTTTAAGTATTTCAAATGGTACAGATTTCAAAAATACACTGCTGCTACTCTGTTTATTATGTATGCATAGACACCTTACCCCTACCTACATGTACATATTACCTCAATTACCTCGACTAACCTGGAACCCTGCACATTGCCTCGGTACCAGTTTTTTTCTTACTTTTTTTACTTACTTTTTAAAACTCTGAATTGTTGGTTAAGGGCTCATAAGTAAGCATTTCACTGTAAGGTCTATCTACACCTGTTGTATTCGGTGCATGTGATTAAATGTGACACATTTGATTTGATTTGATAATTTAAACCCAGGTCTGGGCTTTGTATGTATCATGGCTGCCTTCTAGTGGTAAACATAAGCATTACACACATAACTAAATAGAACAGGGGTATCTCTGTGGAAACTCACCCGTGACCTTCAGTGTGTAAGGCTGGTTGGAGTTCATGCTGATTTCCCATAATCCTGTCTGTTTGTTGGAGGCCAGACGGACCCGGTAGAGGTTGCCCACCGTCTGGACGGTCCCGAGTTTACCATTGGCCTCGTTCTGTTTCTGGGTCACACCTGTAATGGCGAGGAGGATACAGTCAAATATACTGTCATTGGGCTGTAACTGGTTCATGATACGTTGTTGAAACGTGCATTGTGCCATAAAAACATCAGGCTAGCTGCATACTCAAACATGTCCGTTGGTAGAGCATGGCGCTTGCAACACCAGGGTTGTGGGTTCGTTTCCCACGGGGGGCAGTATGAAAAATATATGCACTCACTAACTGTAAGTCGCTCTGGATAAGAGTGTCTGCTAAAATTACTAAAATGTCAACTGTAACCATTGAGAAATGTCATCCTATTCAGTAAGGTGAACCTTTACCTGAAAACTGACCTTAGATCAGTGTCTAGGGGAAATGTCATCCTATTCAGTTAGGTGACCCTTTACCTGAAAACTGACCTTAGATCAGTGTTTAGGGGAAATGTCATCCTATTCAGTTAGGTGAACCTTTACCTGAAAATTGACCTTAGATCAGTGTGTAGGTGTTTGAGGTTCTTACCTGAAGGGTTCTTCAGGGTGAAGGTGAGGGCCTTTCCGGTGATGTAGATGGTGATGTTGTTCAGAGACTCGTCCAGCAGGAAGGAGAATGTCTCAGCTTTGCCTGGGTTCCTCGCTCGCTGTAGGACTGTCACCTGAGGAGGAGGAGAAACAGACAGAATGAGAGAGGAAGAAACAGATAGAAATAAGATGTGATGTACTGTATGTTGCTGTGTTGATGTAATGTGGAGGATTTAATAACCATAGACATAACAATTATGCCTATGTGACAGAATTAAAAGTGCCTTAAAAATAACGAAATAATAATACAGAATCATAATGTGTACCAGCAAGTAATATGCTATTCATTTATCTAAATGTTGATTATACGACCTGTGTGCTCTTGATGTCTGATCTGAGATTGATTTGTGATACCTAGGAATTAATATAGGGGTGCAAGTGACTTGAAGCCAAAGCTACATCTCCATGTGATTTATTTATATATTTCCCCCTTTCAGGGGTATAACTCCTAGGCATTTCTAAAATGCATTATTTATAAAGCACAGGTGTTTTTTTTTAATTGATCAAGTTTTGAATGATTTTAAATCAACTACTGATCCAAAACAAAATGGCCACCATCGTTGACTCACCAGAGCGGAGGTGGAGGAGTCGATGATGATGTCAGTGGCCTGGGGCAGGTTTTCCTTGGTGACTCCAATGGCCTGACCACCAGACGCCACCGCCAGGTCCTTGTAGGTCTCGAATGTAGCTGCCCTGGACTCTAACCCACGCCTCCTCCTTCTAGCACCAGCACCATCACCAGTCATGAAGAAAGACACCTGGAGAGAGACATAGCTGTGTTTGAGAGAGGTCGGGTGGTTTGCCTGGTCGTATTCATTAGGCACCAAATGGAAGAAAACATGGAGGGACTACCCAAACTTGTCCAATAAGAATTTATTGTTTTCGTTTGCCGTTGCAAAACATTTTGCTGCGTTTTGCTACTGTGTGCCCTAATGAATAAGATCTTGAAATGCAGGAAATGGTTTCTTCTAAAACAGGAAGTGTTTGAGGAAGTGCTCACGGTTGACTTGGTGCTCCTGATCAGGGCCACGATGGTGTCCTTCAACGCAATGTCCTTGGCAACGGCATCTGTGAAAACATAGATGTGGGACGACGCAGGGGCACCGGTCAGCGCCAACTGGAGAGAGAGAGAGAGAGAGAGAGAGAGAGAGAGAGAGAGAGTGCTTAGAGTCTTTACTTACTGTTAGGTGCACTACAGAGATTGGGATTATATCCTAAACCTGATTGGAAGATAGCCATGTCAATCACTGTACCTGTAGCCCTGACAGGCACATCTCAGGGGGGTCTCCGCCTCCATCAGCCTTGAGTTTAGCAATCTCTGTTTTCATAACATCAGGGTTTGTCGTTCTTATCAGGGGTCCGAACGCTACACACACACACACACACACACACACACACAGATCACTAACCACTTCCTGACTTAACCACAAACCGCACAGGCATTTCGGTGAATGCCAGAGTTGTCAGTGAGATTTTGCTGAGGATAATGCTTGGTGGAGTGTAAAGCCAGCCTAACCTGGGTCGTTGAATGGGACCAGGATGTACTGGGAGGGCTCATCCTGCGTTCCCTTCTTGCTGTCGATGATCTCATTGACGACTCTCTTGGCTTCAAGGATGTCATCCTTCATGCTCCCCGTGGTGTCGATCACAAAAGCAACCACTGATGAACGCGCTATGCCCATGAAGCTGTGGGAGAGAGAGAAAGATAAAGAGAGAGTGTGAGTAACTTCAACATGGGTAATTCCCTCTTCCCCCCTTCTTCGCCCCTTCACCCACTCTACCCTCTCTCCCCCTTCACCCCCTCCACCCTCTCCTCCCCTTCACCCCCTCTACCCTCTCCTCCCCTTCACCCCCTCTAGCCTCTCCTCCCCTTCACCCCCTCTACCCTCTCCTCCCCTTCACCCCCTCTACCCTCTCCTCCCCTTCACCCTCTCTACCCTCTCCTCCCCTTCACCCTCTCTACCCTCTCCTTCCCTTCACCCTCTCTACCCTCTCCTTCCCTTAACCCTCTCTACCCTCTCCTCCCCTTCACCCTCTCTACCCTCTCCTTCCCTTCACCCTCTCTACCCTCTCCTCCCCTTCACCCCCTCCACCCTCTCCTCCCCTTCACCCACTCTACCCTCTCTCCCCCTTCACCCCCTCCACCCTCTCCTCCCCTTCACCCCCTCCACCCTCTCCTCCCCTTCACCCCCTCTACCCTCTCCTCCCCTTCACCCTCTCTACCCTCTCCTCCCCTTCACCCTCTCTACCCTCTCCTTCCCTTCACCCTCTCTACCCTCTCCTTCCCTTCACCCCCTCTACCCCTCTCCTCCCCTTCACCCCCTCTACCCCTCTCCTTCCCTTCACCCTCTCTACCCTCTCCTTCCCTTCACCCTCTCTACCCCTCTCCTCCCCTTCACCCCCTCTACCCTCTCCTCCCCTTCACCCCCTCTACCCTCTAGCCTCTCCTCCCCTTCACCCCCTCTACCCTCTCCTCCCCTTCACTCCCTCTACCCCACTCCTCCCCTTCACCCTCTCTACCCCTCTCCTCCCCTTCACCCCCTCTACCCTCTCCTCCCCTTCACCCCCTCTACCCTCTCCTCCCCTTCACCCTCTCTACCCTCTCCTTCCCTTCACCCTCTCTACCCTCTCCTTCCCTTCACCCCCTCTACCCCTCTCCTCCCCTTCACCCCCTCTACCCCTCTCCTTCCCTTCACCCTCTCTACCCTCTCCTTCCCTTCACCCTCTCTACCCCTCTCCTCCCCTTCATCCCCTCTACCCTCTCCTCCCCTTCACCCCCTCTACCCTCTAGCCTCTCCTCCCCTTCACCCCCTCTACCCTCTCCTCCCCTTCACTCCCTCTACCCCACTCCTCCCCTTCACCCTCTCTACCCCTCTCCTCCCCTTCACCCCCTCTACCCTCTCCTCCCCTTCACCCCCTCTACCCTCTCCTCCCCTTCACCCCCTCTCCCCTCTCCTCCCCTTCACCCCCTCTCCCCTCTCCTCCCCTTCACCCCCTCTACCCTCTCCTCCCCTTCACCCTCTCTACCCCTCTCCTCCCCTTCACCCCCTCTACCCTCTCCTCCCCTTCACCCCCTCTACCCTCTCCTCCCCTTCACCCCCTCTCCCCTCTCCTCCCCTTCACCCCCTCTACCCTCTCCTCCCCTTCACCCCCTCTACCCCTCTCCTCCCCTTCACCCCCTCTACCCTCTCCTCCCCTTCACCCCCTCTACCCTCTACCCTCTCCTCCCCTTCACCCCCTCTACCCCTCTCCTCTCCTTCACCCCCTCTACCCTCTCCTCCCCTTCACCCCCTCTACCCTCCTCCCCTTCACCCCCTCTACCCTCTAGCCTCTCCTCCCCTTCACCCCCTCTACCCTCTACCCCTCTCCTCCCCTTCACCCCCTCTACCCCTCTCCTCTCCTTCACCCCCTCTACCCTCTCCTCCCCTTGACCCCCTCTACCCTCTCCTCCCCTTCACCCCCTCTACCCTCTAGCCTCTCCTCCCCTTCACCCCCTCTACCCTCTACCCCTCTCCTCCCCTTCACCCCCTTCTACCCCTCCCCTCCTTCACCCCCTCTACCCCTCTCCTTCCCTTCACCCCCTCTATCCTCTCCTCCCCTTCACCCCCTCTACCCTCTCCTCCCCTTCACCCCCTCTACCCCTCTCCTTCCCTTCACCCCCTCTACCCTCTCCTCCCCTTCACCCCCTCTACCCTCTCCTCCCCTTCACCCCCTCTACCCTCTCCTCCCCTTCACCCCCTCTACCCTCTCCTCCCCTTCACCCCCTCTACCCCTCTCCTTCCCTTCACCCCCTCTACCCTCTCCTCCCCTTCACCCCCTCTACCCTCTCCTCCCCTTCACCCCCTCTACCCTCTCCTCCCCTTCACCCCCTCTACCCTCTCCTCCCCTACACCCCCTCTACCCTCTCCTCCCCTTCACCCCCTCTACCCCTCTTCTCCCCTTCACCCCCTCTACCCACTCCTCCCCTTCACCCCCTCTACCCCTCTCCTCCCCTTCACCCCCTCTACCCTCTCCTCCCCTTCACCCCCTCTACCCTCTCCTCCCCTTCACCCCCTCTACCCCTCTCCTCCCCTTCACCCCCTCTACCCTCTCCTCCCCTTCACCCCCTCTACCCCTCTCCATACCGTAGGTAGTTGTTGTCACCGGCAGCTCCCCGGATGTCGTCCAGCAGCTGGAGGGTGGCGGTCGTTGCCACGGTGACGGCGGCAGTGTGCAGGGCCATGTTGTCGGAGCGACGCTCGTCCTTGCTGATGCCCCCGCGAGGAACCTCCGAGCTGGTCAGGTCAGCTGCACCGCCATGACTACACTTACCTGTGGGAAGAGAGGTGATGATGGGTGTTATACATTTATGTTATACGGAGAGTGTGTGGGTATGTGGGGAGGGTAGTGTGTGTGTGTCTATGTGTATGTGTATGTGTTTGTACCTTTAGGCTTAGCTGAGGAGAAGATCCCCATGTACCCAGAGGTGAGTTTCTTCTCATTAAGGATGTTAGGCGGGATGGACTTTGAACAGAACCCCCCATTGGCACAGTCACTGCAGGTCGGGGTGCTGACATCTACAGAACCAAAACACAACGTTTAAGAGTCGTTCTTGAATTACAGTGGCATTAAAACAATATATATATATTTATCTATATTTTGTTATTGATATAAATGCATGTTACCATTCTAAATCAACTAATATGGCTGCTTAATAACTTTAAATCATTTTTACCATTATAATAACACTGTGCCACCTGTAGCAGTGGTAACACCAGTGATGGTAACACCAATGAGACATTTGAGTAAATTAGGATTTTCTTAAATGGACGCCACAAATGCTCAAATCTTAAAAAATGATTTACCAGTGATACAGTGAGGGAAAAAAGTATTTGATCCCCTGCTGATTTTGTACGTTTGCCCACTGACAAAGACATGATCAGTCTAAAATTTTAATGGTATGTTTATTTGAACAGTGAGAGACAGAATAACAACAAAAAAATCCAGAAAAACACGTCAAAAATGTTATGAATTGATTTGCATTTTAATGAGGGAAATAAGTATTTGACCACTCTGCAAAACATGACTTAGTACTTGGTGGCAATCACAGAGGTCAGACGTTTCTTGTAGTTGGCCACCAGGTTTGCACACATCTCAGGAGGGATTTTGTCCCACTCCTCTTTGCAGATCTTTGAAAATGGGTCGTGGATGGGTATTCCAGCATGACAATGACCCAAAACACGGCCAAGGCAACAAAGGAGTGGCTCAAGAAGAAGCACATTAAGGTCCTGGAGACCTTAAATCCCATAGAAAATCTGTGGAGGGAGTTGAAAGTCTGTGTTGCCCAGCGACAGCCCCAAAACATCACTGCTCTAGAAGAGATCTGCATGGAGGAATGGGCCAAAATACCAGCAACAGTGTGTGAAAACCTTGTGAAGACTTACAGAAAACGTTTGACCTGTGTCATTGCCAACAAAGGGTATATAACAAAGTATTGAGAAACTTTTGTTATTGACCAAATACTTATTTTCCACCATAACTTGCAAATAAATTCATAAAAAATCCTACAATGTGATTTTCTGGATTTTTTTCTTCTCAATTTGTCTGTCATAGTTGACGTGTACCTATGATGAATATTACAGGCCTCTCTCATCTTTTTAAGTGGGAGAACTTGCACAATTGGTGGCTGACTAAATACTTTTTTCCCCCACTGTATGCTGAGCAATTGTTGGCTGCTTTTCCTTCTCTCTGCCGTCCGACTCATCCCAAACCATCTCAATTGGGTTGAGGTTGGGGGATTGTGGCGGCCAGGTCGTCTGAAGCAGCACTCCATCACTCTGCTTCTTGGTAAAATAGCCCTTACACAGCCTGGAGGTGTGTTGGGTCATTGTCCTGTTGAAATATAAATGATAGTCCCACTAAGCCCAAACCAGATGTGATGGCGTATCACTGCAGAATGCTGGCGTAGCCATGCTGGTTAAGTGTGCCTTGAATTCTAAATAAATTGCAGACAGTGTTACCAGCAAAGCACCCCCACACCATAACATATCCTCCTCCATGCTTTACGGTGGGAACTACACATGCGGAGATCATCCGTTCACCCACACAGCGTCTCACAAAGACACGTCGGTTGGAACCAAAAATCTCCAATTTGGACTCCAGACCAAAGGACAAATTTCCACCGGTCTAATGCCCATTGCTCGTGTTTCTTGGCCCAAGCAGGTCTCTTCTTATTGGTGTCCTTTAGTAGTAGTTTCTTTGCAGCAATTCGACCATGAAGGCCTGATTCACACAGTCCCCTCTGAACAGTTGATGTTGAGATGTTTCTGTTACTTGAACTCTGTGAAGCATTTATATGGGCTGCAATTTCTGAGGCTGATAACTCTAATGAACTTATCCTCTGCAGCAGAGGTAACTCTGGGTCTTCCATTCCTGTGGCGGTCCTCATGAGAGCCAGTATCATCATAGCGCTTGATGGTTTTTGCGACTGCACTTGAAGAAACTTTCAAAGTTCTTGACATTTTCCTTATTGTTTGACCTTCATGTCTTAAAGTAATGATGCTGTCGTTTCTCTTTGCTTATTTGAGCGGTTCTTGCCATAATATGGACTTGGTCTTTTACCAAATAGGGCTATCTTCTGTATACCCCCCCTACCTTGTCACAACACAACTTAGTGGCTCAAATTCCACAAATTAACTTTTAAGAAGCCACACCTGTTAGTTGAAATTCATTCCAGGTGACTACCTCATGAAGCTGGTTGAGAGAATGCCAAGAGTGTGCAAAGCTGTCATCAAGGCAATGGGTGGCTATTTGAAGAATCTCAAATATAACATATATTTTGATTTGTTTAACACTTTTTTGGTTACTACATGAATCCATATGTGTTATTTAATAGTTCTGATGTCTTCACTATTATTCTGCAATGTAGAAAATAGTAAAAATAGAGAAAAACCCTTGAATGAGTAAGTGTGTCCCCCCCCCCCCCCACACACACACTCTCTTAAACCCTAAACGGGTGTGGTGGTCCTTTCTCTATCCCATAATTCCCTCTGACTATTCTGCTTCACACCGCTCTGTTTTCTCCATAACAGATAATGTGTGAGTGTGTCCCTCCCTGTCTGCCCTTTAGACTTCCTGTAAACCCTTAATGACCTCATCATCACACGAAGCCAGAGGTGGCAGCAGATTTCTCTCTTTGTCTCTCCTTTTTAATCTGCTATCGTACTTTTTCTCTCACATTCCAAGCACGCCTCCCTCCCTCCCTCCTTCCATCTCTGCCCTACCACCCTCCCTCCCTCCTTCCATCTCTGCCCTACCACCCCCCCCCTCACTCCTTCCTTCCTTCCCTACCACCCTCCCTCCCTCCTTCCTTCCATCTCTGCCCTACCACCCCCCCCTCACTCCTTCCATCCCTGCCCTACCACCCCCCCCTCCTTCCTTCCTTCCTTCCCTACCACCCTCCCTCCCTCCTTCCTTCCCTCTCTGCCCTACAACCCTCCCTCACTCCTTCCTTCCCTGCCCTACCACCCCCCTCCTTTCTTCCCTGCCCTACTGCCCTCCCTCCAGTTGGTTCCCATGCTTAGCTGTCCTCGCTCCCGCATTAACACAAACCCACCCTACCTGCCAGGTTTTCCAGTGGGAGATCGGGGCGGATCAGGTTGGCGTAGGGTTCAGTGTATCCCAGATCCACCCAGTTACTGTGGCTGTAGAAGTCCTGACAAAACACAAGCATGTATTATATACCAAGTCTGTGTCTGTGGAAAAATGATCTATCTACTTCCCTATTACAGTGGGCAAAACAGACACCTCAAGATATAAGTGAACTTGGTTCAGATGATAACACTTGAGTCAACATGAAATATGAAACGAGAGATTAGGTGAGATAGATGTTGTCTTTCTCCCCCCCCCCCCCCCCCCCCCTTCTCCCTCTATCCTTTAATTATTTACCTTATCTCCCTTCATTCCTGGAAGTTCAGACTTTCTCCCACTCCTCTCTCTCTCTCTCCCATTCCTCTCTCTCCCTCTCCCTCTCCCACTCCTCTCTCTCTCTCTCTCTCTCTCTCTCCCACTCCTCTCTCTCCCTCTCCCACTCCTCCATCTACCACTCCTCTCTCTCTCTCTCTCTCCTCTCTCTCCCTCTCCCACTCCTCCCTCTCTCTCTCTTTCTCCCACTCCTCTCTCTCTCCCTCTCCCACTCCTCTCTCTCCCTCTCCCACTCCTCTCTCTCCCTCTCCCTCTCCCTCTCTCTCCCTCTCCCATTCCTCCCTCTCTCTCCCTCTCCCACTCCTCTATCTCCCTCTCCAACTCCCCCCTCTCTCTCTCTCTCTCTCTCTCTCTCCCTCTCCCCCTCTCTCTCTCTCTCTCTCTCTCTCTCTCTCTCTCTCTCTCCCTCTCCCTCCCTCTCTCTTTACCTGCAGTCAGGGCTCTAATGACACTGGTGCTCCCAACATATAAAAGTTAGGAGCACAACAAAACATTTAGGAGCACTAGAAAATAGTTGTACTGTGTACAGTACTCTCCCCAGTGTCTCTCTATGTACTGTGTACAGTACTCTCCCCAGTGTCTCTCTAGCTACCTGTACTGTGTGGTACCACCCCCCTTCTCTCTCTTACCTGTAGTGTGTGCAGTACTCTCCCCAGTGTCTCTCTGGCAGCCTGGAAGTTTTCCTTTCGTACGTTGGCCTTAATGCTGGCCACCCCATCAGTGATAAGGCGCCGGCCCTCAGCAAACGCCTCTGAGTTAAAGTGATGGGCTGGGCTGTTATAATAAAGATTGTGATCAATTGGTTTTACATAGAAAACAACTGTAGGAGTGATATACGAAATGTTCACTTGGGCTATCACAATAATGACAATGACTAATTGTTAATATAGTTCATACATTAGATACACTAGAAGAAGGGTGAATGAATTATGCACATCCTAAACCTTTACAATACGGTGCTTAGGAATAAAGTGTTTGAGAGCAGCATATGACTTGTGCTGGAGAAGAAAACTAAATTGTTTTTAAAACTAGTTAAATAAAGATGTAATAAATGTATGTTGCTTTTCCTGTGCTATTTCCAAGCACTCAAAGCATTTTACATAATAAGGTAACCTCATCCTCTATCAATGTAGCACCAACCTGTTGACAAAGTCTCTGTCCACCTGTCCATTCTGTACGTAGATCTCGTTCAGGGCAGATTTGAACTTAGCTGCTGACACTTCACCTGTTGCTTTGGGTCCCAGGCAGGCATGGACCAGCTCCTCAGCAGAGTTACCCTAAAGGGAAAGGTTAGAAGTTAGAGGGTAGATATCAGCCAATCAGCATTGAGGGCAAAGTAGATTTAAAAAAAAATCTGTCACATAACTCTATTTCCTTTATCTCTCTCTCTCTCTCACACACACACACACACACACACACACACACACACTTACCGTGGGGGTGAAGTCTTGTCCCTCTGACTCGGCGATAGCTCGGCACACCTCTGTGACTTTCTGTAGAACGGCCGTTCCCGTGATGCTGATGTGAGTTGAGGCTCCGCCCCCGATGGGAGCAATTGCCCAGGCTCCTCCTGATAGGACCAGGGCCAAAAAGGACACGCCCAGCACCGGTAACATCATCAGTCTGTGGTGGGATTGCATTATCGACAACAATATATTTTAAAGCATTAATAACCTAAAAAATAATATGGTCACAACAAACTATATATATATTTAAGCAATAAGGCACGAGGGGGTGTGGTATATAGCCAATATACCACGGCTAAAGGCTTTTCTTAAGCACGACGCAACGCGGAGTACCTGGATACAGCCCTTAGCCGTGGTATATTGGCAATATACCACAAACCCCCGAGGTGCCTTATTGCTGTTATAAACTGGTTACCAACATAATTAGAGCAGTAAAAATTAATGTTTTATCATACTCGTGATATACGGTCTGATATACCACGGCTGTCAGCCAATCAGCATTAAGGGCTTGAAGCACCCATTTTATAATATGCTCTAATGACTATAAAAAACATTTACACTAAAATGACACCAATAACCGAGAAAATTATATGGTTATAACAAACAATTCAAAAACATAATATATTATCATCTAAGGACTATAAACCATTTACCATTTAAATATATAAAATATAAAATATATATAAATATACATATAATATAAATAATAGTAAACATAATTAAAATAAAGATATCTGAATTGTTTTGTGATGTAATAACACCAGTTATGTAAAGAAACCTTTTCAAAGCTTCCATACCTTCTCAGGTTAGTTGAGCGTAGTTGGATCTCTTCCTCTTTCCCTCTCACTGTTGCCGTAGTAACCCAAACTGTAGAGGAAGATGCAGAAGCATCTTTATGATACATCAGTAAAATGTAATAAAACGTTGTCAAAACTGATTAGAGACCAGTGCTTAGCCCCTGTCCATACTGCATTCCCTGTGCTTAGCCACCCCCCCCCCGCTAAATGATGTAAATGTTTATGTAAATGTGTTCTCCTAAGAGATACAAAGGTGCATACTGTTGAAGTGTTTGGCTCAACTCAACCATGGCCTTTTTTTTACCCGATATCCTTTTGCTGAATAACTATTTATTGAATACCTTTAGTTCCTCAAGTGTTAAAAAGCTAACATTGAACTGAAAGGCTGGTGGGAAATGGAACAATACTGCTCCTTACTGCTGCTTTCTGTCCTAGATTGAGAGAATGTCTGTCATTTGTAGAATCCTATACATACTATATATCATGGTCATATATGTACGATCCTCTCAATCTGTATACATATAGTGTGTATAGGGTTCTATAACTAAATAACTTAATGGTGGGTGTTTTAAGCCAAAGTAAGGGTGCACTTCCTAATAGGAACCCCATCAGTGGCTCCCAACAAGTGCCTCAAATTCAATGTGTAAGTCGCTCTGGATAAGTCTGCTAAATGACAAATGTAAATGTAAATGTTAGGTGTAATACTACAGATATAGGATCTTAATTTTATCTTAATTGTATCTCCATGTTGCAGGATACTTTTCCTGCAATAAGTCAATGTTTAGTGTATTTGAGGTTTAAAAAGGGTTATGAAGTTTGTAATTTCCGGTTTGAAATTTCAGACTTGATTTTCCCTAAAAAAAAAATGTTTTTACCCCTTACAAAAATGTTGATTCATTATAATCCACATAATTATTCACATTATTTTCCAGCTGTAGCAAACTGGCTCAAATTAAGATCCTACATCTGTATACCATGTAAGACAAATAAAATAATTGTAAGTGTTTGAAACTCAAACAACATGAACATCAAAGTGTGTTTGGTTATCTATTTCAATCACAGCATAGTACTTTGTTGTAATTCGAGTCAAAAGTTTCAACTAATTCAAAGTCCATTTTTTATGCTTCTAAAATTTAATTAATTGAATAAAGACAATCTTTCCACTGAACTGACAAACGCTGAGAAAATATATTTTGACAAAGCACCATTAACCGAGAAAATTATAAGGTTATAACAAACAATTCAAAAACATAATATATTATCATCTAAGGACTGTAAACCATTTACCATTTAAAATATAAATGATAGAAATAGAATATATAAATATTCTCTCTATATATAAATATAAATATAATATAAATAATAGTAAACATAATGAAAATAAAGATATCTGAATTGTTTTGTCATATAATAACACCAGTTATGTAAAGAAACCTTTTCAAAGCTTCCATACCTTCTCAGGTTATTTGAGCGTAGTTGGATCTCTTCCTCTTTCCCTCTCTCTGTTGCAGTAGTAACCCAAACTGTAGAGGAACCCCTCTGGAAGATACACCTGTATGTATACTGGACAGTATGGTCAGGCAGGGATGGGGAGAGGAAGGTGAGGTGTGTTACAAAACACACTAATCATTCACTTTTAGGAGTTTCCATAAATCATTAACCTTTGTGTGTGTGTTTGTGTGTGTGTTTGTGTGTGTGTGTGTGTGTGTGTGTGTGTGTGTGTGTGTGTGTGTGTGTGTGTGTGTGTGTGTGTGTGTGTGTATGTGTATGTGTATGGTGGCTGTAAATCAGTAATAAGGTTTCGAACAACTCATTAAAATGCAAATCAATTTATAACATTTTTGACATGCGTTTTTCTGGATTTTTTTGTTGTTATTCTGTCTCTCACTGTTCAAATAAACCTACCATTAAAATGATAGACTGATCATTTCTTTGTCAGTGGGCAAACGTTCAAAATCAGCAGGGGATCACATACTTTTTTCCCTCACTGTAGGTAGTATTTCAGATTTCGGCTGTCAGCCGGTTTTTGGAAACTTATTTGCTCCGCCTTTCTCTTATCGTGATAAGTCCGTTATTTTGTATTTTGGCTTCGGGACCACCAGTAAAGATCCTTGTTTCACCATCTCTGCCTACTTCCTACTGTATATCCTGCACCTGGGTCACACCTCACCCCAACCCTTACACACACACACACACACACACACGCACACACACATACACACACACACATACACACACACACACACGCACACACACACACACACACACACACACACACACACACACACACACACACACACACACACACACACACACGTACACACACACACACACATACACACACACACACACACACACACACACACACACACACACACACACACACACAGTCTTGCGCAGCTAACCTTGTGGCGACATACACTACCGTTTAAAAGTTTGGGGTCACTTAGAAATGTACTTGTTTTCAAAAGATGTATTTATTTTTGTCCACTAAAATAACATCAAATTGATCAGAAATACAGTATAGACATTGTTAATGTTGTAAATGGCTATTGTAGCTGGAAATGGCTGATTTTTTATGGAATATCTACATAGGCATTATCAGCAACCATCAGTCCTGTGTTCCAATGGCACGTTGTGTTTGCTAATCCAAGTTTATCATTTTAAAAGGCTAATTGATCATTAGAAAACCCTTCTGCAATAATGTTAGCACAGCTGAAAACTGTTGTGCTGATTAAAGAAGCAATAAAACTGGCCTTCTTGAGACTAGTTGAGTATCTGGAGCATCAGCAATTGTGGGTTCGATTACAGGCTCAAAATGGCCCAAAACAAAGAACTTCTTCTGAAACTCGTCAGTCTATTCTTATTCTGAGAAATGAAGGCTATTACATGCGAGAAATTGCCAAGAAACTGAAGATCTCGTACAACGCTGTGTACTCCCTTCACAGAACAGCTCAAACTGGCTCTAACCAGAATAGAAAGAGGAGTGGGAGGCCCCAGTGCACAACTGAGCAATAGGACAAATACATTAGAGTGTCTAGTTTGAGAAACAGACGCCTCACAGGTCCTCAACTGGCAGCTTCATTAAATAGTACCCGCAAAACACCAGTCTCAACATCAACAGTGAAGAGGCGACTCCGGGATGGTGACCTTCTAGGCAGAATTCCAAAGAAAAAGCCACATCTCAGACTGGCCAATAAAAATAAAAGATTAAGATGGGCCGTCTGAGATATGGCGTTTTTTTTGGAACTCTGCCTAGAAGTCATAGCAAGGATTATTTTGCTATTTTTATTTTGAATTTGAAGACCCCTTGAAGTATACCCCAAAAATATGTAAAAATGATTTGATAAAAACATTTATTTGGTCTTACTGCTATTAGCCCATACAAACGCATTAAATAACAGACTCACTACATGGAACAACAGATATTCCCCCCTCTAAAAGAAATTCAAAAGGAAGTTTCTTCTGAAGTGTCTGTCCTATATCTGAGAGATATAAGAAAGATCAGGTAACATTTCATTTTTTACATGTATTTAAACTGACAGATTTTTTATGTGGATTCTTTTGTTATGTAACTTAGATTGACACACCGGTAGGTCAATCGACTCTAGAGTGTTAATCACACACAGTCTGTATTCTTTCATTAAGTGTACAGTGTGATAAGTTGAAGGCAATTCATTTATTCATCTTGTAACACAACCCTGTCCCAACGGCTGGCAGAACTTTCATTGCAGCTCAGTGGAGGCTGCTGAGGGGAGGACGGCTCATAATAAGGACTGGAACAGAGCGAATGGAATGAAACGATGTGTTTGATGTATTTGCTCCAATTCCACCCATTCCACTCCAGCCATTACCACAAGCCCGTCCTCCCCAATTAAGGTGCCACCAACCTCCTGTGCTGCAGCTGTTACTTCCTCTATTGAAACTAACACCTGGAGGGGAGCAAACAGGACTGTCTGGAAAGATTAGCAGACCTGGTGATCATAAACAGCAGAGAGGAACAGGTGAGAGCGGGAGGGGAGGGGAGGAGAGAGAGAGACAGGGAGGGGAGAGAATAGATAGAGAGAGAATAGAAGTGGAGACTATATTAACAATGTTGTTTTCTGTCATGACAACATACATTTATCAATGGGCTTAAAACAGTCAGTTATGTCTGGATTGATCTGATTGACTCTGTTACTGAGGGGACCTGGAAATGGGTGGACCGCACCCCACTGACCACCCCAAGTTAAGAGACTACTGCTCTAATAACACTGACCACCACAAGGTAAGAGACTCCTGCTCTAATAACACTGACCACCCCAAGGTAAGAGACTACTGCTCTGATAACACTGACCACCCCAAGGTAAGAGACTACTGCTCTATAATATCACTGACCACCCCAAGGTAAGAGACTACTGCTCTATAATAACACTGACCACCCCAAGGTAAGAGACTACTGCTCTAATATCACTGACCACCCCAAGGTAAGAGACTACTGCTCTATAATATCACTGACCACCCCAAGGTAAGAGACAACTGCTCTATAATAACACTGACCACCCCAAAGTAAGAGACTACTGCTCTAATAACACTGACCACCCCAAGGTAAGAGACTACTGCTCTAATATCACTGACCACCCCAAGGTAAGAGACTACTGCTCTATAATATCACTAACCATCCCAAGGTAAGAGACAACTGCTCTATAATAACACTGACCACACCAAAGTAAGAGACTACTGCTCTAATAACACTGACCACCCCAAGGTAAGAGACTACTGCTCTAATAACACTGACCACCCCAAGGTAAGAGACTACTGCTCTATAATAACACTGACCACCCCAAGGTAAGAGACTACTGCTCTGATAACACTGACCACAGTGTAAGGAGTAGGACTGATTCCCTGTCTTGTTCATATTCTAGGTTCTGAGAGAGTGGCCAGTCTAACTCTGTTGTTTCTACTGCAGCTATTGGAGGAGTGGAGATCCTAATTGTGGTGGTACCTTCCAGGTCATCAGGCCATGGAGAGTACTGGATCTGTGAGAAAGGCCTCTTGTAGGTACTTTCTCTGCACTGCTGTTTAAGGAACTCTTCACTGTGTGTTAAGCAAAATTTTACTCCTGAATGTACAGTGAGGGAAAAAAATATTTGATCCCCTGCTGATTTTGTACGTTTGCCCACTGACAAAGAAATGATCAGTCTATAATTTTAATGGTAGGTTTATTTGAACAGTGAGAGACAGAATAACAACAAAGAAATCCAGAAAAACACTTGTCAAAAATGTTATAAATTGATTTGCATTTTAATGAGGGAAATAAGTATTTGACCCCCTCTCAATCAGAAAGATTTCTGGTTCCCAGGTGTCTTTTATAGAGGTAACGAGCTGAGATTAGGAGCACACTCTTAAAGGGAGTGCTCCTAATCTCAGCTTGTTACCTGTATAAAAGACACCTGTCCACAGAAGCAATCAATCAATCAGATTCCAAACTCTCCACCATGGCCAAGACCAAAGAGCTCTCCAAGGATGTCAGGGACAAGATTGTAGACCTACACAGGGCTGGAATGGGCTACAAGACCATCGCCAAGCAGCTTGGTGAGAAGGTGACAACAGTTGGTGCGATTATTCGCAAATGGAAGAAACACAAAATAACTGTCAATCTCCCTCGGCCTGGGGCTCCATGCAAGATCTCACCTCGTGGAGTTTCAATGATCATGAGAACGGTGAGGAATCAGCCCAGAACTACACGGGAGGATCTTGTCATGGATCTCAAGGCAGCTGGGACCATAGTCACCAAAAAAACAATTGGTAACACACTACGCCGTGAAGGACTGAAATCCTGCAGCGCCCGCAAGGTCCCCCTGCTCAAGAAAGCACATATACAGGCCTGTCTGAAGTTTGCCAATGAACATCTGAATGATTCAGAGGAGAACTGGGTGAAAGTGTTGTGGTCAGATGAGACCAAAATGGAGCTCTTTGGCATCAACTTAATTCGCCGTGTTTGGAGGAGGAGGAATGCTGCCTATGACCCCAAGAACACCATCCCCACCGTCAAACATGGAGGTGGAAACATTATGCTTTGGGGGTGTTTTTCTGCTAAGGGGACAGGACAACTTCACCGCATCAAAGGGACGATGGACGGGGCCATGTACCGTCAAATCTTGGGTGAGAACCTCCTTCCCTCAGCCAGGGCATTGAAAATGGGTCGTGGATGGATTTTCCAGCATGACAATGACCCAAAACACACGGCCAAGGCAACAAAGGAGTGGCTCAAGAAGAAGCACATTAAGGTCCTGGAGTGGGCTAGCCAGTCTCCAGACCTTAATCCCATAGAAAATATGTGGAGGGAGCTGAAGGTTCGAGTTGCCAAATGTCAGCCTCGAAACCTTAATGACTTGGAGAAGATCTGCAAAGAGGAGTGGGACAAAATCCCTCCTGAGATGTGTGCAAACCTGATGGCCAACTACAAGAAACGTCTGACCTCTGTGATTGCCAACAAGGGTTTTGCCACCAAGTTCTGTCATGTTTTGCAGAGGGGTCAAATACTTATTTCCCTCATTAAAATGCAAATCAATTTATAACATTCTTGACATGCGTTTTTCTGGATTTTTTTGTTGTTATTCTGTCTCTCACTGTTCAAATAAACCTACCATTAACATTATAGACTGATCATGTCTTTGTCAGTGGGCAACCGTACAAAATCAGCAGGGGATCAAATACTTTTTTCCCTCACTGTATTTAGGGTTGCGATATCAAAGGGATTGAATACTTATTGACTCAAGAGATTTCAGCTTGTCAGTTGTAATTAATTTGTAAAATTTCCAAAAACAGAATTCCACTTTGACACGACCTTCTACAATTTTCAGGAAATCCACGGACATGGCAACCCCGGCTCTTGTTGTTCATTCCATAATGGCTGCTGTTGCTACTGCTAGGTAACATGAGGACATAAACAACAGTTTACTTAAACTAGCAGTTCTTCATTCTTCTCGGTGTAACAGTTGGGATAATGGGACAATTCGGAGTACAGCTACACTTTCTGATGGGAATTGTAATTGTACACTTATTGACTCAAGAGATTTCAGCTTTTCAGTTTAAATTAATTTGTAAAATGTATCCAACAAAGCCAGCCTATTGAATCCTACTTCAGGAAGTACTCACACCCCTTGACTTTTTCTACATTTTGTTCTGTTACAACCTGAATTTAAAATAGTTTAAGTTTATATTTTGTGTCACAGGCCTACACACAATATGTCATAATGTCAAAGTGGAATTATGTTTTTAGAAATGTTTACAAATGAATAACTACTAGCCTAGTCAAGCAGACTAACGGCTGTTTTGTTTAATACTTGAAGTGAAACTGAATGTGAGCTATCGTGAGATCAGGCAGGTTTCACATGGCTACTAAACTACCTCCGTATTATAACTAAACAAATAACATGAGTTACTCACACAGTAGGAAAGCAGAGCTTTTTATTCATGACAGAGATGTAACTGGAGACTCACATTATGAAACAAAAATTAAACATCAATCTTACAGTGCAAATAACATGTTGATAAAGTGCATAGAGAGAGAGTACTGTTGGCACTTTTTAAAGGGACATTAATTTAAATGGTGGCTTTGGCCATGTTCCAGGCTGACTACTTTGCTGATGCCTCATAGATCTCACAACACATGGAGAGGTGTTTAACATATTTTAGGCACAATTGCGCTGTCGATGATGTGTCACGCAAAGCATTCATTGATGCAATGCAACGTCTGCGATATAGTTGGCCTGGAACGTAACCTTTAACTTTAAGAAGCAGTTTCGGGCAGACAGTCAATACATGAGCCTTACCCTTTTTTCATAACCAAGTGGGAAGGTGGTATTTACCACATAGGAAAATCCACTTGAACGCCCCTCCAACTGGTAATAACTAGTCTATCATCCCTGAGCAACAACTTCTCCCACATGCTGACCTCTGACATCACCTACTAAGGAAATTAACTCAATAACAGCATGTTCAGCAGTTAAATGCAACAACAAAACATTATTTATAAAAAGCATTCTATTAAAATATTTTTTGAACATAATTCGTTTAAAAGCGTGATAGCTGTACTTTTAGTTTATGGTTGAAGTAGCTTGTTGACCAATATCCAATCTACGTTTCTCAACAAGTTCAAAGCACATGAATGCATCCAACGTGTATTTAAAACTTCTCAACTGGTCATTTCCACCTTCCCACTTGGTTATTCACGCAGCATTAGATCAAATAAGTAGGTCTCTGAGAGACGTAGTGAAGCGGGCAGAGACCAGCAGACACAACCACAGAGGGAGGGACAGAGCGAGGGAGGGCGGTCCCGCGTTGCGGACTATGGAAAACAGACAGGTGCCCACGTTCATAGCCTTGTCCACCGCCACCAGCTCCACTGTCAGAGAGCAGCACGAAGCGTTGAACGCTGCCGCGACAACCGTCTGATTCAGGTCCGTGTGGGTGAGGCTGCCCACGCCCTGCCGGTGTGTGAGACTGGCAATACCGGTGCCGTTGACGCCGTCGGTCAGATTGGCAGAGAGCTGCCAGAAGGCGGAGCTGCAGGCTGCTGGGTCAGCGGGGCAGTCGTCCGACGAGAAGCTGACCACCTCGCACTGGGGAGGGGTGAAATCTGTCACCTGAAGGGGGGGAAAGAGAGAGAGAGAGAGAGAGAGACCGTGATCATGATGATGATGGAGAAAAGATGAGGAAAGGAGGCTATTTAGAAGTGGAGACAGCCCATACAGTGGAGACAGACCATATAGTGGAGACGGACCATATAGTGGAGACAGCCCATATAGTGGAGACAGCCCATTTAGTGGAGACAGACCATGTAATGGAGACAGACCATATAGTGGAGACGGACCATATAGTGGAGACAGACCATATAGTGGAGACGGCCCATATAGTGGAGACAGACCATATAGTGGAGACAGCCCATATAGTGGAGACAGCCCATATAGTGGAGACAGACCATAAAGTGGAGACAGCCCATATAGTGGAGACAGACCATATAGTGGAGACAGACCATATAGTGGAGAGGGACCATATAGTGGAGACGGCCCATATAGTGGAGACAGACCATATAGTGGAGACAGACCATATAGTGGAGACAGACCACATAGTGGAGACATACCATATAGTGGAGACAGCCCATATAGTGGAGACATACCATATAGTGGAGACAGACCATATAATGGAGACAGCCCATATAGTGGAGACAGACCATATAGTGGAGACAGACCATATAGTGGAGACAGACCATATAGTAGAGACAGCCCATATAGTGGGACAGCCCATATAGTGGAGACAGCCCATATAGTGGAGACAGACCATATAGTGGAGAGAGACCATGTAGTGGAGACAGACCATATAGTGGAGACAGCCCATATAGTGGAGACAGCCCATATAGTGGAGACGGACCATATAGTGGAGACAGACAATATAGTGGAGAAGGACCATATAGTGGAGACAGCCCATATAGTGGAGATGGACCATTTAGTGGAGACAGCCCATATAGTGGAGACAGACCATATAGTGGAGACAGACCATATAGTGGAGACGGACCATATAGTGGGGACAGACCATATAGTGGAGACAGACCATATAGTGGAGACAGACCGTATAGTGGAGACAGACCATATAGTGGAGACAGACCATATAGTGGAGACGGACCATATAGTGGAGACAGCCCATATAGTGGAGACGGACCATATAGTGGAGACAGCCCATATAGTGGAGACGGACCATATAGTGGAGACAGACCACATAGTGGAGACAGACCATATAGTGGAGACAAACCATATAGTGGAGACAGACCATATAGTGGAGACGGACCATATAGTGGAGACAGCCCATATAGTGGGACAGCCCATATAGTGGAGACATCCCATATAGTGGAGACAGCCCATATAGTGGAGATAGACCATATAGTGGATACAGACCATATAGTGGAGACAGCCCACAAAGGCATCTCAGCTCTCTAGTGTATCTTTATCTATAGCTCTACTGTCTTACATTTCTACACCCATTGTGATGTCACATTAGAATGCACACACAGGGTTCTATACTGAACAAAAATATAAACGCAACATGTAAAGTGTTGGTCCCATGTTTCATGAGCTGAAATAAAAGATCCCAGAAATAGCCACAAAAAGCATCCCTCTTAGTAAGCATTTCTCCTTTGCCAAGATAATCCATCCACCTGACAGGTGTGGCATATCAAGAAGCTTATTAAACAGCATGATCATTACACAGGTGCATCTTGCGCTGGGGACAATAAATGGCCTCTCTAAAATACGCAGTTTTGACACACAACACAATGCCACAGATGTCTCAAGTTTTGAGGGACTGTGCAATTGGCATGCTGACTGCAGGAATGTCCACCAGAGCTGTTACCAGAGAATTTAATGTTAATTTATCTACCATTGGCGTCCCATTCATCCGCCACCATCACCTCATGTTTCAGCATGATAATGCACAGCCTCATGTCACAAGGATCTCTACACAATTCCTGGAAGCTGAAAATGTCCCAGTTCTTCCATGGGCTGCATACTCACCACACATGTCACTCATTGAGCTTGTTTGGGATGCTCTGGATCGACGTGTACGACAGCGTGTTCCAGTTCCCGCCAATATCCAGCAACTTCGCACAGCCATTGAAGAGGAGTGGGAAAACATTCCACAGGCCACAATCAACAGCCTAATCAACTCTATGCGAAGGAGATGTGTTGCGCTGCATGAGGCAAATGGTGGTCACACCAGATATTACTGGTTTTCTGATCCATACCCCTACTTTTTTTTAAAGGTATCCGTGACCAACAGATGCATATCTGTATTCCCAATCATGTGAAATCCATAGATTAGGGCCTAATGATTTATATAAATTTACAGATTCCCTTATATGAACTGTAGCTCTTTGGAATTGTTATATGTTGCGTTTGTTTTTGTTCAGTATAATATATTGATATCTATCTCTGTATCTCTGCAGTTACCTTGGTGACAACAGAGAGGCGCAGGACGGCGTAGTTGGAGTCGACCGCCCCGGGGGCCACTGCCTCGATGGTCAGGGTGACGTCCGTTCCTGAGGGTGTGTTGGCGGGCACCGTGATGGTCAGTTCCCCTGTGGTGTTTCCTCCGGTGGCCACAGTGATGCTGTTAAGTTAGCATCAGCAATGGGTTAGCATTATTTGTCAATACAAATGATGCCAAGAGAGGACAATATTTAGTAATGTTGAGTCATTTTGCCAGCAGAGAAGAAGCTAATTTTGACCAGATAACCTGGTCCCAGATTTGTTTGTGCTTAAATTGCCAATTCCTATGGTCAATGTGCCACGTGACAATGGCCATAGGAGTTGGCAAGACGGTACAAACAGATCTGGGACCAGTCTCAGGATATTCCAGGCCTGATCCCTACCTGCTGGGGACGTTCATCTTGAAGTCTCTGTCGTTTCTGGCACTGATTTTGTAGGTGCCTCCAGTGGCGTCGGTCATGACGGTGAAGGGAAGGCTGAAGGCTTTACCAGGCTCCATGCTTCTGTCCACCACGGCCTGAGAAGACAAGAAGAAGAAGGAAGAATAATTGTTGAGGAGTTGTTGTGAGTTCCACTTTTGAACATGTGCAGTTTGTTTGTTGGCCCATTTACAGGGACTGACACAACTGTGTTTAGAATGTCCATGTTGTCATTTGTAAGTAGGGCCCACAGTACTACATGTTTAGAAAGTAATGGTCAGGCACATTTTTCTTTATGATATTATCTATGAATGTCTATGACCGTGGTTATTTTTTAACTCTATCCCAATATGCAATATAGGCTCCTTCATGATTTACAAATGAAAGCCGTTTTTCAATGTAAACAGGAAGTGTGTCATCATCACTTACCTTGATGGTAACCTTGGAGATGGACATCTGAGTGGTGGACTGTCTCTGGAACATGGTGGAGGAAACCACGTCTGTCCCGTTCAACAGCACCACAAATCTATAATAACACTGACCACCCCAAGGTAAGAAACTACTGCTCTAATAACACTGAACACCCCAAGGTAAGAGACTACTGCTCTATAATAACACTGACCACCCCAAGGTAAGAGACTACTGCTCTAATAACACTGACCACCCCAAGGTAAGAGACTACTGCTCTAATAACACTGAACACCCCAAGGTAAGAGACTACTGCTTTAATAACACTGAACACCCCAAGGTAAGAGACTACTGCTCTAATAACACTGACCACCCCAAGGTAAGAGACTACTGCTCTAATAACACTGACCACCCCAAGGTAAGAGACTACTGATCTAATAACACTGAACACTCCAAGGTAAGATACTACTGCTTTAATAACACTGAACACCCCAAGGTAAGAGACTACTGCTCTAATAACACTGACCACCCCAAGGTAAGAGACTACTGCTCTATAATAACACTGACCACCCCAAGGTAAGAGACTACTGCTCTATAATAATACTGACCACCCCAAGGTAAGAGACTACTGCTCTATAATAACACTGACCACCCCAAGGTAAGAGACTACTGCTCTGATAACACTGACCACAGTGTAAGGAGTAGGACTGATTCTCTGTGTTGTTCATACTCTAGGTTCTGAGAGAGTGACCAGTCTAACTCTGTTGTTTCTACTGCAGCTATTGGATGAGTGGAGAGCCTAATGGTGGTGGTACCTTACAGGTCATCAGGCCATGGAGAGTACTGGATCTGTGAGAAAGGCCTCTTGTAGGTACTTTCTCTGCACTGCTGTTTAAGGAACTCTTCACTGTGTGTTAAGCAACATTTTACTCCTGAATGTATTTAGGGTTGCCATATTAAAGGGATTGAATACTTATTGACTCAAGAGATTTCAGCTTGTCAGTTGTATTTAATTTGAAAAATTTCCAAAAACAGAATTCCACTTTGACACGACCTTCTACAATTTTCAGGAAATCCACGGACATGGCAACCCCGGCTCTTGTTGTTCATTCCATAATGGCTGCTGTTGCTACTGCTAGGTAACATGAGGACATAAACAACAGTTTACTTAAACTAGCAGTTGTTCATTCTTCTCGGTGTAACAGTTGGGATAATGGGACAATTCGGAGTACAGCTACACTTTCTGATGGGAATTGTAATTGTACACTTATTGACTCAAGAGATTTCAGCTTTTCAGTTTTAATTAATTTGTAAAATGTATCCAACAAAGCCAGCCTATTGAATCCTACTTCAGGAAGTACTCACACCCCTTGATTTTGTTGTGTTACAACCTGAATTTAAAATAGTTTAAGTTTATATTTTGTGTCACAGGCCTACACACAATATGTCATAATGTCAAAGTGGAATTATGTTTTTAGAAATGTTTACAAATGAATAACTACTAGCCTAGTCAAGCAGACTGACGGCTGTTTTGTTTAATACTTGAAGTGAAACTGAATGTGAGCTATCGTGAGATCAGGCAGGTTTCACATGGCTACTAAACTACCTCCGTATTATAACTAAACAAATAACATGAGTTACTCTCACAGTAGGAAAGCAGAGCTTTTTATTCATGACAGAGATGTAACTGGAGACTCACATTATGAAACAAAAATTAAACATAAATCTTAGTTGGCCTGGAACGTAACCTTTAACTTTAAGAAGCAGTTTCGGGCAGACAGTCAATACATGAGCCTTACCCTTTTATCATAACCAAGTGGGAAGGTGGTATTTACCACATAGGAAAATCCACTTGAACGCCCCTCCAACTGGTAATAACTAGTCTATCATCCCTGAGCTACAACTTCTCCCACATGCTGACCTCTGACATCACCTACTAAGGAAATTAACTAAATAACAGCATGTTCAGCAGTTAAATGCAACAACAAAACATTATTTATAAAAAGCATTCTATTAAAATATTTTTTGAACATAATTCGTTTAAAAGCGTGATAGCTGTACTTTTAGTTTATGGTTGAAGTAGCTTGTTGACCAATATCCAATCTACGTTTCTCAACAAGTTCAAAGCACATGAATGCATCCAACGTGTATTTACAACTTCTCAACTGGTCATTTCCACCTTCCCACTTGGTTATCTGTAGCTCAGCTGGTAGAGCACGGCGCTTGTAACGCCAAGGTAGTGGGTTCGATCCCCGGGACCACCCATACAAAAAAAATTATGCACGCACGACTGTAAGTCGCTTTGGATAAAAGCGTCTGCTAAATGGCATATTATTATTCACGCAGCATTAGATCAAATAAGTAGGTCTCTGAGAGACGTAGTGAAGCGGGCAGAGACCAGCAGACACAACCACAGAGGGAGGGACAGAGCGAGGGAAGGCGGTCCCGCGTTGCGCACTATGGAAAACAGACAGGTGCCCACGTTCATTGCCTTGTCCACCGCCACCAGCTCCACTGTCAGAGAGCAGCACGAAGCGTTGAACGCTGCCGCGACAACCGTCTGATTCAGGTCAGTGTGGGTGAGGCTGCCCACGCCCTGCCGGTGTGTGAGACTGGCAATACCGGTGCCGTTGACGCCGTCGGTCAGATTGGCAGAGAGCTGCCAGAAGGCGGAGCTGCAGGCTGCTGGGTCAGCGGGGCAGTCGTCCGACGAGAAGCTGACCACCTCGCACTGGGGAGGGGTGAAATCTGTCACCTGAAGGGGGGGAAGAGAGAGAGAGAGAGAGAGAGAGACCGTGATCATGATGATGATGGAGAAAAGATGAGGAAAGGAGGCTATTTAGAAGTGGAGACAGCCCATACAGTGGAGACAGACCATATAGTGGAGACGGACCATATAGTGGAGACAGCCCATATAGTGGAGACAGACGATGTAGTGGAGACGGACCATATAGTGGAGACAGACCATATAGTGGAGACAGACCATATAGTGGAGACGGCCCATATAGTGGAGACAGACCATATAGTGGAGACAGCCCATATAGTGGAGACAGCCCATATAGTGGAGACGGACCATATAGTGGAGACGGACCATATAGTGGAGACGGACCATATAGTGGAGACGGACCATATAGTGGAGACAGACCATATAGTAGAGACAGCCCATATAGTGAGACAGCCCATATAGTGGAGACAGACCATATAGTTGAGACAGCCCATATAGTGGAGACAGACCATATAGTGGAGACAGACCATATAGTGGAGACAGACCATATAGTGGAGACAGCCCATATAGTAGAGACAGCCCATATAGTGGGACAGCCCATATAGTGGAGACAGCCCATATAGTGGAGACAGCCCATATAGTGGAGACAGACCATATAGTGGAGACAGCCCATATAGTGGAGACAGACCATATAGTGGAGACAGCCCATATAGTGGAGACAGCCCATATAGTGGAGACAGACCATATAGTGGAGACAGACCATATAGTGGAGACAGACCATATAGTGGAGACAGCCCATATAGTAGAGACAGCCCATATAGTGGGACAGCCCATATAGTGGAGACAGCCCATATAGTGGAGACAGCCCATATAGTGGAGACAGCCCATATAGTGGAGACAGACCATATAGTTGAGACAGCCCATATAGTGGAGACAGACCATATAGTGGAGACAGACCATATAGTGGAGACAGACCATATAGTGGAGACAGCCCATATAGTAGAGACAGCCCATATAGTGGGACAGCCCATATAGTGGAGACAGCCCATATAGTGGAGACAGCCCATATAGTGGAGACAGCCCATATAGTGGAGACAGACCATATAGTGGAGACAGCCCATATAGTGGAGACAGACCATATAGTGGAGACAGACCATATAGTGGAGACAGCCCACAAAGGCCTCTCAGCTCTCTAGTGTATCTTTATCTATAGCTCTACTGTCTTACATTTCTACACCCATTGTGATGTCACATTAGAATGCACACACAGGGTTCTATAATGAACAAAAATATAAACGCAACATGTAAAGTGTTGGTCCCATGTTTCATGAGCTGAAATAAAAGATCCCAGAAATAGGCACAAAAAGCATCCCTCTTAGTAAGCATTTCTCCTTTGCCAAGATAATCCATCCACCTGACAGGTGTGGCATATCAAGAAGCTGATTAAACAGCATGATCATTTCACAGGTGCATCTTGCGCTGGGGACAATAAATGGCCTCTCTAAAATACGCAGTTTTGACACACAACACAATGCCACAGATGTCTCAAGTTTTGAGGGACTGTGCAATTGGCATGCTGACTGCAGGAATGTCCACCAGAGCTGTTACCAGAGAATTTAAAGTTAATTTATCTACCATTGGCGTCCCATTCATCCGCCACCATCACCTCATGTTTCAGCATGATTATGCACAGCCTCATGTCACAAGGATCTCTACACAATTCCTGGAAGCTGAAAATGTCCCAGTTCTTCCATGGGCTGCATACTCACCACACATGTCACCCATTGAGCTTGTTTGGGATGCTCTGGATCGACGTGTACGACAGCGTGTTCCAGTTCCCGCCAAAATCCAGCAACTTCGCACAGCCATTGAAGAGGAGTGGGAAAACATTCCACAGGCCACAATCAACAGCCTAATCAACTCTATGCGAAGGAGATGTGTCGCGCTGCATGAGGCAAATGGTGGTCACACCAGATATGACTGGTTTTCTGATCCACACCCCTACTTTTTTTTAAAGGTATCCGTGACCAACAGATGCATATCTGTATTCCCAGTCATGTGAAATCCATAGATTAGGGCCTAATGATTTATTTAAATTGACTGATTCCCTTATATGAACTGTAGCTCTTTGGAATTGTTATATGTTGCGTTTGTTTTTGTTCAGTATTATATATTGATATCTATCTCTGTATCTCTGCAGTTACCTTGGTGACAACAGAGAGGCGCAGGACGGCGTAGTTGGAGTCGACCGCCCCGGGGGCCACTGCCTCGATGGTCAGGGTGACGTCCGTTCCTGAGGGTGTGTTGGCGGGCACCGTGATGGTCAGTTCCCCTGTGGTGTTTCCTCCGGTGGCCACAGTGATGCTGTTAAGTTAGCATCAGCAATGGGTTAGCATTATTTGTCAATACAAATGATGCCAAGAGAGGACAATATTTAGTAATGTTGAGTCATTTTGCCAGCAGAGAAGAAGCTAATTTTGACCAGATAACCTGGTCCCAGATTTGTTTGTGCTTAAATTGCCAATTCCTATGGTCAATGTGCCACGTGACAATGGCCATAGGAGTTGGCAAGACGGTACAAACAGATCTGGGACCAGTCTCAGGATATTCCAGGCCTGATCCCTACCTGCTGGGGACGTTCATCTTGAAGTCTCTGTCGTTTCTGGCACTGATTTTGTAGGTGCCTCCAGTGGCGTCGGTCATGACGGTGAAGGGAAGGCTGAAGGCTTTACCAGGCTCCATGCTTCTGTCCACCACGGCCTGAGAAGACAAGAAGAAGAAGGAAGAGTAATTGTTGAGGAGTTGTTGTGAGTTCCACTTTTGAACATGTGCAGTTTGTTTGTTGGCCCATTTACAGGGACTGACACATGTCTGTGTTTAGAAAGTCCATGTTGTCATTTGTAAGTAGGGCCCACAGTACTACATGTTTAGAGAGTAATGGTCAGGCACATTTTTCTTTATGATATTATCTATGAATGTCTATGACCGTGGTTATTTTCGAACTCTATCCCAATATGCAATATAGGCTCCTTCATGATTTACAAATGAAAGCCGTTTTTCAATGTAAACAGGAAGTGTGTCATCATCACTTACCTTGATGGTAACCTTGGAGATGGACATCTGAGTGGTGGACTGTCTCTGGAACATGGTGGAGGAAACCACGTCTGTCCCGTTCAACAGCACCACAAACTCCCCCGCAGGGACCTTGGTTACAGTAACCAGGAAGTCCCCGTTGCCCATGTCTTCCAGGGCCCCGCCTACGACCACTGACCCTGACGCTGTCACCAAGGCGACGTCGGCCACCTTGAAAGAGGCTGGGCCCTTTCTGCCCAACACTGATACCAACAGCATGGCAGGCATACCTGGGAGGAGGAGAGCGGAGAGGAGCAACGGAGGGAAAGAGAGTGAGAGAGAGAGGAGGAGGAGTGTAGGGGTAAGGAGAGAAATAGAGGAAGAACATCCTCTTGAAGGGTGTGGCTATGTAACTGTTCTAGGTTCAGATACATTTTTACAAATGACAATTCATGGCTTTTTATGACTTTGATTAAGTAGGCTTTATAAATGAACAGAATGCATTGTTTCGACCTACGCAACATCAAAGAGGGCCAGCCTACTTTGTGATAGAGAATGCAGCGATGAGTGCAAAACCTGTCGCCAGTCAGAAAAACGACGTGCGCAATGATAAACTGTATCTAACGGCTTTAATGAAGTGGCATCTGCATTCATGTAGATGATGTCGCCTTAGTTTAATTGTGATCAACAGATTACCTGCTTGATAGGATAATGATTTTAAGATGATGTTGTGTTTACCTGCTTTTGGACGGCCAGAGATGAGGGCGTATCCTGGGTGAGGTCCCTCGAAGGTCTCCACAAAGTCATAAATGAAGGCAATGGTACTCTGACCTGGAGACAGACAGACAGAGAGACACACACACACACACACACACACACACACACACACACACACACGCACGCACGCACACACACACACACACACACACACACACACACACACACACACACACACACACACACACACACATACACACAGAGTCAGGGCTGTATTGTCTCCCTTCTCTTTATGGCTCTGCCAGACCTGGATTCAAATACTTTTTTGACATCTTTTTACATGATTTTAAAAGGGTTAAGGTTTGGGAAAGAGTAGCTAAAAGGGTTAAGGTTCGGGTTAGGGGAAGCGTTTGCTAAAAGAGTTAAGGTTAGGGAAAGAGTTAGCTAAAAGGGTTAAGGTTAGGGAAAGAGTTAGCTAAAAGGGTTAAGGTTCGGGTTAGGGGAAGCGTTAGCTAAAAGGGTTAAGGTTAGGGGAAGAGTTAGCTAAACGTGTTGAGGTTAGGGGAAGAGTTAGCTAAAAGTGTTAAGGTTAGGGTAAGGGGAAGCTTTAGCTAAAAGGATTAAGGTTAAAGGAAGAGTTAGCTAAAATGGTTAAGGTTAGGGTTAGGGGAAGAGTTAGCTAAACGTGTTGAGGTTAGAGGAAGAGTTAGCTAAACGTGTTGAGGTTAGGGGAAGAGTTAGCTAAGTAGTTGCAAAGTAGCTAAAAAGTAGTAAGTAGTTGCAAAGTTGCTAAAATTGTTTGTGATGAGTTACGAACCCACAAACTTTAGGATGCTACACGTTTGTGTTATACACCCTCCCGTCAACCACGACCAACCATCCATTCTCCTTTTGTTTTTGCCTTAAGAAACCTTCTGTCTTATGTAACCATACCAAACGTAACGTATCATAGTGATCTGACTGTCCCGGATTTACGTTTACTATGATATGTCTAGTCTATGAGACCAGGATGCACACACAGTGGAGGAGACTACATCTGTCCCTTTAACAGCACCACAAACTCCCCGCAGGGACCTCGGCTACCGTAACCAGGAAGTCCTCATTACCCACGTCTTCCAGGGAGTGAGAGCTGTATTCTCTCCCTTCTCTATATGGTTATTTCAGACCTGTGTTCAAAGTTGAAATCGATTTAAATAGTATTTTTAAGTATTTCAAATGGTACAGATTTCAAAAATACACTGCTGCTACTCTGTTTATGTATGCATAGTCACCTTACCCCTACCTACATGTACATATTACTCAATTACCTTGACTAACCTGAACCCCTGCACATTGCCTCGGTACCAGTTTTTTTCTTACTTTTTTTACTTACTTTTTAAAACTCTGAATTGTTGGTTAAGGGCTCATAAGTAAGCATTTCACTGTAAGGTCTACCTACACCTGTTGTATTCGGTGCATGTGATTAAATGTGACACATTTGATTTGATTTGATAATTTAAACCCAGGTCTGGGCTTTGTATGTATCATGGCTGCCTTCTAGTGGTAAACATGAGCATTACACACATAACTAAATAGAACAGGGGTATCTCTGTGGAAACTCACCCGTGACCTTCAGTGTGTAAGGCTGGTTGGAGTTCATGCTGATTTCCCATAATCCTGTCTGTTTGTTGGAGGCCAGACGGACCCGGTAGAGGTTGCCCACCGTCTGGACGGTCCCCAGTTTACCATTGGCCTCGTTCTGTTTCTGGGTCACACCTGTAATGGCGAGGAGGATACAGTCAAATATACTGTCATTGGGCTGTAACTGGTTCATAATACGTTGTTGAAACGTGCATTGTGCCATAAAAACATCAGGCTAGCTGCATACTCAAACATGTCCGTTGGTAGAGCATGGCGCTTGCAACACCAGGGTTGTGGGTTCTTTTCCCACGGGGGGCAGTATGAAAAATATATGCACTCACTAACTGTAAGTCGCTCTGGATAAGAGCGTCTGCTAAAATTACTAAAATGTCAACAGTAACCATTGAGAAATGTCATCCTATTCAGTAAGGTGAACCTTTACCTGAAAACTGACCTTAGATCAGTGTCTAGGGGAAATGTCATCCTATTCAGTTAGGTGACCCTTTACCTGAAAACTGACCTTAGATCAGTGTTTAGGGGAAATGTCATCCTATTCAGTTAGGTGAACCTTTACCTGAAAACTGACCTTAGATCAGTGTGTAGGTGTTTGAGGTTCTTACCTGAAGGGTTCTTCAGGGTGAAGGTGAGGGCCTTTCCGGTGATGTAGATGGTGATGTTGTTCAGAGACTCGTCCAGCAGGAAGGAGAATGTCTCAGCTTTGCCTGGGTTCCTCGCTCGCTGTAGGACTGTCACCTGAGGAGGAGGAGAAACAGACAGAATGAGAGAGGAAGAAACAGATAGAAAGAAGATGTGATGTACTGTATATTGCTGTGTTGATGTAATGTGGAGGATTTAATAACCATAGAAATAACAATTATGCCTATGTGACAGAATTAAAAGTGCCTTAAAAATAACGAAATAATAATACAGAATCATAATGTGTACCAGCAAGTAATATGCTATTCATTTATCTAAATGTTGATTATACGACCTGTGTGCTCTTGATGTCTGATCTGAGATTGATTTGTGATACCTAGGAATTAATATAGGGGTGCAAGTGACTTGAAGCCAAAGCTACATCTCCATGTGATTTATTTATATATTTCCCCCTTTCAGGGGTATAACTCCTAGGCATTTCTAAAATGCATTATTTATAAAGCACAGGTGTTTTTTTTTATTGATCAAGTTTTGAATGATTTTAAATCAACTACTGATCCAAAACAAAATGGCCACCATCGTTGACTCACCAGAGCGGAGGTGGAGGAGTCGATGATGATGTCAGTGGCCTGGGGCAGGTTTTCCTTGGTGACTCCAATGGCCTGACCACCAGACGCCACCGCCATGTCCTTGTAGGTCTCGAATGTAGCTGCCCTGGACTCTAACCCACGCCTCCTCCTTCTAGCACCAGCACCATCACCAGTCATGAAGAAAGACACCTGGAGAGAGACATAGCTGTGTTTGAGAGAGGTCGGGTGGTTTGCCTGGTCGTATTCATTAGGCACCAAATGGAAGAAAACATGGAGGGACTACCCAAACTTGTCCAATAAGAATTTATTGTTTTCGTTTGCCGTTGCAAAACATTTTGCTGCGTTTTGCTACTGTGTGCCCTAATGAATAAGATCTTGAAATGCAGGAAATGGTTTCTTCTAAAACAGGAAGTGTTTGAGGAATTGCTCACGGTTGACTTGGTGCTCCTGATCAGGGCCACGATGGTGTCCTTCAACGCAATGTCCTTGGCAACGGCATCTGTGAAAACATAGATGTGGGACGACGCAGGGGCACCGGTCAGCGCCAACTGGAGAGAGAGAGAGAGAGAGAGAGAGAGAGAGAGAGAGAGAGAGAGCTTAGAGTCTTTACTTACTGTTAGGTGCACTACAGAGATTGGGATTATATCCTAAACCTGATTGGAAGATAGCCATGTCAATCACTGTACCTGTAGCCCTGACAGGCACATCTCAGGGAGGTCTCCGCCTCCATCAGCCTTGAGTTTAGCGATCTCTCTTTTCATAACATCAGGGTTTGTCGTTCTTATCAGGGGTCCGAACGCTACAAACACACACACACACACACACACACTGATCACTAACCACTTCCTGACTTAACCATAAATCGCACAGGCATTTCGGGGGAATGCCAGAGTTGTCAGTGAGATTTTGCTGAGGATAATGCTTGGTGGAGTGTAAAGCCAGCCTAACCTGGGTCGTTGAATGGGACCAGGATGTACTGGGAGGGCTCATCCTGCGTTCCCTTCTTGCTGTCGATGATCTCATTGACGACTCTCTTGGCTTCAAGGATGTCATCCTTCATGCTCCCTGTGGTGTCGATCACAAAAGCAACCACTGATGAACGCGCTATGCCCATGAAGCTGTGGGAGAGAGAGAGAGATAAAGAGAGAGAGTGTGAGTAACTTCAACATGGGTAATTCCCTCTTCCCCCCTTCTCCTCCCCTTCACCCCCTCTACCCTCTCCTCCCCTTCACCCCCTCTACCCTCTCCTCCTCTTCACCCCCTCTACCCTCTCCCCCTTCACCCCCTCTACCCTCTCCTCCCCTTCACCCCCTCTACCCTCTCCCCCTTCACCCCCTCTACCCTCTCTTCCCCTTCACCCCCTCTACCCTCTCCTCCCCTTCACCCCCTCTACCCTCTCCTCCCCTTCACCCCCTTTACCCCTCTCCTCCCCTTCACCCCCTTTACCCCTCTCCTCCCCTTCACCCCCTCTACCCTCTCCCCCTTCACCCCCTCTACCCTCTCCTCCCCTTCACCCCCTCTACCCCTCTCCTCCCCTTCACCCCCTTCACCCCCTCTCCTCCCCTTCACCCCCTCTACCCCTCTCCTCCCTTTCACCCCCTCCACCCTCTCCTCCCCTTCCCCCCCCTACCCCTCTCCTCCCCTTCCCCCCTCTACCCTCTCCTCCCCTTCACCCCCTCTACCCCTCTCCTCCCCTTCACCCCCTCTACCCCTCTCCTCCCCTTCACCCCCTCTACCCCTCTCCTCCCCTTCACCCCCTCTACCCCTCTCCTCCCCTTCACCACCTTTACCCCTCTCCTCCCCTTTACCCCCTCTACCCTCTCCTTCCCTTCACCCCCTCTACCCTATCCTTCCCTTCACCCCCTCTACCCTCTCCTCCCCTTCACCCCCTCTACCCTATCCTTCCCTTCACCCCCTCTACCCTCTCCTCCCTTTCACCCACTCCACCCTCTCCTCCACTTCACCCCCTCTACTCCACTCCTCCCCTTCACCCCCTCTATCCTCTCCTCCCCTTCACCCCCTTTAACCTCTCTCCCCCTTCACCCCCTCTACCCTCTCCTCCCCTTCCCCCCCTCTACCCCTTTACTCCCCTTCACCCCCTCTACCCTCTCCTCCCCTTCCCCCCCTCTACCCCTTTACTCCCCTTCACCCCCTCTCCCCTCTCCTCCCCTTCACCCCCTCTACCCTCTCCTCCCCTTCACCCCCTCTACCCTCTCCTCCCCTTCACCCCCTCTACCCTCTCCTCCCCTTCCCCCCCTCTACCCCTTTACTCCCCTTCACCCCCTCTACCCTCTCCTCCCCTTCACCCCCTCTACCCTCTACCCTCTCCTCCCCTTCACCCCCTCTACCCCTCTCCTCCCCTTCACCCCCTCTACCCTATCCTCCCCTTCACCCCCTCTACCCTCTCCTCCCCTTCACCCCCTCTACCCTCTCCTCCCCTTCACCCCTCTCCCCTCTCCTCCCCTTCACCCCCTCTACCCTCTCCTCCCCTTCACCCCCTCTACCCTCTCCTCCCCTTCACCCCCTCTATCCTCTCCTCCCCTTCACCCCCTCTACCCTCTCCTCCCCTTCACCCCCTCTACCCCTCTCCTCCCCTTCACCCCCTCTCCCCTCTCCTCCCCTTCACCCCCTCTACCCCTCTCCTCCCCTTCACCCCCTCTATCCACTCCTCCCCTTCACCCCCTCTACCCCTCTCCTCCCCTTCACCCCCTCTATCCACTCCTCCCCTTCACCCCCTCTCCTCCCCTTCACCCCCTCTACCCTCTCCTCCCCTTCACCCCCTCTACCCCTCTCCTCCCCTTCACCCCCTCTACCCTATCCTCCCCTTCACCCCCTCTACCCTCTCCTCCCCTTCACCCCCTCTACCCTCTCCTCCCCTTCACCCCTCTCTCCTCTCCTCCCCTTCACCCCCTCTACCCTCTCCTCCCCTTCACCCCCTCTACCCTCTCCTCCCCTTCACCCCCTCTACCCTCTCCTCCCCTTCACCCCCTCTACCCCTCTTCTCCCCTTCACCCCCTCTACCCCTCTCCTCCCCTTCACCCCCCCTACCCTCTCCTCCCCTTCACCCCCTCTACCCCTCTCCGTACCGTAGGTAGTCGTTGTCACCGGCAGCTCCCCGGATGTCGTCCAGCAGCTGGAGGGTGGCGGTCGTTGCCACGGTGATAGCGGCAGTGTGCAGGGCCATGTTGTCGGAGCGACGCTCGTCCTTGCTGATGCCTCCACGAGGAACCTCCGAGCTGGTCAGGTCAGCTGCACCGCCATGACTACACTTACCTGTGGGAAGAGAGGTGATGTTGTACGTGGAGTGTGTGGGTATGTGGGGAGGGTAGTGTGTGTGTGTCTATGTGTATGTGTATGTGTTTGTACCTTTAGGCTTAGCTGAGGAGAAGATCCCCATGTACCCAGAGGTGAGTTTCTTCTCATTAAGGATGTTTGGCAGGATGGAGTTTGAACAGAACCCCCCATTGGCACAGTCCCTGCAGGTCGGGGTGTTGACATCTACAGAACCAAAACACAACGTTTAAGAGTCGTTCTTGAATTACGATGGCATTAAAAAAATATATTTGTTTATCTATATATTGTTATTGATATAAATGCATGTTACCATTCTAAATCAACTTATATGGCAGCTTAATAACGTTAAATCATTTTTACCATTATAATAACACTGTGCCACCTGTAGCAGTGGTAACACCAATGATGGTAACACCAATGAGACATTTAGGTAAATTAGGATTTTCTGAAATGGATGCCACAAATGCTCAAATCTTTAAAAATGATTTACCAGTGATATGATTAATGATTTTGCTCACAGTGTTATTTCCCTTCATTTAAATTGACTAACAGCAAGTGACACATTGGATTGAGCAACACCAAGTTAACTATGGAATCAGTTGATAAAAGGGTACGATTAGCTAATCATGTTCTTTAATATAGACTCCTGCCCAATAATAATTTGCCACATGGAGTGAATGCTCAAGGTCCTTGAATATCTTTGTCATCAGAGATTGTCAAGGTGGTGACACCAACGACAACAAATTGAGGGACGCATATTATACTAGCAACAAAATAGGTATTTTAATAGCCTTTGTTTTTATTGATTTATACAATGTATTATATCATTTTGTTCACTGTCTATCATTCAAAATAATAGATACAGTACCAGTCAAAACTTTGGACACACCTACTCATTCAAGGGTTTTTCTTTACTTTGACTATTTTCTACATTGTAGAATAATAGTGAAGACTTCAAAACTATGAAATAACGCATATGGAATCATGTAGTAACCAAAAAAGTGTTAAACAAATATATTCTATATTTGAGATTCTTCAAATAGCCACCCTTTGCCTTGATGACAGCTTTGCACACTCTTGGCATTCCCTCAACCAGCTTCACCTGGAATGCTTTTCCAACAGTCTTGAAGGAGTTCCCACATATGCTGAGCACTTGTTGACTGCTTTTCCTTCACTCTGCTGTCCGACTCATCCCAAACCATCTCAATTGGGTTGAGGTTGGGGGATTGTGGAGGCCAGGTCATCTGAAGCAGCACTCCATCACTCTGCTTCTTGGTAAAATAGCCCTTACACAGCCTGGAGGTGTTTTGGGTCATTGTCCTGTTGAAATACAAATGATAGTCCCACTAAGCCCAAACCAGATGTGATGGCGTATCACTGCAGAAT